>NC_048578.1:13492500-14221250 GCF_013265735.2 Oncorhynchus mykiss
CTTTTGACTACTATTTCAGTTTCAGTTGAGTTTTGACTACTATTTCACTAGCCTAGGGGCTGCAGCCTCTGGGACTTGTTGAGGCAAGCCTTAGCTTGTCCAAATCCCTCAAACAACAAAACACATCCGTCTAGAGGGAGAGGAGGTGTGACCCTATTGTGTGGTGATGAAAGTCGTTCAGAGAGAGTGGGAGAGAAAGAGGGAAATAGAGAGAGAGGGAGACAGGGAGAGATAATGATAGAGAGAGAGAGAGAGAGAGAGAGAGCGAGAGAGAGAGAGAGAGAGAGAGAGAGAGAGAGAGAGACAGAAGGAGAGAAAGAGGGATTGAGAAGGATATATATACAGAGAGAGAGAGAGAGAGAGAGAGCGAGAGAGCGAGAGAGCAAGAGAGAGAAAGCGAGAGAGTGAGAGGGCGATCATATGGTTCATGTTCATATAGTTCACACTTAGCAGAATAAAATAAGAATAACACAAAGGACTGGAGAGTTTAAAAATGAGAGCAAAAACATTATAAACTCAAAAAGCAAAAAAAGAAACTTCCTCTAACTGTCAACTGCGTTTATTTTCAGCAAACTTAACATGTGTAAATATTTGTATGAACATAACAAGATTCAACAACTGAGACATAAACTGAACAAGTTCCACAGACATGTGACTAACATAAATTGAATAATGTGTCCTTGAACAAAGGGGGGGTCAAAATCAAAAGTAACAGTCAGTATCTGGTGTGGCCACCAGCTGCATTAAATATCCTCCTCATGGACTGCACCAGATTTGCCAGTTCTTGTGAGATGTTACCCCACTCTTCCAACAAGGCACCTGCAAATTCCCAGATATTTATGGGGGGAATGGCCCTAGCCCTCACCCTCCAATCCAACATCTCCCAGACGTGCTCAATGGGATTGAGATCCGGGCTTTTCGCTGGCCATGGCAGAACACTGACATTCCTGTCTTGCAGGAAATCACGCACAGAACGAGCAGTATGGCGGGTGGCATTGTCACGCTGGAGTGTCATGTCGGGATAAGCCTGCAGTACCACATGAGGGAGGAAGATGTCTTCCCTGTAACGCATAGCGTTGAGATTACCTGTCATGACAACAAGCTCAGTCCGATGATGCTGTGACACACCGCCCCAGACCATGACGGACCCTCCACCTCCAAATCAATCCCGCTCCAGTGTACAGGCCTCGGTGTAACGCTCATTCCATCGACGATAAATGTGAATCCAACCATCACCCCTGGTGAGACAAAACGTTTTTGATAGTCCTGTCTGGTCCAGCGACGGTGGGTTTGTGCCCATAGGCGACGTTGTTGCCAGCAGGCCTACAAGCCCTCAGTCCAGCCTCTCTCAGCCTATTGCGGACAGTCTGAGCACTGATGGAGGGATTGTGCGTTCCTGGTAAAATTTGGGCAGTTGTTGTTGCCATCCTGTACCTGTCCCGCAGGTGTGATGTTCGGATGTACCGATCCTGTGCAGGTGTTGTTACAAGTGGTCTACCAATGCGAGGACGATCAGCTGTCCGTCCTGTCTCCCTGTAGCGTTGTCTTAGGCGTCTCACAGTACGGACATTGCAATTTATTGCCCTGGCCACATCTGCAGTTCTCATGCCTCCTTGCATCATGCCTAAGGCACGTTCACGCATATGAGCAGGGACCCTAGACATCTTTCTTTTGGTGTTTTTCAGAGTCAGTGGAAAGGCTCTTTAGTGTCCTAAGTTTTCATAACTGTGACCTTAATTGTCTACCGTCTGTAAACTGTTAGTGTCTTAACGACCATTCCACAGGTGCACGTTCATTAATTGTTTATGGTTCGTTGAACAAGCATGGGAAACAGTGTTTAAAACCTTTACAATGAAGATCTGTGAAGTTATTTGTATGTTTACGAATTATCTTTGAAAAACAGGATCCTGAAAGAGGGACATTTCTTTTTTTGCTGAGTTTAACTCTCTTTATGAGCATATCAGAGGTTGGGTGTTAGACTGAAGTGGGGGAAGAAGCCAGTTCAAGCTACATAGACTTTTATTTGGGTTAATCTGACGTTTGGCAATTGTTTCGGTGCTGGTTTGGATGAGGTTATTCGGAAAAAGATGGCAGCCAATGGCAGAGACGGCGAGCAGGAGCTGGTGTTGGGACCTGATTGTTGCGTGGCGTAAAGGAGACCTGGTGCCCACTACCTCTCAAGCTCTTTAAAACACCACTAAACCATTAAGAGGTTTTCAGCATGGGCAGTCACTGTTTTTTCACAGGGCATATTGCCTTGGCGTTGGGCAGTGTTCCTATCACTGTGTGAGGAAAACAATGGTACCTTTCTTCCCTACCTACCTACCCCCCCCCCTCTCTCTCTCTCTCTCTCTCTCTCTCTCTCTCTCTCTCTCTCTCTCTCTCACTCTCTCTCTCTCGCTCGCTCTCTCTACAGTATCTCTATCTCTATCTCTCTCTGTCGCTGTCGATCTGTCTGTCTGTCTGTCTGTCTGTCTGTCTGTCTGTCTCTCTCTCTCTCTCTCTCTCTCTCTCTCTCTCTCTCTCTCACACAGGCTGAACACATGGAACACATTAGCAAAATGTCCAATATGGAATGCTGAAGGTCTTGTGAACATGTAACAAAGGAGTGAGTAATACCTCAGCTTCGCCGTAGTGTCGATTTTGAACCTCTGTAAAATATTTTACTTCCTCACCGTGGTTTGTTGGCTTTTCCCTTCTCTGTTGACAATTTATTTTGAAGTACTGTAAGCTGACTAATTGACTACTGCACTTTTATTGTTTAATTACTCTCACTGCAACACATGGAGGTAATTATGCATAAGCATGTGTGGTATCAACTTGCATGTACTGTATAGCAAGACACATTTTTTCACCATGTGTCAATTGTTTTCCTAATTTTGTTGTACTGTAGATTTCCACATGATTGAGCATACATAACCCCCCACCCTATACCCACAGTATTGCACTGAACGACAGTCGGATCAAACATTTAGTTTCTTCGCATAGACGCAGAGGAACATCACATAGATTGTTGTCCTCTAGAGCATGGAGAGAAGTGGAGGTGACAGAAACACACCCACTCCCTTCTGTTGCCTCACTTGTCTCCTGTGAGATCCGAGAATGACGCAACCCTTGTGATTAGAGTGTGCATCCGCTTCAGCGGTGAGATATGTTAATCAGCTAGTGAATAATTACCTCCTTGGTGCCTTGATTAGACTGGAGTGACAAGGCTGGCAAAGTGTGTGCCTCAAAGAAATTCGCCCCCCCACACACACCTGAGAAGTTATTATTTTTGAGTCACAGCCTAAAATGTCCCCACAGAAACACAAATTATCTGACATTTGTTCCACAAGTCCCCTCCTTAGAGAAGAGCAGATCTGTGTCTTTAAGATATGAAATGTAGCATGTCTCTGTGGAAGATAGAGAAATTCCCTCAGTGGAGAACACTGTTCTTTCTAATAAAAAAGGAATCTTCCGCCAGTAACTTCAAAGAACTACAATAAGTTGTTGTTTGATCACTTGTAGCATTAAATGGATGTGATAAGTACTCATTGACTTGGGGGGGGGTTGAATCCAGATATGAGTTACATCCTCGTAAATGTCCCCATTGACATCTGTGTATGATTTGCAGAGGCATATGAGTACGTTCATACCTTAGAATGCGGTAAACCAATAGGCCTACTCCATTGATAGAATATTCCTCTGAAAGTCAGGTGTGGTTTATCCTCTTTTTTTCCCCTTCAAAACTGCATGGTCTAGTGTGGTGTCAGACAGGGGTTAGTGGTCTAGTGTGGTGTCAGATAGGGCTTAGTGGTCTAGTGTGGTGTCAGATAGGGCTTAGTGGTCTAGTATGGTGTCAGACAGGGGTTAGTGGTCTAGTGTGGTGTCAGACAAGGTTTAGTGGTCTAGTATGGTGTCAGACAGGGGTTAGTGGTCTAGTGTGGTGTCAGACAGGGCTTATTGCTCTAGTGTGGTGTCACACAGGGCTTAGTGGTCTAGTGTGGTGTCAGACAGGGCTTAGTGGTCTAGTATGGTGTCAGACAGGGGTTAGTAGTCTAGTGTGTTGTCAAACAGAGGTTAGTGGTCTAGTGTGGTGTCAGACAGGGGATAGTGGTTTAGTGTGATGTCAGACAGAGCTTAGTGGTTTAGTATGGTGTCAGACAGCGCTTAGTGGTCTAGTGTGGTGACAGACAGCGGTTAGTGGTCTAGTGTGGTGTCAGACAGGGGTTAGTGGTCAAGTGTGTTGTCAAACAGAGGTTAGTGATATAGTGTGGTGTCCGACAGGGGTTAGTGGTCTAGTGTGGTGTCAGACAGGGGTTAGAAGTCTAGTGTGGTGTCAGACAGGGGTTAGTAGTCTAGTGTGTTGTCAAACAGAGGTTAGTGGTCTAGTGTGGTGTCAGGCAGGGGTTAGTGGTCTAGTGTGGTGTCAGACAGGGGATAGTGGTTTAGTGTGATGTCAGACAGGGGTTAGTGGTCTAGAGTGGTGTCAGATAGGGGTTAGTGATCTAGAGTGGTGTCAGACAGGGCTTAGTGGTCTGGAGTGGTGTCAGACAGGGGCAAGTAGAGGTCATAGGAGCCATAGAGAGTACATCAGTCTGGCTAAATGTTGCCATAACGCCAAAGTGTTTTAGTCTTAATTAAAAGTGTGTGTTTGGTGAGGGAACAGGCGGGACGAGGCCCCTTCATCTTCCCTGGTGGCTCACCACTTTAAAGAGGCCAGTATGCCATGTCTGTCTGGGGCCCGTCTGTCTGTCAATCACAGTTTAAAGTTCATGAAATTTCTATGAGCATTGATCGCAAGGTGGGGGAGGTCGGAGTGTTGGAGTGGCGGGCCCGGGTGATTGATCAAGCCTTTTGCTTTGAATTTATTTTCTATGCTTTCACTGTGATGGGTGTGTGTATGTGTGTGTGTATGTGTGTGTGCGCGCGTGTGTGTGTGTGTGTGTGTGTGTGTGTGTGTGTGTGTGTGTGTGTGTGTGTGTGTGTGTGTGTGTGTGTGTGTGTGTGTGTGTGTTGGGGGGGAATGGTGTGTACTGTAGGTCTATGTATTGAGTTTGTTGTACAGTATGTACAGTGCAGTGTAGATGCTGATGGATAAATGTTTGGGGATATCAACTGTTTACGCTGACAACAAATACTGTATAGCAAGTCAGAGTGGATGTTTTGCATTGTATGTTTGTATGCATGTGTGTCGCAATTTCATCTTACTTTGAATGAGGGACAAATAAAAGAGAGCGAGAGAGAGGGATGAAAGGGGTAAATCAATAGCATAGTGCATGTGTGTAGCAGTGGGCTTTAGATGCTTGTCAACAGGTCGGTGCTCCACAACCCCCAGCAGGCTCCACAACACCCAGCAGGCTCCACAACCCCCAGCAGGCTACACAACCCCCAGCAGGCTACACAACCCCCAGCAGGCTACACAACCCCCAGCAAGCTACCGAACCCCCAGCAAGCTACACAACCCCCAGCAGTCTACACAACCCCCAGCAGGCTACACAACCCCCAGCAAGCTACACAACCCCCATCAGGCTACACAACCCCCAGCAGGCTACACATAGCAGAGTCAGATGAGTCCTCCTGCTCACACTGTTGTGCGTCTGACAATTTCTTCCTCCAGAAGGAAGGGAGAAAATGATCTGATACACACACCTGTAGACACAGCGATGACCTGCGTCATTCATAACATGAATAAAGATGAAGCCCATGCTGCTCTGGGATGCAAGCTGCTCCAAATCCCCCGTATCCCCTGTTCTGTCAGTCGGGCGTTGGACGTGGGCTTGGGCCTTAATGGTATATTTCATATGGAATTTGAAATGATAAGTGCAATGAAGGAAAATTCACGGAGAGCCTATGAGCTGAGTGTGGTGGAGGAGGATAGTGGAGATTTATGGGTTTCGGGATGATCCTCATCGGGGACATGACTGTGCAAGATGAAGAAAAAGGACTCCCAAAGTGCATATTCCTTCCATCAGCAATATCTGGTAAATATGCACAGAATCAGCTAGAAGCCAAGTAGAAAAGCAGAAGCCACTTAAGTGTTTGGAAGGGCAGCGGCGGTGAGGAAAAGTACATAAATAGATGTAAACACGTTGGAGAATGAGGATGTAAACATATGCTGAATGAATGTATATATATATATTCTGCCAAGGCCCCATTTGAGCATGCAAACGTTTTAAAGCTTTGGGAGCCTTAGTCCCTACCACCCGTGAGACTGATTGTAAAAGAGCAGTGAGACAATGGCTACGTTCCAATAATATTAACTGACTTCCTATTCTAGACGACCAATCTGAAAGGACTTTATCAGTGAAAGTTCTGTAGTTCAACACCTATCCAATACCCCAGTAGCAACAAAGGAAAGGAAGGTATTTAAGAATATTGGCCCAGTTTTACTTTACTGTGTTTTCCATATTTGTTAGGTTCGGGGGGGTTTTAGGTAAGCATCCCCTCTGATCACGTTGACCTTGTAGAGGTACACTGTTTTAACTCTGACTGAACCTCTTGCTCCTGCCAACTGAAGTTGTTTGGGTCCTTTGGAAAGCAGAGCTGTTTGAAATAAGACAGAGAGCAACATGGGAATTGATTTTGAGGGAGCTTTAGGTATCCTCCTCCTAAACCTTTAGAAATAGGTTAGGACATCTGGCTCAATGTGTGGAGGTTTGTCACATGGATTGAAAGATGATATATTACACTTTTAAGATAAAATGGGAATGTCTTTTCACAAATCAAATCAAATCAAATTTTATTGGTCACATACACATGGTTAGCGGATGTTAATGCAAGTGTAGCGAAATGCTTGTGCTTCTAGTTCCAACTGTGCAGTAATATCTAACAAGTAATCTAACAATTTCACAACAACTACCTTATACACACAAGTGTAAAGGAATGAATAAGAATATGTACATATAAATAAATAGATGAGAGATGGCTAAACGGCATAGGCAAGATGCAGTAGATGGTATAGAGTACAGTATATACATATGAGATGAGTAATGTAGGGTATGTAAACATTACAGTGGGGCAAAAAAGTATTTAGTCAGCCACCAATTGTGCAAGTTCTCCCTCTTAAAAATATGAGAGAGGCCTGTAATTTTCATCATAGGTTCACTTCAACTATGACAGACAAAATGAGAAGAAAAAAAATCCAGAAAATCACATTGTAGGATTTGTAATGAATTTATTTGCAAATTATGGTGGAAAATAAGTATTTGGTCAATAACAAAAGTTTATCTCAATACTTTGTTATATATTTCACTCTCTCTGTCCCAGCTTTGATGCACCTGTACTGACCTCGCCTTCTGGAAGATAGTGACAGGATGCTCTCGATTGTGCATCTGTAAAAGCTTGTGAGTGTTTTTGGTGACAAGCCAAATTTCTTCAGCCTCCTGAGGTTGAAGAGGCGCTGTTGCGCCTTCTCCACCACGCTGTCTGTGTGGGTGGACCATTTCAGTTTGTCCGTGATGTGTATGCCGAGGAACTTAAATCTTTCCACCTTCTCCACTACTGTCCTGTCGATGTGGAAAGGGGGCTGCTCCCTCTGCTGTTTCCTCTGCTGTTTCATCTCCTTTGTTTTGTTGACATTGAGTGTGAGGTTATTTTCCTAAAACCACACTCCGAGGGCCCTCACCTCCTCCCTGTAGGCCATATCGTCGTTGTTGGTAATCAAGCCTACCACTGTAGTGTAGTCTGCAAACTTGATGATTGAGTTGGAGGCGTGCATGGCCACGCAGTCATAGGTGAACAGGGAGTACATGAGAGGGCTGAGAACGCACCCTTGTGGGGCCCCAGTGTTGAGGATCAGCGGGGTGGAGGTGTTGTTTCCTACCCTCACCACCTGGGGGCGGCCCGTCAGAAAGTCCAGGACCCAGTTGCACAGGGCGGGGTCGAGACTCAGGGTCTCGAGCTTAATAACGAATTTGGAGGATATTAAATGCTGAGCTCTAGTCGATGAACAGCATTCTTGCATAGGTATTCCTCTTGTCCAGATGGGTTAGGGCAGAGTGCAGTGTGATTGAAATTGCGTCGTCTGTGGACCTATTGGGGCGGTAAGCAAATTGGAGTGGGTCTAGGGTGTCAGGTAGGGTGGAGGTGATATGATCCTTGACCAGTCTCTCAAAGCACTTCATGATGACAGAAGGGAGTGCTACGGGGTGATAGTCTTTTAGCTCAGTTACCTTAGTTTTCTTGGGAACAGGAACAATGGTGGCCCTCTTGAAGCATGTGGGAACAGCCGACTGGGACAGGGATTGATTGAATATGTCCGTAAACACACCAGCCAGCTGGTCTGCGCATGCTCTGAGGACGCGACCAGGAATGCCGTCTGGGCCGGCAGCCTTGCGGGGGTTAACATGTTTAAATGTTTTACTCACGTTGGCATAGTTTGTCTGGGAGCAAGACATCCGTGTTCGCGACAGGGCTGGTTTTCTTTTTGTAATCCGTGATTGACTGTAGACCCTGCCACATACGTCTCAAATCTGAGCTGTTGAATTGCGACTCTACTTTGTCTCTATACTGACGCTTAGCTTGTTTTATTGCCTTGCAGAGGGAATAGCTACACTGTTTGTATTCAAAATAAGGCTTTGCAACTTGCAACAATACTCCCAACAAACAAAAGTGGCGTTTTGCATATAGTGAAGTCAGAACACAGGAGATTGGTGGCAGCTTAATCGGGGAGAACAGGCTTGTGGTAATGGCGGGAGCAGAATCAGTGAAATGGTATCACATACATCAAACATATGGTTTCCAGTTGTTTGTTGCCATTCCATTTGCTCCCTTCAAGACATTATTTTGAGCTGTCCTTCATTCAGCAGCCTCCATTTTGTCAGAACGATGTCAGAGTATGAAGGTAGAAGACATGACACTTAAGGTGATGATCAAATGAACATTATCATGCCTAATACCAATTCATGAATATTGCAGATATATGGTTTATCTGACCTTAAAGTAGCAATCAGCAGTAGAAACAAAGCGGCACCCCCCCCCCCCTTTGGTTTGGTTAAAAGCTGAGGGATGCGGCTAGAGAAATGTAATCGCTCTGACAGAGCTATGGATGCAAGGACTGACCATCCATTATATCAAATATAGAATTTTAACCATGTTATGAGGCTATATAGTGTTTGTTTACATTTACTTTGTTTACAAACATTGGCTTAAAACAAGGTTATATTTTAGATCTGATGGGGTACGACAGTTGAACTAAGCTTATGAGGCATTTCTAAGTTATACTCTTCAAGAATCAATGCTTACATGTCATTCATTTATAAATCCCAAAATGTATGTAGCATCTGCTGATTTAAAAGCCTCCAATTTGGACTAGATTATTCTCCTTAACCCAAAAACTTCTGTCTGATTTGTATAGTGTTCTGCTGTCACCAGCACTATCTGCCTAGTGCTATCTGCCTAGTGCTATCTGTCTAATGCTATCTACCTAGTGCTATCTGCCTAGTGCTATCTGCCTAGTGCTATCTGTCTAATGCTATCTACCTAGTGCTATCTGCCTAGTGCTATCTGCCTAGTGCTATCTGTCTAATGCTATCTACCTAGTGCTATCTGCCTAGTGCTATCTGCCTAGTGCTATCTACCTAGTGCTATCTGCCTAGTGCTATCTGCCTAGTGCTATCTGTCTAATGCTATCTACCTAGTGCTATCTGCCTAGTGCTATCTGCCTAGTGCTATCTGTCTAATGCTATCTACCTAGTGCTATCTGCCTAGTGCTATCTACCTAGTGCTATCTGCCTAGTGTTATCTGCCTAGTGCTATCTGCCTAGTGCTATCTGCCTAGTGCTATCTGCCTAGTGCTATCTGCCTAGTGCTATCTACCTAGTGCTATCTGCCTAGTGCTATTTACCTAGTGCTATCTGCCTAGTGCTATCTGCCTAGTGCTATCTGCCTAGTGCTATATGCCTAGTGCTATCTACCTAGTGATATCTACCTAGTGCTATCTGCCTAGTGCTATCTACCTAGTGCTATCTGCATAGTGCTACCTGCCTAGTGCTATCTACCTAGTGCCATCTGCCTAGTGCTATCTACCTAGTGCTATCTACTGTACCTAGTGCTGTTGTGTGATCTGAGATCATGTTTCACCACCACTCCTCTCAGCCTTGGTTGAGTGTGTTAGTGGAAATCCCATTCACCCTCTCCCTCCCTTTTGTCCCAGTCGAGTGGTCACCTAATAACAACGCTCTGTTTAGTGAGACCCCAGTCGACTGTTTGATCACTTTCATGGAGAGAGGGAGAAATTGAGGGCAATAATTGGATGGTTAAATAAATAAAAAATGATACCTCGCCGACCCCTCTCTCTCTCTTTCTCCCTCTCTCTCCCTCACTCGTATTCTCGCCTCCTCTTCCCACCGAACTGCATTATCTTTCCCCTTTGAAAAAATCCAAACGTCAGACACCGCAAAGACACGAAGATGGCTGGGAAAAAAAAATCAATACAAATTACGATGGAGAAAGTGGCACTGATGGCTGGAATTGCAGCATATGTTTACACTAAATCAGGCAATCTATCTTCATATGGGGTGTGTAATGCGTAGGGGGTCAGGGTTCGCGCAGCGCGTCGGCGCTCTCCAATTACTCAGGCTCTTTGCGAGAAGGCAGCCGTATCGATTGGCTGAGAGGACAGGGGCCTACAGGCAGCCAATGGGGCGCTGGGGTCAAAGTGCTAGGGGATTTTAATAAGGGGAAGTAATGGTCTTAATTTCTGGGGGGCAGTAGAGGGAGAGACGTCTGCTCCACTACCCTCCAGTCTCCCCGGCGAGATGAGATTCTCTTTCTGTCTCTCTCTCTCTCTCTCTCTCTCTCTCTCTCTCTCTCTCTCCCTCCCTCCCTCCCTCCCTCCCTCTCCCTCTTCCTGTGTGTGTCCATTCCTTCTCTCTTGCTTTGTCTCTCCTTCACTTGTTCTGCCACTTGTCCTACTCTCTTGGTAGATGGCTGTTTTTAGAATTCTCCCTGTTTGTGTTGAAATTCCCTTTCCCAATACTCTGCCTTAACGCTCTGACAAGGCCTTAGGAATACCTTATTATCCAAAGACATCCGTTTGGTTTCAAAGTAGACTATCCCCTCTTCATCCCAACAAGGGAGAAATCGTCCATGAGAGAGTAATCCATTCCAGGCCTCTCAGGGGCCAGGGGCAGAGATTCAAAATGGCAGTCTGTGTGGAGAGTGAACGTGTAGGCTCCGTCACCCTTCAGATAACATCCCCACCCAGCCCCAGCCTGAAAACCCTTTTCTCCTTCCCTTGGTGTGAAACGGGCCTCCAACAAATTTGATTTAGCAGCTCGCGGGTGCCCATTCCTGAGGAAAGAAAACAAATATTGTTATAATGGTAATAACATCTATTTGCCGCTCGCAACAAACAGCAGCGGGCCTTTGACAAGACCCTGCGCTGCTGCTGCCACCTTATTCTTATTCATGAAAGCGCCGGTTATGCATATTAGTGCAAACTAGCTATTCTACTTACTGGCATTTGGTGTGTCAATCATCCTTACAGGACAAGAAGGCTGACAAATTGTCCCCAAAGTCAAATTTGACAGCCTTTTATGATTAATGGGCTTGATTATGGAGAACTATCTCCCTAACTCATTTCCGGGTGTTTCTCTTTTCCCCTTCGTATCGAAACGGAGAGGAACGGAGATTGTGTTGTTTTCAAATGGGGGGGGGGGGGGGGGGGGGGTTGATGAAATAAAAAGGGGGTATGTGAGGGGCTTAGAGTGAGGGCGGTGCAATTGAATTAGTTAGGAATGCTCTGTGAAAGGGTGAGTGACTGGGACAGGTTGAGTAGAAGGTCTCACGCTTAATAAACAGCAGTAGAATAAAGAGGGAGACATGCCGGTGGGGGAAGAGATGGGCTGACACAAGGCCATTGTAGAGCTCCTGTATCAGGGCAGGACAGCCAGGCAGGGGAGATATGCTACTCTAGAATGTGACATAATACCTTCATAAGGTCATCATAAGGCCTTCAGAAGGTCTACATAGGCAAACAGATGTACAAATATTTAAAAAAAAACACGATTCAAATGTGCTATTGGAAGCTATAGAAGAGCAATGCATGTTTGAGCCACTCCATTTTGTTTGTAGAGATATCACTCAGCAATATTCTAACCATGATAATTCTCTCTCTTTCCAGCCTTGAATGAGCCTACCATCGACTACGGCTTCCAGAGGCTACAGAAAGTCATCCCCAGACACCCAGGAGATCCCGAGAGGCTACCTAAGGTCAGTGATACGCCTCAGAGGACACCTAGGAGTACATCATCCCCTGTTGTTACTCCAAAGACCACCCAGACCATATAGACTTCGGACTGCCAAATATCTGAGTTTATAGAGGGCAAACCAGATCTGTTAGATTGGATTCATTTGCTCCACTCAATATGGACCTGGCCTTTGGAACATACTTCGATGCCAAGGGGCACATTGTTCTGATAACTTGTACAATTGGAAACAGGTGTTTATATGATGTTGTATTGGTGTTGTAGCGTTTGAGACAGTGTTTCTGGTCTTGTTATTTTTAGGTTTGAGGTAGTAACAAACATGCAGATGCAAAGTCACTGCTTATACAAATATATCTTCATTCCATGCATACGTGTAGACAGATAAACTGAGTGTACAAAACATGTCATAGACTGACCAGGTGAATCCAGGTGAAAGCTATGATCCCTTATTGATGTAACCTGTTAAATCCACTTCAATCAGTCAAGATTAAGGGTTGGAGACAGGTTGAAGAAGGATTTTTAAGCCTTGAGACAATTGAGACATGGATTGTGTATGTGTGCCATTCAGAGGGTGAATAGGCAAGACCAAATATTTAAGTGCCTTTGAACGGGGTATGGTAGTAGGTGCCAGGGGCACCGGTTAGAGTGTGTCAAGTACTGCAGAGCTGCTGGGTTTTTCACTCTCAACAGTTTCCAGTGTGTATCAAGAACGGCCACCACCCAAAGGACATCCAGCCAACTTGACACAAAAGTGGGAAGCATTGGAGTCAACATGGGCCAGCATTCTTGTGGAATGTTTTCGACACCTTGTAAAGTCCAAGTACTGACGAATTGAGGCTGTTCTGATGGCAAAAGGGGGTGCAACTCAATATTTGGAAGGTGTTCCTAATGTTTTGTAAACTCAGTGTAGACGCACGCAAGCACGCACACACGCACACACACATTAGGCAGGGCCAAGAACACAGGCAGCCGTCAGGTGCCCTGGGCGGTTTGCCGCCTGGTTAGTATGAAAAGATTATTTTCCCCCTAAAAAGGTGCACCACTAAATGAGTGAGATTGTTTTGGGCAGGGAACTGCTGTAAAGAGGGATACGATCAGATGGGGCCTGACAGTCTAAAACAGCTGCCAAATTGAAACCATTTATCAAAATCTGACATCTGAGATCCAGTCACCAAAAAACCAGTTTATTTGTAAATTGATACTATTAGCGAGCATATATTGTCTGGCCCCTTTGATGCCCTGATTTGTGGCGGAGGGAGAATGTCCCTATCAGCCGTTATATATTTATTTATTCAAAAGAAAACTCAATAAGCGTATAGATTTTCCTCCGTCTTCTCTTCAGCCGCTAGCTTTCTCGACATTTTAGACAGAAGGAAATAACAACGAGACTAACACGGAAAAGCTTGCTATTCGTGAAGTACCTCATTGTTCTCACCCAATGTGGCTTGTCAGGAAAGACTCACACGGTCACTCTGGAACAGTAACGCTGACATTTCATCCCTTTGTTATCCTCTCTCCTTTGCTTTTCTTGAAGGATGGAAAGGTTGGTCAGGACCATTTGTAGAGTCTCTTAGGCAGAGAGCAAAGCTACCCCAAGCTACATTGAGGCAATAGGCACCAACACTTGCTATTGGAACCAATTGAAGTCAAATTGAAGTCATTTTTTTAAGCAGGAAGCAACAGAGCAAGTCTAGAAGTGTGGGAATAAGTGGGATTTCATGTAAATAATGATAGGGGGAAACACTGGCTGTTGGTTTTTCATGTTTTCCTTTGTAGCTGAGAAACCCCATTTGAGTGATTAGATTAGGAGGTTGGCAGTCGTACTTCTCCAACGAGCCGGTCCCAGAGCTGGAACCCTAGCCCCAGTGATAGACAGACAGAGCAGACTGGGGCTAAAGCATGGCCAACTGGTCACTGATGACCTCGGAGGCTGGGGCTGGATCAGTTCGCCTCTAATTTCATTTCCAGTCTGCCTTGGCTGCAAGCAGACACTTCCCTGTCCAGATCTATGGAGGATATGTGGTTTAAGCTCTAGCCTTCCCTCATTGCTCAGCATGGGAGACAGCAGCATATTTGCGAGGTCCACTCTGTTCCAGGATCTTTGCGGTAGAAGACCCATTCCCAGGTCACGGCAAGTTTAACGGCCTATGAATCCTCTCAAATAGACACCTGGATGGTGATGCGTTCCTTACATGTGGAGGGCCTATTTTCCTAAGATACGGCCATACAGGAGGCCTGTTTTGATACAGAGCAGACAAACAAATAGAGACTGAGCTAAAAACCTAACCGAGGTGAAGATTTTGCTGTCTTGTCGGCCAAAATTTGTTAACGGCTGAAAAAGCATGTTCTGGCCTTATATGAACTCTTAGGCTAGATGTGTTTGCTGCCTGTTTGGCCATTACATCTGAATCAACTGCCAGGGTTACTGGGGCAATTATATTCAATGCAATGTTAGTACTGGTCTGTAACAAAAGCCTGCACTCCCTATATCTAGTCCAGGACCTGAGCTGTTAGTTTGTGCTCTATTCTACACTGAACAAAAATATAAACGCAACATGTAAAGTGTTGGTTTCATGAGGTGAAATTAAAAATTCCCAGAAATGTTCCATAAGCACAAATAGCTTATTTATCTCAAAACCTGTGCACAAATTTGTTTACATCCTTGTTAGTGAGCATTTCTCCTTTGCCAATATAATCCATCTACTTGACAGGTGTGGCATATCAAGAAGCTCATTAAACAGCATGATCATTACACAGGTGCACCTTGTGCTGGGGACAATAGCAGTTTTGTCACACAACACAATGCCACAGATTTCTCAAGTTTTGAGGGAGCGTGCAATTTTCAGAGAGTGCAGTTCACCAGAGTGGTTGCCAGACCATTGAATGCTAATTTCTCTACCATAAGCTGCCTCCAACGTTGTTTTAGAGAATTTGGCAGTACATCCAACCGGCATCACAACCGCAGACCACATGTAACCACGCCAGCACAGGACCTCCACATCCGGCTTCTTCACCTGTGGGATCGTCTAGCTAGAGATAGCTAGAGATAGCTAGAGATAGCTAGAGATAGCTAGAGGTAGCTAGAGATAGCTAGAGATAGCTAGAGGTAGCGCTCCCTTTGTGTTGCAGCTAGGTGGCTGCGGGACGACTGTGCAGAGCCAGGCAAAGGGTGATTTATCATTGTTAAGGGACCTGTCGGAAGGCTTCTTCTCCCGGGTCTGCTGATCCCTTCTCTCCGGGAACCTCTGGAACCAGGGAGCCATCCTCCCATAATTGAGCTCCTGGAAAGCAGTGGAAGAAAATAGGTGGAATATGTCTGGCAGACGCAAGGAGGACTGGGGCGTTGGGGGCTAGGGGCACGGGCTGGGGCTCAGGGGGGTTGGGTTAGGTGAGATGGGTAGAAGAGTTACAGGAGAGATTTTGCTCATGTTCAGTCCAATGTTTGATAAGTAGGATGCAGTTATTTGCAGTATGATAAAGGCACATTCCATAACATTTTCACATGAAAAAGGCACTTATTAATGTCTTTCTGTAATAGTAAAGAAATAGTAAAGATACAATTCCTTGAGAGAAATAGTATTTTGTATTGTCACTAAAATGTTATATAGGACTGCACATTAAAAGTAGCCCTGAGAGGAAGTGACATAGGCTATGTTTCCAGTTGATAGGTTATGAATTGTAATTCAATTTATAGATACAGAAGTTCAAATGTATTTTTTTGAATTTTTATTTAACCTTTGCTTAACTGGGCAAGTCAGTTAAGAACAAATTCTTATTTTCAATGATGGCCTACCTGGGAACAGTGGGTTAACTGCCTTGTTCAGGGGCAGAACAACAGAGTTTTACCTTGGCAACTTGTGGATTCGATCTAGCAACCTTTCGGTTACTGGCCCAACACTGTAACTACTAGGCTACCTGCTGCCCCAAGTCATGAATTGGAGAGAAAAAAATCCTCATAGAAAATGACAGGCATTTTCAAACTCATGAGTCAAATTGGAATTCATTTCCTCAATCGACCTGACTTGAAGATGACCCCAGTCAGTTTAGGATATTCTATAATTCCTGCTCTTTCATATCGTTCTTCTTGTGAGTTATTCCACCTGGATCTCTGAAGTACCCTAAAGAGACGTTCACTCTCTAGATGTGTGGTCTGTCGCTCCAGAATACTGTATGTGCCTTTCCCTCTTGGCCTGGATACAGATGAGAGCATGGAGCATGGTGGATGAAATGATTTCCACCTCTGTCTGAAGTCATAAAAGAGAGACATACACTAGCTAAAACCTGTTTTTCCCCCGGTGTAAGGTAGAAAGGGCTTTAAAGACATCAGTGTCGAGGCTTCCAGGATAGAGGCTGGGAACAGACTCTTCCTGCTCACACATAGGGAGGGAGTCTCTTGTAGGGCCAACTTCTTATCCCGTCCTGGCAGTTGACCCACTGAGGATGGAGGAGAGAATTCTCCTTTCTTTCCCTCCTGTCCTCCGTCAAGTCCCCTCTCCTTCCCCCTTCATGGTGGTGAGGTGCTCTCTCTCTCTCTCTCTCTACTAGAGTATGTAGTGAATCTTTCCACTCTTGCATATTCCATGTTTGATGTTTATTCATATTGCAAATGGGAAATTTCAAGAATCAAGATACTACCCTTATATTGAATTCAAGTGACACTCACACTTTGTACTAGCACTAAACCAGCATTTTACACACCATTGAAACGTCTGTAGTATCTTCATCTCCTCAATCTTTCAGATCATTGGCTGAGGTGATTATTGAATGAGCCGTCACGCTGCTTCTATCCCACCATCCCTCCATCCCTCTATCTCTCCATCCATCCCCCCTCTATCCCTCCATCCCTCTATCCCTGCATCCTTCCATCCCTCCCTCCGTCCCCCTCTCTCCCCTCAGAGGTGTGGGCCAGTGATAAGAGATTATGATGATAACTGGGAGGCAGTGCATTACCGTATTGATTGGGGCTGAGCTTTCAGTGGCGTTAAAGCACCCGCGCTCTGATTGCCGGCACTTGCGCTGACAGGAATCCAATGGCGTTGTCTCTCCTCGTCGCTATAGGGAGGGGTGTGTGTGCATGTGTGGGTATATGGGTGTTGGGAGGGTGGGGTGTATGTGTGTGTAAGGGAGGTGGGGCTATGAGTGTGAATGTGGATATGTGTGTGTGTGTGTGTGTGTGTGTGTGTGTATGTGTGTGTGGTTCACAACAAGGCAGTGCAAGGCTCATCTCTCACGTCCACACACATGCCTCCCACCCCCGCCCCAACAGCTACAGGACCACAAGACCTAGGCATAGATAACCCTCACTGTTATGTCACAAATTCTGTGATGTATTTTCAATGGTCCAAGTCAAGTAACATGACATGAAATTAGGTTCTCAGAACAGATGGCCTGTTCTTAATTGGTTATCTAAAGGTTCTCAGAACAGATGGCCTGTTCTTAATTGGTTATCTAAAGGTTCTCAGAACAGATGGCCTGTTCTTAATTGGTTATCTAAAGGTTCTCAGAACAGATGGCCTGTTCTTAGTTGGTTATCTAAAGGTTCTCAGAACAGGTGGCCTGTTCTTAGTTGGCTATCTAAAGGTTCTCAGAACAGATGGCCTGTTCTTAATTGGTTATCTAAAGGTTCTCAGAACAGTTGGCCTGTTCTTAGTTGCTTATCTAAAGGTTCTCAGAACAGGCAGCCTGTTCTTAATTGGTTATCTAAAGGTTCTCAGAACAGTTGGCCTGTTCTTAGTTGGTTATCTAAAGGTTCTCAGAACAGGCAGCCTGTTCTTAGTTGGTTATCTAAAGGTTCTCAGAACAGGCAGCCTGTTCTTAGTTGGCTATCTAAAGGTTCTCAGAACAGGCAGCCTGTTCTTAGTTGGTTATCTAAAGGTTCTCAGAACAGGCAGCCTGTTCTTAGTTGGCTATCTAATTGTTGTTATTGTCTGGATTTAATTAGCTAAATCCATTGTAGATTAGTGAGCTGAGGAATTTCTGTACATAACGAAGTGCTTCATTTATTCTGCGATAATACTCTGGAGAATGTCCTCCAAGAGTCTTTTCTTTGCATTTGTTTTCAAGATTGGGGTTATTTAGGGGGTTGTTCTTAGCATCAGAAACTGGCCACACACTTCAAACAATTGAACGCACACACACACACACACACACACACACACACACACACACACACACACACACACACACACACACACACACAAACACACAAAAAACACGCAAACCGAAGCAGAGTAGCACCAACGAGCAGTAAGGCCTCGAAGGTGTCGTTACCTTGAGAAGGCTGTTGTGTCTGTCATTGCCTAATGAAAAAAGGAGAGACCGACTGTGGCAAACACACACACACCAGTGTGTAGAGGCAGGAATGTGTGTGTGTCTCTATGTGTGTGGGTTTGAGGCATCGGGCGGGAGGGGGTTGCCAAAGATCCCTGTGGCAGGCAGGGTGTTGCAGCCGCCAAGCCTCAGAGACATTAACTAACTTCTGTTTTATAATGGAGATTAATGAAGCGAGCACATGCCAGAGGGGGAGAGGAGAGGAGAGACGATAAGAGGAAAGAGGATGAGAGGAGGGGAGGAGGGGTCCGAGATACACTCCTCATGGGGGTATAGCGGTTGGCAGTGCCAAGGTGTGACAGATTGTGCCCTCTCTCAGTGGATAGGGACAGGGGACAGGGTTTGGGTGTAGAGCTGGGGGTGGGGTGGAGATTGACGAGAGCTCTATTGCTTTTTTTGTGGTGGGGGTGGCGGTGTCTGTGTGACTGTGTATCTGTGTGACTGTGTGTCTGTGTGCCTGCAGGATAGCTGTGGGATCAGAAGGAGTGTTGGGGTGTCTATCTGTCTGCAGGATAGCTGTGGGGTCAGTAGGAGTGTTGGGGTGGGCAGGTGTGTGTGTGTCTGCAGGATAGCTGTGGGGTCAGTAGGACTGTTGGGGTGTCTGTCTGTCTGCAGGATAGCTGTGGGGTCAGTAGGAGTGTTGGGGTGTCTGTCTGTCTGTCTGCAGGATAGCTGTGGGGTCAGTAGGAGTGTTGTGGTGTCTATGTGACTGTGTGTCTGTGTGACTGTGTGCCTGCAGAATATGAGTGTTGGGGTGGGCAGGTGGGTGGGTGTGTGTCTGCAGGATAGCTGTGGGGTCAGTAGGAGTGTTGGGGTGGGCAGGTGGGTGTGTGTCTGCAGGATAGCTATGGGGTCAGTAGGAGTGTTGGGGTGGGCAGGTGGGTGTGTGTCTGCAGGATAGCTGTGGGGTCAGTAGGAGTGTTGGGGTGGGCAGGTGGGTGTGTGTCTGCAGGACAGCTGTGGGGTCAGTAGGAGTGTTGGGGTGGGCAGGTGGGCACAGAGGAAGGGCAGTCTGGCGTGGTGGATCTCAGATAGATGTGAAACTCTATTAAGGTACACTCTCACACACAGGCACATGTATGAACACACACACACAAACACACACGCTCACGCATGCTCTTTATTTAAAACGTGTCCACATAGAAAAAATAAAACCAACCAGTATATTAGTGAATCTAATTTCCATTGATGTATATATTCAGAAGAGAATCCATGAAGTTATCAAAAATTCACACACCCCTTCCTCACTCTGTAACTCAGGCCTGCCCATCTGGACAGATGGTAATTCCTCAGACTGATTCGACTTTACTTGGATCCTTTTTCCTGAGGTCATGTTTTGTCGTGGGAAATGGGGGACAGAAAGGGAGAAGAGCATCCTCACACACTCTTCCACTGTCAAACAGTGAACACAGGGCTAACGGTGAGGGAATAGTTAAATGATTATATGATAAGAAAAAAAGTTATTCCCGGCCATGTTCACCACAGCACTGCACATTTAGTTTGACAGCGTTTTTGGTCAACTGAAACTTTTTTTTTTACACAAGGAAAAGGCTAGATGTGTTGTAGGAACCAATCAGGCTCCAGACAGGCAGACAGAGGCCCCTCCTCATTGTAATACCCCAGAGACCTCCAGCAGAGGCTCCCACAACACCAGCTCTCATCCCCAGAGCCCTGGAAACAACAACCAACCCAGCTCTCCCCACCTCACCCACTCCTCTTCTCTGTCCTCCTTACGTCACGTCTTCTTTCCGCTCTCGTGTTGTGTCGTGTTGTGATGTCTCGTCCCTCTCCTCTCCTCTCCTCTCCTCTCCTCTCCTCTCCTCTCCTCTCCTCTCCTCTCCTCTCCTCTTCTCCTCTCCTCTCCTCTCCTCTCATTCTTCCTGTGAAAGGATACTGGGCTGTGTGAATATGCCTGTGTGTGAGAGTTTGTCCCCCCATTTAGCCCCGGCAAGTGTCAGCGACTCCTCCTCCACCAGACAATATTTATTTATCAGGCCTGTTATTGTTATTAAGAGCCATTGCCACGGCGACCCACTGGGTTGCTGGGGAGAGATTGGACGCTTCCTCCTCTGAGTGGGAAACAGCCCAGGGACAATGGAGGAGGGGGGTGAATGAGAGAGAGAGAGAGCAGGAGGGAGGGGTGAATTAGACAGGGGAAATTCAACAAATTTCATGCAATGTGGCTCTAATAAGCCTGGGTCTAAAGTGGCGGATCGGAAACACCGAAGGCAGTCTGAAGTGTTAATAGGTTCCCACCACCTCAGGCTGCTCCCTCCCAGCTCCCCCTCTCCCCCCAGGGTGCACTGGCAGCCATTTTGATTAGAGGCTGGCGAAGATGCACTCTGATCATGACAATTTGCTATTGTTTAGTGCTGTGACAAAAAGGCCACCCCTACAAGCAGAGACATGAGCGCTCGAAAAGGGAGTTGTGGGGCTCAATACAAGACGTCTGACTGGGAGAATGTGTTAGTACACTATTTGGCCAAAAGTATGTGGACGCCTGCTCGTCGAATATCTCATTCTAAAATCATGGGCATTAATATGGAGCTGGTTCCCACTTTGCTGCTATAACAGCCTCCACTCTTCTGGGAAGGCTTTCCACTAAATGTTGAAACATTGCTGCGGGGACTTACTTCCACTCAGCCAAAAGATCATTACTGAGGTCAGGCACTGATGTTGGACAATTAGGCCTGGCTCACAGTCGGTGTTCCAATTTGCCCCAAAGGTGTTTGATGGGGTTGAGGTTAGGGCTCTGTGCAGGTCTGTCAAGTTCTTCCACACCGATCTCGACAAACCATTTCTGTATGGACCTCGCTTTGTGCACTGGGGCATTGTCATGCTGAAAAAGGAAAGGGCCTTCCCTAAACTGTTGCCCCAAAGTTGGAAGCACAGAATAATCTAGAATGTCATTGTATGCTGTAGTTCACTTGAACTAAGGGGCCTAGCCCGAACAAAGAAAAACAGCCCCAGACCATTATTCCTCCTCCACCAAACGTTACAGTTGGCACTGACAGACGAAGTGAAGCGTGATTCATCAATGGCTGCAAGCTTTACACCACTCCAGCCGATGCTTGGCATTGCGCATGGTGATCGTAGGCTTGTGTGTGGGTGCTTGGTCATGGAAACCCATTTCATGATGCTCCCGACGAACAGTTCTTGTGCTGGCGTTGCTTCCAGAGGCAGTTTGGAACTCAGTAGTGAGTGTTGCATCCGAGGACAGGCGATTTTCAGGAGCTTCAGCATTCGGCAGTCCCATTCTGTGAGCTTGTGTGGCCTACCACTTCGCGGCTGAGCTGTTGTTGCTCCTAGATGTTTCCACTTCACAATAACAGCACTTACAGCTGACTAGGGCAGCTCAAGCAGGTCGACAAACTGACTTGTTGAAAAGGTGGGATCCTATGACGGAGCCACTTGAAAGTTACTGAGCTCTTCAGTAAGGGCATTCTACTGCCAATGTTTGTCTTTGGAGATTGCACGGGTGTGGCTGAAATAGCCAAATTCACTCATTTGAAGGAGTGTCCACATACTCTTGTATATATAGTCTATGTGAGTATGTGTTCAGTGTGCGCGCATGTGTGTGAGTGTGTGTGTGTGTGTGTGTGTGTGTGTGTGTGTGTGTGTGTGTGTGTGTGTGTGTGTGTGTGTGTGTGTGTGTGTGTGTGTGTGTGTGTGTGTGTGTGTGTGTGTGTGTGTGTGTGTGTGTGTGGGTGTGTGTGTGAGAGAGAGAGAGAGAAAAGGGGGGGTGATGAAAATGAGATGCAGACAGCTGCTTACTTACGGTTGTTTATCACACATAGGCTGTGCCATTAAAGCTCATCTCTGACTTGTACTCTGTCAAACAATGATTACATTTGAGTGTTTTCCTTGTTTTATCACCCCAACTCCTATAACCTAGGTCCAACACTTGCAGAAAGCTATTTTGTAGTTTTCACAGTGATTTAAACCCTCAGAAAACATGGAATATTTGATTATTGTTTAGATCATGTTTTAGGTTTAGATTTGTGGGTTTATAAAAGCAGTAAACATTTATTTTCTGCAGTCTACTCTCCTAGATTTTACCATTAACCTTCAACAATTTAGAGGATCCAGAAGTTTTGATGAGTGTGGAATCTTTCATGTAACTGTGAAGCATATTACGTTTGAATCTAAATGAACTGAAGTCAACAGTAAAGATGCGATGTGATGTCGTTTCAGGAAGTGCTGTTAAAGAGATCAGCAGACTTAGTAGAGGCCCTGTATGGAATGCCCCACAATAATCAGGTATGTCATCATATAATAATTGCAAAAAAATGAAATAAAAAAAGTGAACATTCAGATGTATTTTCTTATTTGATTGTTTTGGTAAAGAGATAACACAGTTTCCCAGAGTTTTAAAATGCTTTGATCACACACATATTAAATTCACGGATTTTGAAGCCAGGGAAAAAAAATCTGTACAGTATCTATATATCAGAATTAGTAGTTTATCTTGAGTCTATCATCTGTGAAAACTCCAATATTCAACCTAATATAATCTAATCTGAATGACCCACCAAAAATACACTGCCAGAGGCCGAACATTACAAAACCTTTTTTTACGACCTAAACTCACAATCACCTATGGAACTCTCTCTCCACCTTTCCCCGCTCCCTCCCTCCCCCAGGAGATCATCCTGAAGCGGGCAGCGGACTTGACCGAGGCCCTGTACAGTGTCCCCCGCAGCCACAACCAGCTGCCCTCGCTCAGCGGCTCGGCAGCTCACTCCGGCATGATGGGAGTCAACTCCTTCAGCAGCCAGCTGGCAGTCAACATCTCTGAGGCCTCGCAGGGGGACCAGGGTGAGTGCTGCAACCCCCCACCATGACCCGTCACCCCATGATCCTCACCCTCCACCCTCTGATCCTCTCACCCCTTCTCTGTGTATTGGTGTCCCCTGTGGATATGTGGTGATGGCTAGTCCAATGTTTCTCCTCAATGTGCAGTGGGGCAAAAAAGTATTTAGTCAGCCACCAATTGTGCAAGTTCTCCCACTTAAAAAGATGAGAGAGGCCTGTAATTTTCATCATAGGTACGCTTCAACTATGACAGACAAAATGAGAGAACAAAATCCAGAAAATCACATTGTAGGATTTTTAATGAATTTATTTGCAAATTATGGTGGAAAATAAGTATTTGGTCAATAACAAAAGTTTATCTCAATACTTTGTTATATACCCTTTGTTGGCAATGACAGAGGTCAAACGTTTTCTGTAAGTCTTCACAAGGTTTTCACACACTGTTGCTGGTATTTTGGCCCATTCCTCCATGCAGATCTCCTCTAGAGCAGTGATGTTTTGGGGCTGTTGCTGGGCAACACGGACTTTCAACTCCCTCCAAAGATTTTCTATGGGGTTAAGATCTGGAGACTGGCTAGGCCACTCCAGGACCTTGAAATGCTTCTTACGAAGCCACTCGTTCGTTGCCCGGTGTGTTTGGGCGGTGTGTTTGGGAACATTGTCATGCTGAAAGACCCAGCCACGTTTCATCTTCAATGCCCTTGCTGATGGAAGGAGGTTTTCACTCAAAATCTCACGATACATGGCCCCATTCATTCTTTCCTCAAAACGGATCAGTCGTCCTGGTCCCTTTGCAGAAAAACAGCCCCAACACATGATGTTTCCACTCCCATGCTTCATAGTAGGTATGGTGTTCTTTGGATGCAACTCAGCATTCTTTGTCCTCCAAACACAACGAGTTGAGTTTTTACCAAAAAGTTATATTTTCGTTTCATCTGACCATATGACATTCTCCCAATCTTCTTCTGGATCATCCAAATGCTCCCTAGAAAACTTCAGATGGGCCTGGACATGTACTGGCTTAAGCAGGGGGACACGTCTGGCACTGCAGGATTTGAGTCCCTGGCGGTGTAGTGTGTTACTGATGGTAGGCATTGTTACTTTGGTCCCAGCTCTCTGCAGGTCATTCACTAGGTCCCCCTGTGTGGTTCTGTGTGGATTTTCGCTCACCGTTCTTGTGATCATTTTGACCCCACGGGGTGAGATCTTGCGTGGAGCCCCAGATCGAGGGAGATTATCAGTGGTCTTGTATGTCATCCATTTCCCAATAATTGCTCCCACAGTTGATTTCTTCAAACCAAGCTGCTTATCTATTGCAGATTCAGTCTTCCCAGCCTGGTGCAGGTCTACAATTTTGTTTCTGGTGTCCTTTGACAGCTCTTTGGTCTTTACCATAGTGGAGTTTGGAGTGTGACTGTTTAAGGTTGTGGACAGGTGTCTTTTATACTGATAACAAGTTCAAACAGGTGCCATTAATACAGGTAACGAGTGAAGGACAGAGGACCTCTTAAAGAAGAAGTTACAGGTCTGTGAGAGCCAGAAATCTTGCTTGTTTGTAGGTGACCAAATACTTATTTTCCACCATAATTTGCAAATAAATTCATTAAAAATCCTACAATGTGATTTTCTGGATTTTATTTCTTCATTTTGTCTGTCATAGTTTAAGTGTACCTATGATTAAAATTACAGGCCACTCTCATCTTTTTAAGTGGGAGAACTTGCACAATTGGTGGCTGACTAAATACTTTTTTGCCCCACTGTACGTATCCTGGCTATCCTGTAGTGATACTTTAGTGTCTGTCAGCGCCTCTGCTTTTAGTAGCCATATGCACCAGGCCAGGCCCTCTGTGCATACATCCACTCAGTGAAACATTCCCTCAGATCCAAGCGTGTGTGTGTGTGCGTGCGGGTGTGTGAGTGTGTGTGTGTGTGTGTGGCAGACAGTGACACCAGCTCCCTGTCACTATTCATTGGGAGTGTATGAGAAGGGGAGGTGATAATGAGTTCAGAAATGCAGACAATGTGGCATGAATAAAACAACCAGAGTTTAGTTACTGAATACAGCCAGAGACAGAAGCTTGGTCAATGGGTCAGGGAGCAGTGTGTGTTTGTGTGTCTCTCTTAACAGCTTTGACTGTGAAATCACTATTTATACACTTTCAAAAATGCATAAGCATGTCATTAAGCATATGTTATAATGCAAAGCCCCCCACGCACGCACGCACGCACGCACACACACGCGCGCACACACACACACACACACTATCCTAGAGAGGGCTGTTTCCTTTGATAAAGCAGCTCTGTGACTGATGCACAGGAAATATGTCTGAACGTGTGATGAACACATTGGCTCACGTCGGAGTCGAGGATATGGATAGAAAGAGGAAATGCGAGCGATATCTAGAACTGTTTTCTCTCCCCTGACACCTCAGCGTTCTAGTTCCCCCTTTTCTATCCCTCCCTCCCTCCACCCGTCTGCTTTTCACATTGACATACGAGAGAACACCTACAGGAATGTATGAGGTCATGGGAACAGGACTGCAGCAAATCGTGAAAATACATAATGCCATATTTTATGTCCGTGATCATTGGAACATTACAACCCAGAATCAGACTATTTCCCCCTACTGTTGTACAACTATGAAATGCCTCTTTGTACTCCTAGAAAGGACGCACTATGATTAAAACCTTAATATACAGGGCAGATCATACGCCGAGCCTTATCAAACGCATGAGGAATGTAATTTACTGAATCAATTCCAGACCAGCGTTATGGATCTGCTTTACATCAACAGCAAAATGGATTATGTAATTTCTCCTCTGGCATTTGTCTTAAAACAGGCATCCACTCCACTTGTTTTACTTTATGCTGACAGTTTCCTCTGGAGCAAATAGGGAAACTACATTGTGGCGCGTCTCGGTCTCATTGACCTCCAGAGGCTGACCTCGTCATTGCCTCAGTCAGCGATTTCTGGATAGGGTTACTGACTGCTCCCCCTAGGCTAGGCCTGTCCTTCATGTCTCACCCCAATAGAGGAGTGGAGTTGCCTTAACCCTCTCCCCCCGATACCACCTAGAGCCTTTAGTTGATTGGCCTTCATCTAGGATGTATTGAATACCCGTGCTCCCTTCGTTATAGCACTCTCCCCTTCACGAGGCACTAGCGCTTGCACCAACTTGGGGGCTTAGTTGGAGGCCAGAGAGAAAGGCACAATATGCCAAGTAGCACAGTGTGCTCAAACTTCCTCTCTCTCCTTCTCTCCTTCTCTCCCACACTCTTAGAAATAAAGGGTCCTGGAAGAACCTTTTGGGTTCATGACGGAACCATTCCAGTTGGTGGACCCTTTCCAGTTGAAAAGGTTGAACCCCTCTGACAAAGGTCTTCAAGGAACCCCTGTGTAAAGGTTCAAACCGGAAACTTTTTGTGATGGGAGTGGTTCAATTTTGAACCTATTTAATAATATATTATGGAGGTGGCAGCCTATCAGATTGGAGGCGTGGCTATCCAATATTTATTTTTGGTCACCCTTTGGCATAAATGTCATTCCTGTTCTTCATGTTAAGTCGGTACACTGCAAACTAAAATGTTTCTTGAATATTTATGCATATTATATATTCTAATATAATATTAATAATATTAACATTGCTGATTACATACAGTAATAAAGTGGTAACTAGTCCAATCTTGGGATTTGCATCGGCTCTTGAGGAACTCACACCTCTGTTAGCCTCATTGAAGTTACAAAATTGTTCAACCTTAACAACAAAACAGTTAACAGGAATGACATTTACTCTAATGGGTGGCCCAAAAAAAACCTACTAAGCCAAGCCTCCACTCCAGGGTTCCTTCAGAAATCCGTTGCTACATTGAACTTTTAAAGGTTCGTCCAAGAATCCCTTACCTAGCCAAAGGTGCAAATATGAACCTTGAGGAACTCCAGGGGTTCCTTGAGGATCTCCAGGGTTCCTCAAGTCACCAATAATTCTAAGAGTTCACTCTCCTTATCCTCCCCACTCCCACTCTCTCTCCCTTTCCCACTTTTTGGTTTGAGCCAACGCAATTCCCAGCAGGAGAGCAATTGATGGAGCTCTGCCCTGGGATCAGGGAGAGTGCAGGCAATGGGAAACACATGTCAGAAACAACGGTGGAGGGAGTGGCAGCATGGACAATCCCTTGCAAAAGCCACACTTTGTCTGATTCAACTCTGCAATGCATTGGAGAAACATGGACATTTACAATACGGTTGCATTTTGGAAAGCCCCCCTCTTACCAAATCGAACATATGCTTTATCACTTCTGACATAATATTTATTAACCCTTGTTCAGATTTGAAGTGCAAAGGGAATTGTGCTCATACAGTGAGGGGAGAGGGGTGGTTTTAGTTCTGGAGGAGAGCAATGCAATTCTTAATACTTACTATATAGGAATTTGGCCCATGCTGTTCGAGGTTGTCAACGGATCTTGTTCAAACTGCACGGTTTTGATGACATTGGATTGACCATAGCATTTCCTCCTTTTGTCCAGGTTACTCCCGTAACTCCAACAGTGTATCGCCCCGTGGCTACGTCCCCAGCTCCACGCCACAGCAGTCCAACTACAACACCATCACGTCCACCATGAACGGCTACGGAGCGGGCATGACCAACCTGGGGGTGCCAGGCTCACCCAGCTTCCTCAACGGCTCTGCCGCCAACTCCCCCTACGCAAGTAAGTACAGCCTTATTTGGTCTCAATGATCATCACTGTAACAAAACACTGGGGGATCATTTGGTTAGTTATACGTGGTGGGATAGCAGCACACGGTTTCATTTGGACAGTAGTATTCTGATTCAGTCCAGGAGGGATGCAGTGTGGGACGCAGTGTCTGCTAGCGCTTCTCTTACTTTGCGTTTACTCAGTGACTGATTTAGATCTGGTGGCGCCAAGTGTGTGGACTCACAGACTAAATAATTGACGTCAGTTTACTATTGGTCAATTCAGTGGAGGCATCCGCTGGCGTTCTAGAGGACTGGTGTTGAGGACACCTGCTGTAGGATCTGCATTGGAATTCCTCACACACATCTCATAGATGACATCACTGGGATTCCTTCTCTCTCCCTCAGTGCTAGAACCCTCCAGGGTCTCTGTCCCTGATTTTTCCTTCACCACTCTGCAAATAACATGCTTAGCGTCACGATTCTGCTCTGAGGTCACAGGTGTTTTAGAGAGAGTCTTGAACTCTAACTGTCAACCTCTGGGACTCATTGAATTGCTTATTATTTAGGCTACAGCATCACAGAGCAAAGTCTCCCAAAATAATAAGTGTCCCAGTAGTTGTAAATTCTGGATGCTGAACTGAAAGTGGATTTTTGTCTGACACTTGATGTGGAAGGTTATGCATTGTCTACTGAAGGGAAAGGTTGGGTTTGTCTGTCTATACCATGCATTGTACAAGTCTTCATCTGCTTTGCCTATACCTTGTTCCATCTCCTTCATTACGTAACACTACTAACATACTAACACCCTCATAGATTCATTCATGCTATTGGCCAAACCCATTCAGTTAGATCAGTAACAAAACATATAAACTGTGACTTTACAGAGCAAGAATACGTTAATAGTTCAAGGGAGATAAAAACAAAATAACTATTCACATGTAGGGATACATACAATTTGCATTTTGTCATCAATTTTAGACTTCCATTTTGAATTTCCGTATTTGTGAGATATGAGGCTAAATGCTGCTTCAGGGTTTCATACTTTACTGGATTCATATGTCTTGTGAATAAAGATGCAATAACTCGTAGGTACAGAAATGAACCAAGCCAGTATGGGGAGAATGGGGTATCAAATGCATTGTGCTTTAAATTAAATTGCTTCATTATCACAGTCAGCATTTCAGCCATTAACATTCTACACACATGCATACACACGCACACACACATATATTTGTTTGTGAACATGGATGGAGGTTGCTGCTATCCTCAAGAACAAGGTATTGTTTGTGTCAAAGTCTAAAATGGGCCTTCAAGTTATGGATCAACTTGCAGATATTGAGCACCTTTTACTCCGAGCATGTTACTCCAGACCTTGGCCCTTCTTCAGGCAGGCATCCATTCCTCAGCCCCCATGCATGCCCTCACTGTACAGCTCATCTCAGTCCACTCACTCACCAACCTCTGTCTGTCTGTCTTCTCCGTTAGGATCAACCACCTCCCCCTCCTCCTCCTACTCCTCCTCCTCCTCCATCCCTCTGTTCTCCGGTGGACCCATAGGCCCTTATTCATTCTCTCCTGTCCATATGATCTCTGCAGTCAAACAGAAGAGCGCCTTCGCCCCTGTCGTGCGGCCACAGACCTCCCCGCCCCCCACCTGCACCACCACCAATGGCAGCAGCCTACAGGGTGAGCATCCCGCCCCTCAGTCCCGCCCACTTCTGCCTGGGTCACTGTTAGAAAAGGGCATGTCATGGATACCCTGTTATGCTAGAACTCACACAACAAAATGATATGACCTGAGTTAGTAGTGGATTGAAGGTCAAAGTTGATCCATAACTTCTGGCTCTGAGTGACTTTTCAAAACATTCATCACAATCAAATCATTTGGCTGAGAATCTTTGTTCACATAGAGTGGTTATAAGGGCTCGATCCAATATGCATGGCTGAAGCGTTACAGATTGTGCGGTGGGAATGTAAAGGTCATTTCCAATTGAGCCGACATATGTAGTGTTAACCGTGAATGCAGTCTCAGCTAACGCGGGAACATTGCCTTTACATTTCTATGACACTACAACTCCGAACCTCAGCGATACAGATTGAATCCAGGCCTTAGTTAATGTAACATGACTGGAAAAGTTATTATATTTGAAAAATATAATTTTGTCATTCTTAGGTTTTGCAGCAAATCCATATGCATATCATAATTACCTCAACACACGGCTTTTCATTTAAGAGGGTGTGTAATGATTTTCTATGGGATATGTATCCTTACAACATTATATTTCAACGTTATAGATGCAAAACATGTTATGGATACAAAACATCTCGCCACATTCATAGGTAACCAGCGTGTCTGTTGTCTTTCAGCCATGGCAGGTCTCATAGTCCCACCTATGTGAAGAAGACCTTCCGCCAGACAGACCACATTTCCACTGGCTCACAGAATATCTACAACAGAAGCTTAAAGCTCATCAATCTCCAAAACAGGACCATGAAGCCCCTTCTCTCCTGGAAACAGAGCAAACAGCACAACAAAGAAAATGACAGTAACCGATAACCCGTAAAATGTCACTAGAGTATGTTTGTGTTGGTTCAGTAATTGAGTTCACCGTCACCTTCTGTGCTTTGCATTTTGGGACTTTCCTTGCCCAATGGATAGCATTCCAACATATATATGTGTGAAGGGTTAGCTCATCTGAAAATATAGCGAATAATAAACTGTGGATTTGAAAGGCAGGTAGTTAATCCTTGTGGTGTGAGTATTGTCCTGAGTCCTAAACAAGAAAAGTCATTTGACTGGATCTTCTAATGAACCGAGTTCCTTTTCAGTCATTTAACCACTGTGAGCAGGGAACGTGGAAAGGCCTACAGTTCAAAACTGTCAGCTATGGAAAAAGTGCAGAATCCAAGAATATCAAACTCTCCGTCAATTGTCAGACTCAAAATAGGTGGGAGTTTCAATGAAAATTCCCCCCAATGTCTATAAAAAACCCGCTTCAAAAGACCATTGATATCTAATGTCAAAGTCTAATAGCATTTTTGTTTGTGTACCATAGCTTTTAATAATGTGTGTGTTTATCATATTTAAAGGGAAATGCAGTAATTTTCTAATCTAAAGAAAGGGTTGGCAAACATTCTGCCAAGGAGAGAAAAGCAAATGTTATACTAATATTTGCCCACTACCAGAGTCATGCCAGGGCAGCCCAAGGTTGTGAGGTTCAAAGGTTTTGGATGTCTACCATTTTTGAAACACAGTACAAAAGATATATTTCCGGGGTGTGTTGATTGATAGATTTTAACCAGAAATGCTTGCAGCAGTTTTAATCACATTTAGGTACCAGAGTTCTTGTTATTCTTCTGATTGTGCTTATTTTGTATGTATTTATAAAGTATGTTTTGGGATTCCTTTTGTGATTTTGGCCTGAATGATAGTCTCAAATATACATGTAAACACATTCGATGTCTTAATACCTTTTAGATATTGTAAAAAGATTGAAAAAGGAGAGGAACAACCCTTTTGTAAAAACTAAAAAAGTTGAAACATGACATGGTCACCCTGTCTTTTAAAGCAGGATATATGCTCCACCACTTTTGTATAAAAATGCATTTCCGATACTATATTTAACTTTTTTTTTGTACACAGCATTTGTGTTTCCCCCCGTTCTTCTTGTCCTTTCTGTGTTACTGTGAAATGTGTATTATCATGGTTATTTCTTAATGCACTATTTTAGTTGGGGCACTTACAAGAGCAATGCATCTTAGCAAGCAAGAAAAACTTAAAGCAAAAGACAAAAGCTAGTACAAATATTAACCAAGATGTTTTTTGGGGGGGGATTCACATTTTTGTCATTGTGGCTGAAATGGAAAGGTCATTGTCATGTGAATGTCTCTAGTTCAAAAACTCTTCTATCATAAACCTCCGTTAGTTCATTGGTTAGAATTCAACTCCTTTCCCATATCATTTGGACCCAAGCCTATTCCTTGTGTTTTGGTGAGAATGAATGTAACACACATGCCTGTACGAATCAGCTCCGAAGTTGAAACCCAAGTAAACTGTCAATAACTGTAGAAGGACCACTCAAGTGTAGGGTTCAACTCTCTCAAGGAACCTTGATGTTAGTGTTTTTGGTGGTGGTGGTGGTGTTATTGCCGTTGCACACAAACTATCATTTACTTATGCAATTTGTATTTACTGTAATGCAAGTTATCTCTCCACATTTCAGTGGAATGGTTTTGAAACATAAAAGAACACAAGACATAATTGATGCCTTACAATAGAACATGATCCAACTTAATGCATTTTCATTATTTTGATACTCTAATTGAAGTGTGGTTAATTTGAGTTATGCTTTTGCAGATGTTTAAGAATTAGTTAAAGTTGTCATTCATTTGATGCTTTTGATTAATTTAATAACACAGGCCCATCATTTGAGCTGCAGAGGATGTAGTTTATACTGGGAAATGTTGGAGGGCACTTCCTGCTCCAAATGTCCACATGTCTTGTGTAATAGTGAACAATAGGTGACAAATCAATGATGAGCCTGATTAAATCTTTGATTGTATGCAAATTCTGTGCAGTGATTGCCATACATCGGCAATCATCGGGCGGCATCAACTTGTAGTCATAATGAGGGCTTGTAAAAAAAAGCGGAAAAATCTGTTACGCTTTTTTGAAAGCCATTTTTCAATTACGAGAATGAAGGCCAGCTCATAGAATGTCTTTTAGAGTGCACTTGTACACTTCACAAAACATCTGAATTCAATATCATGGAGTTCTAAACCCATTTTCAATGAAAACACAAGTTTTCTCTTCAAGTTAAATCTTGGCTGACTTTTCACAATCCTCCCCTTCACCCCCATTCCCTGTATCCATTCCATCCATATACTGAGTTTTAAATAGCTTGATTTAAAAAATGTTTTGTCATAGTTGTAGAAAGCTTGCTTTTTGCTGCCCTGGTTTTCAGCAGAGGTTTTTTAAATTGTAAAGTGTACTTTCTCAATGTTTAATTCAATGTGAAAAGGGGAGAGGTACTGCATCTATGTGAAATATGAAATGTACCATCAAAGTGTATCAAAGCACAATGTTTAATTAATGTCTTCAGAATACAAATGAGGGGGATCTCTCCAGCTTCTCCTTTTCTGTCTTTGACCATGCTGTAAATAGATGCATGTTTCTTTCTGTGATCCAGTAGTTTTTGTACAGAAACAGACTAATAAAGAATACATTTGGCCTCAAAAAACGATGTTGTATTGTTGGTTATATCTTCTGTATTGGAGTTCATTCTGCTTAGGGCGGCAGGTAGCCTAGCGGTTAAAAGCGTTGGGCCAGGCACTCTGGATAAGAGCGTCGGCTAAATGAATAAAATGTGAATGTTCTGAGGGGTTTAGCTACAAATCTATAATGAACAAAAATGTAAACGCAACATGCAACAATTTCAACGACTTTACTGAGTTACAGTTCATATAAGGAAATCAGTCAATTTAAATAAATTCATTACGCCCTAATCTATGGATTTCACATGACTGGGCAGGGGTGCAGCCATTCAGAATATATTTTTCCCCCCCACAAAAGGGCTTTATTACAGACAGAAATACTCCTCAGTTTCATCAGCTGTCTGAATGGCTGGTCTCAGATGATCCCTCAGGTGAAGAAGTCAGATGTGGAGGTCCTGGGCTGGAGTGGTTACACGGTTGGTCTGCGGTTGTGAGGCCGGTTGGACATCGAGAAATTAACATTCAATTCTCTGCTAACAGCTCTGGTGGACATCCTTGCAGTCAGCATGCCAATTGTACGCTCCCTCAAAATTTGAGACATATGTGGCATTGTGTTGTGTGACAAAACCGCACATTTTAGAGTGGCCTTTTATTGTCCCCTGCACAAGGTTCACCTGTGTAATGATCATGCTGTTTATTCAGCTTCTTGATATGCCGCATCTGTCAGGTGGATGGATTATCTTGGCATGCGTATGGAACATTTCTGGGATATTTCAGCTCATGAAACATGGGACCAACACTTTCCATGTTGCGTTTATATTTTTGTTCAGTGCACAATCATATATTCCCTCACATAGCAGGGGGCAACAATAATCAAACCAAGTACTCCTAGCTTCATAAAAAACTTTCCAGACAAGCTCATCCTTCAAAAGCTTCAACCTTTTGGAAGCTCGTTCAACTCTCCTCAGTCTACGGGAGATATTTTTGCAACAGCCTCCAAAGATCTCATTTTATGATGAAAATCTTGGCTCTCAAACTTTCAAACGGGACCTCTCAGATTACATATTGACCAGTGCTTATCTGAATCGATCATTCAAAGTCTGAGGAAGGGAAACAATTCCTCCCTCTGTAAATGGCAGCAAATCATCGGGTAAAAACCTCATCTCCGTGGTTGCAAGTTTAGACTTATGTTTTGAGTCAAAGAGACAGGTTTTCAAAATTGTACAAAGTGACTTCATCACTGCAGTGACTCGTCCTCATAAAGGCACTACATAAGGAGCACACAAGGCAATTCATTTGTGCATGCTAGTGTGCGTGTTTGCAAGAGTTCATGTTATTTTGTGTGTGCCTACCTGTTTGATAGTTTGTGCTCTGTGCACAGGCTTCCTCAGGGGCTTCCTGAGATAGCTGCCCTTAACTCTACCCAGTTCTCTTTTTAATGCCATTAGAGTAGACCAGCAGATGTCTTTATCAAGTCAGCAGCCCCTCAGTAGGAAGTCTGCTTTACAACCTTCAAGCACGTAGGAGGATCAGAACATCAGCTATCTATGAGATTTAGCATCCGAGGCTACAAAAGGCTACGTTGATTAGCCACCATTAGCTTTCTACGCCACAGGTTGTGAGTAATTAACCCTACTTTGGTAGTCAGCAGTATCTTGATGAGTTTTGATGACTCTTTGTTGTCGGGTACACAGTGCTCGTTAGTAAGGTTCTTCGCCCAAAGCCTTCTAGAGCACGCCCATGGAAAACCATCTCCCAGAACCCGAGTCCTTCCCCTATAAGCCTCTGGTACCAAAGCCAATATACATCTGGGGTCTGCCAATGCAGGGCGGAAGCTAAGTAGCCCAGGCTATATAAAACTTGGCCACCATCCCATAATAAGTGGTTTGTCAAGTAGAGAGCCCATTAATGGGTTTGACATATTTGAGCGAGAGCACTCCATAACACATGATCAGGGTTTCCTCTGTAAAGATTTCCTGGGAAAAAAGGTTCTCATTCAGCGCCTTGAAAGAGGAGGATGTTGTAGTGTTTCTGGGTGTTTTGGCTGGTAACATACAAGCAGTAAGTTAGCATCTGTAGAGGAAGGAAGGAAGGAAGGAAGGAAGGAAGGAAGGAAGGAAGGAAGGAAGGAAGGAAGGAAGGAAGGAAGGAAGGAAGGAGAGGAAGCTTCCACTAAGGGCTCGATTCAATCCGTATCGCCGAAGTTCAGTCTGCTGTTCCCATATGCTTCAAGAGGGCCACCATTGTTTCTGTTCCCAAGAAAGCTAAGGTAACTGAGCTAAACGACTACCGCCCCGTAGCACTCACTTCCGTCATCATGAAGTGCTTTGAGAGACTAATCATGGACCATATCACCTCCACCATACCTGACACCGTAGACCCACTCCAATTTGCTTACTGCCCCAATAGGTCCACAGACGACGCAATCGCAACCACACTGCACACTGTGCTAACCCATCTGGACAAGAGAAATACCTATGTGAGAATGCTGTTCATCGACTACAGCTCAGTATTTAACACAATAGTACCCTCCAAACTCATCATCAAGCTCGAGACCCTGGGTCTCGACCCCACCCTGTGCAACTGGGTACTGGACTTCGTGACGGGCCGTCCCCAAAACATCTCCACCCCGCTGATCATCAACACTGTAGCCCCACAAGGGTGCGTTCTGAGCCCTCTCCTGTACTCCCTGTTCACCCACGACTGCGTGTCCATGCACGCCTCCAACTCAATCATCAAGTTTGCGGACGACACTACAGTGGTAGGCTTGATTAACAACAACGACGAGACGGCCTACAGGGAGGAGGTGAGGGCCCTTGGAGTGTGGTGTCAGGAAAATAACCAGTGTGGACTTCAGGAAACAGCAGAGGGAGCACCCCCCTATCCACATCGACGGGACAGTAGTGGAGAGGGTAGTAAGTTTCAAGTTCCTCGGCGTACACATCGCGTACAAACTGAATTGGTCCACCCACACAGACAGCGTTATGAAGAAGGCGCAGCAGCACCTCTTCAACCTCAGGAGGCTGAAGAAATTTGGCTTGTCACCAAAAACACTCACAAACTTCAACAGATGTACAATCGAGAGCATCCTGTCGAGGTGTATCACCGCCTGGTACAGCAACTGCTCCACCCACAACCGTAAGGCTCTCCAGAGGGTAGTGAGGTCTCCACAACGCATCACTGGGGGCAAACTACCTGCCCTCCAGGACACCTACACCACCCGATGTCACAGGAAGGCCATAAAGATCATCAAGGACAACAACCACCCGAGCCACTGCCTGTTCACCCTGCTATCATCCAGAAGGCGAGGTCAGTACAGGTGCATCAAAGCAGGGACCGAGAGACTGAAAAACAACTTCTATCTCAAGGCCATCAGACTGTTAAACACCCACCACTAACATTGAGTGGCTGCTGCCAACATACTGACTCAACTCCAGCCACTTTAATAATGGAAATTGATGGAAATTGATGTAAAAATGTATCAGTAGCCACTTTAAACAATGCCACTTAATATAATGTTTACATACCCTACATCACTCATCTCATATGTATATGTACAGTATATACTGTACTTTATATAATCTACTGCATCTTGCCATCTTTACGTAATACATGTATCACTAGCCACTTTAAACTATGCCACTTTATGTTTATATACCCTACATTACTCATCTCATATGTATATACTGTACTCTATACCATCTACTGCATCTTGCCTATGCTGTTCTGTACCATCACTCATTCATATATCTTTATGTACATATTCTTCATTCCTTTACACTTGTGTGTACAAGGTAGTAGTTGTGGAATTGTTAGGTTAGGTTACTCGTTGGTTATTACTGCATTGTCGGAACTAGAAGCACAAGCATTTCGCTACGCTCGCATTAACATATGCTAACCATGTGTATGTGTGACAAATAAACTTTGATTTGATTTGATTTACTGTATTGTGTGCTTGAAATGTAAAGCCAGCATATGCAGCGTTTACCATGAATGCAGTCTCCGCAAACGCAGGAACTTTTCCTTTATATTTAAATCACGCTATAACGTGGAACTTCAGCGATACAAATTGAATCGAGCCCTCACAGGCCAAAAAGGTGACCCGTATTTATATGATGGCCATATTCCACCATATTCCACCTCAATACTTTCTAGAAGCCTCTTTTCCTATCATCTTATCACTTCAACCTTACTGATCTGAAAGGACTGGCCCGGCTGTAACGAGTGGGAACATTCCACCTCGGCCATTACATAGCCTACAAAAAGCACAAGAGAGGATACTTTATTTTTCATGCATCATTCAAGTCTTGCATTCGTAGTTTGCATACCTCTAATAAGTTCAAAAGAAGAGGTGGTATAGATTTTGTGCAGGTGTGTTTTGCTTGGGGGTTTGGCCTGAGTGAATTAGGTGACATTGTCATTCCACTACACCATACATCTGCACTCTGAAATGCTGAAGAATTAGACCCTTTCCTGTGTGTTGATGATGTCATGGTGACACCGCAGGCCTGACTTTGGGCTGGAGAGGGTTCATAACAGTAAAACGGCACTCAGGACTGACAGGGGAGTGTAAGTCATCTCGCACAGGAAGTGCCCTGGGCCTCAGCCTGCGATGACATCGGAGACCTCCGCCAACTCTGCACAGTTAAGACGGTATGTAAATCACCCGTACAAAAGTTCAACCTCGCAGCCATGTTTCCTGGGAAGGACCGATGCTGGAGGAGCTTTGGAAATATGATGTTGGCCTATCAAAATCATGTGTTGCAAAACTGCTGCGAAAAAAGAGCACATATTTCAGTGTGAGGCTCACTGATTGTCTCGTCTTTTGGAGTGAGGTTAGAGAGTCTGTGTTCTTTAATAGTTTGTGAGTCCCCCGAGCTATTGGTACTGTGACAACGTGACAAATCAAACTGTGTTCATAGATGGGTCGTTATCTTCATAGCCTATGACATTACTGAACTGCAGACGACTCAAGGTCCGAGGGGTTCTGTAGTCTGGGGTTGGAACCTGCTTCTGTCCTCTCAGAGGATAGGGTTATGGTTGATGGTGGTAATGGGAAAATGGATCTATATTCACAGAGCATATCTATAAACCAATACAGGATTGGTGGATTCGTTGATTCAATGTATTACAATGACAGTGACGTCTACAGTATATAAATATTATTACTAACCTCATAAACAATGTAATACTTTTCAGTGAATGGTATGTCCATATTAACTCACTGATGCCTTCCTCCTACTACATGTTGAACTGTGTTGGTTTCAAAGCTGCAATGATTTCAGGAGCCCCTACCAATCAAAAAGCCTTCAGTAAATTAGCATTAGTAAACAAGGATATTGCCTACATTGTCTCTGTCAGATTTAACCTTTTATTGCAGTGGGCTTATTCAAAGTCACACAGGGTGATTCTTGGTAGTCTTAAATCTACTTTGAAACAAAAGTATACACCTCACACACATGTTTATGGACTTGTACCATACACCTGTACCATGTCAGATATAGAGTTGAAATGTAGTGCATTATGAGTTTGCATCCCAATATTATACTTTATATACATCACAGAAGACTGAAATACAACACAGCCGTTCAACATAGAAACTCTGCATTATTGTCGACAAAATAACACTTTCTTAAAAATAATAATAACATTCCACCCATGAGGCTAAAGACGGCGGTTTTGGTCATTGACTGGCCATTATTTGCATGTACAGTATTGCGTAAAAGCTTTATATATATATATATATATATATATACATACTGTATATATTTCCTTGTCTATCCCCTTCCTCCCCTCCCAACAATTCTAACTACCATTTTGCCCCAATTTCTCCATTCCCTTCAGAAAAACTCACCTAACATTTCTGTTAAATCAGCATCCCTCAAATCAGCAGCCCACCCCTCAAATCCCAAATACATTTCTCTCCCACAACACTGCTTACTTAAACAAACAAACCACCACCCTGTAATAGCTGCCACAACATGAAATGTCAGTTTTTGAGAAACATTGGCACACTCAAGTGGAATTTAGAAACAACTGTTTGCCATTAATCTCTCATTATACATTATGGTAGGTGTTATGTAATGTGTTATGACAGTATTATGAGAGGACAGTTTAAAACCAAAGTGTTTTTGTTTCATCAATTAATTTCAAATGGGTATAAATGCAGTCAGCTGTGTGTGTGAGTTTGGGGCAGGGCAGGGTTCTTTATGGTTAGTGTCACTGTGTCACTCAATGGTCCCTCAGCATAGCTCAGGGCTGCTGCTACAGGGGACCTTGGTGAAACCCCTGGGTAGGAAACCCAACCTCATAAATATGGAGCAGAGCAGGGGAAGTGCTCCGTTTCTAGAGGTCCCCCCTGGAGATCCACAGTCACTCTCTCAACAGTTCCCAGGAACCATGTATGTGCAGCAGCGAGAGAGAGAGAGAGAGAGAGAGAAAAAAAAATGCCCTTTGTTTTGTTTTGATTGGACTTCCCCCCCTCCCTAGGACCTTACAGAGATGTTTTCTCAAAGACAAGCAAAGCACAGAACACCTCCCCAAGAAAACAGAAAGACACGTACAAGAGTAAACTTTACACCTGTTTCCCTTTTTCATCTGTCTTCATTTGTGTGGGGGAGGCAGGATGTTTAGCTTGGCTGCGACCTGCCTCATGACTTAATCCCTGGGTGCTATTGTTAAATTTTCTGAAAAATAATGAAAACCAAATGTGGCATGGGACCCTGTTTTGAGTTTCAGGGCCTGCGCTTTAACAGTGTTACATTTCCAGCCATTGAGGCCAAATAATTCACTTAGGTTTCCCTTGTAATATTATGCCAAACATGAGATCTTTACTTTGTCAAATCTGGTAAGTATCAAACCAACTGTATCAATAGGAAAACAGTTTTAAAAAGCATTCCCAGAAGAGAGCCCGAAAAACACCTCTCACCTGGAAGCTGTTAAAGCCGACAGGAAATGGAGGCAGAGATCGAGTGCTTCCCAAAAATGTGTATCCCCCTGGAGAATGAAAATATGTAGATTCATCATAAAACATTTCTGAGAGGTTGAATTGTAACAGAAGATAAAACATCATCACAGACAACTGGGCACCCACTGGGCACCCACTGCCCTCAAGGATTATTATCACACAAACATCTGCAGACATAACTTTTTCAGATTTTATCTGGGACTTCACTACATCATCACTTTTGACATCCATAACGTGAACTTACATTTTCCAGATGATTCACAGCCATTTTCCCCATCGGTTTGGCAATGTCTCGGCAATATTTGCCCTCTTCACTGATAGATTTGGACTGCCCGCATTGAATTACAACTCGAGCTAAGGCATGCATGGCAAATGTTCTAGCAAAGCCGGTTCCTCCAGAGTGTTTCATGGTCTTATTTTGGACCTAATCTTGTCGCCTGACTTGCCACTTTTGTGACAACGACTCCCATTGTTAGGGCAGAGACATGAGCGTCTCATCATTATAGCTATACAGATCTCTGGTTCTTTTTTCCATTGAAATTCCTGAAGCACCATGATCGTCATCATGATGGTCTCACAGGCAGAAATCAGTGTTAATAAATCAATCCCCAGCTTGGGTGTGCTCTCCCCTGCTCCCTTAGCTGCTTGATAAACAAATGGATTCTGCATGCCTAATGAGAATGGGGGAGGTAGAGGTAAAGTAAGTAATACCTTTAATGATTTAATGATCTCAACAGACTAAAAAACACTGGCACCTGCCAAAAGCAAGAAACAAAGTCCAAGTCAGGAATTTCTGGACAGCAATACCTCACTGATCACGGACCAGGATTTATTGTATCTTGGCAGATTTACAGTGGACCGTGAGACATTTCTTGGAAAGACAATGCATTGAAGGGAGAGTTCGCATGTAACTGTGCATTGCAGATAAAGACAACACGCGGTCGTAAAAGTTTCAGCCGTCCCTGTAATCCAGGGTTTGTGCATGTCAGGCTTAGCCCGCTAACACAAGGTGATGACTTGCAGATGATGGGTAATCAGGAGCACATCTGCATAAGACATCACTCTTTTTTCGCCTGTCAGATGTGAAGGGTTACTGTAACCGTTCACTGTATAGAACAATCGTTCTCCCTCTTAATGTGTTCTGCAGTTCGGTGTAATGTGAGTCCGAGTGGGCACTGACAATAAAGAGAAAAAGTACGTTTAAACTCATCGCTTGAGGCCTCCCAAGTGGCGCAGAGGTCTAAGGCACTGCATTGCAGTGTTGCAGTGTCTCTACCAGCCATGACCAGGAGTTGCATAGCGCAGCGCAGAATTGGCCCTGCGTCGTCCCGGTTAGGGGAGGGTTTGGCTTGGGGGACTTTACTTGACTCATCGTGCTCTAGCAACTCCTATTGGCTGGCCGGGGGCCAGCAGGCTGACTTCGGTCATCAGTTGAACAGTGTTTCCTCCAGCACAGTGGTGCAGCTGGCTTCCTGGTTAAGCGAGTGGGTGTTAAGAAGGGCAGTTTAGCAGGTCATGTTTCAGAGGATGCATATCTCGACCTTCGCCTCTCCCAAGCCCAATGGGGAGTTGCAGCGATGAGACAAGATCATAACCACGAAATTGGGGAGAAAAAGGGGTTCGAAATTACAAAAATAAATAAATGAAAACTCTTGTGGGATAGATATACCTACAAGATCAGGTACTTGGCTTGATGGTCCTGGGAATAACAGTCTGGAAACTCCAAAAAACGGAACAAAATAAATTACATGTGGCAGAGCCCACAATTCATTGTTAGTATTCATCATTAAACAACAGGTTGATATTAGTTATGGATCCTTTATTTAAAACAAACGTTAATGATAAGTGGTGACATGATTGTGATTGGGTAGGGGACCATTCATATGGCTTCAGTATCATAACTGAGTCCATCAGAGCTTTCTAAGATGTCTCAAGAGAATGGGTAATAACGTATAGAATCCAACGGCAACCGTATAGTGGGCACAAATGATTTGGGTGCAACTGAGCAGTAGACAGATAGAACTGGCCATTATCCACTACAATATTACCTTTCTAAAGAAAGTTGATTAGAGGATATCATATTTGAGTGCATGTAAATGGCCCTATACCGCTATGATGCTGGCTAGCTTACATCTATTACTAAATACACTGTTTAGTATGTCACTAAGTAGACTGTCCTTACCAGACTATGGCATTATGAATAGTAAATATCGCATAATTTGAAGCTTGGCGGGTTAATCACATTTTTGGGTTTTGCAATAAGAGACTAGGAAATTCTAGTAGACACCTCTGCTGTCAAATTATTTACCAATGCTATGCTTGAATTCCATCTGTCCACTATTGGTGCTGCCCTTAAAAAATCCCCTCTGGGAACTGTGAAGATGTACCAGAGTTCCAGCCTGGCCAAGACTCTTATTAAAACAACGAAGCTCATAATTATTGTGGAGTTCCAAAGTAGCGCTAACCATAATGAGGCCACACAGGAACAGCCTTATAAAGAATGAATGTAATAAATAAGCCATTAGATGGGCAGTAAAGATGCAGGAAATAAAAAAACAACACTGAAACAGAGTCTGGACAGATCTCATTGGCTCTTGATGAGCACTTTGAGAAGTTGACATCTCTCGGATTTTCATTCCATTCCTAACTTTGCTGGCTGAAATGTTGAACCTCCTAAATTGTATATATATACAGTATATACTGTAACTGACTATGCCCCTTAATGATGTCATTGAAAATGTAGCGGCGAGATAATAGCTTTTGACAATGATATAGTGTTTGTTTTCTCCATGTACCACTTGGTTTGCATTCATATTATTCCCAAGTACCCCAATGTGTTTCCCTTAAAATTATTAAATCATTGTTGCCGATGAGAGTTTGTGATCCCTTCCTTTGCTATCAGTGTTTATTATTTATTGTATACACATGGCCCCTAAATAACTAATGAAATCAAGCCCAAATACCTTTCCCAATCAAATACTAGCAACATCTAATACTAGCAACAGACTCCCACAATTCCATCAAGGCTGAGGAAATTGTCTTTTTAATGGCTGCTTTGAAGTAAAAGGAATTATCATATCTCTGAAAGTATTACACTTCTCCAGAAGGAACCCTACGGTTTTATTCGTTTTACTACTGCTGTCTTTTTACGGATTCGACCGCCATCCCAGTGCAAGCAACACCAAAGTTAACGGCTAACAAAAAGAAGTCAAAGGGATATAACTCCTGGAGATACTAATTACCAATGGCTGTAAAATAAGTCAAACGGGTCATTCTAATGAGCACACTAGAGACCTATTGCTAAACTCCATTAAAAATATATCTATTTTTTTCACTGTCATCACTGTCATCCTATCAAATATAACAAAACAAATTCCTCTTTTAAGGTCATTATGGCACAAAGTTCCAAAATGCATAATTCATGTAATTTTAAGCTTAAAATTAAAGCAGAACATGATGGGAAAGACGAGAGACTGGATGCTATTTCAAGAACATATTTTAATGGGGAAATATTCTCAAAACTTGACTTAATTACATGTTACATTTTTGACCTATATATTTGGATAAGGGCAGACACAACCATGAAGGGGTAGCAGAGTTTACTGTGTGTTTGTCTTAAACTAGGAGATGCAGGTGTGAAGGCCAGTCTACCTCCTTGCCTGTCTCACCGACAGAAAAGAGAGTGTGTGTATGGACAGTAGTTCCTAAACAAAGACACAGCGTAAACATTAGAATATCAGGTTGGATTGAACTCCAACCTTTAATGGATTGGATCCAGTGGAGAAACTCAAAACATTTGGCTGTAAGACAGGCAGCACTTGAGGCAGTTAATGAGACGATAAGTGTTACTTCTTCGATAACAATCACTCGACGTTGGTATCACCTCTTTCTATGCCATCCATTGACTGTGCATCGAGGACTCAGGGGGCTGTTAAACCATGCAGGGTGGGCAGAATCTAATAAAACCGAGTTGACATTTTAATTGCATTTTCCTCATCAAGGAGTAATCTGCAAGATGGTTGTGGCGTTTCTGTTGAGACCAATAAGAATTATATTATGATCACTAATTTATTTGATAAATATGCAGCTCCCAACTCCATTGTGGGAATAGCACAGTGCCTGAAGTTTGTTTCTGTTGTTGCTTTGTGTTGTTGCTTCCATTTGTGTGACACGCTCGAGTGTAGAGTGTATTTATCACAGTATGGGGTTAAAATACCACTTAACTGACAACTACCTAAGTAAAGTATTGTTGTTACTTCTACACCTACTGTAAGCATCTCTTTATTCTGTTTCGGTATTAAAACATTTATACATCCATGGGGTAGCAACTGACAGCCTTACCCTGGCCCTTGTGTGGGACAGTTGGGACTTCAGATACTTGACGTTTAATGGCCTCTCCCTCAATTATCACACTATGATAATATGGCTCATAATGGATTTCATTTAGCAGTTCCATAAACATTACACACTAAATTAGTTTCTTTCAATTCATTAAACTACTTGAAAATGTCATGCTAACTCTGAGCCCAGCTGTGAGCCGGAGAGGCAAGGTAATGGCCATCAGCCATGCACTTTCCTGCATGATAAGCATCAGAGCTCAACCTGAACTATATAGGACCAAGAGTACTGGGGGTGCTGTTTCCCATCACACACACACGCGCACACACGCGCACACACGCGCGCACACGCGCGCACACACGCGCACACACACGCACACACACACATGCTTAAAATTCACAGTGCTTCCTCTAAGTGTGCTGCCGATGACCAACACCTCTACAGTGATCAACCTCAGTAATCTGTATGTTTTTGACTAACACTATTCTAGCGTGAGTCCAAAAGGTCTTATTACTTATTTTAATCAATTTCCAAAATGTTTCATTGATTCAACTTTGCCTTTGACTCTGTTTCTTTCAAAGCAAACACATTCAACTGTCTGCTCTGGTTGAGGGGTTAAACGTATGAGCACTCGCAGTTGAGATCCCACAAGGCTTAAACACAGAGAAAGAGAAGTAATTGGAACTAGTCAGCGTAGCTACAAACACTTTTTTCCTTTCCGATGAGATTCAAATTTACAGTTTGAATGGCAGAAAAATCCAAGATCTTTCAATTACGGCTTTTCTTTTTTCCTCTGCATTTAAATTGGAAGTGATCTCAGAGGAAATAGTTATCATTTTAATGACAGTCTCCATTCATTAAAACTCTCATTCTTTCCCCCTTCCCTCTCCTGGGGGGCCTCAGGATGAGGAGCAGATTCACAGAGCCTCTATTCAATTACCTCCGAGTTGCCCCCCCCCTCCCCCCATGGGGCCCCTCTGTGTGGCCCTGGAATCTTGTCCTTGTCAGGCCCAGGTGCCTCGCAGAGAAAGCAGAAACCAAGCAGCATTTACTGTTGTCAGAGGACTAGCTTGTCATGGGGTGCATATGTTTGTAATGCAATGCAGACTTGGCATAAGCAACTGTGTATTCAACTGTAAACTGGATGTGACAACAGAGATAAGAATGGGGAATGCACACTGTCCAAAATGTCTGTGGATATGGTATGGAGAATGCCATTGGGCTATTATGCATTACTAGTGATTGGAGAGGCCATACGTGGTAGGCAACTAGCTGTTATGATAGACTACAATTATGATGAAATTAAGGCAATTGTTTTTTCACTTTGTGAGTCTCATTAACGCGAGCTAAGCAGGAGACATCAAAGAGAATACAGACTCACATATCAAACATGTCTCCATTAATTTGTTTCACTAAATCTCCTCCAAAACTGATGCACTAGTTGACTGCAGACACAGATTTTGTGATCCTCGTCATTTTCATGTTAAGAAAGTCTTGTAGGTTATACATTTGGAAATAAACCCAAGCAGCAGATTTTCTTCCTCTTACCTGAGGGGCAACAAAGTAACATCTTTAAAAAAGGAAGAAAAAACATTTGATTAGGGACTAATCACGAATTTCACTGAACAACACTTTTAATATTTCAAGATCCTTAGTCGTATGCAAATAGGAACAGCATTAATTGTATCAAACATTAGGAAGTCAAAGCACATAACACTGTTTCAGGGATCGTCTTTTTTCATTGTGTAATTAGGGCCCAAATGTTAATGAATTATGCTAATTCACAACAATTAGCATATAATATTGAAGACAATCAACAATTAGCATATGCTGTGTTGAAGACAATCAAAAGCCCCCTGCAATCCCATATGAACTGCACACACACCTAATGTATAGGAAGAGGCCAGAGTCTGTGTGTGTGTGTGTGTGTGTGTGTGTGTGTGTGTGTGTGTGTGTGTGTGTGTGTGTGTGTGTGTGTGTGTGTGTGTGTGTGTGTGTGAGATCTGATAACATGCAAAATCAGCATTCTAATTACCTCTGCCTCCCATGCTCCTCTGCTCACCTTCTGCTCCCACAATCCTTCTGGGTTCTGGACAACAACTCACTAAACCTCCCTCTCTCACCCAGGTCAGCCAGGCTGAATAGGAGGCTAGTGTTGAGAGTGGTTGCTCTGGGACCGGGCTGTTGATGTGCCTGTGTAAGGAGATAATGCACAGCGTTATTGGAAATAGAGCACCTGAAACTGTTAGCGGTAATGTTTTGCATTGTCAGATTTTTGTACCAAGTTTATGGACTTTGCACTATTAATTGTAACTGTTGTAGTCTTGTTGTGACTAGTTTTTGCTGTTGCATCATTAGCGATTTGGCTAGCAAACTAGTTAATGGCAAGATACTGTATAGCTAAATTATTCAGAGCAGTCTAGTAAAAATCTATTTTGGCTTCCAAAGGTATTAACAGTGGAATAAATAGGTTATGTTGTTGAGCAGTCTAAATACAAAGTTTTATACTGTAGGTAGATCAGCTAAATATGGTAAAACTACCAACAGCATACTTGTGTTTTTCCCACCAGCCTCCTGTCATTCATAATGATTGGTCCAGTTGGTCAACTTTCAGCACTCTGGGACTACAGGTAATCTAGCCAGCCAGGACACCATTGATACAAGTCAGTATTCAACGTCCATCCATGTCTGAGGACGTCGGGAGATGACGCGGAAACCGGCCACTAGGGGCAACAGTTACTTTCAAGGTGTTGTGGATGGGGATTGTGGATGGGGATGGTGGATGGCCAATAAGCATCTGCCTCTGATTAGGTTGCAAGTTCAAATCCAGGGGTAGGAAGTTGTTTTTGATATTTTTGTTTTAAGCCTATCCCAAACCTTAGCACTTACCTTAAACATTTGCAGTTAATGTCTAACTTTTACATTTCGGAGTTGATGCCTAGACTTAACCCTAACCTTAAAAATTATTGGTGAATGCCTAAACTTAACCTTAAACATTTTGAAATTTGAAGTTTGGGAAACATGGATGAATGTCTAATTCTGACTTGAGACTGTGACAGCTAGTTGAATCTAGCACCCCCGGAAAAGTGCCTCCAGGTGCCTAGGCCTGTACCCAATTCCAGGGCCCCATACTTTCCTTCTCCCCTGTCGGGATTGGCCATCCCAGAGCAATGGACGTGGGCTGGCAGGAAGGGCGTGGAGGGGCGTGGAGTCCAGCGCCGGGGCCTGGGTCGTCCATTTGGAACTCATTAAAGTGCTCTGACGGAGGCGAGGCCCTGGTTCTCACATCCTCCAGGGACCTCACACTGTCTAAGCTCATTTACAGAGTGTCTTTTCCCACTGACAGCCCTCTAATTCGCATTTGAATTTAGGTCACATTGATCTGGGCCCAGGTCCAAAGCCAACTCCCGGCGGATCCACCGTGCCGAGGCATCCTCTCCACCACCGTGCCGCGGTCAAGCAGGAGAGAGAGAAAGATTTTGCTGAGAAACAGCCTGTAGCGCCACGGGTGTGATTGTGTTACGGTCGAGGATGGTTTTGCACACTGTGGAAGCAGGTTGCTCTGCTCTGGTGTTTCAAGGATGTGGGTTTGAGAATGTCAAAGAGCAGTAATGAGAGATGTAGCCAGGGTCAAAGAGCAGTGATGATACATGTAGCCAGGGTCAAAGAGCAGTGATGATACATGTAGCCAGGGTCAAAGAGGGGAGGAATCTGAAGTTGTCAAACTGTACTATGAACTGAAACAAAGAGGTACAGACAAAAAATATATACTTTTTTTTATATGGATGTACAATGTCTATGCCTCAGTAAACAAAGCATAAGCTTCTCAGGTCGACATGGAAAAGCCTTATTGACCCTCAAGCATACTTTTATTGCATGAGACTTTGTAATCCCTGCTTTTTTTTTCTACTGTGTTTTTTCCTTTAACCACAGAGCATGCATCAATTGGAATGTAAGGATTTCAAGTATTATCCGCATAATTTTGTCTCAGGGGATGTAAATACTGTATGCTTCCCAACCTCTCTTACCAAATGTTTTCATCATCTGTTATTGACCAAGAGGATTTGTGTCATTACAGTCTGAGTGGCACAGGAACAATTTGATTGTCTCTAATAAATAGCCCTTTAGAGATAATAAACTGCCATGGTATCATAGTGCTGTCATTTTTAGCTACAACAGGCCACACTGAATATGGCAGAAAATGTTAGCTTTTTCCTTTAACTCTCTAAGCTTCCCTTATTCATTTCCTTAGCAGATTGCACTGCGGAATGAATGCATTTTTTTCCAGAGGATCCGACCCTACCAGCAAGGTTGCCTCACACATGAAGAACTCAATTACTCACAACATTTAAAATAAATAAATGAAAGGTGTCCCGTATTCCAGGGCAAGCAGCTGCATCATTATAAGTGCTCCTGAGAGACCAAATTAAGCCACCGAATGTATATCTAATATAAAACCCCACTAATGATACACGTTAAAAGAGCCAATATGTAGGCACAGCTTAAAAATTACATGGGTCATTACAACAAATTGAGACCAAGATTTATCTGCTGCCAACAAAGCACATCATTTGTTTTACCTGGTAATCACAGAGCGAGTAATAACGAAATGTGAAAACTGCAAGAGTTCTTTATGTGGCAGTTATGAGCCTAAACCACAAGAATATTAAGGCAGGGTAGACCTCTCTGTTTATTCTGCTGGAGGAACAGAGTAACTATGGGTTTCTATGGAAGTATAGCCTACGGGGCCTTGTTTTCAAGCCCTCGTATCTATGTCTTGAAGATCAAGGTGTGATCACAGTTTGTACTGTATCAGTGTATGTGATCCAGCTTACGCTATATAGACCATTCAAATATTCCCACAAGTAGACTCATTCATTCAGCTTTTTCCTTCAAATAGGTTGGAAAATAGAAAATTAGACATTTATTTATTTTGGGTGTCCTTCCCAGTCCTGGCTCCTTACAGTGGCAGGAGTGATACAAAGAAGTCTTAAAAAGTTAAAACCTTAATTACATTGATATAATTCCTACACCACCACCAAACCCATTGCAAACATCTGCATTTTAATAGTTTTTTCCCCCACCCCATGTCTTTCAAGATCATTAACTTTATTGGATTGGACATTCCTGTCCCAAAAACAATTCAGCATAATAATTTGCAATGCAACTCCCCTGCGCTGATGCAAATCCTCCTCCTTCGCTTCCCGGCCTAGCAATTACTAAAGGACCACAGATGCAGACCTCCATCGGCATAAAGTAGATGCTGCAAATAATGTGATTACTCAGTCATTACATATCGGAGTGCATTCATTATGGGCAAGAGCGGAATCTGGGTATTGTTGACAATGCCTTGGCAATGCCCAAGATATAGTACGATGTCAAGAGCATAATGTCCATAATATCATCTCAGCAGTCCGAGACTTTACAGACTCACCAAGGAGTTTCAAATGAATCCCGTTCATTTATTACGCAAGCTGAATCTTAATGTGTAGACTTGAAAATGTTCCTTGAGACAAATAACAGAATGGTATGTGCCTGCTGTATCAGGGCTGTACAGGTGGCACGAGCTGAGATCTGTGGGTTGTGGGCTAGTAGGTTGTAATCACAACACATTTTCAAAATGGCTCACCTGCCATCTATGTATCTCTCAAAATGACATTTGATCATTACGGAGACTTCTTCAAATCTCTGTGCTGCTTTTCATTAATGTTTCGTAGTAAATTACCTTAACATTGTACGGGTTAAGACGGCATTGTAATGCAAACAGTGTTGTTGGTGTGTTATTGCACCATTGTGAAAACACACGGCCTTTGCTCACTGGGTGTCTGTTACAGATACTTAATTAACAGATGCTCATCTGGTGAGACGTTTGATTTGATAGATACTAGCTCTTCACTCCTTCTGTAACTGTATGAAGGGCTTAATGTTCCAAGTAACGTCGTAATGTTTCAAATGTCATTTGTTTACATGTCATAGTACTAACTGTCCTGGAATATTTTAGTGAAAAATCCCCATCTATCTGATCACTTGAACTGACAATCTGTATATTCAACTAGGCATGCAATAAATGAATGACCAGTTTAATGTAGCAATTTGGTGCAACATGTTAATGTCGGAATAAAGGAGATTCATCCTTAAATGTATTCAATGAAATGAAATGAAATAACATATATTTGAAAGTGTAATTTTTAAACACATTATTATTTCAATCCCGGTAATTGAAACTGCAATCCAGGCAACTTGTATTAAATTAGATTGTGGCGGAATTGCACCCTTCGTTTGCCAAGGCTGAGTGAGTCCTCGCATCAAATGAATTAAATTATTCCTGTTGCCCATATATTATTAATCATCTATATTGATTTCTGAACTCCCAGACTGCTTGTGGATATGTAAATTTTGGCACGGCAATATCAGCATAGGTTCATTTGCATGGGAGCCCATTATTATTTTATAAGTACATTTTAATGTGGACTCAATTAAAACTCAGTGAGTGGAACAGCTAAATTGGCCCAAGGTATGGATTTCTATGATTCATGTGCAGAGCGGGGATATATCAATTAGTAAAGATCAAACTTTTGGCTCCTCTGTGGGTGAAGAAAATGCTGGAATTCAATCAGAATGACTTTGACTACTTTCAATGAATAGTAGATCTTTGGTGATTTCCTTTTTGGAACACATCCAGGTTGCAATGAGAAGATCTGCCAAATATAATTATTACCCATTAAATACAATATTTTAGTCCCAGTAAAAATTGTCAAGGTCACTTCAAAACTTTTTTTGATATTTTTTTGATATGACCTTACTTAAGCTTAATATTATTGTATATGTATTCACAGGAAATGCTTGGTAAGGGTCCAACAACTGCTTAAGTCATGTATCAATGCACATTTAATACTGGAGACATAAACCATTCACAATTTTAGAGCTGCACTATGTTGCAAGATTGTTGAGTAATTTGCAGGAATAAAACATTAAAATACACGTTTCATGTACTAACCCCATCTGACCCTTCAGAAAAGCAGTATTAGAACAGACACATCAGACAATAGCTCCGGAATGTAGCAGTCAAACCCTCTGGGAATCAATAGGTGAATACTTTGTTCTTCCTCTGGGTGGCCAACTTGTGAACAAAGCCTTATCTATATAGTTTCTTCTGCTCCCCTTTCAGTTTCTCACACTCTCTCTGTCTCCCAATTCCTCTGAGAATGCAGTGTTATGCAAGTGCAGTTTCTGACAGAGGGAACTGTGTGTAGAACCTCTAGAGGAGAGACAGAGGCCAGCTGTGCCCCAGTACTGCAGACCGCAGTCTGCCCGAAGGAGCATGCGTCACGCTACTCTCTGATGATGACAAGGTCACCCTTCACTTATGGAAAGTCACTTCCTCCCCAGCCATTCTCATGGCAGCTTCACACAGGAAGTCCCTGTCCAAACACAGGAAGCGATGTAATGGTGAGATGAAGTGAAGGTAATATAATGTGTCACTCCAGGCTGGGAAAGGTGCGATGAGACCGAAGGTGGAACCCTATCTATACTTACTATATAGTTTGTTAGAGGATTACTAATTTTTACAGTTTTTATCCTTGTCAGTTATGTTCTCTGATACAAAGCATACGTGGTCACCAAAATAGGAATCCTTGTCTTTGAAACGAGCACAAACATTCCTAGCAATCACAGCCGGTCATCTTTCAAGTTAATCGCCAGCCTTTATACAAGGCTGGTGGCTATCTCTTGATGCAGTGTGGGCGCCAATATTTGGATAACTCCACAGAACAGACAGTGAGATCAGGCAGACCTCTCCTCCTTTCTTCATCCCTTTAAAGACCAGCAAGTATGTGGCTGTGATTATCAGTTGGAACTTCCTGGTTACAGAGGTGTCTGCGTGTGATTGGAGGGGTTACGGTCTTTCTGACTGGATGATGGAAAAGGCACATACACAGTTTGGGGTGTCCACTGAACAACAGTGCATTGTCCTCCTGAGTGCACTGTTGCTGTGAGCAGTGCATTCATTGTTGCTGGAACACTGTGTCTCATAACCCAGACATGCTGAAGTAATCATGAATGATGCTGACCACAGCAACCTGCTATTTAACATCAGTTACAGTTATGTAGTTACTGATTCACCTGCTGTATTGTTTAGAAACACACCTCAGCTAACTTCCGTCTTAGTCACCAATACACAAACATTTCCAAACCCTATATTGGTCACGATAACTGACCATTTGGTGTTATGCTTGTGATCATCAGCCAAAGTGAATCAAAACATTGGAACCTGCTCAGGGCCTCTGGAATAACCCTCAACGCTGACCGCCATATTGTCCCTCTCTTCCCTCCCAGGACTAAGAGCTGGCAGGAGGGAATTCCGTCACCACCATTAGTCCCACATTATTTGGAATGGAAATGGTGGGACCAAGCCAAGATAATCCCCAGACTCCACTCTGACCCGGTGTCGCCAGTATCCAGTAACAGAAGTCCGGAAAGGTTCAGCATTCCTCTGGTACGACGGCTCAGTGATTTACCGCTGGTCCATAAACATTACTTGTGTAAGCACACTAGATGACATATTGGAGCTATACTGTATGCGCCGAGGTCAAGGATATGGACAGAAATAATCCCATCTTGAATCACGTCTAATAGGGACATGGATGCGGACGCAGTTATGAGGTATGACTTATGGATGGTTCGATATATGGAGAGGATGTAGGTATCGATACAGGGGTAGAAATGCTCCTCTATGTTACCTTGGATTTTAGAGGCTCGTGAAGATGAATATGCTGATGTATTCCAGATGGGAGAAAGCTATGGGGCTAGGATGGACACATTCACCCTCTCCGTTTACTTTTAAAACCTTGTACGACTTGATTTTGACAACGTTAAAGATTTGTCCCTTACGAGTCATTTCTAAGATCTTGTGAGGACAAGGCTAAAGAAATGGAACACAGATGTAAATGTAAATAGTCCGGGTGGCCATTTGATTCGTTTAGTTGTTCAGCAGTCTTACGGCTTGGGGGGAGAAGCTGTTAAGGAGCCTTTCGGTCCGCTTGCTGTGCGGTAGCAGAGTCTATGACTTGAGTCTGGAGTCTTTGACAATTTTTTTCAAAGGTGACGTGTGATCGACCAATCAAAACTAACCTGGTCAGAGTCGTCTTGTAACATTCTCACCCACGTTCAATTTTTAGGAGTCTCAACATGTGGTCCCACACAGAGACTGTTATACTGACGTGCTGTTTCCATCCAACTTCTGGAAAGTTCCTCCCCAACCTCAACTGTGTGTGTGGGTCTGGTCATGGCAACCTTCTGAGGGGATTTTGCAGACTCACATGACAAGGGTATTGCATCACACCACCTGCACAGCTAAGAGCTAGCTATTAACCAACACGATCAGTGAGATGGTTTGCACAGCTCAACCTCCCTGCACGGCCATCAGCATGTCCACCACACATACAGACATTCCCAGAAATGCAAATCAGGAAATCCAATCATCCTGAAAAAGATAAAAAACTTTTGGATGCCTGAACCACAGTAAGAACTCTTCCTCTCTGCTGGACCCGACCATCAGGTTATATTTGGTGAGGAGGTAAATGTTTAAGGTCTAATTTCACATGGCAAGGGCTGAAGGGAAACAGGCCATTTTCACAAGGCAAATGGTAATCTCAGAACACAAAACTGCCTCTGTTCTTGGAACTTTGCGAACAAGTTTCACGGGAGTGTTTAACTCCAAGGACCATCCCTGGCACACATATGGAGAATTTTGGAAGTCCGTGTTCATGGAAGAACAATAAGGAAAAGCCCATGCATAGTCCATTAATTCATATTTTTTCCCAATGAGTAAACTTTAAGTATTCGTGAAATGAACACTAAAGCCTCTTTAACAGTGTTTTCACAGCTGGCTGGAATTCTCCCGCTGCTTGATAATAAAGGCCTTTCCTGAATGAAAATTAACATGGGAAGCCAGTAACATCATACTTGGCAGCCCTGCCTCACCACTAAACACCTAGTGAACCAAGCGCATATCCAGGCCTGCAGGAAAATACATCTGCATTCCGTCCTGCACATTTGCTGGTAGCCCCCGACATTTAACTGGTGACATATGGATATATAATCATAGACGCCCTTACTCACTCTGTCCTTCCCTACCACCCACCCTCCATCTCGTTTCTTTCTCTCTCGCTCTCCCTCACTCCCTCTCACTCCCTCTCTGCAGTTCATTTCCTGGTGGGAAGGTGAAACACCAAATCTAGGACATGTGCTGCTGAGGAGGGTTTCCTGCTTCTGGATGGATAGGTTTGACTGTTAACAGTCATGTAAAACACTGTCCATTCCCTCGGCAACTGGAGCCCTGGGAGCTTTCAGACTATACTACTCTCAGCTCACGTGTCACAGGACAATATGGAGGACAGCGGTCCCATTTACACTGTGTTCAGCTCATATTACCACAATAGTCAATTGCTTGAAATAGTTGACGCTAATCATTTATATCCATTAGCGAAGGGTATCTTGATGTTATTCTGTACTGAACAACTTAAAACAGCTTATGACCTTTATAAAGGGCTCCATTAGTGAAATTGATTAATTGACTAAATGAGACCAGTGGAACGGTCCTCTGACTGATTCAGGTGTGAGTTATGTCTTCGAGTTTAGTTTCACACTTGTACATCCAAAGAGGGTAGAACGTTGTTCCACTGGGTCACGGCTCAATTTAACCCCTGGTTAACCCTTAACTTTCACACTATAATAGCTAAGAGCATGGATGGAGAGAGGTTTCTTTGATTGAATATTCATGTCAATATCCCCATCCTGAGGAATGATTGTAATGGGATGGTAAATCCTCTAAATATACTGTACCTGCCCCTGGCCAAATGTAAATATACCTGTCTTTGGCCAAATGTATACAGTTAATCGTGGCACTTGATCAAATTTGTAGGGAATTAAAGATACATTTAGGCAGCTTTTCAAATGGGTGTTGATTACTTTCTCTCTTCTCCTTTTCATTATGGGCTCTGCATCATGTCTGTCAGCCTGGGTCCTTTACTGGGGGAACCCCCCCCCCACCTCCCCCTTCTTCTTCATCCCTCCTCCTCCTCCCCATATTCCCTTCTGCCTCCTTCCTCCCTCCTCCTCTTCTGTGTCCTCCCGGCACACTCGGCCGTTCGGATACAGTAAACCACTCCAGATGGCCAAGAGTGATTATACCTGTCTCACCAAATATCTACCTGTGTCCATCTCCTCGGAGCACAGCCATAAAAGCTAACCCTGTTCTCATTAACACAGCCAAGAAAAACAACCGCTGTGGGCATTTGTGATTAATACTTCTATTGTGCCTGAAATTGTTGATGGACCTGCTTCCGCTCGGGCTATACACTCACTGCAGAAACGTTGGGCTAATCTGTGATTAATAATACATATGAAAAAGGTGACATTATGTTTAGGATTGAGCTCGACGGCTATTAGATTGGATTTCCGTTGTCGGTTTTGACATTCCGCCGAGAGCATAGCCAAGTCGAGTCAGGGGTGCGACAGAGGTGACAGTGGTGCCGGCGGTAGAGTGTGTGTGTGTGCGTGCGTGTGTGATCGCAGCGCAGGCAGCCCTGTGTGTGACTACAGAGAAGGGAGATGAAAGGGCCATTTAATCCACTCTGGCACACTCCCACTGCATCCGTTTCACTTTCACTTTTAGTTCCCATTGGCCAAGTGACAGTGGGACGTGCAGCAATGTTAAAGCGTATTAAACCAAAAGTGAGAAGAGAGCATTTGGAAAGACCTATCTTTGTACTGCGTGAGATGGGGATGCTGGCCTTGAAGTGTGTGTGTGTGTGTGTGTGTGTGTGTGTGTGTGTGTGTGTGTGTGTGTGTGTGTGTGTGTGTGTGTACGCATGGTGCACTACAGTATATTAGCCAGAGTGTACAAAACTGCTCTTTCCATGATATATACTGACCAGGGGAATCTAGGTGAAAGCTATGATCCCTTATTGATGTCACTTGTTAAATCCACTTCAATCAGTATAGATGAAGTGGAGGAGACGGGTTAAAGAAGGATTTTTAAGTCTTCAGACAATTGAGACATGTGCCATTTAGAGGGTGAATGGGCAAGACAAAGGATTGAAGTGCCTTTGAACGAGGTATGGTAGTATGTGCCAGGCACACCGGTTTGAGTGTGTCAAGAACTGCAACGCTGCCGGGTTTTTCATGCTCAACAGTTTCCTGTGTGTATCAAGAATGGTCCGCCACCCAAAGTACATCCAGCCAACTTGATACAACTGTGGGAAGCATTGGAGTCAACATGGGCCAGCATGCCTGTAATTCATTCCCTGACTAATTGAGGCTGTTCTGAGGGCGAAGGGGGGTGTAACTCAATATTAGGAAGGTGTTCCTAATGTTTTGTAGGCTCAGTATACATCATGTTAATCTGAGTGTGCGTATGTGTGTGTGTGTGTGTGTGTGTGTGTGTGTTGTCAGGGGGCCAGTTTGGGTCAGATACAGTGGAGAAAAGGAGCTGGGAGCCGGGGCAGCTGCAGTCCCTTGGGCAGGCAGAAGCTGAGCCACTGCCACTGAGGGTTCGGTAGCTTGGCAAACCTTCCCAGGGAAAGAGCAGAGCCTGCGGAGTGCCAACAGACCTCCTCCCCCTACTCTCATAGGGTTCTTGCCTCATGCTGGTGACTGCAGAGAAATAACCGTGGATCTGCTGTTGTCAACTGTGACGTCGACCAATTAAAATGAAACATGAATAGTTTGGAAGGCAGGGAAACGAACAGTGGGGAGAAAAAAATTGGGCCCGGTTCAGAGAGAGATCCATAAGATTTACATCTGAGAGGAAAACATATCAGGGGAAGTTATGATGATGGATTCTGACTTGATGCGAGGGAGAAAAAGCGAGCATTCATGCGGCAGAGTGGGGAAGATCATAAATGATCCCTAATTTGAGAGGGAGCAAATTGGAAACATAACGGCAGATTTGCCTAATTGTCATCATCTGCAGCTGTCAGCGAACGGCGGCGGTCGGGGAAACCTGCACTGGCTGGGCGGTGGTGGCGGTGGCGGGACTCCCGCCAGGATACACCAGAGCAGAGCCAGGGCCCAGTGTCTGTGGAGGGACAGAATCTATTGCGGTGACTGGTGGCGTTTTGAAGTGGCGACGGCAGGCCATAAATCGTGGGTTTTGGGGTGAAGGGGTTTGAGGGAGGGAATTGTTGCTTGTACTAGTGAACTCTAGTTAAGGGAACTCTACTGGGGTAAGGTGGAGAGTCTGACCCCCTCCTCCCCTCTCGTCCTGCCTCTTCCTCTTCTGTCAGCAGCGGGTACTAGCCTGCTGTTATAGATCTGGTAAGGCAAATTTGATCTATCTGGCCCCATAATACTGTCCTGTACAGGATATATATATATATATATATATATATATATATATATATATATATATATATATATATATATAAATCATTATTTAACATTGCATGACCATCTTTGGTGTTTTATTTTCAGCTGGACAAATATATCTTTTCAATAAAAATCTTAGTGAAAGGCATTACATAATATAGTCAATAAAAGTCCAAAAAGGCACCTAAGAACCCAACCTGTACATTACACATGACATCATGGTGGTGTCAGGCTTCATGTTACACAGGGGACGTGTTGATGTAACACATTTACTGTTCTGAGAATCATTTTCCGAATATAATCCACAACCAAGTAACTTCACTTCAGGCATTGTATTCATTATGAATTATCAAATTGTTCTTGGAATGTGTTTCTCACTTTTAGGAATACTATATGTTCCAAAATGGTTCAAAGGAAACTATGTGAATATACACTGAGTGTAGAAAACATTAGGAACACATTCCTAATATTGAATTGCACCCTTTTTTCCCCCTCAGAAAAGCCTCAATTCGTCACGCCATGGACTCTACAAGGTGTTGAAAGCATTCCACAGGGATGCTGGCCCATGTTGACTCCAATGCTTCCCACAATTGTGTCAAGTTAGCTGGATGTCCTTTGGGTGATGGCCCATTCTTGATAAACACGGGAAACTGTTGAGCGTGAAAAACCCAGCAGCGTTACAGTTATTGACACAAACCGGTGCACCTGGCACCTACTATCATACCCCATTCAAAGACACTTAAATCTTTTGTCTTGCCCATTCACCCTCTGAATGGCACACATACACCATCCATGTCATAATTGTCTCAAGGCTTAAAAATCCTTATTTAACCTTTCTCCTCCCCTTTATCTACACTGGTTGAAGGGGTTTCAACAGGTGACATCAACAAGGGATCATAGCTTCAACTGGATCCCCCTGGTCACTTTATGTCATGGAAAGAGCAGATGTTCCTAATGTTTTGTACACTCAGTTTATAACTAAATACAATTTATGCATTTTTCACAAATCATATTTTTTATTTAAATGAATTAAGCTTTGCAGTGAGTAAGTCTATAACAATTGCTGTATGACTATTAACATATTAGAGAAAAAAATATGTTTAATACATCATAGTAAATAATTAAGATACAAAAAACAAAATAGCCTGTAGCAATGTATGTTTCTTGGAGGCATGATGCAAGTGTTTCAGTTACTTGCACCAATGAGAGGTAATTTAGATTTTCCAAACTTTACTTTAATGGCTCATTGAAATCATAACCAATTTCATTCCACTGAAAAGCTACAAAAAGCTCTAATTAACAAAACCAAAGGAGGATTTAGGGGTTTCAAAGCATGAAACCCCCACTGGTCGATTTAAATAATCTACCTGTCTATCATACAATTAATCTGGTGTTTTTTTGCACTTATTCACTTTTTCACAATTAAAATCCAATTCAACTTTTCCACTAAGGAAACAGCATTTCTGTTTATCAATAGACATAAATACCGAATTAATATTGCTCCATGAAGTAGTACAATTCATATTTGGTAGTATGTAAATACATGGCTTCGATTGATTCTGACATCATGTTATAGTTCAGAAGGGAGAAGAGGTGTTTTAAATCACAAGAGTAATTTGATTTCATTCCAGCTTGAAGGCTGATTAATAAATAAATATAGTGCCTCTAACAAAAAATGAATTATTTAATCCCTCACCGATCAAAACATCTTAATAACTGTTGGCCCAGATATTGATATGCAGATTTTGAGAAACTAATAACCTTAATCAAAAAGGTCTTCAGTTTGTTTTGGATTTTGACTGTGTATGTTCATGTTTGTGTGTGGAAACCCTCCATCATAATCTATTAGGATGGGAATAGAAATAGGACCTGAATTATTGCATTTCTTTATGGTACAGTATTCAAGTGATTCAAGTTACTTTTAAGATGATTTATCATGATTCTTGGCTTAGCAGCATACCATGTACATTTTAGCATAAATTGTTATATTTAAAATAATGAGAAATAACAATTGTCATAATAAGCGTATAATAATAAGCTGTTGATGTCTTTAAGAGTATATTTTTGTTCAAAAAGTTAACATCGGTAAACATATGATGAAATGAGTACATTATTCCAAACACTTTGATTCATTCGTGTCTCTCTTCCCATTTCCCCATCTGGAGCAGACCTGACACTTTGACACATTCAGTGTGCCTGTATTGGGACTTTGGTTGGTTATTTTTAAGGGGGGGGATGTCAAACCTGGCCTTTAACATTTCTTCACCATGGACTGGTAAGGATGTGAGAGCAGCAGCTAAAGAAGTGGATGAAAAGGAGTCCAAGTTCTTTTCATGTGTCAGCAATCACAGTACCGACCGTGTTATTGTGCTGGAGGGCACTTGGTATCTCTTTACCATTTAAGTGGACCTGAAAGAATGCCCAGAGATTTGAAACCAAAAACACATTAAGGAATGTGAGCGTTTCACTTTCCTGTGGAGAAATACACTTTTAAACCAATTTAATGCTTCATGTCCAAATCTCAAGTTTTTGTTATCACACTGCAGTAGAGTTTGTGGAGGAAGCCCACTATACCCTTCAGTCCTGCTCTTGAAGGATCTGCTTGGGAGATGGGGCTACCAGTTCTCTCACTGGCTGAACCTGCCAAGATCTAGAGGAAATTATGGTTCACGGCAAATTGAGGACCTTTAGCTATCAGGAGACTTTCACAAAACATCAGATTTATGTAGTTGGAAACAAAATAGCTGACAGTCTCAAACATGTTCCTGTTATAATCATATTTCATTTTATGCACATATCAATCTAACTGCTGAGTTTTTCTCATAGACCTGAGGGCATTGGGGAGAGCTACCCCTCTAATCCCATTGTCAATCAAACCCTTGTCCAAGGGAGACCCATTGGACATGCTAATTCCCGTATCGACATATTGCCAATCAAACAGACTCGCCATGAATGGTTCTGCATGCTAAATGGTCTCTGAGAAGCAAGTCAACCGGAGTGGTTGTTGGACAACACATAATCTTATTTGCAAGATACTACATAGAAAACATCCTGATGCGGAATCAAAGAGGTTGCACTACCTCAAATTGCCCTGGGTCTGAATTTTTAAGGGACACCCTGACCATGGGATTGCCTAGAGCCTGGGGCTTTGCTCTTTCCCCACAGCAGCGGAACCTTCGTGGTCAGTGCCAGGATGTTACCCAGAATGAATTAATCTGGAAAGTTGCTCTTGTCCCAGTTCCCTATTTCCCATGTAATGCGTTCATGGTATAATGATTTGACGTTAGTGCCAGGATGGGGACGTACTGTACAACTTCTCCCATCATCCTCCATAGTTTATAGGTTAGATTAAATGGACAAAAACGACTGCTGCTTACGTCATGTCATTTTATGTTCAAATGTTGAAAAAGTGCTCTCTGTTTGAAATTGCAGTGTAATATAAATATTTTCCAAGATCAGAGGACTGTAAATCCTTATGTCGCTGGTTCAAATCCAGCTCAAAGGATCAATATTGATGAACTGAATATGAATCCACAGTCTTTTGTACAAGCAGTGCAGTAGACCAAATCCATTCACAAAACACATATAAAGCATTACCAAAATACACACCTTCTGTTAACCTCAGAGATGTACATTCCAATATACATTCGCACAAAAGGATAAATTGTCCACTTCAAAACAACAAGCAATTAGAGGCTTTGGCGCGAGCGAGCCCAACAAGTAAATAAACCCAATGTGAGTGACACTAGCTCTTTATCAGTGATGTTCAGTGTTTCACTTTCTGAGCCAGGTCCGCGCTACAGAAGGTGCAGGAAGTCCTCTATTACTATAATTCAGCTTTAGAGAGGAGGTGAGAACCCTGCTTCAGCAGCAGCTTGAAGCGCTGTTATACGTATTCGCTGGAAATGAATTGCATTATACGTGTAAGACAAGTGTTGGATCTGAGAGAGGAAAATAATTACTGTTAAATGCAATATGTTTTACAGCCATAACAGGATTCAGGGTTGGGTTTTTTTGCTCAGATGATATATCTATTATTAGATTTTTCTAGTTTAGTCATTGAGATTAACGTTCTTCCCTTTTATGATGTTTTACTAGTTTGATTAGTGTGAAAGTTAACAGAGTACTTTGTCATCAGGCTAAAGACAATTGAAATACAGCATTGATAATAGTGTGGCATATTATGAAAAGTTCCTGCAATTGTGTCCCAAATGAGTTAACTAAACAATCTACATTTGAAATATTATTCATGATTATTATGTAGATTCCGTTGTTTGGAGAGAATAACCCGCCCAAACAAAATGTCATTATGTTATTACTCATACCCTACGCTTGTATTTTTCAACCATCAAAACACGCCACATCAAAAAACATCAGTGCCACCCCCACAGGTCAACATAGGTACTGCGGTTCTGTGCTGAAAGGTTACGGTGTAAGTCCTGGCTCACGCACACAAGCCCAAAAACACCCACACCCGCTGCATGCTGCTAAATGTCAGCTCAGTCCATATGGCCCCCTGGCCGGCAGCTGCCAATTCTTTGCCCTCATCCAATCACAAGTCTTCGAGCCGGAATCTCCCGAGCCCCATTGCTGCTACGGCTTTGAGCAAGCCAACCCAGCCCACCCGATCCCCCTTTAACGCTCTGCTCCTTCAGCCCCCCAGCCCTAGTCCTACCTCCCCTCACACACTCTGCTCCACAATAGGGCCTGGTGCTCAACACCTGCTTATCTGGGGAGGGGGCTACAGGCACATCTGCTCCTGGGGCCTGGGCCAGCCGAGCTCTCTCCCTCTGATTAATGACTCACCAACAAGGTAGAGGCCCCACAAACACTGACACACAGCGCAGAGAAACACAAAGAAGACCGAATCACTAGAATGGCCTGACACATTGAACACTGACCTCAGAGTCAGCTCTCTTGTTCCAGTCTACTGAAAGGATCCAAATGAAATAGCCTGGGCAAGTGTGTCTAAGCCACATCTGTGGATGTGTTAACACCACCAATTAAAATAAACTATTAAATTCGAAAAAGCTGTATGTGGATGAGGGCTGGCATTACAAGAAGAAGAAAAAGCATTAACATTTAAAAAATCAAAGCACTCTTAGAATTTTTTTTTCCAAAAGGGTTCTTCTTCTGTCCCCATTTTTGGTTCCAGGTAGAACAATTTTTGGTTCCAGATAGAACCCTGTTTGGTTCCATGTATAACCCTCTGTTGAAAAAGTTCAACCTGCAACCAAAAAGGGTTCTCATTAAGGTTCTAGATAGCACCTTTTTCACCCCAAAAATGATTTTGTAACTTACTAACACTATTATCCAGTGACATGCAGGAGCAATTAAGGTTACATGCCTTATTCAAGGACACATACAGATTTTTCCTCTAGTCGGCTCTGGGATTCGAGCCAGCGACCTTTTGGGTACTGGCTCAATGCTCTTAACCGCTAGGCTACCTGCTGCTTATGTCAAGTCAAATTGTATTTGTCACATGCTCCATAAACAACAGGTGTAGACTAACAGATAAACACTTACTTACGAGTCCTTTTAAAGCTAAAGATACATTTGCTCAAATTAAAATATAAATAGGTATTAGGTAAACAATAGATAAGCACAGAAATAAATTAAAAAGTAAAATGACAGAGGAAATAACAGTTGCGAGGCTGTGTCTTATGGCATGCGGGAAAAAGCTATTGAGAAGCCTTTTGGTCCAAGACTTGGCGTCTCCAGTACCGCTTGCCATGTGGTAGCAGAGAAAACAGTCTATGACTGGGGGACCTTAGGGCCTTCCTCTGACACCGCCTGGTGTAGAGGTCCTGGATGGCAGGCAGCTTAGCCCCAGTGATGTACTGGGCTGTATGCACTTCTCTTTGCGGTCGGAGGCTGAGCATTTTACGTATTTCATGCAACCAGTCAGAATGCTCTCGATGTTGCCGCTGTAGAACCTTTGAGGACCCATGCCAAATCTTTTCAGTCTCCTGAGTGGGGATAGGTTTTGTCGTTCCCTCTTCATGGCTGTCTTTGTGTGTTTGGACCATTCTAGTTTGTTGGTGATGTGAACACCAAGGAACTTGAAGCTCTCAACCTGCTCCACTACAGCCCCATCGATGAGAATGGGGGCGCGCTTGGTCCTCCTTTTCCTGTAGTCCACAAACATCTCCTTTGTCTTGATTATATTGAGGGATAGGCTGTTGTTCTGGCACCACCCGGCCAGGTCTCTGACCTCCTCCCATAGGCTGTCTCGTCGTTGTCGGTGATCAGGCCTACCACTGTTAGGGCATCTGAAAACTCGATGATGGTGTTGGAGTCGTGCCTGGCCTAGCAGTCGTGGGTGAACAGGGAGTACAGGAGGGGACTGAGCATACACCCCTGATGGGCTCCTGTGTTGAGGATCAGCGTGGCAGATGTGTTGCTACTTACCCTAATCACCTTGGGGCGGCCCATCAGGAAGTCCAGGATCCAGTTGCAGAGGGAGTTGTTTAGTCCCAGGATCCTTAGCTTAGTGAAGAGATTTGATGGCACTATGGTTTTGAATGCTGAGCTGTAGTCAATGAATAGCATTCTCACTTAGGTATTCCTTTTGTCCAGGTGGGAAAGGGCAGTGTGTAGTACGATAGAGATTGCATCATCTGTGGATCTGTTTGAGCGGTATGCAAATTGGAGTGAATCTAGGGTTTCTGGGAAAATGGTGTTAATGTGAGCCATTACCATCCTTTCAAAGCACATCATGGCTACGGACGTGAGTGCTACGGGTCTGAGATCATTTAGGTAGGTTACCTTAGTGCTCTTGGGCACAGGGAATATGGTGGTCTGCTTGAAACATGTTGGTATTACAATACTCAATCAGGGACATGTTGAAAATGTCAGTGAAGACACCTGCCAGTTGGTCAGCACATTCCTGGAGCACACATCCTGGTAATCCACCTGGCCCAGCGGCCTTGTGAATGTTGACCTGTTTAAAGGTCTTACTCCGGAACATATTCCAGTCTGTGCTAGCAAAACAGTCCTGTAGTTTAGCATCTGCTTCATCTGACCACTTTTTTATAGACCGAGTCACTGGTGCTTCCTGCTTTAATTTTTGTTTGTAAGCAGGAATCAGGAGGATAGAATTATGGTCAGATTTCCAAATGGAGGGTGAGGGAGAGCTTTGTACGAGTCTCAGTGTGTTGAGTACAGGTGATCTAGAATGTCTGTCCCTCTGGTTGCGCATTTAATATGCTGATAGAAATTAGGTAAAACTGATTTAAGTTTCCCTGCATTAAAGTCCCCGGCCACTAGGAGTGTCGCCTCTGGGTGAGCGGTGTCCTGTGCTTATTTCTTTATACAGGTGACTCAGTGCAGTCTTAATGCCAGCGTCCGTCTGTGGTGGTAAATGAACAGCCACGAAAAAAATAGATGAAAACTCTCTTGGCAAATAGTGTGGTCTACAGCTTATCATGAGATACTCTACTTCAGGTGAGCAAAATCAAGAGACTTCCTTAGATTTCATGCACCAGCTGTTGTTTACAAATATACACAGACCACCCTCGCTCATCTTACCAGAGTGTGCTGTTCTGTCAAGCCGGTGCAGCGTATGTACCGCTAGCTGAGCCACAATTCGGTGAAACATAAGATATTACAGTTTTTGATGACCCGTTGGTAGGATATTTGTGATCATACCTCGTCTAATTTATTGTCCAGTGATTGTACGTTGGCAAGTAATATTGATGGTTAGGGCAGATTTCCCACTCGTCGTAGACGGATCCTTACGAGGCACCCCGCCCTTTGTCCTCTATACCTGTGTCTCTTTCTCTTGCCAATGGCAGGGATTTCGGCCTTGTCGGGTGTACATCCTGTGCGTCCTGCTTGTTGAATAATTTTTTGTTGTTGTCTAATCCGAGGTGAGTGATCGCTGTCCTAATATCCAGAAGCTCTTTTTTTGCTATAAGATACGGTGGCAGAAACATTACGTACAAAATAAGTGACAAATAACGCAACATAAAAAACACATAATAGCACAATTGGTTAGGCGCCCGTAAAACTACTGACATTTCTTCCAGCGCCATCGTCTCCTAAAATCATCAACTAAATTCAGTCATGGGATGATTATTTTTTTTTGAGCGGATGTTTGGGGGGCCGGAACTTAATTACAAATAATTATTAACCTGCAAATTGACAGCAAGAAGCTCAAACAGATAAAATACTTGACTAAAACACAATAATTTCAAACCTTCCTTGCATTTTTATGTGATCACGTGTCTCTCTATTATGCGTGGGAATACTTGGGGACAGATTTCCAAAAGCAAAATCACTTGGAGCTGATTTCCTGCTGTTTTTACAGTCTTTTATGTCCGCCAATAAAGACAAGTACAACAATAATAAAAATATTAGCTCAGAAAACCCACGGGCCGCCAGTTTGGGAACCCTGGTCTATGGCTTGGGTGGCTGGAGCCCTGCCACTTCCATTGAGCGTCAGAGCCGGCGTCGTAGTATTCGATCTTAGTCCTGTATTAATGCTTTACCTGTTTGATGTGCATTTTCTTGTTTGCTTATGACCCTATACAGCTCGTAGAGTGAGGTCACGTGTGCAAGCATTGATTTGTGGTGGTAAATACAGCTTCGAAAAATAAAGATAAAAACTCGTCCTTAACATTAGAGACCGCGCACCAGCTGTTGTTTTTTCTAAAAGTGTGGGAAATACTTTGTTATTTTACATTTTACTTTTTGTAAACACAAAAATATTTGACTATTGGGAAATGAGTATGGAGCAGAACTTCCTTTCAGTACTCCCTTTAATGATACTGCACATAAAACACACTATACAGTAAACATTTCTTTGTGGTATAGATGTGAGCAATATGACTTGAATGATAATGTGTGGTCATCACCATTTCCCCTACTAGCAACTTAAACTAAACTGTAATGTTGTGTTAAGCACCTGAAGTAAACTTGAGACCGAGCGGTAAAATAACTCTCTACTTCATCTGAGCTTTGAACCTGTAACCCGCTGGTGATGGTCCGAAACCACACTTTCCTCCTCAAATCAAACCCATATCCAAGCCCTGTCATAGTCCATGCTTCCATGCTGATTCAAAACCCTTTATGTTTTTACTATACATCGCCTGTCTCTCAGTGGTTGAGGTAAATATGTATTCAGCTTGTATCACAGGGGGAAAGCGTTACGTCTCAGGGACTTATTTCAGTTGCCGTGAAATCCTGTTAGTATTTTATGGAGGCAGTAAAGGAAAACATCCTTGAAAGAGGGGGGTGCTTTTTATATTGTTCACTTAGGTCTCGAAGGTGCAATTTGACTTTAATGCATAGCCAACAGTCTTATGGAACAATGGAAGTGTTTCAATCAGCAATTTGAGTCCTAAGTGTTGGTGTGGGCGGACCAGTGGATGGACACCTGCGATGCTGTGGCTAAAGAGCGTCATGAACATTTCAAATTCTACATGATATTAAGTTGTTGACAGTGGAAACAACTATTAATCATCCATCTATATTAACTGTGTTGTTTTGCACATAAGTTATTAAAAATACAAAAACCCAACTTAACATGGTGTCGCACATGTAAGACGGTGTCTAAAATAAGTGTGTTGAGAGGCTTTTCCACGGAGTGTTGAAATAAATAAATGTTTGCATGTTTAGCATTAACTTTACGGTATGAGGAAGTATTATAAACAGGTGGCTCAAGGCCTGAATGCTGATTGGCTGACAGCCGTGGTTTATCGGACCGTATACCACGGGTATTACAAAACGTTTATTTTTACTCTTCTAATTACATTGTTTATAAAAGCAATAAGGCACCTTGGGGGTTTGTGGTATATGGCCAATATACCACACCTAAGGTGTGTATCTAAGAACAGCCCTTAGCTATGGTACATTGGCCATATACCACACCCCTCAGGCCTTATTGCTTAATTATACAACATGTAATTATGGATCAGGGTTGAAAGCAGTAGGTTGAAAATTTTTTTTTTAGAAAAGGTAAGAAAATGTACATTTTTTAAAATTATGAGTCTGTTTCAATATAAAAGAAAGTTATATTAAAGTTATAGCACTATGACACTGAAGTTAGAACCGTTCACTTTTGAACACAACACTTCAGTTATACTTTTTTCAACATACGGTTGGTTATTGAATTAGAAACACTTCCAATGATTTTAGATCTTAAATTATAAGGCTAATAATTGCAATTTTAGTTACATTTTTATATATGTTGATAAAGGTTGTTACTAAGTTGGTACAATGTACACTACCATTGCCGTGTTCTTCGTTTTTTCCCTTGGACCTACAGTATGACCAGACTAAACATGATGTCTTAAAGGGAATTCAGAAGCGGTGGTTCATTAATAACCCTTAATAACTCAACTGTCTGAGGTAATTGCAGAAAACACTGCAATATATCAAACAATGAAACATTTTAAATATTCCTTTTACTGTATGTGACTTCAAAGTTTCTAAGATGTCCACCATCCTCAATTACCTCTTGAGGAATTATTTAATTTCATTTATCTTTAGAGAAGTGTGATCCTCGGGGGACAAAGTGCCTCCAGGGTCCTGAATTACCCTCTAAAATACAACATTGAATATGTAAATGAACATAGTATCTTTGATAGAAAGTGTCAGTGTTTCCACTGTCTTTAATGTGGGGGTAACATTATCTTTCTTTTGATCCATGTTAACATATTCTTCATCTTCATCGCCTGAAACGATAGTAGATATTTGCCCATGTCCCTGGTGAGAGTCAATATTAAAGTGCCACAGCGCAGGACAAGAAGACAGGGAAGTGTTGCCCATGTCCCTGGTGAGAGTCAATATTAAAGTGCCACAGCGCAGGACAAGAAGACAGGGAAGTGTTGCCCATGGGATAATATGATGAAATTTAACCAGGAAATATGGAGACATGTCTAATGCAGTAAATCATTGTTATCATTGTTTTATTTATTGTGTTGTTATATTATCATCATATACATATTTTTTTGTTTATGTTTATTTACGTTCACATTCAAGTGTTTACATATATTTGTTACTGTAGATGAAAAACAATTAAAGTTGATGTACTGTATTTATTATAACTCAAGATGATCCTAATATAAATGCCTTTTTGAAAAGCTATTTCCTACAGTTTAATTCTTCAGACCTTCAGATTCCCTTTCCAGTGGGCTTGTTCCCAGATGACTTATATAACTTAATATGAACATGACATTACGGATAAGAATATCTATTATAAGTAACTCTGGAAAGTTTAACACTGTAAAATCCTGTCACGTACCACAGCATCTCTAAGCTTCAATGTCTTGACAGAGAGGGAGATGACCTCATGATTTGGCAGCCAAAAAACAAAAATTAAGACAATTAATATAGTTAATTTTGCACTCACGGTGCCGCAATAAAAGTTCATTTTAATCAATTTTGCAGCCTAGCTGCTGAAACATGAATTTCTGTGGCGCTTGTTTAAATGTCATATTTCACCGGCAACTCTGAAAACACTACCAGATGTTGTCATAGGCTCCCCTTCCTGCTTCCTCTGTCCAATTCCCACCAAGCAGTGGAACGTGACACTTTCCCTGGAAAATACAATAAAATAGAAAAGTAATACACAGCCATTTCCTTTCATAAATTCTTTGGCCCTCGCTCGCTCACAGAAAGTACAAGTCCAAAGTACATATATTTTAAAATAAAAGCATAGCAGCACATAGAAGCAAATCTAGGGACGACAACTACCACTGGGCTTTCATCACCTACCTGGCCGGATGACTTATGCGAGGACGTAGTATAGTGCTCATGCGTGTAATCCCTCCTCCCATCCTTCCGGCGGCCCATGTCCCCAGCAAAAGATGGATGGTGTGTGTGTTGGTGCGTCGACTTCAGAATCCATCAATCGGCCCAATAAAGGCAGACTCACATGTTGACACACCCACCAGGTTCTTGATAGGATCTACTGTATATTCCTTAAGTAACGGTTGGACAACTCTTATACTCTGTTACTGAAGATAAGTAAGTAAATACGTCTATTTTACCACTACGGAGTGCCTTGTATGTCAAAATACTGTTGCAAATGAAAGGGAAAATGGGAATACTTTCCAAGTTCGAATATAAGTTGGAAAATATGAATCAAGGTATAGCTTCCCCTTCTTACACAGCGTTCAATTGCTGTGTGTGAGTGTGTTGGAACGGTTGGAGAGGTGGCTGCTGGGAGTGCTGACCTCGTAAAAAAACACCTCCTCAAACAGTGCTTTGGATTGTGACATCACCCTCACAAGTGAAGCAACATCTGGATTAATCCCCTCTGCTAACTGAGGGCCAGGCTCTTCTGCACTGGAAGCTAATTGTGTCTCTTGTCGCTGGAGTTGTGTGTGGTTTCCCTGTACAGCTCAAGACCCTGCTAAGACCACACTCCTGGCCACGCTGCAAGGCTTGCACTGCAGAAACCCATGTGAGTGTCTGTGTGTGTTTAGGGTAAATGTTTACAGTAGATGTGTTATGACATATAGCTATTCCTCTCACATAAATATATAATTAAACTAAATGAAATGCTAAACATTGTCAAATGAAAGTTTTACTCAGACAGACTTTGTAACTTCCAGTCGAATTCAGTTATATCCCTTTACAATGCTTTATGTGTTTTCTCTTAAACCTATGTGATTGCCTGACAACGAATTAAAGTACAGGCAATGTACAGGCAATGGGGGCTAAGCTAAGAACCAGGAAAAGGTGTGGGTGAATGCGAGTGGAGTGGAGAGCTCAACTCCTGCGACCACCTGCAGTCCTAAATTGGGCAATTAGAGCGGTGAAGTGTTTTCGTTGTGGGTAATACTCTGTAATGAGTTCAACAGTGCAAATCTGCCCAAGGCCCCACCTTTACCATCACAAACCCCCTCCAATAAAAAAGGAAATCCACATGAGAAAAACACAGCGCTCGAGCCCCTGACATCGCATCACAGCGGCTGGGCGTTCGGCCTGTCATTCTATATAATCTAGGTCTTCCTCTGCCAGCATCACCAGCACTCTCCCTTCCCCCCTCTCCATGATTCATTGACCAGATCCCCAAAGCTGCAACCAGGTTCTGCAAATCCCCCTGTCCTAATTAAGATTTCTCTCACCCCCTCTTGTGTGTTTTTTCTCCGAGCCCAGCTCCCAACATGGACTGAAAAGTTCTGCGCCTGACAAGAAATCAATGAAGCCCAGGCAACTGGGGCTCAGGTATTGGATTTCAGGTGGACCCAGAGGTGCCCTGTCCGGGTGCAGGCTGCAGCGCTGAGCTGTCCACAGCCGTGGGCCCACTGCATTTCGAGATGGGAAGTCTTTGGCTGCTGGATAAAAATGTCAAGAACTAATAGGTTCCATTGTGATTAGCTGAGATGGAGTTCAGAAATCCTCAGTAGAAAATCTGTAAGAAACTATCTTTACAATGTCTTAGGGTCCCTGTTCTTATTTTGTTTTAGACGCTGCTCGTCTTCGGAGACACAGGAATGGTCTTAATAAATAAATTGATTTTTGAACTTTCCATCAATTAAAATGTAAGAAAAAAGTCGACTTTGACAGTCCATTGTTATGGCCACAAAGAATATAAATGAAGCAATCTCCTTGTTCATTACTCCAGGAAGCTCTTGTTTTGAGGGATGTTTTAAACCCCTCTGAAACTGCCCCCAGATATAAAACGTATTTACATTTTGTTTTTCAGCGTTTTTCTCCCTGTCTTGATTTTTGTATTTTGCCTGAAAGTTTCAGATAGGTCAGATTCCCTATGTAGCTGAAGGGCATCTTTCAGAGAAAATATATTTTATTTGGCGTTAGGTATCTCGCATTACCTGCAGATGGGTACATGCCTCTTAGGTTTGAGGTAACTGAGTTATCGTTTTCTAAATGTTTCCAAATACAGTACTGATAAAGCATTCAGTAAGTAAACTTAGCTTAAGGCAAAATAATATTGAATCATCTTCAATTTTAAATTACAATAGAAAATGCAATATACATTATTACAATATAATATACATTATTTGACTTGGTCGCAATAACCTTATTTAAATCATTTTAATTGTATTTATTTAAAGTGCCAATCAGTAAAATGCTCGGCTGCTACCGCATTATGTAAACATTTAATACATCCACTGAATTTAATGCATTTTATTTGTATTATAATGTACTTATCATTTTTATATTCAATGAAGGAAATGTCACAGCCATTAGGCCTTAAAGCTGGAATAATGGTGAAACTGCCTCGAAAGAGCACAATATGTACAGCAATTTATTTTTACCATGCTGCCTCAGCTCGGCAACAAAAACAATAACAAGAGGTGGGGTTGCCAGTGGTGCTGTTTCCCGCTACTGCGGATTCCATCTTCAAGTGCATTGGAAGTTTTGCAATATTGCTAACTATTTCATATCAAAGGAAACATTGTATGTCACTTATTTCTTCAGTTTACTTTAAGAAACAACTTTCCTGCCTTATAGTAATTGGGCTCTGTTTCTGAAAAACCCAGTGAGTCTGGTGCTTCTACTTCATCAACACTAATTTCAACAGATATTTAAGCACAAGTTGTAGATACTTGCAAAGTCTCAAATACGATAGTCAATACTTATGTCCCAGCACTGTTTCTCTAAATCGTGAGCTACGAGGGACTTGTCAGTTGTCCTGTAGCTGCCTGTCGTCTGATAGGTCAAGTCGTCACTGGACTCCCAAATCGGCCTTTAGAGTGCACTTAATGAAGAAAATGAAGGATGACAATTTATAAACAAGTTAACAACCTTGTGGCCCGCCAAGTCAAGGGCATTAAAGCCTTTATGGATGTGCCTCTAGGCTGGAGGGTGCAGATGTTGGGTTATGTCGTGCCACTGTTTAATGTTAAGCCGGGAACAGGATTCTACGTCCCTAAGTATCACTCTCTATATTAAGGCTGTGGTGTACGACGCTTGTCACAGATGGGAGCTATAGTCACCAGGGACCGGGCAGGGGCCAGGCCATGCACACCATAGGGCCCTATGACAAGTTAGACTTCTGTAAGTTTGTTTTGCGACTGTTTTTCAAAAGTGGAAATATAAGGGTCTGTGGCTCTAGGTCATAATTGAATTTGTGGGATTATTGTTGGATCCAAGAAGATAAAACACAAATGTGTGCAGAGCCTGTGGTGTAGCGGTAATGCCCCAAGCTCTATGTACATACAGTATATGCACTCCCACCAAAGACTGGGGTTCAATAGCCATCTCTACCCACCTACACCGTCTCTCCCAATTACCTGTCTCCCCCTCTGATTTCAGTCCTGCCAAAGTAAGGTGCAAAAAAAGGAAAGAGATTTTCTTTTTAAGATAAAAAATAACTGCAACTCTTGAAATGGATATTTAACTGTCCCTAATACCTATGTATTTCACAGTTAATAGGCTTTATTACAGTGTAATTACAATGTGGGTACTTACTGTAGCATAGTACTTACAACTTATCTTGACAAATACTTAGAGAGTCAGAAGAGGGTTAGCTACACTTCATTTGATATCAATCAAATCTATTTATGAAGCCTTTTTTACATCAGCAGTTGTCACAAAGTGCTTATACAGAAACCCAGCCTAAAACCCCAGAGAGCAATGCAGATGTAGCAGCATATAAAACCTATAAATACAGACATATGCTTATTGTAAAGTGGAACCCCCACGATGCAAAGCAAGCAGTGGGGTATACCTCGAAATATCCACAAATGCACTTAAGATCCACTCTGACCATACAACTATCCAATCCATAATCACCTTGGACTTGCCTATTCTTTTACTGCTTGTGGAGCAACCCTCCCACCCTTCCAACCCTTCCAACCCTCCCACCCTTCCAACCCTTCCAACCCTCCCACCCTTCCAACCCTTCCAACCCTCCCACCCTTCCAACCCCCCCCCCCCCCCCCCCCCCGATGCTGTTCTGGTTTTAATGAATTTCCTGTCATGCAGTCTCAATAATGTCAACACTCAAACATAACATAACTGAATTCTAGACCAGTCCAATATTTTTTCTTAAGCTTTACCATTCAAATATTATTTTGTTTGTAGTCTTGGAAACTGTATGGTTGTCTTCATTCAATTCCGTAATGTGCAGACAGAAACATTTGAAAACAAAGTGAAACCATGTAAGAGATATTGAACATCTCCAATGGGGTCATTATGACAGCCTGTGAGTGTAATGCATTGTGAATGTATTCATAAAGTATTAAAATTGAAATAACAATATATTGTGTTACCGATGATAATTGTGACTTTGAGGGAGGATCGTCAATATATGACTAAGTCACAAGTTCAGACCCGTGCTCAAAGTGTTCTATCTTAACAATATGGTCCATGTACAATATTAACAATCAGTTGCGCTTGTGATTTATCAATATCAACTCTAATGGTAGGATTTGACAGTTATATTATGTCGGTCCTCGTCATCATTACTTGACCATGCTTCCCTGATTGGTCATAGCCTCAGAACAGTGCTGAGGTATGTTCTGGACTTCCTGTTGCCTGAACAAAAGGACAGGCCAATTTAAACATACATGAGTGTAGAATTGGGGTATAAAAATTGGGGAGTAAAACACGACACCTGACATGAGGATTATTTATGTATTATATTTCTATATATTTCATTTTATTATCTTTTTCTAATTGGCATGGTCCTCACTTGCACTCTCAGTGTTGCGGTGAAACGGGTCACAGGGGGACTATTCCAGCGAGTGGCCCAGTTCCTGGCGTCTCCAGAGAGCTCTGAAGAATGAACCTGTCTATGGGCAGGCCCATAAAGGCCGTCCGAAAGACCCGTTTTTTATTTCCAGCTCCAGTGTTTTCTGTCAAACCATGCAGACCCGGTCCTTTGTGAGCACTTATCACCTGTAATGAACAGTTGTGAGCCCTCACCCTGCTAATGGTACCAAGCACTGGTTCATGTGGCCTGGTGGTGGCATTGCTCACCTCCGCCAGCTCAACCTCTTCACTGGGCTTGACTTGGGTCTATTTTCCTTGGCCCCTGCCTGCCTGGTCAACTCAAACCTGCAAGGAGAATCAATCACTTTGGTTTGCGCACAACCTTTTCAATATGAACTAATTTGATTTCTGGGTTATAAGGCAATAAATAACTGCCATAAAACAACAATCCCACATTTTCCAGGACAAAACGTGCATTGTACTTCTCTAATTGACTACAGGTTTTTCAAAAATGTTGGCCCTCTGCACCATCCAATAACATTCCTGAACGTTTTATTTCTTAATGAAACCAAAGAGAACCGGTGCAAAGGGAAGAGGAAAAAACACAGAAGATATAAAAGAAACCCTGATGATTTTCTGTTTCATTGCAGCCTTTCTGTCTTTCAGGTGTTTGGGACAGCAAAGTAGACTAGGACAGCAAAGATGTTTTACGCCATCCCGTGGGGTCATTTCAACATGTGCAATGTGATGCAATTGCTGGCATTAATTGTAGAATAACCCTGTTGGACAATATCCCACTTTGTAATGTGAATTAAAGAGCATTAGCTGCAGTAGTGTTGTCGTCACCCCGGTCGCACAAATGGACAGAAAATGAGTTGCTTCACAATTTAGGGGGTTATTAGAATACAAAGCTTGTGCTAAGAGGGGTTTGGCACTGACTGTCTGTGTGTTATGAACACTGCTCTATCCATTGTGAGTCATGTGGAGGTACTGTCTCCTTGCCAGAGAGTCTGGGTGGGTGGGGTGCGAGAAGGGTGGGCTTTCGGCCAGCAGAGAGGGAGGAGCTCCAAATTGGCACTCAGTCCATTTGCTGTGACTATGGGTGTCCTTCCTCTACGTGACGTTAATCCTACCCAACTGCCCACAAACTAACCCAACTTCCTGGGGCAGACTTGATCCATGCTTCCTGTTATTACAGAGGTATTAGTGGGAATTACCATAATCTTGTGGCCAGAAAATGTGTGGACCAAATATTTGAGTGGTGTCCCCCCCTTGCCTGCTGGAAAACTAGCATGGCCCCGAGAGACTGCTAATAGTACTTTGAATTACTGTTAATTTAATAGTGGAGATATTTTATCCTCCCCTATGACGATGGCCATGTCTTGGTCTGTATTGGTCTGAGGTGTAGGAAAGGAAAGCTTACAGGCAGACAAGAAGCAGTTTTACACTCACTCTGTATCTCTGTGTGTGATCTTGATGAGAAATCCAGTCTTGACTCAGCACAAGGCACTCGGGTATGCCACTGCTTTCAACATTCCAGCTTACACGTTAAAGAAAGATTGAATGTGACAAAGCAGGGGCCAAGGCTGACCACAGTAGTGGCGCTGACCATGCAATCATATTGGTAGGGTGTTATTCCTACAGGTATTTTTCTGGTATTCATACGGGAGAAGTAACTTCAGAGATTTAAGTAATAGTAGACAGGGTATATTATATGCTTGCCTTTGAGACCACACAAAATGAGATCTTGCAATATACTCATGGTACTATCAGAGTATCCTTGCCAAACAATTTCATAGCCCCAGAGTGATTCACAGATTGGTTTAGTCCAAGTCTTTATACATTTCCTCCGAGACGATTGATCTGCCTGAGGTCACTTTGTCTGGCCTGAACTAAGTGATGGGAACACTTTAAAAAAACTGCAGAAGACACTCTTGGACACGGTTCACACTGAAACTCATCAGTCATTGCTCCTCTCATCACTGGTGTTCTTTGTTCATGACACATTACAAACATCTTGGTGGCATTATCTCTATGTGTGTTTTCAATTGCTAGCGATGTTGCATCATAGGGTTCATGTGCAGGTTGTTTTCAGGGAGGTCAGATCCTACTTTGGTTTGACTGTTCATGACACTGTGAGTCACAGACAAGGGGAGTGGTGTGGTTAGTAGCAAAAAAATACATGACGGTTTTGAGATTGTGGTTGAAATAGCTACTTGGCCTTTAATCGTTGTTTAAATGTTGTGCTTTTTTTTAAATATATATATCCTAACTGTAAACATATTTTCCATCATCCCCCTTACTAATGATAATAATGAGTTATCAAGAGCTCATCAATAGATATCAACACCACTATTCCTTTGCCAGGAACTTCATCCGTGCTATGAGTCTCAAACCACCATTCTATTGCATGATATTTACAACGCTGTGAAAGATCGTACTTGAGGATCTCAGTGAAAGTAAGAAAGCAGCTAAATGTAAAAGGTGTTGTTTTATTTAGGCTTAAGACTACCTTTCCTGGAGCCTTACTGCTAAAATATCCCTCGGCCTCACGGTAGCAATGCATTTAGATCAGTGTCTTATGACGGTAGCCATTTTGCCTTTTCCAGATCTAATCGTCCCTATTGCATATTGAGAGAGAAAAAAACATTCCCCCGAGGAACAATGTATTTTAGGTCAGCTCCATGTTTGGCCATCTGTTCTGCTCAACAACTTAAAAGACGTCGGAGAAGAGAGGAGAGTCCAACTGAGATGGGAAGCAGAGAGGGAGGTATTGACCTGAGTGAGAAGCTTGGTAGAGATGGGACTGAGGGGCTGGTGGTGTGCCTGTTGAAAGAGAAGGAGTCTTCACATAAACTGGAAGGCACCTGGTGCCAACCTGGTGCCAACATCTAGCTCAAAGAGGTAGGACATTCTGTGCATTGACTGGAGGGAAGGCTTATATACATGTATCATCCTCAAGCTTCCCAATCTGCCTTTGAGTGAAACAGTAGTAGCACAAAGGATGATGAAGTCTCTTTCATGGCACACAGCAAATTGGCTAGTGTTAACTAGTGTTGATTTCAAGACATAAATGAACACTGTAAATAGTTAAATTAACACTCAGTGGTGTAAAATAACCCCAGTGTTGGTATTGATAACCAGGGTTGAACCAAAACCAAGCTTATCATTATCATATTTACCAGCATGCTCTATTGCAGGTTGATTTTTTAAATTGTTTGTTTCAATATCTATATTTTTGCAAGTATATTGATTAATTGATTAATTAATGTTATGCTATTCAAATATAATAACATTTTTCTAAACTATTCCAATCTGTAACTTGTACTGTTTGCATGCGTTACTGAAATGGTTGTTCCAGTTCCAGGCAGAGCCCCGCCTGTTTTGAGCCCAACATTTTTAGGTTGCTTGTTTTGCATGTTATTTTGGCATTACTACGTGTCACATGTCAGTGTGCAAACAACGTCAAAAAAATGTAACTAATAATTGAGTTAATAAAGCCTCCATACAAACATGCTCTCTTTTTTGCTTTGTTGAGTAAAGCAGATCCAAAATGAAGGTGTTTCAGTCTACAGTAGCTCAGTGCTTTCTGCGGTGGTGGGGTAGCCAGAGGAAAATACGAAGCGTAGGGGTTGGTAATGTTCTCTAGTTGCGCAGTGATTGGCTCAGTGTTCTGTCACTCATGGGGACACTACATCACTAACAAATCTGAGGGTAGAGCTCGAAAACTCAAGTTCCTTGGGTGCTGCCATAGAGTTACATTAGAAGTGCTTATCCAAGAAGGCTCAAGGTCATTCGCCACAGATAAAATCACGTCAAATCACATTATATCTACAGTAACTTTGATTGGACTGATCATGTCAACAACACACTTTCAAAATCATAGCTAGCGGTCATCATCATAAATTAAGTCAACAATCTACTGGCAAATCCTTTGTAATCCTTGTCATATGAAGAGAACTATTGAAAATAAAATATAGATAAAACGTATCGTTGCTCACCGGCCTTTGGACAATAACATTACACAAGAAGAGTGGAAATCTCAAATTCAACAATGAGTGGTTTGGAAGGAATCAGTGGCTAACTGCAAGCATTGCAAAGCAATCACTAGCCTGCTATTCAGTGGAGTTGGTGTGTGGTCCCACTTCTGGGTTTAAGGGTCTCTTTTCCAACTTTAAAATGATAAACATTCAACATTGGCCATGCTGTTAATCCAGCATAATTTCTGCAGCACTCAAAACAACTGTTAACTCTTAACTAGGAAATCTGACTTCAGTGAGTTCAAAACAAATCAAATCAAAGTTTATTTGTCACGTGAGCCGAATACAACAGGTGTAGTAGACCTTACAGTGAAATGCTTACTTACAGGCCCTAACAAACTGTGCGATTGTTAAATAAAAATAGGTATTAGGTGAACAATAGATAAGTAAAGAAATAAAAACAACAGTAAAAACACAGTGAAAAATAACAGTAGCGAGGCTATAACAGTAGTGAGGCTATATACAGTAGTGAGGCTATATATGGGCACCGGTTAGTCGGGCTAATTGAGGTAGCATGCACATGAAGGTCTGGTTAAAGTGACTATGCATATATGATAAACAGAGAGAAGCAGTAGCGTAAAAGAGGGGTTGGAGGGTGGTGGGTGGTGGGACACAATGCAGGTAGTCCGGGTAGCCGGTTAGTCGGGCTAATAGAGGTAGTATGTATATGAATGTATAGTTAAACAGACTATGCATATATGATAAACAGAGAGTAGCAGCAGCGTAAAAGAGGGGTTGGGAGGGGCGGGACAATGCAAATTGTCAGAGTAGCCATTTGATTACTTTTATGGCTTTGGGGTAAAAACTGTTGAGAAGCCTTTTGGTCCTAGACTTGACACTCCGGTACCGCTTGCCATGTGGCAGTAGAGAGAACATTCTATGACTGGGGTGGTTGGGGTCTTTGACAATTTTTAGGGCCTTCTTCTGACAACCGCCTGGTGTAGAGGTCCTGGATGGCAGGCAGCTTAGCCCCAGTGATGTACTGGGCCGTATGCACTACCCTGTGTAGTGCCTTGCGGTCGGAGGCTGAGTAGTTGCTTTACCAGGCAGTGATGCAACCAGTCAGGATGCTCTCGATGTTGCAGCTGTAGAACCTTTTGAGGATCTGAGGACCCATGCCAAATCAGTTTAGTTTCCTAAAATATAAAAAAGCTTTGTCGTGCCCTCTTCATGACTGTCTTGGTGTGTTTGAACCATTCTAGTTTTTTGGTGATGTGGACACCTGTAATGCTCCGGGTGTCGTGGGTGTGGAGTCAAACGCAGGAGACAGAGAGTGCAATGCTGTGCTTCTTTAAAAGCACCAACGCACCACAGGGTGCTCACAATAACAACCGCCCCAAACACAGGGAATTAAAAATGTACAACAGAAAAATGCACGACCAGGCACTAACACGTACCTCTACAACAGAGCCGAAGGTTACAATGAAATAATCCCGCACAACAACCAGGCGGGCCGGCTGTCTAATAAAGACAAACTAATCATTCACCGGCAGGTGCTACCAATAAACTGTGTTAACAACCCTCCAGGCAAGCTTCAATGCCATACAACTCTCCTTCCGTGGCCTCCAATTGCTCTTAAATACAAGTAAAACTAAATGCATGCTCTTCAACCGATCGCTACCTGCACCTACCCGCCTGTCCAACATCACTACTCTGGACGGCTCTGACTTAGAATACGTGGACAACTACAAATACTTAGGTGTCTGGTTAGACTGTAAACTCTCCTTCCAGACCCATATCAAACATCTCCAATCCAAAGTTAAATCTAGAATTGGCTTCCTATTTCGCAACAAAGCATCCTTCACTCATGCTGCCAAACATACCCTTGTAAAACTGACCATCCTACCAATCCTCGACTTTGGCGATGTCATTTACAAAATAGCCTCCAATACCCTACTCAACAAATTGGATGCAGTCTATCACAGTGCAATCCATTTTGTCACCAAAGCCCCATATACTACCCACCATTGCGACCTGTACGCTCTCGTTGGCTGGCCCTCGCTTCATACTCGTCGCCAAACCCACTGGCTCCATGTCATCTACAAGACCCTGCTAGGTAAAGTCCCCCCTTATCTCAGCTCGCTGGTCACCATAGCATCTCCCACCTGTAGCACACGCTCCAGCAGGTATATCTCTCTAGTCACCCCCAAAACCAATTCTTTCTTTGGCCGCCTCTCTTTCCAGTTCTCTGCTGCCAATGACTGGAACGAACTACAAAAATCTCTGAAACTGGAAACACTTATCTCCCTCACTAGCTTTAAGCACCAACTGTTAGAGCAGCTCACAGATTACTGCACCTGTACATAGCCCACCTATAATTTAGCCCAAACAACTACCTCTTTCCCAACTGTATTTAATTTATTTATTTATTTTGCTCCTTTGCACCCCATTATTTTTATTTCTACTTTGCACATTCTTCCATTGCAAAACTACCATTCCAGTGTTTTACTTGCTATATTGTATTTACCTTGCCACCATGGCCTTTTTTGCCTTTACCTCCCTTCTCACCTCATTTGCTCACATTGTATATAGACTTGTTTATACTGTATTATTGACTGTATGTTTGTTTTACTCCATGTGTAACTCTGTGTCGTTGTATCTGTCGAACTGCTTTGCTTTATCTTGGCCAGGTCGCAATTGTAAATGAGAACTTGTTCTCAACTTGCCTACCTGGTTAAATGAAGGTAAAATAAATAAATAAAATAAAAACATACAAGGAGGGGGAGGAAAGACCATCAGTGGCAGCTAATAGGCCGGTGACGACGACCGCCGAGCGCCACCCGCCCGGGAAGGGAAACCACCCTCGGTCGGACTCGTGACAACACCAAGGAACTTGAAGCTCTCAAACTGCTGCACTACAGCCTCGTCGATGAGAATGGGGGAGTGCTCGGTCCTCCTTTTCCTGTAGTCCACAGTCATCTCCTTTGTCTTGATTATGTTGAGGGATAGTTTACTATTCTGGCACCACCTGGGCGGGTCTCTGACTTCCTCCCTATAGGCTGTCTCGTCATTGTCGGTGATCAGGCCTACCACTGTGTCTTCTGCAAACTTAATGATGGTGTTGGAGTCCTGCCTGGCCACGCAGTCGTGGGTGAACAGGGAGTACAGGAGGGGACTGAGCATGCACCCGAGGAGCTCCAGTGTTGAGGATCACTGTGGCGGATGTGTTGCTACCTACCCTCACCGCCTTGGGACGGGCCCGTCAGGGTCTCCAGGATCCAGTTGCAGAGGGAGGTGTTAAGTCCCAGGATCCTTAGCTTAGTGAATAGTTTTGAGGGAACTACGGTGTTGAACGCTGAGCTGTAGTCAACGAATAGCATTCTCACTTAGGTGTTCCTTTTGTCCAGGTGGGAAAGGGCAGTGTGGAGTGCAATAGAGATTGCATAATCTTTGGATCTGTTTGGGCGGTATGCAAATTGGAGTGGGTCTAGGCTTTCTGGGAAAATGGTGTGAATGTGTGCCATTACCAGCCTTTCAAAGCACTTCATGGCTACGGACGTGAGTGCTACAGGTCTGTAGTCATTTAGGCAGGTTGCCTTAGTGTTCTTCAGCACAGGGACTATGGAGGTATGCTTGAAACATGTTGGTATTACAGACTCAATCAGGGACATGTTGAAAATGTCTGTGAAGATACCTGCCAGTTGGTCAGCACATGCCCGGAGCACACGTCCTGGTAACCCGTCTGGCCCTGCGGTCTTGTGAATTTTGACCTGTTTAAAAAGGTCTTTCTCACGTTGGCTTTGGAGAGCATGATCACACAGTGAACAGCTGATGCTCTTATGCATGCCTCAATGTTGCTTGCCTCGAAGCGAGCATGGAAGTGATTTAGCTCCTCTGGTAGGCTTGTGTCACTGGGCTGCTCGCGGCTGTGCTTCCCTTTGTAGTCTGTAATAGTTTGCAAATCCTGCCACATAAGACGAGCATCAGAGCCGGTGTAGTACGATTCAATCTTAGCCCTGTATTGGCGCTTTACCTGTTTGATGGTTCGTCGGAGGGCATAGCAGGATTTCTTATAAGCTTCCGTGTTAGTCCCACACCTTGAAAGCGGCAGCTCTACCCTTTAGCTCAGTACAAATGTTGCCTGTAATCCATGGCTTCTGGTTGGGGTATGTACGTACAGTCAACGTGGGGATGACGTCCTCAATTAATTTATTGAAAAAGCCAGCGACTGATGTGGTGCTTCCTGCTTTAATTGTTTCTTGTAAGCAGGAATCAGGAGGATAGTATTGTGGTCAGATTTACCAAATGGAGGGCGGGGGAGAGCTTTGTGTGCAGAGTACAGGTGATCTAGAAGTTTTTATTTTCTGGTTGCGCATTTAGCATGTTGATAGAAATGAGGAAAAACTGATTTAAGTTTCCCTGCATTAAAATCACTGGCCGCTAGGAGCGCCGCCTCTGGGTGAACGGTTTCCTGTTTGCTTATTTCCTTCCTGTTTGCTTATATTTCCTTGGGGCAGCAGGTAGCCTAGTGGCTAGAGCGTTGAACTTGCAACCGAAAGGTTGCACGATTTAATCCCCGAGCTGACAAGCTAAAATCTGTCGTTGAACAAGGCAGTGTTCCCACTGTTCCGAGGCCGTCATTGAAAATAATAATTTGTCCTTAACTGACCTGCCTAGTTTAATAAAGGTAAAAAATACATTATACAGCTGACTGAGTGTAGTCTTAGTGCCAGCATATGTCTGTGTTGGTAAATAAACAGCCACGAAAAGTATGGATAAAAACTCTCTTGGCAAATCGTGTGGTCTACAGTTTATCATAAGATACTCTACTTCAGGTGAGCAAAATCTAGAGACTTCCATAGATTTTGCGCACCAGCTGTTTGCAAATATGCACAGACCCCTCCCCTCCTCGTCTTACCGGAGTGTGCTGTTCTATCTTGCCGGTGCAGTGTATACTGGGAACTGGGATCTCTGGAAAGAAGGTTCTCCGACTTGCAAAATACATTTTGAACGGTCATCCAACTCGGAATTGTAAGTCGTGAACTCGGTCCTCTTTCTAGAGCTATGACCTGAAGATCACTGACGTCATCATGATTAGACCTTGTTTTTTCTGACTTCCCAGTTGTCTTGTAAACACCATAAATCCAGAGAATGACAGGCTTTGATGACAAAGTTCAATGACAAAATTTGACCACGAAGGACTGACACACCACCTTCCTGTTCAAGTGAGCACAGCTAAACTAGGTGAGTCAAAAATTGTCTTGTATGCTGCTGCATAAATGATGCAATATGACAGGGAGATATGTATACTATAACTAAGAAAGTAATCATTTTGTGTAGTAAGCTGTTAGTAGCCCATGTGCCTGACCCTGATAATTTGGTCTATTTACCCCTCTTAATTTTGCCTACTGTTCTGACTTGGTGGTGCACATGTAGCCTATAACCCGTTTTAGAGAAATATAATCATCAAATATTGTAAGACGTTTCATTGTCTGCTTATATGCCCCCTTTATTTATCTTACGGTTCTGACTTGGTGTACAGGGAGAACACTGTAACAACGGCCCATGTTCTGAACTCTGTCGCTGTACATTTCAAAAGTGCTGAGCAAATAGCTATATTGACAATGTCCATCCTAGCTCGCTCAGTAATGCCTCTTATCCGCTTGTCGTCCACATATACCATAATTTGTATATCTCAATTGTCATTAGAAACTACATTTGTTTAAGCAAGTCAGGATAATCAGCTATGTTTTTTTAAAAGGCAGTAAATGAGGCTGATTAACTGTTTCGCTGCCAGACAAGGCTCCACTGATAGCCAGCTGTAGCAGTGGTAAGGTGTTGAGACTGATTTTGGGACCCTGCTGTTGGGACAGCTTTATGTAGGCACCAACAGTTTCTGGGCACCGTTTGTCACCGTTATAGTGCAATTAATGTATTGTTTAGTGTCGTTTTGTATAGTAGCTTTGCTGGCATGCAAAAATCTTATTTGGTTACAACTGGCACCTTTGTTTTTAAGTGTGGAGGCATGGTTGTTTTTCCATCTATAGGCAAAAGCAGCAATCAAATGTGAAAATTACATATCATCTTTATTTGGGGCTTGAGCTCTGTTAGAATGATCAAGAGTGGTATCAGCGTTGTAATTAAAGGTGTGGATGTTTCTGCACACGCCTCCTGTCAAGCTGGGTTCTACTTTGTCAAATGTGAAATCCTATACTGAGGTCCTGTAGAATCCATTTAAAAATCGCCAACAGAGCCAATATCACCATCACCAATATCATATGCAGTCTCCCAGTTGGTCTTTGTCACTGTCAGATTCAGTGTATCAACACCAGAAGGAAAATGCACAGATACACAGCCAACGTTATGGATGGCCTCGCTGATAGAGAAGAAGTAGGGGGAGAAGAAAGGAAGCAAACGATCATTAGTGCCTTTGGAAACAGTTCCAGTCACTTTCATGTACTCAGAGGTTTCTCTAGGATCCCTGTGAGGGTCTTGGAAACAGGCGTCTTTGAAAACTGATGATGAGTTTAACTTTAGACATTGGTCACAAATGTTTCAAATCCGACGGCCACTTTGCTCTTGATTTGACACATTTGATGCTAGTTGAATATCAAATACGTCATGTTTCAGTACAGTGCAAATGCAACTTCAGCAGAGAAGGAAATGTGAACCAAGGATCAGGTGAGGTCAGGAGCCTGGGGAATTGAGGGCCTGCGGCCTAGTTGACAGGGGAAAATATTTTGTAATCTCCAGGGTGTAGCTAGTTCAAATTCAGCACTGGTTTTACTTTCCTCCCAGGACAAGAGCTTGGTTTCACTTACAATGACTATTCCAGATGTGCATCTCACTTTCGTGCCTTTTTCTTAGTCCATTGTGAATTTTTGAATACCACAATTAACAACTATAAATCATGTCCTGAATACTTCCCCTTCAATCACAAGGGAATATACAGGAACAGCCCAATAACTCACTACAAATTGGAGGCGTATAGTATGAAAAAGAAAAAGATAGTACAATTATGACAAAACCAATATAGAAAGAGAGGCTCTCAAGCAATTTAATAACGGGTTACTTAGTTACATTGGGACAGACAATTACTAAAGAACCAGTCAGTTTGGTTCAACCCTCACAATGAACTGAATGGAGCTAGCTCCAAGTCCAGAAGGATAGAAAGTACTTATCAATCCCACTAAGCTTTCTTGGTATTTAATTTGGGTACCATTCATAATGCATTATGACTAGTATTTAACCACATTCATGAAGATGAATAACTGTATTATATGATGAACCCATAGCAACTACAGTCAAATCAAATAATTATACTATTTAGCTAACCAACTGCCATTTAACAATATTGACAATGCTGTTTCAGTAAATAGCTTATGCTACACTATATATGGCTTCTTTCAACAGCCTATGAATGACTAGGATACATTATATACATGTGGTTCAAAGAAAGTGTTTTGTGACAGAAAGAAAATACTGTATATGAATTGACTCAACTCCAAGGTTGTTCCTGCCTAACTTCGTCTCCGGGTGCTGTCTTCTGGGGACTGTCTGTTGTCAGCACATAACAGTCAGCCTCTGCTGGATAATCGATGGGCATGGAAAGATGAATACTAATTTTGCCCTTTAGCTCCGTTAGATGCCCGTTGACAATATCCAAGGACAAAAATCAAGTGAGTTTTGACAAGAACACAGGGTTTTAGGCTGAAATCAATTAAAACTCTATAACCCTCTTTTGGTGAAAATGCAACAACAAAAAATTAAACTGTAGGTGTATTTCTTCCCTTAAAAATGTAGCAGCGTGTGCTTTTCCAAGTGGGTAAATTTCAGATCACAGGACTTCTATTCGTAAAAACTACCTCCATTGATTTTGCTTCAATCACAACGTTAATTGGCTTTGAACCTTATGGTGGTGATATTGCCATACAGTAAGTGCCTGTAACATGCAATCAAAGAGATTCCATATGCTGCATGAATTTGCATAGGAATCATGAACATTTTCATTATTAGCAGTACTACACCCAAGAGAGGCGGACTGAAAACGTTTTGGCACAGACTACAGATGTAGGATCTTAATTTGAGCCAGTTTGCCACCACAGGAAAATAATCCTGCAGCAACAGGAAATGTCAATTATTGAAAAAAAACAATCAGTCAAGAACTAAAACCATGAAAAACAGCTAGCTGGAGCTCGTGTGAGTGGTCGGCATTGACATGCTCTCACCCGCTAAATACTTAATACTGATTGGTTTTGGTTCTGCCACTATAGTGCTGTCCGGTCAGAACGTGATGTTGAGGCCCATACTCAAGACTTGGTCACCACCACATAGACACAGACACATCTGATTCCATTAGAAGTTCTTCATATTGTTGTAGTTCTAAAAAGGTGAAACTATCTGTGGCATAATATAAACATGTGAATGAATGCAGTAGCGTAGCATCGAGACATCATTGAAGAATATACATGGTTAGAGAGAAAAGTAGAAGGCCATGGAGCTTTATGGCTATCTCTCTGGCCTGGCTGAGATCTTAACTCAGGGCTTCTATGCATCTGCTGTCGCACAGAAAGAGCTAGAACATTCTGGAAACTTCTAGAATCTGTAGAATGGCACCAGCTACTACACAAGTCACACACAAGGCTTTATATATTGCAGATATAAACATATGGCAGCGACGGCATGCAAGTAATACACAACATTGCTAATACTAATGAGTAGGCTAATCGCACCAAATAAACACGCTTGTAGAAATGAATAAGGATACTAGAACGAGGTAGCATGCACAGGCAACAAACAAACAAACAATGCTAGCATTAGCAGGAAGCTAGCAAACAACACTGCAAACTTAGCTAACAAACCTATCTTACACAGGTGCATTACACGGTAAAATAACTAACCCTCGTTGATATTGAACCCAATCTCATTTCAGTAACATTTCCAAGACTTACGTACTGCAATGGATGCGCACAACACTTTGGTTAGGAAACAGCATGGAAACACTGAACACTTCGTCACATTCTGCAATTTCTTCTTCTTGCAACGGCATGTAAACCCACACTAGCGTCCTGACTGGTTGACATGAGTGGGTGATTGACTTGGTTGCAGGCCAATCAGGTTGAATGGGCCTTTTTTGTACAATTATTATGTGGAATAAAATTAATGGACATTTTTGTAGAGGTTGATAAAAAAAATTGTAAGGGAAAATTAAGTCTGAAATGTCAAAGTAGAAATTACAAACTTCAGAAGCCTTATTAAACCTCAAATACACTACAAGTTGAAAATCTCCTACATTGCAGGAAGGTTATACTGCAACAGGATGATCAAATTAAGATCCTACATATGTATGCCTGTATTCCATATACCCTACACCTCAGTCAACCACAGGTTAAATACAGCCTTATCTTCTGCTTATCTCCCCCTTCCCCCCTTTGGCTCTTTGCTCTAACCTAGTAACCTCTTAGGACAGTAAATACTCTCTCTCTCTCTCTCTCTCTCTCTCTGTATTGAGTGAGTGTTGTTGTCTACTTAGAATGGATTACATTCACTGGGGCTTAGAGCTTATATCTCAGTTCTCTGCTTTTCAATGACTGGTTGAAGGATAACTTGCTTATGGCAAAACATAACTTCATCTGCTAGCACACTAGTAATTGCTGCATGAGGGAATTATAGGAGATGAGGGACGTCTTCATCTGGAAGGTATGTTGCCCATGCTAATTCGCTAAGACAATCATGTGCATGGTTTTATGAAATTACAATTGTGTTGTGCACATTACCAATAACACTGTCATGTAATATGTATCTTATAAACAGTGTCAATATTGTTGTGTAATATAGGCTCAGCCTCTCTAGTCTTATCCAAGGCTTTTATAAGAAGGCAGTTCTTTGTTTCTTTGTTAATCGAACAATGTACAAAAACAATACATACCTGTCAAAGAAACTGCCCTAACAAAGTTTGTTTCTCCGAATGCTTAGTTCGATAAATGAAACTAGACATTCGGTGTGCTCAGGTTCCCTCTTAGATAATGAATTCCTCTTCTCAGAACTAATTCCTCTGTGAACTCCAGTCAACACCCTTGATAATATGTGTGACCCGTTTCAGGAAACTGGGCGTATGTCGCGGGTCACTACTTCACAGCAGAGCTGTTTGAACGTAAACGTTTTGGGGGTTAGCTACCTGCAGATTCATGCAGGGTAGTACGTCATGAGTTGGGATTATGGTTCATCGTTTACCTAGCTAGCTAGCTACATGTCTTAACAAAAGACTCTCGTCTTAGTGTGCCAGAGCACGGAATAACTGATGAATTTACAAACTCTCAATCTCCCTTTGAATACGGCTGGTGTCAGTAAACGTCTGCAAAAAAGCGCCATTAAATTGTTGCCAGCAGCACAGTTACAGTGGGGAGGCAGGTAGCCTAGTGGTTAGAGCATTAGGCCAGTAACCAAAAGATCGCTAGAGTTAGCTTGGGTGCTTGACTGCTGTTAGTACAGAAAGCTAGGATCAACCCTTAAAGAGATGTGTGGGGCTAAAGCTTAAGAGGGTGTGAACAATGCCAAATGGGTGTAGACAAAGAAGGTCTCTCCAGTAGTAGTACCAAACTATTCAAAGGCCATTTTCTCAAAAGTGAGTTTACATGGTTATCAACTTTCTAAGCAAAATTACTTCCCCATTGTTCCACAACTGCAGTGTATGATATAACATTTTGTAGCTCTGAGTCTCTACTTTTATCCAATGTAAAAAAAAGCACATTTAAAATGTTGCTACATAAGACCGATTTGGGCTTGTTAGTCACATATAGGGCCAACATAATACATTGGGAATTGTCTCTTATCAATACATGTATAGATGTTATTTATAAAATATACAACTTTTCTTTCTTTATCCTTTCAGCAGGGTGTATGGAGATCTTGCACCTACGGAATCTGTCTGGACCTCACTATACCTTTGCGTACACCACTCGTTCTAAATTACATATTTACAATCCAACATCTTAATTTGTCTTCCAGGGCATGGCCTTATGATACAGTGTGTGCAGTGAAGAAGTGTTCCGTATTTCACCCCTCGAGCCCGTGTGCATTGCCTCTAGTGCAGCAGGAGGGATAATGGCTTGTTAAGGTAGAAAGAGAATGTAACTACACCATCCGCTCCCTCTAATCACTCTCTCGGCTTTGATTAGCCGTGGTAGTGGAATAACGTGTGGCATTTTCCAGCCTTGTTGGGCGTTTCAGAGAAATGATTTAATGGCCCTTTCTGCTCCTTCCCTTTTTTTTTCATCCCAGTGGTTTTGATCTATTTTTTACTGCCGGTCTCAGTCATTTATCAAAGCCAGAATGGCTAGTAAAGTAATCTGACATTAGCACCCAATGACTAATACCTCAGGAAAAAAAGAGAAAGGAGAGGTTTGTCATTTGAATAAATCATGGCTACATGTCTCCATTAAAAAAAAAAAGTCTGAATTGTCCACGCTACCTCAACCCCCTTTTCAAAGCAAATTGGCGGATGGAAGACAAGTCAGAATTTAGCGGGGCAATGAAAGGTCTAATAGGCATCTTTAAAAACATGAATGTAACCATATTCACTTTGTATCCACCCGTACAGAATTACAAACATGGTTCTTCGAGCCGGACAAGTATATTCTGTCAGACTTTAGTGAGACTGGTTTGTGTTCTCTGTCTCCAACTGCAGAGCAAAGGTAAACAGAAAGGTTTTCAGAAATGTAAACAAAGTACTGTTCACTATCCCTACCACTCCTATAAGTAATCCTCTTGCTCCTGACCACTGAGGGATTGACCAGTTTGTTCCTGGCTGACCAGGAGAAGGAGAGCTGTTTGGTGGTCAGATCTGATCCCAGACAGTATAGTGAGCTATTGAGGATACTCTGCTTGGGTTTCAGATGTCCAGAAGGTCAGTCAGCCAGGCAGAGATGGAGGTAGCTTTACCCCAACGCTCCACTCGACCCCAGATGGCCAATCAGCCACAGGCCAGTGGTCAAACTCTTCCTCTGCATTATGCATGAAGGCTGTCACCCCTCTGAGACAAGCAGAGATGGAGAGAGAGATAGCGAGAGAGAGAGAGAGAGAGAGAGACTAATATTTACAGATTACATTAGTGTTTGGGTTTCAATGCCTGTGTGTGTGTGTGTGTGTGTGTGTGCGTGTGTGTGTGTGTGTCAGTTCTCTCACAATGTTTCTGGGTTTCAAGGCTGTCAAGGCGCAGCTTGAGGGTATGTGCTTGGAAAGTATTGAGAGATGTTAATTTCACGTTTTGTTGCCTGAAAAAGGGCGTCGGGGGTTTCAGATTTCCACCTTCATCCTGTATTCCTCTGAGTTTAATTGCATGTTTCAGATCAACTACTGTACATCTTTGTCTGCAGGTCAACCTTAATTCCAAGAAGAGTTAACCATCACCAATAGCGTATTGACATGGTACACTCTTAGAAAAAAATGAGCTATCTAGAACCTAAAAGGGTTCTAGACTGTCCCCATAGGAGAAGCCTTTGAAGAACCCAGGGAGACTTATTTTGGGTTCCATGTAGGCCCTTTTCCACAGAAGGTTCTACATGGAACCCAAAAGAGTTCTCTTTGAAACCTAAAAGGGTTCTTCTATGGGGACAACCGAAGAACCCTTTTGGAGTGTACATTATTGCACTGTGTGGCGATAGTGACTGCACAAGCCACACTCCACTAAACACATACCAGGGAAACTCTGAAAACATTAGGGACCGTTTAAAAAGCACTTTCCAAAGAATTCCCTTTTGGCGACATAAAGTTCAATTAAGCAAACAACCTCTGCTCGTTTACCTCAGTCCATGCCGCACAGTTGATTGACAAAGCCCATAAAATGGCCACTAACAAGTGAAGTGAGGAGACACACCTTTCTAGGCCTTCCCTGTAATTCCAGACAGTGTTAAAGCAGAGATCCTGAGAGTCTATGGCAGTCTATGGCACATTTTAAGTCCAACAGAGGCTTTATTGTTAATGTGTGCATTAGTGAGGAGTGTCTCACCGGACCATAGCACTTCTCCAATTTAATTATTAAGTAGGGAGACTAATGAACTGTAGGATTACAGAGGTGATAATCACTGTCTTGGTAGGTGCATTAAGTCTAGCTCTGTGTCATTACGCAGCACATAGCTGAGAGAGAAGGAGGAGAGAGGAAACGAGAGAGAAGGAGGAGAGAGGAAAAGAGAGAGAGAGGAGAACAGAGAGGAGAAGGAAGAAAAGCACCCTTTCGGGCTGCTGAAAAAAGAAACCTTTGAAATATTGAAACCAGTTTCATTATTTTTTTTTTAAGGGCACTATGAGTCGTGTATTTTATTCTTTTTTTATAGTGGATAGCAGGTTAGGAGACGTTTTGAATTTGGTTTTGATTCTAAGCATAATACGTGTGATATGGTCAAGCTGGCATAGTAAACTCCTAGTCATACATTTCCCAAACAGTTTAATATATACAGTACATACACAAAACTAAGGAAGCATTTGTCATTTTAATATTTCTATACATTATGTTGGGCATACATTCTTCAAATAACCAGTCATGTCCAGTGTGTGGGTGTACATCCCAGTCCTGCGTGTTTTCATATTTACATTAGCTCTCTCATAAAAGCTTGTGTACTCTTTGACTCCTCCTCATATTTGTATTGTATTCTATGCTCTGTCTGTTAGATAGGTCCCCTCTCATGGGACCTGACATTTCAGCAGTGTGTGTGTGTGTGTGTGTGTGTGTCTGTGGGTGTGTGTGTGTGGCCCCTCGTGTAGTTTCCGCACGCAACTTCCCACGAAACCTCACTCCGCTCCCACCCACCAGGGAGCCAACCAGGTCTCATTTACCCATGAATCTGTGCATTCGCAACCCCAGTCGGATGCCACGGAAACTGGCGTCTTTTTTATTTTTATGTCCAGAGGGGTAGAGTCAGATTTATCATCTTTACAGTGACGCCTCACATTCATCACTTGGGTGTTAGTTGTGCAACAGCCGCACAATTGAGCTTCATTAGGTGAATATTGGGGCTGTAAGTATGCTCCTAATTAAATTCAAACAGACTGCACCCAACCAGAGACACAATTATATTATATGCACACAACATGATGAAGTATTCCTCTCCTTTTCATTCTGTGTTACAGAGGCTACGGAACATGCAAGTATTTGCATGTCATTGACCCTACAGCATTTCCATGCACACGGCGCGGTCACCCAAGTCTGTTTGATAGGGTTTCAATAATAAATAATAAAGCATCTGCTTCAGCAGCTGAAGCTTGCACAATTAAGCAGTGCTAGGTCTCCCTGCTTGGGCCCTGCAATGGAACGACATGAATATCTTATTAGAGTGGAATTCTAAACCTCAAAGTGTATACCTATTGGGTTGGTCATAATGAAATGTTTTTCAAAAGAAAGAAAGATATCTTGCCAATGCTGGATTGAATTGTGCTTTTAGGGAATTCTTTCCAAGGTGTATTTGACTGAGATAATCTATCAGGTTTAGAATCGCTACAGTTTTCTCAAAGCTCGCCTTCCCAAGACACCTCCGTGAAAAAATGTAGCCACACACGTTTTCGCTTGCCCGAGACTGACTGACAAACCTATGGGTGCGATAAAGACATTTCCTGCAAAGGTCAGTCAAGAAAACAAACAAAGAAAAACAAAGAAGAACGATGAAGAACACTTTCAAGTGAGATTTCACAAAACAGTATTTCCAACAAAAGACCCAGTGTGTACTGAGACGTAATTATTATTTTACACAGAGGATATCTAGGTCGTATTTAGCGAGAAGTTTTGGGTAGACATCCAGAAAGAAGGCCATCAGATCTGAACGGTCACAGATGCCATGCTATGGTGGAGACTCTGGGTTCCCCTCTGTCTACTTTTCCAGTCCATTGACTTCTTTTACTGTCCTGGTCCATGCATGTCCCCCTGAACATCCTCTGCAGAGGTTGGGCTGCCCAGTGTGATGCTAGAGGTAGAGGGGAGACCAGTGGAAATGGATTGTGAAATAGAGCCTCTGGGGTCTGCATGAAGTGGACCAAAAAAGGCCTCCAACACATGTGAAAAGGACACTTGCGTTAGAGGTGGTGGGGTGGCCTAGCGGTTAAGCGTTGGGCCAGTAACCGAAAGGTGGCTGGGTCGAATCCCCAAGGTGAGAAAACAATTCTGTTGATGTGCCCTTAAACAAGGCCCTTAACCCTAAGTAGTCCTGTAAGTTGCTCTGGATAAGAGTGTCTGCTAAAATGGGTGCCTTTTCTGTTGTTGTTCAGGTCTACCCTTCACTTTTTATACCCCCATACGTCCCCCCGCAAGCACGCACACACACACACACACAAAATCAACAGTGCCGCTTGGGCATACCCACCCATTGAAGACATCTGTGCATATTCAATGAGTAGATAAATCATTTTCTAAGAAAAATGTTGATAAATGAGGCGCTCATTTCAGGGTTCCTGACTGCTGTGCACCTAGACCCCAGTACTCCAGACCCACTCAGTGTTTCCAACACACACAACCTGGATTGACCGATGATAGGGTATGAATTCATCAACCTTTACTGTACATTATGGCCTGTCATTGTTGATTTACACAATGTTTTCATGATATTCCTATTTTCCATTTCAGTTACAAGAAACATGATGAGGACAATGTTCTAATCTGACGTCGTCTAGCATATCACTTTAGCTTCTGATGACTGCACTCTAGTGGTAATCCTGCAATTCCTGAACAAGAAACACGCCTCTGTGCCCATTGGTAGTCCCAGTGTAGCTTGCATTGCCATTCCCTTGTGTTGCCAGCGGTCCTTAATTCATCTCTCTGGTCGTCTTTTTTAAGTTTCAGGTCAACCCTTTTCCGTCAAGGGTCTTGTTTCACCATTGATCTGTGCTGTGGCTGACATGGTCACCCAGAAGACTGATGTTTTCATTGGCGCTTGGTTGAAACGTTGCTTTCTTACTGCTTGGTTTACATTCAGGCACCCATCAAGAGTTCAGGACTTCAGAGGAAGGAGTCACCGCCATCAGGAACTCAACTTTAACTGCTACTGGCAACCAGGACTCAAGAAGGAACCAACTCTGAAAATGATAAAAGAATGGAGAGTTTATGCAGCCCATTAGATTTGTATTTTCATGTTTAATGTAAAGGTCAAGACATTGCTGTATCTATTATGGTTATTTCGTTTAGTATGACATTATGTAGGATATTGTGTATTTACAGTGTTATTACATATCTCATAAAATCTAATTGCTAGTAGAATTACCACAGCTCCTGACAATGGTCAGACCATGGGCACTATCAGTCACACAGGCATAGTAGCCAGAATCATATAGACTTTTACCAGCAGAGAGGCTGACCAGAGAAGTCAGACCATAGCAATAGAATGAATAGAACGGGCTTGGAAGCTCTAAACCTGGCAATTTGACTGGTAAACTCATGGGTACACTTGCAATGGCTGCCTGGTATTGTGATGCAATCATTTCCATTTCATTTTGGAATGTTATATCAACTGATCCTGGATTGCCATAGTAAAATAGAATATTAATTCAAATGATGCTAACTGATGTGACTCATGCAATGGAATATATTTTTTGTCATGCCAGTTGAGTTTACACAACAAATCACACCACAGAATGAAGAGTACACTTCCTGCTTTTACTTACTGGCATGGGTACACTCAAAATGGCTGCCAGTCCACCCACTATGCCATCATTGACTTGAATGGAGAAGACTTTTCTATTCATTATATTTCTATGAGTCAGACCCTGTGATTTCCAGTGATGTACTACTGCCACCCAGGCATCCCTGCAGTGCAGTGGGTCTGGTCTTGGAGGGAGGAGGGGAGGGAAGGGGAGGACTGAGTGAGCGGGTCTTTGTTTTCCGAGGGCGGTATGGTAATCACATCATAATGTTATTTAGATCCATTGGTGTGCTGGTGCTCCCCGCGTTGCTGGCCCTGCAACTCTAAGGTCAAGAGCCATGGGGGTGACGGGTTACATTTGCAAAACATGGAGGCGCACCACGTCCCCCTGGACTAAGGAAGTGTCTGAGCCTGGCGTTGTATCTTGTTGTACCTCTAGTGCCCCATGCTGCCTGCTCACACTAGTCACACGTTTCGGCCTTTCCCCCGCCAGCCTTGTCAAAGTGAAGACCACTGACAGCACTTCCCACAACAGAGGCCCACTGTCCTCCTCTCAGCTAGCTCTTCAAGCAGTCAAAGAGTAAGCTGAGTCGGAAATCACCCTGACTTATTCCATTTAAACTTATTCCACTTATTCTTCTCCTTATAAAGTTTTATCAGTAGCAGTAAGCCAATGCTTACTAATACTATTGCTGCAGGTGTGAACCACTGAGCAGATTTTTATATGTGGTCTTTGTTGTAAAGTTATCGCCAATGTTGCTTTCTCTGTTCTATGCCTGCCTCACTTGAATGAGAATTATTGACCTGTCAACTTTGAACAAAAAGTCATTCTATTACACTTTCCAGAGCATTTCAAATGAAGTATGTCTCCAAGTGAGCTGTGAGAGAAATGTGGCATCTCTCATCACTAAGATCCCTCAGTATCACACTTCACATTTCATTTCAAATTCTCAACATCCTTGCGCGTTATTTAATTGGGATGATTTGAGAAAGGCTGAAACAAGGAATCATGTCATAAATGGAACAATGGCAAAATATCTGAAAAGGTTGAGATATGACTAACGTTGTTGTTTTTATTTTATTCCTAGTTCTCTGTTTGCTCTAATTCATTTGTGTGCATGAATTGATACAAAATGTAAAAATAATTTTGCTTAGCTAAAAAAAGTGTACTGTAAGTGTGAATAATAATTCAAATGTCGACCATTTGAGATTCTGATGGGATTTCTTCATGTACAATCAATGCCTGAGTGAAGCCTTTTTATCAAATATAGAAGCTAGGTTATCGAGCAGAACACACTACCATACTCAGAAATGGAATTAAACAGTAAGGCTAGATAGTTAAATTGTCATGGTGTTTTTGTTGTCTGTTGTCATACAAAGTAGGTGTTCATCGTAGGGTTAGATACACACCAAATAAAAATGCAGACTGGAGCTCGTCTTAGTACACTCTCCTCAGAAAGCACAGCTCAACCTGGCCTCGGCTCTCACTTTTTCCATAGCTCGAAGTGCACACAAACACACACACACATTCACACTTGTTTATCCTCCCACGAGACCCACAGGAGTTCTCAGTACTATCCAGTCTCCCTTGACGATACAGTTCACCAGGTGTTGTCTGCAACAGGCAATTAGTAGAATAGGTGTACCTGTCAATCATGGAGCTAGAAGATTAGCTGCTTGCCCGTAATTAGCGGGTTAGAGGCTTCTTGGCCCGGAGGATAAAGGCTTTGCCAATAATGTGCCCTGGGGTATTAATTACTGAAGGTCGAAGCTGCCGAAAAGGCCAGGATCTTAGCAGCAGCGCACGTAAGATGATTGTTTAAATTTCAAAAATAATACTGGTCTGACAGTTGTTAGTGTCCCGAGGGGTTGTGGGTACAAGGTAACCAAGGTAATTAGTTTGAAGAGGAAAGGGCATGGTTGCAGGCCTATTTGTGAAGAGTGAGGAAGGGAAAGAGTGAGGGAGAGTGTGTGAGAGAGTGTGAGAGAGAGAGAGAGAGAGAGAGAGAGAGAGAGAGAGAGAGAGAGAGAGAGAGAGAGAGAGAGAGAGAGAGAGAGAGAGAGTGACAGAGCGGGGAAAATATTATGAGGGGATGGAGAGAGAAGTAGTGGATGAAATGTGACGAACCGGATAAAATAAATGAGACACATCTGCACCCTCATATAACCCGGTTCCTGCTTCCCTATTTTCCCTCGCTGCTCCTCAGATGCATAACCCAGCGGCGTGCAAAAGCCCTCGTCTGCATCATGGCTCCGGTATTTCCCTCCATCTCTAGTGGTGGCGGCATTGAAGGCAGCATGAGGGGGATGTGATGGAGGGAGGTTGAGGGCATCCAGGCAGGGGGTGAGTGGGTCTTATTGAAGTACTAAAGATGGCCTGGCAGATGCTGCGAGGAGGTGGAAAACAAAAGGCGCGACTCACCTTATGTCTCATGCGGGAACAGGGCAGATGCCAAGGAAATAAAAGCAGGATGGCTGGTGGTGGCCCGGTTCAGCCAGAGTTCACGTGGAGGAAGGTGATAAAGTGGACCTGCCACCCGCTTACTGGGCCCTGGAGGCCCCGGGGCTGGCCTCTCTCTGCCTGCTAGTAAAGGCTGTCCTACTAGCTACATTAAAGTCAGAGAACCCCTAAATACCATTCAGTTCACACTGTCCCCTTTAACATTATGGCTGGACAAGTGCATGTAGCACTGGTGAGGAAGCACTGCACACAATGAAGTAACACACTCTGCATATCCCGTTCGCTCAGTCCTACAAAAAATGTTCATTAATTGTAATTCACATTTTCTGTTGCTGCAGGATTATTTTCCTGCTGTAGCAAACTGACTCAAATTAAGATCCTACATCTGTACCACAGTTATTTCTTCGCTAAGTTTATCAAAGAGGATTTCTTATCCCTTCCTCCAATTAACCTGCACTGTAATTTTAACAACTGTAACTTGTAAATAGTAATGGCAAACAAATGGCTGCATAAAATGCATCATAGTTTGCCAATCGTTTTAGTCTGCTATTGCCATTACTGTTAGTCATTTGATATTCTCCTGTGATTTGGCAAGAGAGGGTGTAAGAGATACCCAGAATTTTAAAATGGGAAGAGCATGTGGAACATCTTCTTCACTCCCATAGACCTTTATTTAATTTATTGATCTAAAATCAAGACCACTGGGATGAAATGACAAGTATATCATCATAATAAAATTAAAATAAACAATTTCTGGACTATAAAGCACTTTCATACATTAGACTACATCTGGGAAACCAGTCCCAGGTCCTAAATCAGGGTTTAGGCCAAAATGAAGCACTAGGAGATTTTAACTGTGCCCAGCAGAGGGCAATATCCTCCTCCACCACCTCTTCCTCCTCCACCGCCTCTTCCTCCTCCTCCTCCTCCTCCCCGCTCGCCTTTGGCCACCATAAATCGGCCCTCATGTAAAACTCTGCACCTGTGGCTCGCGGCAGGTCCTGATCCGAGCGGACGATAAACATGTCACTCCACTCCTAATCCGCCCGCGTTCTTTATCTGCCCAATTATACTATCCCCATAAATAAAAATAAAAACAGCTCAGCATGCATACTGGCCCCAGACGAGGGGGCCGGGGGGCCAGGCTTGGATAGCCATCCAGAGTGGAGCACAAGCAATGGGATGGGAGATCCACTGGGTCATGTTTACCCTCTGCAGAGTTCATCATTTTTATTTTGACAGTTAGTGTCTGGTCAGAGGGGTTCCTCCTTGTTCTTCCTCTGCTGGACTCAGCAGTAAGCTTAAGCACAGCAACAGCACTGGAAAACATTGCTGTGGGGTAGCTAACATGTTTGAGGATATTCACTAGAGCTGGGTCTGTAAACTGTAGCTAAATTCATTTAAACGAATATATTCACTGTGCTACTGTTTAGTATATCTCTGTAGAAGGAACATGCTGAGAGCATTAACAAAGAGCTTGACTGAGTTATTATTACTGTCAATTTTGCAGACTGGTGCAGACTAATCATGCAATTTGTGTGAACTATTTTTAGCATGCGGTATTGTGCTCATTAAAGCTTTGTGAATGCTAAATGAAATCCTTTCAGGTGTATACCAGTTTCAGTAGAAAATATTTTAACATATGCCCTTTAGATAGGTTGCTCTTGGAATAAAGGGTATTGTGCTCCAAATCGAGCTTGCTTTACAGTAGCATTGACTTACCTTGTTGTTTTAATCTTAGACTCATTAAAATATCATTAAATTCATGTTTTTCAGTGAACAGCACATTATGCTTCTCTTGAGACGGTTCTAAACACACCTTCGATTGGCAAGGTTGATTAACAATTCACATGAAATTTGACGGATTTATTAAACATCCTAAAGCCGAGCTAAGCTGACGACTCATCGTTTTCCCCTAATGCACTGTATCGGAAGCAAGACATACTTTTCTGTATATAGAGCATGAAAAGAGATATGCACTGTGAACAAATGCCATTAGGGTTCTATAGAGAACTTTGTGAAGCTAGCCATTGAATCTTTTTGGTTCTGCGGTATAGCACCATATCTTCAAACTGTGTACTCAGTATGTGATAAAATTCTGGCCTCATTGCATAAGCCTTTCAGTAATAGGACCAATAAGTCAAACCAATACAAAACCATTTATTGCCAGGAAAAAAAACATAGTGAACCGTTGGAACTATATTATGTTAAAACAACTACACATTTTGCAGATAGATCATGAGCGAAATCTTGCACTGTGGTCTGGTAACACTTGCAAAATGTTTATCCTTTCTCTATGTAACTTTTCTCGCTGGCACCATATGAACGTGTCACGTTAAACTGAAAACGCAGTGAGGGAGGACTGAAAAATGAATTGATTTATATTTATAACAATGACTGCCGGAGCTTTACAGCATATTTTCGGACTGCACAGCAGACTGTAAATCTGCAGCTGGCGTTCCCTTACGTCGTTCCCAGCAGACACACAACGAACCCAGGCCCTGCACCTTGTTTAGGAGGAAACAAATGGCAAATGAATATACATTAAATTCCACATGTTACACACAGGTGTCAGTGTGATAATGCGTATCAGGAAAAAGACGTGGGGAGGGGAAAAAACCAGCAGTGCATTTTGTTTACTCTGTGATAATCTTCTGTTCTCTTCGGGGAATGCAGTGAGTAGTGCTACCAAGTCCCTCTTGTCCACCAAGGACAGGAGAGGTTTGGTACCATTATTGTGTTTGATCTAGTGGAGTGTGTTGGCCTAAATGATTTTCACTCACTTTGCCTTCAGAAAGTAATCATACCCCTTGGCTTATTCAACATTTTGTTGTGTTACAGCCTTAATTCAAAATGGATTAAATATATGTTATCTTTCACCCACCTATACACAATCCCCCATAATGACAAAGTGAAAGCAAGTTTTTAGAAATTTTTGCCAATGTTTTGAAAATGAAATACATAAATATCTCATTTACATAAGTATTCACACCCTTTTGCTTTGACACTCCAAAACGAGGAGCTCAGGTGCATCCAATTTCCTTTGATCATCCTTGAAATGTCACTACAACTTGATTGGAGTCCAACTGTGGCCAATTAAATTGTTTGAACATGATTTAGAATGAAACACACCCGTCTTTATAAGGTTCCGCAGTTGACAGTGCATATCAGAGCAGAAACTATGCCATGAAGTCCAATGAACTGTCCGTAGATCTCCGAGATATAATTGTGATGAGGCATATACAGTGGGGAGAACAAGTATTTGATACACTGCCGATTTTGAAGGTTTTCCTACTTAGAAAGCATGGGGACAGGACGACTGTAACGTATTGAGGGGAGGATGGATGGGGCCATGTATCGCGAGATCTTGGCCAACAACCTCCTTCCCTCAGTAAGAGCATTGAAGATGGGTCGTGGCTGGGTCTTCCAGCATGACAACGACCCGAAACACACAGCCAGGGCAACTAAGGAGTGGCTCCGAATGAAGCATCTCAAGGTCCTGGAGTGGCCTAGCCAGTCTCCAGACCTGAACTGAATAGAAAGTCTTTGGAGGGATCTGAAAGTCCGTATTGCCCAGTGACAGCCCCGAAACCTGAAGGATCTGGAGAAGGTCTGTATGGAGGAGTGGGCCAAAATCCCTGCTGCAGTGTGTGCAAACCTGGTCAAGAACTACAGGAAACATATGATCTCTGTAATTGCAAACAAAGGTTTCTGTACCAAATATTAAGTTATGCTTTTCTGATGTATCAAATACTTATGCCATGCAATAAAATGCAAATGAATTACTTAAAAATGATACAATGTGATTTTCTGGATTTTTGTTAGATTCCGTCTCTCACAGTGGAAGTGTACCTATGATAAAAATTACAGACCTCTACATGCTTTGTAGGTAGGAAAACCTGCAAAATCGGCAGTGTATCAAATACTTGTTCACCCCACTATCTGGGGAAGGGTATAAAACAATTGTAGAGTTTTGAAAGTTTCAAAGAGCACATTGATCTCCATCACTGGAAAATGGAAATAATATGGAACTACCCAGACTCTGCCTGGAGCTGGCCTTCCAACCAAACTGAACAACCGGGCAAGAAGGACCTTGGTCAGGGGAGTGACCAAGAACCCAATGATCACTCTGACAGAACTACAGAGTTCATTGGCTGGGATGGGTGAACCCGGCAGAAGGACAGTCTCTACAGCACTTCACCAATCTGGGCTTTATGGGAGAGTGGAAGCAACTCCTGAGAAAAAGGCACGACAGCACGCCTGGAGTTTGCAAAAATACACGTGAAAGACAAAAGACATGTATGTGGTCTAAGGAGACAAATATTTAACTCTTTATCTTGAATGCAAAGCACTACGTCTGGAGAAAACCAGGCACAGCTCATCACCCATCTAACATTATTCCTACTGTGAAGCAAGGTGGTGGCAACATCATGCTATGGGGATTCTTTTCAGCAGCAGGAACTGGGAGACTGGTATGGATAGAGGGAACAATGAATGGAGCCAAATACAGGTAAATCCTTGATGAGAACGTGCTTCAGAGTTCTAACAACCTTAGACTGGGGGCGAAGATTTACATTCAAACAGGACAATGACCCCAAACATACAGCCAAAGCAATGCTGGAATGGCTTCAGAACAAGAATGTGAAAGTCCTTTTATGGCCCAGCCAAAGTCCAGACTTGAATCCCTATTGAAAATCTGTGGAAAAACTTGAAGATTGCTGTTCACCACCGCTCCCCATCTATCTAACAGAGCTTGAGAAAATCTGCAACGAAGAATGAGAGAAAATCCCCAAATCCAGGTGTGCAAAACTGATACAGACACACCCAAGACATCTCAAAGTTGTAATTTCCGCCAAAGATGCTTCTAAAAAGTATTGACTCAGGGGGCTGAAAATGTATGTATATTATATATTTCATTTTCAATAAATGTACTAATATTTCTAAAAACATGTTTTCCCTTTGTCATTATGTAGTGTGTGTAGATGGGTGAGAACAAAAATATATTCAATCCATTTTTAGTTCAGGCTGTAACACAACAAAATATAGAATCAGTCAAGGGGTATAGATAACTTCGGAAGGCAGTGTAGCTATACACATTTACATTCACATGTAACATTCAATCTGTAGATTATTTTGTACTGTATACTGTCCATGTTGTGCCTTGGGAACACGCAATCTGAAGCCATAGAACACAGCATGAAAACCATCAGAACAATAGGGGCCCAGAGAGCGGCCTGAGGAGTTGTAAGATTATGTTTGAGCTTACTTTATCATTTAACTTCTATAAATCTATGTATGGTTTATGATGAACTTCAGTGTGTGGCTTGTTGGTCAATGGGACAAACCTACTTGACTACAAGCTACTAGAAATACAACAGGACGATTTTTCCCAGTGGTTTAATGTGCTAGGGATTTCCCATCAAGCCCTGTAGCCATTGGCCTGCAGTATCAGCCCTCCTCTCCAAAATATGTGTGTCCCATGAGCGGTCCACGCCTAAGGACTTGAATCCAGCGTAAGTAGATGCTTTACTTTCTACCCCTGACTCAAAGGCGTGACCATTGTAGCTCACCCTTTCCAACCCTTTCCAATCCTTCACAATACTACTATTTTTTTGTTATTTCTCACATCCCAGTTGCTTATCACAGACAGAATACTGGATATTCGGCGTTGGCTGTCTTAGAAGACATCTAATAAAAATGGAAAGTCCTCTTTCAACAATATTTGGTGCACCCACAAATGCCTAAAACAAAGCATAGCTAGCTAAAGCCTAAAGCCAAAAGCTCTCGAAGCACCGTCCCCTCCCTGCCTCTTTGTTTGGGGCTTGGAGGGGACCCAAGTTGATTAGCAGACATCAGCGAAGCCACGGGTGTTGGCTGGAGTTAATAGTCTGTCCCGAGTCCATCAGGCAGCTTTGCAGTGTGGCAACAGGCTAACTCCCCCTCAGTGACTCCTAAACGCTCTCATGAACACCAGCTCCCCTCACAGGTTTCCAGACCTCCTGTCATTTCTACATGACCCCAACAAAACTAGTATTACCTTACCGTGCTCTATGATGAGGATGAAAGATGTGAAAACAATTCATACATCTATCTGATTAATTGGCTAAACAAAATTGAATTTGGTAGGCAAATGGAAAGTAAAGCATTGGAGTGGTGTTTCAAATAACGAAACAGCCAAAAGGACAATGGTAAATAACAAGATGTGTCCAATCGTAAGCAAACGCAAAGTGTAATCCTCCAGCCGACATTTATGTGGAATATAATTTCATTGAAACGTGCTAAAACGCAATCTCAGGTGATGCCCTTGAATGTGAATGAATTGTATTGCATGGGCCCTTAAAAAGAAAATCACCACTTGAGCATCAATCAATCAATCAAATTTATTTTATATAGCCCTTCGTACATCAGCTGATATCTCAAAGTGCTGTACAGAAACCCAGCCTAAAACCCCAAACAGCAAGCAATGCAGGTGAAGAAGCACGGTGGCTAGGAAAAACTCCCTAGAAAGGCCAAAACCTAGGAAGAAACCTAGAGAGGAACCAGGCTATGTGGGGTGGCCAGTCCTCTTCTGGCTGTGCCGGGTGGAGATTATAACAAAACATGGTCAAGATGTTCAAATGTTCATAAATGACCAGCATGGTCGAATAATAATAAGGCAGAATAGTTGAAACTGGAGCAGCAGCACAGTCAGGTGGACTGGGGACAGCAAGGAGTCATCATGTCAGGTATTCCTGGGGCATGGTCCTAGCATCCTTGCCTTTTCTTGCCCTCAGGAGTCGTGGTATAGAACTGCTCTCGACAGTCTGACGATCCCTTTCTTTGTTGCAGTGAGAGCGGCCTCAGGCCATGACGTTAACAACAAAGTTGCTGAGCAACCATGTGAACATTAAACAACTATCGAGTCTATGTAGTATGTAGAACAGTCGATATGAGGCTATATGGTAAATATTGTAGTGAGAGGCATATGTATCTTCAGTAGATGTCCATTGTTTATGAAAGCTATGTATTAATCTTAATGCCTTAGAGGCAGAGTGGATTTGCATGCAAAGAGAGCTTGCAGTGGTGGATGGGCTCCAGAAGGCCCTGCAAGAAGAGGGGTGTGGACGGGCTCCAGAAGGCCCTGCAGGAAGAGGGGTGTGGATGGGCTCCAGAAGGCCCTGCAGGAAGAGGGGTGTGGATGGGCTCCAGAAGGCCCTGCAGGAAGAAGGGTGTGGATGGGCTCCAGAAGGCCCTGCAGGAAGAAGGGTGTGCTGGACTGGAACAAGCCAGTCTAGTTACAACAGGGACCAGGCTAGTATACCAGCGCAAACACAAAGCAGTCCATGGTCTGGAACACTCCACTCCCCCACCCATCTCTCTCTCTCCCTCTCTTGCTCTCTCTCACTCTCAGTCTCTCTCCCCCCACCCCTCTCTCTCACTCACCACCCCCCTCTCTCTCGCTCTCTCTCTCTCACACTCTTTCTCCCCCCCTCTCTCTCGCTCTCTCTCTCTCACACTCTCTCTCCCCCACCCCTCTCTCTCACTCTCTCTCTCTCTCCCCCACCTCTCTCTCTCTCTCTCTCTCTCTCTCGCTCCCTCTCTCTCTCTTAGCACCGCCTCTGCCTGCTCCTTGGAAGGGCTTCATTAAATAGATAAGGGATGCCTGCCCAAAATAAAGTCAACAATTGACAAGAAAGCAATCATACTATGTACGCAGTGTCATATCATGAAATATGGTGTTATTGTTACAAGATAAATGTTATTTGTGAGAAAGGGGATATTTCCATAATGTTTTGCAATTTGGCAATCACAGTGTAAATACAATATGGTATAATGACATAAAACAAAGCTTCAGACTATCAATAAATGTCAGAATGTTAAATGAACATTAACCACAAAAGTTGCATCACTCAAAAAAACAGGTCTAAAAAAACAGTGTGAAAAAATACTTAAATAATAGATAAAACAAGGCAATGGTGGAGCAAATGGTTTCTTACTGTAAACATTTTGGAAATCCTTTGGGGGGCTTTCGCCCTCAGCCTTGAAGTGGAAATGTATAAGTAGAAACCATATTCTATAGAGAATAGAGAATATGGCTACCATATGGAAATTACATTACTGTTTTATTACCGATGCGTGTCACTAAGGAGCACTGTATATCAGGGAATGGGATGGGACCCAGCTTTGTCTGGGGTTTATTCCCAAATAAATCTGGCATGGTATCACTACTTAAAAGACACACCTACAGAGTTGGGGCCTCGTATGAGGCTATATAAGAAGTAGTGTGAATCCTGTTGGAACTTCTCAAATTCAAACGGAGAACTTATTTCCATCCCACTATGCCAGTATTACAAAGGCTGCATATGTGTTGCCCAAAAACTGTAGGCCTCCACCATAAAAAATCCCTGCACAAATAGTGTAGCCCCTCAATAGAATTCATTATGAGGTTCAAGACGAAGGGAAAAGTACCCTAAATCATCATATTGGTTGGTGACGTCCTGGCCATTAAATCATAGTGATCACATGCTGGCACATGTCTGCTTGTGCATGACCTCCTCCAGCCTGCACTTCCTGTTGGGGCCCCAGGCCCCTAGCCTGCTGCAGCCAGGGGACCCGTCTCACAGGGGCCAAGCCAAGGGGTCCATAAAAATCTATGATCCTCCATAGCCCATTGGCAATGGCGTTTCCTCTACACGAGGATCAAAACTTGAGCCTACCTCTGGGGAATATCGGAGCGGGAGAATACATGGCTAATCCAACTGTAAGCCCAGGGTGCTGCTTTAAGATCAGGGGTTGTCTGGGAGGTAACCATGTGTGGAGAAATAGCGAAATCATTAGTAGCCTACCAATATTTAAATTGTGATTACAGTTTACTGTATACAATGTAATTATCTCTTTAACTTTACTGTAGGCTACTGTATTTTGTTGACTTCAGCCATATACATTTTTTAAATAAATCATCAGCACCAATATATTTTGTGGATAGCATTTAGATATACATAGACAAACAATATCTTTGTTAAAAACACCCTAACCATATGGCACAAAGAACAGCAATATATGGGTAAATCCCCCGTATCATCCAGTTTTACACCAATTTGGGGCGATGACAATTTCACACCTGGTAAAAATGACTTGAGATCTAAAGAATGGGGAAAAAAAGGTATTGTTAAAGTAATGGACTTATACAGTGAAAAGGGGCTTAGGCTGTTTGAAAAACTTCAGGGAAAATTTAGCACAAAAGCATTTTTTGAAATAGAGTTGAAGTCAGAAGTTCACTTACACTTAGGTTGGAGTCATGAAAACATGTTTTTCAATCATTCCTCAAATTTCTTGTTAAATAGTTGTGGCAACTCGGTTAGGACATCTACTTTGTACATGACACAAGACGTTTTTCCAACAATTGTTTAAAGACATTATTTCACATATAATTCACTGTATCACAATTCCAGCGGGTCAGAAGTTTAAAAAAAAAAAAATCGAGAAAATTATGTCATGGCTTTAGTAGCTTCTGATAGGCTAATTGACATAACTTGAGTCAATTGGAGGTGTACCTGTGGATATATTTCAAAACTGTAGACATCCTCAAGTCTGGTTCATCCTTGGGAGCAATTTCCAAACGCCTGAAGGTACCACGTTAATCTGTACAAACAATTGTACGCAAGTATAAACACCATGGGACGAGGAAGAAGCCACTGCAAGGAAGAAGCCACTGCTTCAAAACCGCCATTAAAAAGCTAGACTACGGTTTGCAACTGCACATGGGGACAAAGATCGTACTTTTTGGAGAAATGTCCTCTGGTCTGATGAAACAAAAATAGAACTGTTTGGCCATAATGACCATCGTTATGTTTGGAGGAAAAAGGGGGAGGCTTGCAAGCCGAAGAACACCATCCCAAACGTGAAGCACGAGGGTGGCAGCATCATGTTGTGGGGGTGCTTTGCTGCAAGACGGACTGGCGCACTTCACAAAATAGATGGCATCATGAGGAAAGAAAATTATGTGGATATATTGAAGCAATATCTCAAGACAAGTTAAAGCTTGGTCGCAAAGGGGTCTTTCAAATGGACAATGATCTCAAACATACTTACAAAGTTGGCAAAATGGCAACAAAAGGACAACAAATTCAAGGTATTGGAGTAGTCATCACAAAGCCCTGACCTCAATCCGAAAAACTTTGTGGGCAGAACTGAAAAAGGGTGTGTGTGCAAGGAGGCCTACAAACCTGACTCAGTTACACCAGCTCAGTCAGGAGGAATGGGCCAAAATTCACCCAACTTATTGTGGGAAGCTTGTGGAAGGCTACCTGAAATATTTGACCCAAGTTAAACAATTTAAAGGCAATGCTACCAAATACTAATTGAGTGTATGTAAACTTCTGACCCACTGGGAATGTGATGAAAGAAATAAAAGCTGAAAGAAATAATTCTCTCTACTATTATTCTGACATTTCACATTCTTAAAATAAAGTGGTGATCCTAACTGACCTAAGACAGGGAATTTTTACTAGGATTAAATTGTGAAAAACTGAGTTTAAATGTATTTGGCTAAGGTGTATGTAGACATCCGACTTCAACTGTACTTACAATTGAGAAGCTTTATTTTTTCCCGTCGAAAACAATCTGCCCTTCAACCTCCTTTGAACACTTTAGTAAAGCTCTCTGTTAATATGTGTTATGGGAGAGGTGAAATTACATTTTTATATGGGAAAATGGCAGCTACTAAAGGAAGACTTGGGTATGATATGCTCTAAAACTCAGATACAGACAATAAACATTTACCTGAGATTGTTGCAATACAATTGGATAATGAGAACTTATATCACCCCTATTAAGCTTCACAAATTTGACCCTAATATCCCATACATGTGTGTTAAATGTAACACGCATCTAGGAACCTTATATCATTGCACGTGGGAGTGTGCTGAGATACAAAAGTTTTAGAGCTCAGTACTGCGCTATATCTCTGAGATTACCTCTCCCACAATACCACTAATCCCTAAACTTTACATGCTAAATCTTTACCCAGAGAATGTCTCTTTACATAGGAGAGACAAGAAAATGGTTGACCTCTTTTTGTTGTTAATGTTTGGCTGTTGTTATGTTCTTGTCTTTGGGTTGGGGGGAGGGTAAAAAAAACATTATATTTCTGTAACTGTTGATTGTCCTATTTGGAACAAATAAATATAGTATATGTGTAAAAAAAAAGCTTGCATTTGTGTGGAACATCACTAACTGTACAGGATGAAATCACTAACTGTATAGCATTAATTAAGAGATGGAAATTGGGGTGAGTGACACTGCATACAGATGGTCATCCTGAACCAAGTCAGGAAACCAAACAATTCCTGTATAAACACTTACACTGTACAACTTCCTCTTTGGGAACATAATTCACACAGAGGGTGGTTGAGCAAAACAAATCAGGAACACTTAAGGAGCTAAAACAACATCCTGAAGCAGGAGGTAATGGGGTCCTTAAGATGGTGGGTTAGGCATCTGGGGAGTGCCTGTCAAAACTCTATTAATAAGAGAAAGTATGTAAATATAGAGAACATGCACTCTCTAACCAGCTTTAAGCCAAAGGTAAGAAGGTAACCTTGGACTTCAAAAAAACAGCCACCAAGCTCACAGAGGTCCAGTCTAATGTTCATCTGTTATGATCAGGTAATGGTGTTGTAAACTAGCCTTCTGTCTAGTTACAGAGCCCTACGATTCATTCAGATTTGGACATATCCCTACACAGTGGCTACATAGTAACTAACTACACAGTGTCTACATAGTAACTAACTACACAGTGACGACATAGTAACTAAATACACAGTGCCCACATAGTATCAATGTTGGCATTACACAATGCCACATAGTAACTAATGCCACATAGTAACTAATGACACAGTGCCTACAAAGTAACAAATGACAAAGTGCCTACATAGGAAGAAATGACACAGTGCCTACATAGTAACTAACGACACAGGTTCTACATAGTAACAAATGACACAGTGCCTACATAGCAACAAAAGACACAGTGCCTACATAGTAACTAACGACACAGTGCCTACATAGTAACAAAAGACACAGTGCCTACATAGCATCAGATGACACAGTGCCTACACTGTAACTAACTACACATTGGCTGCATAGTATCAAATGTCACAGTGCCAACATTGTTACTAACGACAAAGTGCCTACATAGTAACTAATGACACAGTGCCTACATAGTAACAAATTACACAGTGCCTATGTAGTAACAAATGACACCGTGCCTACATAGGAAGAAATGACACAGTGCCTACATAGTATCAAATTACACACTGTCTACTTAGTAACTAATGACAGGCCTACATAGTAACAAACTACACAGTGCCTGCATAGTGACTCAAGACACAGTGCCTACGAAGTAACAAATTACACAGTGCCTACATAGTTACTAACTACACAGTGCTTACATAGTAACTAACGACACATTTCCCACGTAGTTATACATAACACGGCTTCTACATAGTATCAAGTGGCACAGTGCCTACATAGTAACCAACTACACAGTGCCTACATAGTATCTAACGACACACTGATAAACATAGTAACAAATGACACAGTGCCTATTCCGTAAAGTAACAAATGACACAGGGCCTATATAGTAACACATGACACCATGCCTACACCGTAACTAACTACACAGTGCCTACATTGTAACAAATGACACAGTGCCTACATAGTAACAAATGACACAGTGCCTATATAGTAACTAACAACATATTGCCTACATAGTAATACATGACACAGTTTCTACATAGTATCAAACGACACAGTGCCTACATAGTACAAAATGACATAGTGCCTACATAGTATCAAACGACACAGTACCTACATAGTAGAAAATTACACAGTGCCTAGATGGTAACTAACTACAAGGGGCTATGTAGTAGCAAATAACACACTGACTACATAGTAACTAACGGAACAGTGCCTATATAGTATCAAGTGACACAATGCCTACATAGTAACAAATGCCAGAGTGCCTACATGGTAATTAATGGCACAGTGCTTACATAGAAACAAATGAAACAGTGCCTACATTGTCACTAACAACACAGTGTGTCACGGTCGTCATATGGAGGAGACCATTGCGCAGCGTAGTAAGCGTACATACTTCTTTAATTAAGAAAGAACACTGAACAAACCATACAAAACAACAAAACGAACCGTGAAGCTAATATGGCTTGTGCAGACAGGCAACTAAACATAGAATACGGGCCACAAAGTACCCAAAGAATATGGCTACCTAAATATGGTCCCCAATCAGAGAAAACGACAAACAGCTGCCTCTGATTGAGAACGAATATAGGCAACCATAGACATATAAAACCCTAGGCATACAAAAAACCCTAGACATACAAAAAAAAACTAGACAATACAAAAACTAAACAAACCACCCTCGTCACACCCTGACCTAACCAAAGTAAGAAAGAAAACAAAGATAACTAAGGTCAACTAAGGCCCCTCCCTCCAAAGGTGCGGACTCCCGGCCGCAAACCTAAACCTATATGGGAGGGTCTGGGTGGGCATCTAACTTCGGTGGCGGCTCTAGTTCTGGACGCCGCCCCCCTTCTTTACACTGAGCCCTCCGCCCTTGTAGCACTGACCCGTGGATCATCGACGGAGGCTCTGGACTGCGGATCCTCGCCGTAGGCCCCGGGCTGGTTACACTCGCTGCGTGGATCATCGCCGGAGGTTCTGGACTGGGGACCGTCGCTGGAGACCCCGGGCTGGGGACCGTCGCTGGAGACCCCAGGCTGGGGACCGTCACTGGAGGCTCCGGACTGCGGATTGTCGCTGGAGGCTCCGGACTGGGGATCGTCGCTGGAGGCTCCGGACTGTGGCCCGTCGCTGGAGGTTCCGGACTGTGGCCCGTCGTTGGAAGTTCCAGACTGGGGCCCATCTTTGGAGGTTCCGGACTGTGGCCCGTCGTTGGAGGTTCCGGACTGTGGCCCATCGTTGGAAGTTCCGGACTCTGGCCCATCCTTGGAGGTTCCGGACTGTGGCCCGTCGTTGGAGGTTCCGGACTGTGGCCCGTCATTGGAGGTTCAGGTCTGTGAACTGTCGCCGGAAGCTCTGGACTGGGTACTGTCGCTGGACGCTCTGGACTGGGTACTGTCGCCGGACGCTCTGGCCTAGGTACTATCGCCAGACTGGGGATCGTTGCTGGAGGCTCCGGACTGGGGATCGTCACTGGAGGCTCTGGACTGTGGCCCGTCGCTGGAGGCTCCGGACTGTGGCCCTTCATTGGAGTCTCCAGACTGTGGCCCGTCATTGGAGGTTCCGGACTGTGGCCCGTCGTTGGAAGTTCCGGACTGTGGCCCGTTGTTGGAGGTTCCGGACTGTGGCTCGTCATTGGAGGTTCCGGACTGTGGCCCGTCGTTGGAGGTTCCGGACTGTGGCCCGTCGTTGGAAGTTCCGGACTGTGGCCCGTCGTTGGAGGTTCCGGACTGTGGCCCGTCGTTGGAAGTTCCGGACTGTGTCCCGTCGTTGGAGGTTCCGGACTGTGGCTCGTCGTTGGAGGTTCCGGACTGTGGCCCGTCGTTGGATGTTCCGGACTGTGGCCCGTCGTTGGAAGTTCCGGACTGTGGCCCGTCGTTGGAGGTTCCGGACTGTGGCCCGTCGTTGGAGGTTCCGGTCTGTGAACTGTCGCCGGAAGCTCTGGACTGGGTACTGTCGCCGGACGCTCTGGACTGGGTACTGTCGCCGGACGCTCTGGACTGGGTACTGTCGCCGAACGCTCTGGACTGGGTACTGTCGCCGAACGCTCTGGACTGGGTACTGTCACCGGACGCTCTGGACTGGGATACTGTTGCCAGAAGCTCTGGACTAGGTACTATCGCCGGACTGGGGATCGTCTCTGGAGGCTATGTAGGCACTGTGTAGTTAGTCACTATGTGGTAACTGTGTAGTTAACAAATTACACAGTGCCTACACAGTAACTAATGACTCAGTGGCTACATAGTAACAAATGACCCAATGCCTGCATAGTAACAAATTCCACAGTGTCAACATAGTAATTAATGACACAGTGCCTACATAGTATCAAATGACACAGTGCCTACATAGTGCCTAACGATACAGTGCCTACATAGCAACAAATGCAACATTTTTACAAACGACACAGTGACTACATAGTATCTAACTACAGAGTGCACTACACAGCAACTAATATCGCAGTGCCTTAATAGTATTTAATGACACAGTGCCTACATAGTAACAAATGACACGGTGCTTACATAGTAACAAATTACACAGTGCCTACATAGTAACTATGACACACTGCATACAAAATAACAAATGACACATTGCCTACATAGTATCAAATGACACATGACCTACATAGTAGCAAATAACACAGTGCCTACATAGTATTTAATGACACAAGTAACAAATGGAACAGTGTCCTACATAGTAACAAATGACACGGTGCTTACATAGTAACTAACTACACAGTACCTACATAGTATCAAATTACACAGTGCCTAAATAGTATCAACTGACACAGTTCCTACACAGTAACAAATTACACAGTGCCTACATAGTAACTATGACACACTGCATACAAAATAACAAATGACACATTGCCTACATAGTATCAAATGACACATTACCTACATAGTAGCAAATAACACAGTGCCTACATAGTATTTAATGACACAAGTAACAAATGGAACAGTGTCCTACATAGTAACAAATGACACAGTGCCTACATAATAACAAACTACACAGTTCCTATACAGTAACAAATTACACAATGCCTACATTATTATTAATGACACAGTGCCTACATGGTAATTACAACACAGTGCCTACATAGTAACAAATAACACCTTGCCTACATAGCAACAATTGACACAGTGCCTACATAGTAACAAATTACACAGTTCCTATATAGTAACACATGACACAGTGCCTACATTATAACTAACTGCACAGTGCCTACATAGTAACTAACTACACAGTGCCTACATAGTAGCTAACAATACAGTGCCTACATAGTAACAATTGACACAGTGCATATATAGTAACAAATTACACAGTGCCTACATAGTATCAAATGACACAGTGCCTACATAGTAACTAACTACACAGTGCCTACATAGTAACAAATGACACCTTGCCCACATAGCAACAATTGACACAGTGCCTACATAGTAACAAATTACACAGTTCCTATATAGTAACACATGACACAGTGCCTACATTATAACTAACTGCACAGTGCCTACATAGTAACTAACTACACAGTGCCTACATAGTAGCTAACAATACAGTGCCTACATAGTAACAATTGACACAGTGCCTATATAGTAACAAATTACACAGTGCCTACATAGTAACTAACTACACAGTGCCTACATAGCAACTAACAACACAGTGCCTACATAGTGTCTAACGACACAGTGCCTACATAGCAACAAATGAGACAGTGCCTACATTTTACTAACGACACAGTGACTACATAGTAACTAACTAGAGAGTGCACTACACAGCAACTAACATCATAGTGCCTACATAGTAACAAATGACACAGTGTTTACATAATAACTAACTACACCGTGCCTACATAGTATCAAATTACACAGTGCCTAAATAATATCAATTGACACAGTGCCTACATAGTAACAACTGACACAGTGCCTACATAGTAACTATGACATAGTTCCTACAAAGTAACAAATCACGCAGTTCCTACAAAGTATCAATTGACACAGTGCCTACATAGTCACAAATGACACAGTGCCTATACTGTATATTAGTAAATGACACAGTGCCTATTTAGTAACTAATGACACAGTGCCTACATATTAACTATCAACACAGTGCCTATAAAGTAAGAAATGACACAGTGCCTACATAGTAACTAATGACACAATGCCTACATAGTAACCAACGACACAGTGCCTACATAGTAACTCATAGCAGATCCTCTCAAGCTCTGTCAGGTTGGATGGGGAGCATCGCTGCACAGGTATTTTCATGTCTCTCCAGAGATGTTAGATCGGGTTCAAGTCTGGGCTCTGGCTAGGCCACTCAAGGACCTGTCCCGAAGCCACTCCTGCGTTGTCTTGGCTGATTGCTTAGGGTCATTGTCCTGTCGGAAGGTGAACCTTCGCCCCAGTCTGAGGTCCTGAGGTCAAGGATCTCTCTGTCCTTTGCTATGTTCATCTTTAACTCAATCCTGACTAGTCTCCCAGTCCCTGCCGCTGAAAAATATCCCCACAGCATGACGCTGCCAGCACCATGCTTCACCGTAGAGATGGTACCAGATTTCCTCCAGTCGTGACGGTTGGCAGTCAGGCAAAATAGTTCAATCTTGGTTTCATCAGACCAGATAATCTTGTTTCTCATTGTTTGACAGCCTTTAGGTGCCTGTCTCTGAGCTCTGCAGACAATTCCATGGCTTGGTTTTTACTCTGACATGCTCTCACTTGTGGGATCATAAATGTGACTCACCACCTGGATTTGGTCTTGTGTAGCAATATTTTAAATTGTGTTTTTTACATCGGATAAAAGTAGAGACTCAGAGCTACAAAATGGTATATCATATAATACATTTTTGAGGAACAATGGGAAAGTAATTCTGCTTTGAAAGTTGATAAACTTCTAAACTCGCAATTGAGAAAATGGACTTTGAATGTTTTGGTACATGTCTACACCCATTCTCTGTCTACACCCATTCAGCATCGTTCACACCCTCTTACGCTTTAGCCCCACTAATCTCGTTTCGCTCTCAGCTCGTTCAGAGCGCACACATGACACTCTGGCCGATGATTTGTTTACCTCTGGATAATATGAAAACGGCCTGGCCAGCTCTGCTGGAAACAATTTCATTCTGCTTTTCAGCCGACGTTTACTGACACCGACGTATTCAACGGGTGTTGTACACTTTAGCTTAAGAGATGTAGATAGCTTGGTAGGTAAACAATGAACCTAGCTAGATAAACAACATGTAAGATAGCTAACGTTACGTGACATGTGTTAACGAGCCAGCCAGCTAACGTTAGCTAGTTAAACAACAATGAACAGTGCCAAATCATGTCGTTACTACCCTGCGTGATTAAGCTGGGAGCTAACCAACCAGGTTCAATGTTAGCTAGCTAACATTAGGATCTAACTAGCAAAGCAAACGGCTTTGGGATACGAATAATAACGTCATACATGTAACGCCAGCTAGGGAGCCAGCCAGCTAACGTTAGCTAGCTAGCTAACAGTACACTTAAGCTTAAGACATGCAGCTAGCTCGCTAGGTAAACAATGAACCTAGCTTGGTAAACAACGTGTAAGATCACACATGTTCAAATGGCTCTCCTGTGAAGTCGTGACTTCCGACATATGCCTAGTTTCCCTAAACGGGTCACAAATAAGCGGGTGAGCGCCTTTACAAATCATGTCCAATCAATTGAATTTACCACAGGTGGACTTCAAACCAGTTGCTGCGAGCAAACCCGGATCCGGGATCCTATTTATAGACCTAAGCTCATTACCATAACGCAACATTAACTATTACTGAAAATCGCAAATGAAATGAAATAAATATGCTAGCTCTCAAGCTTAGCCTTTTGTTAACAACACTGTCATCTCAGATTTTCAAAATATGCTTTTCAACCATAGCAAAACAAGCATTTGTGTAAGAGTATTGATACCTAGCGTAGCATTTAGCGTAGCATTCAGCATGCAACATTTTCACAAAAACAAGAAAAGCCTTCAAATAAAATAATTTACCTTTGAAGAACTTCAGATGTTTTCAATGAGGACACTCTCAGTTAGATAGCAAATGTTCAGTTTTTCCAAAAAGATTCTTTGTGTATTAGAAATCGCTCCGTTTTGTACATCACGTTTGGCTACCAAAAAAACCTGTATCCAGGAGTGTATTTATCCCTGCAAGCTCATTAGCATAACGCAACGTTAACTATTCATGAAAATCGCAAATGAAATGAAATAAATATGCTAGCTCTCAAGCTTAGCCTTTTGTTAACAACACTGTCATCTCAGATTTTCAAAATATGCTTCTCAACCATAGGAAAACAATAATTTGTGTAACAGTAGCTAGCTAGCGTAGCATTTAGCGTTAGCATTAGCGTTAGCATTTAGCAGGCAACATTTTCACAAAAAACAGAAAAGCATTCAAATAAAATAATTTACCTTTGAAGAACTTCAGATGTTTTCAATGAGGAGACTCTGTTAGATAGCAAATGTTCAGTTTTTCCTGAAAGATTATTTGTTTAGGAGAAATTGCTCCGGTTGGTGCGTCACGTTTGGCTACCAAAAAACCCCGAAAATCCAGTCATCAATAGGCCAAACTTTTTTCCAAATTAACTCCATAATATCGACTGAAACATGGCAAACGTTGTTTAGAACCAATCCTCAAGGTGTTTTTCACATATTTCTTCGATGATATATCCTTCGTGGAAGTGTGCTTTCTGTTCTGAATCCCAGGAGAAAATGACCGCAACTGAAGATTACGCACTAATTTAGACAAAGGACACCGGGCGGACCCCTGGAAAATGTAGTCTCTTATGGCCAATCTTCCAATGATATGCCTACAAATACGTCACAATGCTGCAGACATCTTGAAGAAACGACAGAAAGCGTTCCTGCTGCATTCACAGCCATATAAGGAGACATTTGAAAACAGAGCTTCAGGATTTCTGCTCATTTCCTGTTTGAAGTTTCATCTTGGTTTCGCCTGTATAATGAGTTCTGTGGCACTCACAGATAATATCTTTGCAGTTTTGGAAACGTTAGACTGTTTTCTTTCCAAAGCTGTCAATTATATGCATAGTCGAGCATCTTTTCATGACAAAATATTTAATTTGCTAAAATTTCAAAAAACTGTTTTCACTTTGCCATTATGGGATACTGTGTGTAGACTGATGAGGGAATTTAAAAATAATACATTTTAGAATAAGGCTGTAACAAAATGTGGGAAAAGGAAAGGGATCTGAACACTTTCCGAATGTATATATAGTTTAATAGTCAGGTTGTGCGCTACTGGTAAGAAGTCAGGTGCAGGAGAGCGGAGAGTTGTGATCAGGCACACACTTTAATTAGCAGAAGTAACAACAGACGGACGCAACTGCGTCAAAAACCTCCAGCCAAATGGCAAAAGTGCAAAGCGCGACACCAGTGACAATAATGCATAAGTCAAACAATTACCCACACTCGGGTTCCACACGGTACCCAGGGGAAAACCAACCCAGGGAAAAACCAGCCTGGCGCGTAACACGAAAACATGCAACGAAACATTTCCACACAAAGACATGGGGGAAACAGAGGGAAATGTATGTAGTGTGATTAGGGAATGTAAACCAGGTGTGCGGGGAAACAAGACAAAACAAATGGAACAATGACAAAGGAAGAGGCGATGGCTAGAAGACCGGTGACGTAGACTGCCGAACGCCGCCCGAACAAGGAGAGGAGCCGACTTTGGCGGAAGTCGTGACAATAATAGTATATAGTATAGTATTTTATTTATTTTTTATGTAAATGTTTGTGCCTTTAGTTGTAGTTTAAAACATTTTTGGTATGTATATATATATACATTTATATATACATTTATATATACATTTATATATACATTTATATATACATATAAACATCCGATGCCCGTATACATGTATAACATACCGTATATGTATATACATACACACATTTACATAAGAAATACAAATAAAAGTTAACTATTCTGGTTCTACCATTAGGAAAGGCCTTCAGAAGCTGTGATTGTCTGTCTTAATAGACCACCCTGTAAATTTGGCATAGCCCCACACGAATCCATTATGAAATTGACAGAAATCGATATGCTCTTTCTTCATCTAAACTGGCTGGCTACAAATTGTAGTGTTCTGAGAGTTGTGGGGCATGTCTCTAGGGCTTTCCACATTATCATGCAGATCCTCTTCCATATATAGTTGAGCAGCGTAATAACCACTAATGTCAAATTATGCAGCATTTTTGCCTTATTTTATCTGTGGGTGGAACCAATTGGCCCACTGTATAACATCAGAAGGGGTTAATCCATACAAACGTTGAAACACATATTGCTTACACAGGGAGTTAATAAGACCAACATATTATTAGCTTCATAACATTCCCCCATAATAATGTGGCCTCCTGTCAATCATTGACACAATTAAATTGTTTAATGAATAAATTTGCATTGATAATGGGAGGGTTGTGGTGAACATCTGGCTGCAGCAGTTTAATGGCATACCTTGCATCAGATGCCCATATGGAATGTGAACGGAAAGGCTGTTTTTGAAGCTAACTAAATGAAAAGTATCACTCAAATTAATTTGCCTCGTTTGACAGAGAGAAAATCACTAAGTAAGAGAGATTCTGGCATATTACAAGCTCTGTGGCTAATTGCTATAGGAGGAGCTATTTTTCTGCCACTCCCCCCCCCAACCCGAAAAAATGCCTCCTGTTCGTATAAGTCACTGGTAACAGTTTCTTCCTCAGTGCATTTCAATATTGCAAATGCATCAGGATTTTCCTCGACAGTGCCGAATGAAATGCAAATCAGCCTGCTAGCAATATAACATCTGGCTGAGTTATTTTTTTTACAAATCTTCATACGTTTCCACAATTAAAATGAACAATTGCCACTACATTGCTCATTTTACCGGCACAGTCTCTATTGCCAAGATATACATTTCAAAATGACTGGCTGAAGAGAGGATGAGGATATAATTATGCAGCATGTGAAATGAAGACATCAGTGTCGTTACTACATGCCGACCAAAAGACGTGAAAAATCACGTAATGGTATGCAACAAAATCACTTCCCAAAACCTTCTATAAATATTCATGTTGTGGTAAAATGTCAAATGAATTCAGGTTCCAAATCTTTCAGTATTTTTCCCCCTCCATGACTATTGTAATTGATTATATTAACAGAACGTCATGCAAAGTTTGGCAAAGTAAGGTAGACGTGCGGGAACCTAACAGTTTTGTGTTTCTAGAAAGTATGAGGCTGTCTTTATAACTCTTGAGTGCAATAAGAATATTTAGATACAATGTACAAAAATGTGTCCCATATAAGATACACATAGAAACACTGTCATTAGTAGGGTACTGTATGACCATAATTGCCTGTCAAATAGAACAAACACTTACATTTCTCCATGCACCCAGCTCAGATCCAAGATGGCTTCCTTTACAGTGTTTCCTCCTACTGCAGTTTACCTGCTAAATCTCATCAGCCCATTCTCACAGATTACATCATGTTCAGTGATCCATGAGGAACGTATAGTGGAAGGCAATATGATGAAATTTTTCACATATCAGTTATAAACTGAAGACAGGCTGGAAGGAGAGAAGAAGAAGTCAATTCAAACAGGGCCAATTGTTCACTGGCTTTCCCAGAGGTCCTGAAACTTGGAAAACAGTCGTCCCCCGAGATGCCGGCGTAAAAAGAAATAGAGTACAAACAACATTGCAGCTCTCAAAGTGAACGAGCCAGCTGTAAAGGACTGATTATGATGGAGCAATGCAGGCAGGCTACAGGGAGACTAAGCTCTTCAGTGATTAGAGAATCAGCAATTGAGAGGAGAGGAGCCATCATGAACATAATTGTATTCACATCAAACACATAACACCTCTCTCCCAGTGCCGAGGTGCGGTAGCCTGGAGCCATAGAGGTGGATTACAGCACATGCCGCTAATAAAAACCTCATTAATGTTGTTATTACTGTATGTGAACTGTGTATTGTGAGACACTTAGATGCACTGCTGACATTGTGTCTACAGATGTAGCTTATTAAAGTGCATTTGTGTCTTTGTGTGTATTTCATTCATTGCTTGCTTTTGACTTTTTGTCCTGGAACTTCTTGTAGAACCGGATAACAAGGTGGATATTTAACGAGACATTGTCACTTCATCTATCAAAGGCGTCTGCTTTCTGTTGCCACAAGCGGGGGAAACAAAGCACGAGAGAGAGAGAGAGAGCAAAAGAGAGAGCGAGAGAGAGAGAGAGAGAGAGAGAGAGAGAGAGAGAGAGAGAGAGAGAGAGAGAGAGAGAGATCAGAAAATGTCTGTGTGAGAGTATGTTAGGATTACAACTTAAAATGAGGGTTGATTTCAAAACAGACAAAGCTGTATCTGCCAAGTGGCAGGGAGTGGCAGGAATGTCCTAATTTTCCCAGTTTGTCCGCTGGTGGGACAATATGGATGGTCTGGCATATGACCCCGCTAACCCACGCAGGCTCCTCTGTGCTAGTAACACACTGCTCTGCATTGTGCACTGAGCCAGGGCCTATCCCTGTGCATGCTGTACAATGTGGGTGTCAATTAGGGATCGGGGGCTCTCCTACATCCAAACTCCCATTGGTAGTGTCCCATTGAGGGGAGCACTTCCTGAAACACACCTCACCTTCCAGTGACCTCATCTACCACTTCCAGATCTGAAGCCTCAACAATGTAGATCCTGTACAGAAATAATCCTATTGTACCTCAAGGGCCTTGACATGGGGGATGAGTGTGTAGATGTGGAATAGTGAATTGGTTGAGATTATGAATCCGGTCTTGTTGAAGTGGTTAAACTATAATGCCCATCAACACTAAATTTGTCTGAGGGAAAACCTCTGTCGATTTTTTCCAATGCGCACTTTACTTCTGTAAATCATCTATGATTGGCATTGCAGTCATTGACAAAATATTCTACAATTCCTCTAGCTATATGGCGCATAACAGTTTGATTAAAATTCATTCGAAGACAGTAGGCCTACCAGTAACTGTCTGTAGAAGGACACATTCTGAATACTCCTTTGTCACACAAAATGTTTCAACAAAGCACTTATGTGCTCCCCTACAGTCTTGAAAAAAGGGTTCCAAAAGTGTTCTTCGGCTGTCCACATAGGGTTCTACATGGAACCCAAAAGGGTTTAACCTGGAAACAAAAATGGTTATTCAAAGGGTTCTCCTATGGGGACAGCTGAAGAACCCTTTTAGGTTCTAGATAGCATATTTTTTTCAAAGAGTGTACAAGAACACACAACTGGAAGTAACTATCGTCTATCATTTATTCTGGCCCGTCTCCCAAACCATTAATTGTACTCAGTTCATTATCAACTTTGAATAAGTCTAACGACGACTGATACTTTGAACATTTACGGAAAAGGTGCCCACTCTTGAACCATTGTTCACTTCTAATGACTGACCTGTCTATACTCTTCTTCTCCCTCTTCCTTGTAAGCAAAACACGGGAGCTGGTTTTCTCACCCTGCGAATGCGTTGCAACGTAGCTTCGCCGGGCTGTTAATCTGTTTGCACATTTGCGGCGCTAACAATGTGTTGACAACACGCTGACATCACCCAGATGTCAGCCGCATCTGCCTCCTCCGGCCCATGAATATTAATCAGACCAGGCAGCCAGGGCTACTTCTTTTCCTCGGATTGTTCCCTCTTTCACTTGGCTCTCTATCTCTCTCACTCCTTCAGTTTCTATCCCCCTCTTTATCCGTCTGCCCTGGTGTCTAAGCCGTTCCCTCTTTCACTTGTCTCTCTCTCTCTCTCCTGCCCCTTTGATTATATCTCTTCCGTGTCCCCTACTCTCTAACCCTGTCTTTCTCTTCATGTCTATCCATGTCTCAATTTATCTCCCACAGTCTTGAAGACCCTCTTTCCATGTCTCTATCTATCTCCCACAGTCTATAAGACCCTCTGTCCTTGTCTCCTCTTTCTGCATCTCTTTCCATCTACCCTGTCTGCAACTCCCCTCTCTGATTCACTCAATATTTATTCCCTTTTTCTCCATCTTCCCAGATCTCCCACTTTCTACTGAATTCAAAGTCAAATCCGACCTTAAAATCTGTGGTTGCAACCTGAATGTAACCCCATTGACATCAATGCATGATTTACGTGAAAATCTGAGTTAAGCATGCAAATCTCAAGTTAGCATTGGGCCAAGTTTTACTTTCCTGTAAACCTTCTATGGGATTTGTGACTTTGTATGGACGTGCTCAGTGGTGGAAAAAGTACAAGTATAAGTAAAGATACCTTAATAGAAAATGACTCAAGTAAAAGTGAAAGTCACCCAGTAAAATACTACTTGAGTAAAAGTCTAAAAGCATTTGGAGTCTAGAAGAATTTGGTTTTAAATATACTTAAGAATCAAAAGTAAAAGTATAAATTGTTTCAAATTCTTTATATTAAAAAAACCAGACAGCATCATTTTATTATTATTATTATTATTATTATTATTATTATTATTATTATTTTATTTTACGGACAGCCAGGGCCACACACCAACACTCAGACATAATTTACAAATATAGCATGATCCTCCAGATCAGAGGCAGTAGGGATGACCAGGGATGTTCTCTTGATAAGTTTGTGAATTAGGCCATTTTCCTGTCCTGCTATGCATTCAAAATGTAACGAGCACTTTTGGATATCAGAGAAAATGTATGGAGTAAAAAGTACATTATTTTCTTTAAGAATGTAGTGGGTTACTTTGAAGTATTTTTACTTAAGTACTTTACACCACTGGACGTGCAAAGCAATGTAGGGAATCTTATATGTGCCTGGAGCACATCGGTAGCTTCTTAAGTCATTAAATATAGAGCACATTATTGTTCTGAATCATGCACTCACCTTCCATTGATCTTTACTTTAATAAAACTCTCAGCTAATACACAGTTGCCAGTTGAAGGGCATTCCTTTCTGCTCTCTGCTAATTGCAATTATATAAGACAGAGGAAGAGGGATACAAGGCTCAAGCAATGGATGTGGGAATGGAACATCCAGAAGATGAGGTAATCCTTGTTTAACGATTGGTTTTAATGGCCGCAGTGCTAATGAATTCACATCAGTTCTATTTCAATTCCAGTACATTCATAAAGTTCAATTAAATGCAGTTGATGATTATTTTATTTATCACCACATTCCTACCTGTTGTCACGAGATGGCCATTCTAGAATGGACAAAAGTATCAACAGGGCAAATCAATACAGTGCCTTGCGTAAGTATTTGGCCCCTTTGAACTTTGCGACCTTAAGCCACATTTCAGGCTTCAAACATAAAGATATAAAACTGTATTTTTTTGTGAAGAATCAACAACAAGTGGGACACAATCATGAAGTGGAACGACATTTATTGGATATTTCAAACTTTTTTAACAAATCAAAAACTGAAAAATTGGGCGTGCAAAATTATTCAGCCCCCTTAAGTTAATACTTTGTAGCGCCACCTTTTGCTGCGATTACAGCTGTAAGTCGCTTGGGGTATGTCTCTATCAGTTTTGCACATCGAGAGACTGACATTTTTTCCCATTCCTCCTTGCAAAACAGCTCGAGCTCAGTGAGGTTGGATGGAGAGCATTTGTAAACAGCAGTTTTCAGTTCTTTCCACAGATTCTCGATTGGATTCAGGTCTGGACTTTGACTTGGCCATTCTAACACCTGGATATGTTTATTTTTGAACCATTCCATTGTAGATTTTGCTTTATGTTTTGGATCATTGTCTTGTTGGAAGACAAATCTCCGTCCCAGTCTCAGGTCTTTTGCAGACTCCATCAGGTTTTCTTCCAGAATGGTCCTGTATTTGGCTCCATCCATCTTCCCTGTCCCTGCTGAAGAAAAGCAGGCCCAAACCATGATGCTGCCACCACCATGTTTGACAGTGGGGATGGTGTGTTCAGCTGTGTTGCTTTTACGCCAAACATAACGTTTTGCATTGTTGCCAAAAAGTTCAATTTTGGTTTCATCTGACCAGAGCACCTTCTTCCACATGTTTGGTGTGTCTCCCAGGTGGCTTGTGGCAAACTTTAAACAACACTTTTTATGGATATCTTTAAGAAATGGCTTTCTTCTTGCCACTCTTCCATAAAGGCCAGATTTGTTCAATATACGACTGATTGTTGTCCTATGGACAGAGTCTCCCACCTCAGCTGTAGATCTCTGCAGTTCATCCAGAGTGATTATGGGTCTCTTGGCTGCATCTCTGATCAGTCTTCTCCTTGTATGAGCTGAAAGTTTAGAGGGACGGCCAGGTCTTGGTAGATTTGCAGTGGTCTGATACTCCTTCCATTTCAATATTATCGCTTGCACAGTGCTCCTTGGGATGTTTAAAGCTTGGGAAATCTTTTTGTATCCAAATCCGGCTTTAAACTTCTTCACAACAGTATCTCGGACCTGCCTGGTGTGTTCCTTGTTCTTCATGATGCTCTCTGCGCTTTTAACGGACCTCTGAGACTATCACAGTGCAGGTGCATTTATACGGAGACTTGATTACACACAGGTGGATTGTATTTATCATCATTAGTCATTTAGGTCAACATTGGATCATTCAGAGATCCTCACTGAACTTCTGGAGAGAGTATGCTGCACTGAAAGTAAAGGGGCTGAATAATTTTGCACGCCCAATTTTTCAGTTTTTGATTTGTTAAAAAAGTTTGAAATATCCAATAAATGTCGTTCCACTTCATGATTGTGTCCCACTTGTTGTTGATTCTTCACAAAAAAATACAGTTTTATATCTTTATGTTTGAAGCCTGAAATGTGGCAAAAGGTCGCAAAGTTCAAGGGGGCCGAATACTTTCGCAAGGCACTGTAATTTATTGCGTGGCCAACATAACATCATTCCATCTAGTAAAGTACGACAGGAAAATAGAAGCACAGTTTATCTTGTCTCCCAATAAGGTAAAATGTAGTAAGGAAAGTGCAACCTAGTCTCCTCCCACCACCAACACACTATTCATTCACAACCTCCCAGGCTTATTCCCTGTGACTGTGTTAGAGTCATGATATGGAGTTCATGCTCAAGATGAATATTGGTGGCATCACACAGATTAGCCCTAATGTGTGAGGGTTAATTGCCATAATCAAGAGGGGTTAATTAGTCTGTCTGTGTCTACAACCGACCGCAAGTGTTATCACAGCACTGCCGCTGGCTTGGTTGATTGACACAAGCCTTCACCTCTTTTGCAATTAGGCCGACTCGACAGAGGCGATAACGTAGGGTTAAATATTCACTGTGAGCTCACCAGAGAGAGAGATGATAGGTAAAGTGATAACCCTCTCTCTGAGGTATATGGGTTTGAGGTTGTCACTGAGGGAGGTGACATCGATGGTCAGAAGATAACTTTCCCTTTCATGGCCATCACCGACCCCAAAAACACACACTCAACCACACAGTTGGTTAAAAAATATATATATATAATCTGTGAACAGGTTCATTAATTACCAGTGCTGGAAAAAGTACCCCGTTGTCATACTTGAGTAAAAGTAGAGATACCTTAATAGAAAATGAGTCAAGTAAAAGTGAAAGTCACCCAGTAAAATACTACTTGAGTAAAAGTCTAAAAGCATTTGGATTTAATTATGCTGAAGTATCAAAGTAAAAATACAAATACTTTCAAATTCCTTATACTAAGCAAACCAGATGGCACCATATTCTTACTTTTCTTTTTATTTACAGAAAGCCAGGGCCACACTCCAACACTCCAACACATAATTTACAAACGAAGCATGTGTGTTTAGTGAGTCCGCCAGATCAGAGGCTGTAGGGATGACCAGGGATGTTGTCTTGATTAGCGTGTGAATTGGACCCTTTTCCTGTCCTGTTAAGCATTCAAAATGTAACGTGTACTTTTGTGTGTCAGGGAAAATGTATGGAGTAAAAAGTACATTGTTTTCTTTAGGAATGTGGTGATGTAAAAGTAAAATTAGTCAAAAATAGAAATAGTAATGTAAAGTACAGATACCCCAAAAACGATTTAAGTAGTACTACAAATATAAATACTATAAAGTATTTTTACTTAAGTACTTTACACAACTGTTAATTACAAGTGCAGTACACACATTTATTTCACTCATTATTCTCAATGGTGTTTGGTCTGTATTTGATTGACTAGCAGCCTGTGTGTGTTTTTGAGAAGGGTTCCCATGGTGCAAAGGGTTTCCATGGTACAAAGGGTTCCCATGGTGCAAAGAGTTTCCATGGTGCAAAGGGTTCCCATGGTGCAAAGGGTTTCCATGGTGCAAAGGGTTCCCATGGTGCAAAGGGTTTCCATGGTACAAAGGGTTCCCATGGTGCAAAGAGTTTCCATGGTGCAAAGGGTTCCCATGGTGCAAAGAGTTTCCATGGTGCAAAGGGTTCCCATGGTGCAAAGGGTTTCCATGGTACAAAGGGTTCCCATGGTGCAAAGAGTTTCCATGGTGCAAAGGGTTCCCATGGTGCAAAGAGTTTCCATGGTGCAAAGGGTTCCCATGGTGCAAAGGGTTCCCATGGTGCAAAGGGTTTCCATGGTACAAAGGGTTCCCATGGTGCAAAGGGTTTCCATGGTACAAAGGGTTCCCATGGTGCAAAGAGTTTCCATGGTGCAAAGGGTTCCCATGGTGCAAAGAGTTTCCATGGTGCAAAGGGTTTCCATGGTGCAAAGAGTTTCCATGGTGCAAAGGGTTTCCATGGTGCAAAGGGTTTCCATGGTGCAAAGGGTTTCCATGGTGCAAAGAGTTTCCTTGGTGCAAAGGGTTTCCATGGTGCAAAGGGTTTCCATGGTGCAAAGTGTTTCCATGGTGCAAAGGGTTTCCTTTGTGCAAAGGGTTTCCATGGTGCAAAGAGTTTCCTTGGTGCAAAGGGTTTCCATGGTGCAAAGGGTTTCCTTGGTGCAAAGGGTTTCCATGGTGCAAAGAGTTTCCATGGTGCAAATGGTTTCCATGGTGCAAAGGGTTTCCATGGTACAAAGGGTTTCCATGGTGCAAAGAGTTTCCTTGGTGCAAAGGGTTTCCATGGTGCAAAGGGTTTCCATGGTGCAAAGTGTTTCCATGGTGCAAAGGGTTTCCTTTGTGCAAAGGGTTTCCATGGTGCAAAGAGTTTCCTTGGTGCAAAGGGTTTCCATGGTGCAAAGGGTTTCCTTGGTGCAAAGGGTTTCCATGGTACAAATAGTTTCCATGGTGCAAAGGGTTTCCATGGTGCAAAGGGTTTCCATGGTGCAAAGGGTTTCCATGGTGCAAAGTGTTTCCATGGTGCAAAGGGTTTCCATGCTGCAAAGGGTTTCCATGGTGCAAAGAGTTTCCCTGGTGCAAAGGGTTTCCTTTGTGCAAAGGGTTTCCATGGTGCAAAGAGTTTCCTTGGTGCAAAGGGTTTCCATGGTGCAAAGGGTTTCCTTGGTGCAAAGGGTTTCCATGGTGCAAAGAGTTTCCTTGGTGCAAAGGGTTTCCCTGGTGCAAAGAGTTTCCCTGGTGCAAAGGGTTTCCATGGTGCAAAGAGTTTCCTTGGTGCAAAGGGTTTCCTTGGTGCAAAGGGTTTCCATGGTGCAAAGAGTTTCCCTGGTGCAAAGGGTTTCCTTGGTGCAAAGGGTTTCCTTGGTGCAAAGGGTTTCCATGGTGCAAAGAGTTTCCCTGGCGCAAAGGGTTTCCATGGTGCAAAGAGTTTCCTTGGTGCAAAGGGTTTCCATGGTGCAAAGAGTTTCCATGGTGCAAAGAGTTTCCATGGTGCAATGGGTTTCCCTGGTGCAAAGAGTTTCCCTAGTGCAAAGGGTTTCCATGGTGCAAAGGGTTTCCATGGTGCAAAGAGTTTCCATGGTGCAAAGGGTTTCCATGGTGCAAATGGTTTCCATGGTGCAAAGAGTTTCCCTGGTGCAATGGGTTTCCATGGTGCAAAGAGTTTCCATGGTGCAAAGGGTTTCCATGGGGCAAAGAGTTTCCATGGTGCAAAGGGTTTCCATGGTGCAAATCGTTTCCCTGGTGCAAAGAGTTTCCATGGTGCAAAGGGTTTCCATGGTGCAAAGAGTTTCCATGGTGCAAAGGGTTTCCATGGTGCAAATCATTTCCCTGGTGCAAAGAGTTTCCATGGTGCAAATCGTTTCCCTGGTGCAAAGGGTTTCCATGGTGCAAATCGTTTCCCTGGTGCAAAGGGTTTCCATGGTGCAAATCGTTTCCCTGGTGCAAAGAGTTTCCATGGTGCAAAGGGTTTCCATGGTGCAAAGAGTTTCCATGGTGCAAATCGTTTCCCTGGTGCAAAGAGTTTCCCTAGTGCAAAGGGTTTCCATGGTGCAAAGGGTTTCCCTGGTGCAAAGGGTTTCCATGGTGCAAATCGTTTCCATGGTGCAAAGAGTTTCCATGGTGCAATGGGTTTCCATGGTGCAAAGGGTTTCCATGGTGCAAAGAGTTTCCATGGTACAAAGGGTTTCCATGGTGCAAAGGGTTTCCTTGGTGCAAAGAGTTTCCCTAGTGCAAAGGGTTTCCATGGTGCAAAGGGTTTCCTTGGTGCAACAGTGATTCGAGGATAATGGCAGGTTTCTCAATGTGTTATCAAATGCACAGCAGCACATCTTGCCTGGCCCCCCTGTGGACAGTTGCTGCTATCACAAACAGCTCCTGTTAAACTGCAAGGCCATTAGAATGCATGCTCCTAACCTTCTTACCATACACTAAACTAAAACATCACCCACATGTCCATTTTCATTCAAACTATTTATTTATTATTTTGTATTTGTTGCTGAAATGATCTGTTATGAAAAACATGGGAAATGATTTTACACTGCAACACAATTGCTGTACAGTAGGCTATTTCTTCTGTATATTCATTCTGGTGTGAGCCAGTGAGCATATTATTTAGACCAGCTTGAGTACTTGTCTGGAAATGATGTTTATTGGACTTTATTTGAATGACATGCATGTAGTTTATAGCCAGTGCAACACAAACAAAGTGTTTTTGAATTGATAAAAAGTGGCTTTTTAAACATCAAACTAGACTGTAAGAATATAGTACGTCCCCCTCATCTACTTTACCTTCTGTCTGTCGGAACATGTTACATCAATAAATTATGTTGAAGGTACATGTAAAAAAAAATAAGTCATCCTGACATGTATGGCAAATAAATAATGGAAACACTGTTTTTTTTTAAACTTTCCTTTGTCCTTCTTAAACATCTCCCATGTTTGAACCTGAAGGCACTTCAATGAAACAATGCGTTTTCAGATCCAGCAGTAAGTGGTACAGCTGGTTTCTACTTTGTTATTACATGAAATTACCCGCTTTGTGTCTGCTATGCCTCTTGGGATTGGTTCACAGAATTGCACAAAAGAGGAACTAAAATGCTCTGGGTGATTTGTATCCCTAGAGGAAGGAGGGGGGGGGGGGGGAATCAATGACAGACAGTATTTTGACTGGAAGCTACTGTAACTGCAGCTGCCATCTTGACGTAGCTGAAGTCAACCACAGTTTCTCGCCACTATTCACGAGCCTCTCTGACAGGGTGGCTTTGAAATTTTTACCAGGGCCCGAATGCTCTTGTTGCAAAGACTGAGATGTGATGTGTGATGACACTGTTGATTCATGAGACTCATTCACTGAAAATATGACTGGTGAGAAAGTGAAGCTAAGCAATCCGATGGACAGAGTACAAATGGTACACCAGAGAGATGTTGTGATACAGCTGCAGTCTGCCTTCTGTGTTTTTTTATCCAGGTGAAAATTCACCTGCACTGGTAAAGGAAAAACTAAAATAAGACGTTTTTAAAGAGTGATCCATACTCACTTCGGTGAGTATGCTGTTTTTCTAGTCTAAAGTCAGGTCTAACAAATTCCAACATGTTGGAGGGACAGCCTGTAACATGTGTTTAGCCAAAAGGACCACACATCCTCCCTCATGCTAAAGTTTGTCTGTGTCAAGATATTGGACATTTCCATGAAGAAAAAGAAACCTGGTGCAGCACACAAAACGACCAAGCCAGTCACTGTGAAGCTCTGTCTTCAGCTAAGGTGACCCTCCCACAATCCAAAACTATGACAAAACGCTAGGCACAACGAGATGCACCTTGCTAGAACTCTTCACACCCTATCTCTCTTCAGGAATATTCATTCTCCTACAGGCATCATTTTCAGGCACGTTATTTCAGATTTCAAAAGAAGGAAAATTGTTTACAACACCAACATTTCTGTTTGTTGCTTTGGCGAAGGACGAAATACTGAAGCGTTGGCATTCAAATGAGTGACAGTGAAACTTGTCAAGCAAGCAGTGTGTGGGAATTTCTTCTTCAGAATCGTGTTCAATATCCCAATGCACCTGCAGGAAACTCTTGAGTAGGTACACTATGTGAGTGAGCTCATTCTTTTTCACTGTATTCCACATTTAACATACTGTGCCTTTTCTACAGTATGTTGAACTGGCAGTCAAACGAGCCCCCCCTCGTCTGTCGAGGGCTGTGTTTTGACAGGCATGTAATGAAGTGATGTTTCCTTGCAATGAGCTTCTGTTATGATTGTTGCCATGATGATCGTTACCTTCAGGCTGGGTGCCACTGCTTTTCTTTGAGATGGAAGGAGGGGGATCTATGTTCCCTTTGTTCAAACCATGATCACTTACAGGCTCCCAATCAACACTCAATTGTCCCCCTAGGGACAGTCCCATCAGTCTGGGTAAGGTGGGCAGTATGCGATATCTTTTGTATGTTCATTTGTTTGACATTGCCTCTTTGCCAGACTCTTTTTCCAAGGAGGGCCTAGGACCTAGAGACAAGTGGAAATAAGTTAGAAATTGCTTGCAAACCATTTGTGAGTTTAATTTTTATGTACCTCACTCGTCGTTCAGCTGGACTTCAACTTTTGTAAGGTGGCGTTACATGATCTGTGATTTGGAAGACTATAAATTATGAGAGACTGTATTCACTCTGTATCTCGCCAAAGCTTTTTTCATGCTCGCTCCCCAGGTGCAGAGTGTCAGTGTCTGTTTGCGGTGTGCTTCAAGAATTAGGTCTATACAGTGCCTTGGCTTGGATCAGATGTGCAATGTAACCGCTCATGACCTAAGAGACTTAGCTAAGTGAGGAGCATGAATGAGTTATGGTTCTAGATCTGTACAACGCTGTGTTTCCTGGGTTCACGCAGATGACAAAAACATTATCCCCAATCCATTTTTTCTCTCCAGTCTCCACTGAGACATTGGGGATTTCAAACTGAACCTAGTCTCCTCGTATGAATATGTTTTTTGGCACAGAGTTGTGGAAGAAATGTCCAATTTAAGAAAAAAAGTCTGACTTAGGAGTTCATCATGTTGATGACAGACTTGACAATGAACAGGGCAGGATGTCATGCTAGGTGAACCCTTGTTTCGAAACTGTTTTGAATCGCCTCGCTGGATGGTTTCCTGTTAAAAGCAAATGATGGGTTAACGAGCATCATTTGTGAGAATATTGTTTGGTAGACTCATATTGGACCTGATGGCTCAGAGACTCTTCTCCTTCTCAAAGAAAGCCTGTCATGAACTATCTCAATAGTTGATATGCAGTTTTAATTAAGCAAAATCTACATCATTATTTTATCCCTCCTGTTTTACTAACTGAAGGGCTACTCCACTTTACAGATCTCATATTGTAATGTTGGTCCTGATTCAAATGGACTTTGTCAAACAGATTAAAATCATCAACTATGTAAAGTGCTACAGTGCTACTCATTTGTATCTTTAATGTGAAACAAAAGCTCCAAGAAAGTCATTGGACAAACTTAGTGAAAGAATTGGAAATATCAGGCTATGTCAAGCCCTTAAATTAAGCCTCACAATGAAGTGTTTTACCATTTTCTTTTCAGGACAACCAGGGCTACGAGTAGAACACAATTTGGTATAAACAGTTGCATTCATGAGTTTTATTAACAAGTGTCAATAAAAAAAAAAGGTCCACCGAAGCGAAAACTTGATAGAAAATGAATTTATATGTATACTGTGAGTACAGAAATGGTTTGCTCATTGGGAAATGAATAACCAACTAGTCAACCAGGTAGGCTGTTTGGAGTGTTTATCTGGCTGAAAAAATAATAATAATACAGTGTATTTGGAAAGTATTCAGACCCCTTGACCTTTTCCAAATTGTTGTTATGTTACAGCCTTATTCTAAAATTGATTAAAGAAATAAAAATACTCATCAATCTACATACAATGCCCCATAATGACAAAACAAAACAGTTTTTTTGGAATTTTAGCAAATGTATAAATAATAAAAATAAATAAAAAATACCTTATTTACATACAGCTGAAGTCGGAAGTTTACATACACCTTAGCCAAATACATTTAAACTCAGTTTTTCACAATTCCTGACATTTAATCCTTGTCTTAGGTCAGTTAGGTGCACCAATTTATTTTAAGACTGTGAAATCTCAGAATAATAGTAGAGAGAATGATTCATTTCAGCTTTTATTTCTTTCATCATATTCCAAGTGGGTCATAAGTTTAGATACACTCAATTAGTATTTGGTAGCATTGCCTTTAAATTGTTTAACTTGGGTCAAACGTTTCAGGTAGACTTCCACAAGCTTCCCACAATAAGTTGGGTGAATTTTGGCCCACTCCTCCGACAGAGCTGGTGTAACTGAGTCAGGTTTGTAGGCCTCCTTGCTTGCACATGCTTTTTCAGTTCTGCCCGCAAATGTTCTATGGGATTGAGGTCAGGGCTTTGTGATGGCCACTCCAATACCTTGACTTTGTTGTCCTCAAGCCATTTTGCCACAACTTTGGAAGTAAGCTTAGGGTCATTGTCCATTTGGAAGACCCATTTACGACCAAGCTTTAACTTCATGACTGATGTCTTGAGATGTGGCTTCAATATATCCACATAATTTTCCTCCTCATGATGCCATCTATTTTGTGAAGTGTACCAGTCCCTCCTGCAGCAAAGCACCAAAACAACAACATGAACCTGTCACCCCCGTGCTTCACGGTTGGGATGGTGTTCTTCGGCTTGCAAGCCTCCCCCTTTTTCCTCCAAACATAATGATGGCCATTATGGCCAAACAGTTCTATTTTTGTTTCATCAGACCAGAGGACATTTCTCCAAAAAAGTACAATCTTTGTCCCCATGTGCAGTTGCAAACCGTAGTCTGGCATTTTGATGGCGGTTTTGGAGCAGTGGCTTCTTCCTTGCTGAGCGGCCGTTTAGATTACGTCGATATAGGACTCGTTTTACTGTGGATATAGATACTTTTGTACCTGTTTCCTCCAGCATCTTCACAAGGTCCTTTGCTGTTGTTCTGTGATTGATTTGCACTTTTCGCACCAAAGTACGTTAATCTCTAGGAGACAGAACGTGTCTCCTTCCTGAGCGGTATGATGGCTTCGTGGTCCCATGGTGTTTATACTTGCGTACTATTGTTTGTACAGATGAACATGGCACCTTCAGGCATTTGGAAATTGCTCCCAAGGATGAACCAGACTTGTGGAGGTCTACAATTTATTTGTCTGAGGTCTTGGCTGATTTCTTTTGGTTGTCCCATGATGTCAAGCAAAGAGGCACTGCGTTTGAAGGTAGGCCTTGAAATACATCCACGGGTACTCCTCCAATTTACTTAAATGATGTCAATTAGCCTATCAGAAGCTTCTAAAGCCATGACATCATTTTCTGGAATTTTACATGCTGTTTAAAGGCACAGTCAACTTAGTTTCTGTAAACTTCTGACCCACTAGAATTGTGATACAGTGAATTATAAGTGAAATAATCTGTCTGTAAACAATTGTTGGAAAAATTACTTGTGTCATGCACAAAGTAGATGTCCTAATCGGCTTGCAAAACTATAGTTTGTTAACCAGAAATGCATGGAGTGGTTGAAAAACGAGTTTTAATGACTCCAACCTAAGTGTATGTAAACTTCCCACTTCAACTGTAAGTATTCAGACCCTTTGCTACGAGACTCGAAATTGAGCTCTGTTTCCATTGATCAAGTTACCAAAGGTGGACAACTTGATTCCACCTGTGGTATATTCAATTGATTGGATATGAAATTGTCCATAGAGCTCCGAGACAGAATTGTGTCGTGGCATAGGTCTGGGGAAGGTTACCAAAACATTTCTGCAGCATTGAAGGTCACCAAGAACAGAGTGGCCTCCATCATTCTTAAATGGAAGAAGTTTGGAACCACCAACACTTTTTCTAGAGCTGGCCGCCTGGCTAAACTGAGCCTCAGTGGAGTAGGGCCTTGGTCAGGGAGGTGACTCTGGTCACTCTGTTTCTCTGTGGAGATGGGTGAACCTTACTGAAGGACAACCATCTTTGCAGTACTCCACCAATCTGGCCTTTATGGTAGAGCGGCCAGACGGAAGCCACTCCTCAGTAAAAGGCACGACTGCCCGCTTGGAGTTTTCCAAAACGCACCTACTGTACACACCCTCAGACCATGAGAAACAAGATTATCTGGTCTGATGAAACCAAGATTGAACTCTTTGGACTAATTTCCAAGCGTCACGTCTGGAGAAAACTTAGCACATCCCTACGGTGAAGCATGGTGCTGGCAACATCATGCTATGGGGATGTTTTTCAGCGGCAGGGACTGGGAGACTAGTCAGGATCGAGGCAAAGATAAACGGAGCAAAGTACAAAGAGATCCTTGATGAAAACCTACTCCACAGCGCTCAGGACCTCAGACTGGGGTGAAGGTTCACCTTCTAACAGGACAATGACCCTAAGCACACAGCCAAGACAATGCAGGAGTGGCTTCGGGACATGTCTCTGAATGTCCTTGAGTAGCTCAGCCAGAGCCCGGACTTGAACTCAATCGAACATCTCTGGAGAGACCTGAAAATAGCTGTGCAGCAATGCTCCCAATTCAACCTGACAGAGCTTGCTGGGATCTGCAGAGGTGAATGGGAGAAACTCCCCAAATACAGGTGCTCCAAGCTTGCAACATCATACCCAAGAAGACTCGAGGCTGTAATCGCTGCCAAAGGTCTGAATACTTAAATGTATTTCAGGGGGGGTTATATACATTTGCAGAAAAATCTACAAATCTGTTTTTGCTTTGTCATTATTGGGTATTGTGTGTAGATTGATGAGGGAAAAAACAATTGAATCAATTTCACAATAAGACTGTAACGTAACAAAATGTGGAAAAAGTAAAGGGGTCTGAATACTTTCCGAATGCACTGTATATATTAACAATTATATCCCCATCACTTCTAAAACCAAGTTGCACCCCTGGTGACAACTGTGTGAAGTTTGTAGTTTGACACAGCAACTATATGACTTTATTACAGTATTATAGACACTATGTCCTTGGATTTCGTATGGTCTTCTATGTAGAAGAACCCATTACCTCCTAGCGACTCTTGTGTAGCTTGTGTATGTCATAGAGCAAAACATGTGCATGGTCATGAGAGTCTTAGCTTTTCATAGCTTAAATAGTTTGTAGCTCAAACCATTCAGACTCTACAGATGTTTGGGTTGGCTGGGGGAAGTATATCCAAAGCATGAAGAACGTGTTCTTACTGCTACAAATGCAAATTACTGCGTCAATGTCATCTTATAGGAAAGTAACAACCTGTGAAATCCTCTCGTAGCTATTGCCCTAATGTATCCGTAATGATTGGCCAAAGGTTGTTTAGCATGAGAGATCAGTTGGGCAAAGTGCAATGGGACCTATGCTATTACAGAAGCTGTGTTTTGAGAAATGCAGAGAGATAAGACAGTGGAACATTGTGTGGAACATCCAGAGAGCCTCAGTGGTTGTGAGGTGCCATCAACCGATACAAAAACAGTGAAATGCTTATGCCTGTGTTTACATTTTAAATTGACTGAACTCATTTTGGAAACTGAACTGAACTCATTGGTCAAAAGGACACCGCCATAAACATAGTCACAATCAAAGCAACAACAAAAAAAGACAGGCAGATAACTTTCTTCAGAGCCCGGAAAAACAAATTGTGATCAAACAAAGAAAGCGGGCTGTCTACAATTATTTCATACATTATAACCGTGGGTAGTGAGGTCTGCACAACGCATCACCGGGGGCAAACTACCTGCCCTCCAGGACACCTACACCACCCGATGTCACAGGAAGGCCATAAAGATCATCAAGGACATCAACCACCCGAGCCACTGCCTGTTCACCCCGCTATCATCCAGAAGGCGAGGTCAGTACAGGTGCATCAAGGCTGGGACCGAGAGACTGAAAAACAGCTTCTATCTCAAGGCCATCAGACTGTTAAACAGCCACCACTAACACTGAGTGGCTGCTGCCAACACACTGACACTGACTCAACTCCAGCCACTTTAATAATGGGAATTGATGGGAAATGATGTAAATATATCACTAGCCACTTTAAACAATGCTACCTTATATAATGTTACTTACCCTACATTATTCATCTCATATGCATACGTATATACTGTACTCTATATCATCGACTGTATCCTTATGTAATACATGTATCACTAGCCACTTTAAACTATGCCACTTTGTTTACATACTCATCTCATTTGTACATACTGTACTCGATACCATCTACTGTATCTTGCCTATGCTGCTCTGTACCATCACTCATTCATATATCCTTATGTACATATTCTTTATCCCCTTACACTGTGTACAAGACAGTAGTTTTGGAATTGTTAGTTAGATTACTTGTTATTACTGCATTGTCGGAACTAGAAGCACAAGCATTTCGCTACACTCGCATTAACATCTGCTAACCATGTGTATGTGACAAAAAAAAATTGATTTGATTTGATTTGATACTTCCAAGAGGTGGCAGGTAGCCTAGTGGTTAGAGAGTTAGGCCAGTAACTGAAAGGTTGCTGGATCGAATCCCCGAGTTGACAAGGTAAAAATCTGTCCATCTGCCCCTGAACAAGGCAGTTGACCCACTGTTCCCCAGTAGGCCGTCATTGCAAATAAGAATTTGTTCTTAGCTGACTTTCCTAGTTAAATAAAGGTACAAAAAAAAACTCACTCCACTTTCCAGCAGTCTGCCATGTTGAGGTTCAGTGCCTGACAAGGAGAGAATGTAATTCCAGGCTGCTATTCCATCCACCCATAAGGTAGGCTAAAATCCTCTGGGCTAGTGACTAACTGTGTCAACATCCCTTTTACAAAAGGAGGAAATATTATTCAGCGCACACACACATACATTCATAGTGGCATCATGCCCATAAGGGACACAAAGGCACGTGCCTTTGTTTTTCAGTTGTTAAATTAATTACTAAACTTAATTTTTTATCCCACGTTTTATAATAATTATTTATAAAAAGATCTGTCAGTGGTATCTTGGGGAGGGGGAACACTGACTGGATGGGAACACTGATTGAAAGAGTACCCCCCCCCCCCCCCATCCCCTATTCTCCCTAGTAAGTGGTTCCTTCCAAGGTGCACCATAGAGCAAAAAGATGCCTGGGAAGGATGTTAGATACTCTAGTGTGTTCAGTATCATCAGAAAATGAGGCAAAAGAGTCTACAGTGACACACACAGAGTTTGATTTATTTTAGCTGCCAGTGATGAGCAGGAGGTATGTTTATATATTAATTTGATCAAGCTATGTAGCCTATTGATTCCTTTCTTGATTAAAAAAATAAAACAAAAAGTTTTGTTGTTTCTCTGTAATATTAGCTACCTAGAAATTTGATGAAGTTTGCTTTAGCTACTAGATACTGTAGGTTCCCAATCTCCCAACCTCATAACAAGCTATCAAGCCATTTCAGGCTATCAATCAAGTTAGTTTAGATTATAGTTAAGTTAGATTATATATTTTACTTGTGATAAGGTCACACAGAGAGCTAAAGATAATTACAAATACCTGTGATAATCTGAAGCACCACAAAAGGCCACAAGATCTGATCAAATTCCCCCCCCAAAAATAATTCTAAATGACCAAGATTCTGGTAGTTTACTGGTAAACTTAGAAAGTTTCCAGTAATATACCCCCCTTTGCAACCCTAGGTCTGACTGAAATCCTGGCAATCCAGCGTGTGGTTTCAGTCAGATCTAACTGCAGCATTTGGCCTCCCTCACCATGTCTGCGGCCCTCCAGGGTTACAACCTGACAGTGCAGCGGTGTGCAGTTGTCTTCCTTTCCCTTTTATCTACTTTGAGCTCAGATGAAATTTGACTGCCCTAAGAATAGAAAAAGAGGCAACAATGTCATTTAAACACCATCTTAATACACAAAAGAAAAGTGTGCGCACACACTAATTCACCACATGAACTGAACTGAAAAGTGTGCGCACACACTAATTCACCACATGAACTGAACTGAACATGAACTGGAAATCTGTCAATACCTGTAAAGCAGACAGGCGCAAAAATGGGTCCAACATCGCATTAATTCCTTCGCTCTCAACTCAAACCAGCCCACCTGTTTGAAGGAGCCCCAAAACTCATGAGACACATCGGGCTGAGAGAAAGCGGGCAAAGAAGAGAAGTAGGTGAGTTCGTATCAATTAATACCAATAAGGACCTTAAGTGACAACACAGAGAGACATTAGGCCCGACAAAGCGCGGCAGCTTTGTTCCTGCGAAGCGCCAGCTGCCGGTGCGCAGGCCCAGAGGACTGCCGGGTAGCCGTCGGTTCTGCTCCAGCGGCGCTCTGGGCTGGGATGGGCGGCTGCTGTATGGCGCGCACGGGCCGGGCCAGCTCCCCGTGCGAGTGCAGTATTAATGAGGCGACAGCATGGCCCTGCTTCCGTATTCATTAGGCATCTGGGCCAGCAGATGTGAAGTGCCGCCTCAAGACGAATAAAAAATGACTTCCCATCTGGACTCCCTAAACTAGAAAAGACAAGAGCAGTTCTCTCTCTTTTTCACTTTCTCTCTCGTGGTGGCTTTCTCTCTCCCTATTACTCTCTCTCTCTCTCTCTCTCTCTCTCTCTCTCTCTCTCTCTCTCTCTCTCAATGGCTAGGTTCTTTAAATTAGCTCAAATAGGGAGTCTTGTCGAAGTGCTGTATGCTATCTTGTATCAGCCACTGATGAAGTGATTGAGGTGGTGATTATGAAAGATAAAGGGTTAGTTTTATCTCTATAATATATTCAAGTAGCCTTAGAGACCATCTTATTTATGGTTCCCAGCTTCAACTCAGGTCACAGCACATCATTTGATTGATCATTTCAATTGACCAAGTTGACTGTCTATGATGCAAGGCCATTTAGAGGGCAATTATTTCTGAACTACTTTTTATTCTGCCTCCTTCAAGCTTGAATAAAACAGATCTCAAATCAAACACCTCTCATCAACATACTATATATGGATAGGTGAGTCAAATCCTATGAGTATGTCAAAGTCATCTCTTTGGAATAAAGATTTGGTTACTATAATATCCCACACAAATTCCAAAGCACAGAGTAGGCTAAGCCTAAAGACCCAGCCAAGGTTGAACAATTCCTGTGAACTTGACCTATTCTGATATGAAAACGATAATATTACCGGTTCTCCTTCCTCTTTCCTCTAGCACATTTAAGGCTTCAATTAAAAGGCTCATTTCCCCTCATCTGCTTCTTTGCTGATTTTATCTGCTGAGTCCAAATGACCAGGCTAGCGTACAGACACCAGGTTGTCCTCTGATCCCTGGCTCCCTCCTGAGATACTGTGACGGTCAACAGGCAAAGAGCTGCAGTATCCTCCTCCCTGTTCTTCACTGCCCTCCACCTCACTGCCTCTCAGCCCAATGTAAAGGCCCATTACCTGAAGTCCATTAAAACCATGGTTGTGGTCCACTACCACTTCTATAACTTCCTTTTCCCATCTCCTTACCTCCTAGACCACTCATTTGATTTTACATGACAGGTGGGAGTGATATGTTCTCCTCCTATCCACAGCCATTTAACAGTATGTAGGTTACATCGCAAAATGACTTATTGAGCAAGTTTGTACAAACTGTGAGATTTCAGTTGACAAAGTAATTGCTGTCTTTTCCCTCTGTTTCTAATGAGGGCACTGCTGCTAGTCAATAAAGCTGTCCATTTACAGTTTACAATGGAGCCCTGCAACAATTGACGAGAGGAAATGTTGTATTATTGTCACTGGTCATGTTCTTTCACTGCAAACGACACCAAATATACTATATATCCCCAGAGATACAATTAGCAATCGAAGGCCTCGGTAAAAGAAAGACCGGAAAATAGGATTAAAAACAAAACGAAAATAATGTCGATATCATATTCAATAATAAAAGACAGGTTTATAATGGGGAGTGATTATTGTTCAAGTTTGAGGAACACCGACCAAGTGTTTGTGTCTAAGAAATATGGACCCTGAAGGCAATTTGTTTCACTCAGCCAGATTTTGTTGCCTCTCTGGGTGGTAGGCGTCTTTAGCTCAGCGCTTTGCACCCATATCATCCACTTAGATGTAGCGTAATGAGCACTCCACTGTGGCCAGGCCTTCAAGACATGGCGAAACTAAGGTAGGCAAAGACATCATGATTACCCTCAACTCAGAGATCAGGCCTGCCAAAGCATGTCACTAATGGTTTGTGAAAGCTCGTTTAGCGGACAGCCATCATTCGATCGGGGCGAGTTCATAGCATCACATATACTCGCGATGATGGACTTTGATTGTATTGCCAGAGTTAACCTGTGTAGATTCTGCAGAGTCTGACGGGACCGTGGGAAGTTAAGCGACAGTAAAATATCATGCAAATGGATTTATGATATTGGCAAAGTCATGCGGTACAGATAATTTAGTGAAAGTCAACATAATGTGGATTATGTACGGTACATCTTTTTCCTCAACATCAATCAGTAACATATCGTTTACCTCGTTTAAACAGGACCTGCTCTTAACAATGGTGTTTCATTTGAGGAGGATGACAGAAATTAATCCCTCCTCTTCCTTTTATTGTAACACTAGAGTGGCCGCGTTGGATATCACTGATTATTAGGGCAGATAGTCCACCTGATGCCTGTAGCTCTTCAAGCTTAATAGGGCTTCAGGCCAAGCACCAGGCAAGATGACAGTGATTTGAACAAGATAACCCCAAGTCCGTATAAGCAATAGGAAACTTTGTGAGGGAAACCGAGGGAAGAAAAAAAAGATTTATCTGGACATTTTCGACCACTCTTGATAGAGACAGGCACCATTCTGGGCAAATGAGATCTGTCACATATTTTACGCGGCCGCGCTCTCATTAAAGACGGAAGGCGCTCGCTGCGGTAATTGTTTTAATTTATTTGTTTATGGCGAAGACAGAGGGGACGGGCACATGGCACTTGCTTTTTTTATTGGGAACATATGGAACACATTTATCACCATTTGCAGCGATCGGCCTAAATGATTTTATTAACTAATTTGTAACTTTACACTTTTTTAATCAAACACATGCTGCGCACCGCAATGTTCTGTTAATGCTCCTGGGCTTTGTAAAGGGAGCAGCCGCAGCCAAAGGGAAATAATAAAAAGAGGAAAGCAAAAAAAAAATCTGACGAAATGAAAATGCAGAGCGGGGTTTTGGGATTGGTGGGGAGGGAAGGAGGGAGAGGGAGAGGGCACGTCGCCCCCGAGGTATTACCGTTAGCATCAGCGGTTTTAATGTATGGCAGTGATGATGAAGATTATTATGGGGCTGCGCTACAGGGCTAGCACTGGGCCCGAAGGTATTTAGGATGCCATAGAGCACAGTTGTTTACCTGAGCTAAGTGAAGCGGCAAAGGCTTTTCTGCTGTAGCGAACACGCTTTTGTTCTCTCCCTAGGACCGCTGCTTTGGCCCCTGCCTCATTGCTTGGATAATATGTGGTCTTCAGGGACTCTTGGCTACTGTGGTAACTTATGTTGGGAGTTGAAGTAATGTTATTTGGGCCAATACACCCATGGCACAGGCAATACTAATAGTTTTAAGTCTTGGAGTGAAATGAACAGGGCCCTAGAGGTTGTAATCAGGAGCGCCAGTTAAAATAACCATACATAATGTAGCCTTTTATTGATTGTGTACAGTAATAATGTAGTAATTGAAATGGTTCAGCTGCAAGTGTAATAAAGTTAATTGGCAAAGCTCCTAACAATGTATGCATGATTACAGTCATGTTAGCAAGTTTGTACTGTAGAATAATTCCTCCAATGTGCAACATCATGTTATATGCTATCGAAACTAGTTAAAAGCCTACAGCAATGTACATTAATGTTATGATTTGGGGACATGTTATTCATAGTTCAGCCCAATCAGTACAGCTTCAGACAGTACATTGCTTAACCCTCACAAATGAGATAGAATGTGACTGCATGAAATAGACCAGCAGGCCTATCTTTCAACAGCTACATAAGGAATGAGTCGCTCACCACAACCACACCATTTATTTAATAGCCTGTCTGTCCACAGAGCAGCACGTTTGCTGTTCTTAGATGTGTTACATTAGTCATTTTTCAGAAGTAAAAAATGCATCAAACATCAAGGCTGTCGTCTAAAGTATCGGACAATGAATCTTGATTGACTGTTGGAGAGGAACATGAGGAATGACAGATATGTTAGAGGCAGCAGTGGACTGGACAGTAGAAGTATCAGCCCCCAGGCCCCACCATTCCAGAAATATTATCTGGTCTCTTGGTGCACAACTTTCATATCGGCTGTTGAAAACAAATATTTGTTCCCCTCACCATTGAATCCAGATACCCTTTGAAAGCACCCTTCAAAGATGCCCTTTGAAAACAAGGAAAGATCAGCCTGAAAGACTGTCATGAACAGAACAAGCCAAAACCTCCACCAGTGAAGCACTGCTAGTGTGACATGCCAACAGGTCCATTATCACAGAGGCAAAGCCAAGGCCTCCCATTGGGCCTCCCGATCCCAACCCCGTCATTCTCTCTCTCCTTCCCTCCTGATCTCTCAGTGTTTACAATAGTAATAACAAAGGGGTGTACATGCAGACAGGGGCACGTGGGTAAAGTCATTCCCAATGATGTCAGCTGTCAAGTCCATGGAAGCTTGACCAGGGGCGATGCCGCACACTCAACTTCACTTTGTTTCACAATTAACGTCCCGGCTTGGCAGGACAGGGCGAGGGGGCGAGATGGTTGTTGTTGCTACGAAGGGGTAATTGAGTCCCATTTGTAGATCGACAGCTGGACAGAATTCACTGGTGCAATTTGGACACGAGTCGAAAGGGGGAAGATGCTACATCTTCTAATTAAAATTTGATCTCTGGTCCCGCGGAGGTTTCTTCTCCAGCCCTGGTTTGATGTCCCCCTCTTTAGGGTCTTAAAGGGATACTTTGGGAGTTTCGCAATGAGACTCTTTCTCTACTTCCCCAGAGTCAGATGAACTCGTAGATACCATTTTTATTTTTGTTTCTGTGTCCAGTAGGAAGGAAGTCAGAGGGGGTTTTGCGGGCTAATGCTAACTAGTGTTAGCGCAATGACTGTCTACGGAAGTATATGGGCATCTACTAGCATGTCACCCTGCTTACTTGGGTATCTCTCCGGTGGTATAGGTTATTTACACTGGCAGCTGGCTCCCCATTTTACGAGTTGTTGTGTGGGATTTCAATGCACTTGTTTGTGTCCAGATGCTCGTGGCTGGGTAGCGTTGAGACACTGAGAAACTGTCAGCCGTTTTGGTTTATTGGAGAGATCCTCCAAACAGGCTGCGACACAGCAAAGGAGTTAACACAAAAGATGATTGGAATGGCTGTGGAAGTGCAAAATCACAGCAACAGCCTGTTTGTGTGTATTATTTAGAATGGGCAGATGACAGAAAGGGCTGAATTACATGCTTGGTTTTGCCATTTAGAGCCTTGAGAAAACTGCTTGTCACAGTCTGTCCATTTACAGCACAGTGACTACAGATGTGATTCACAGGACATAAAACCACAGATGGGGTGCTCAAAGGAAAGACCTTACTTATACAGTACCAGTCAAAAGTTTGGGCACACCTACTCATTCAAGGGTTTTTCTTTATTTTTTACTATATTCTACATTGTAGAATAATAGTGAAGACATCAAAACTATGAAATAACACATATGGAATCAAGTAGTAACCAAAAAAGTGTAAAACAAATTAAAATATATTATATATATATTGCCTTTATGACAGCTTTGCACACTCTTGGCATTCTCTCAACCAGCTTCATGAGGTAGTCACCTGGAATGCATTTCAATTAACAGGTGTGCCTTGTTAAAAGTTCATTTGTGAAATTTCTTAACTTCTTATTGCGTTTGAGCCAATCAGTTGTGTTGTGACAAGGTAGGGTTGGTATAGAGAAGATAACCTTATTTAGTAAAAGACAAAGTCCATATTATGGCAAGAACAGCATAAATAAGCAAAGATAAACAACAGTCCATCTTTACTTTAAGACATGAAGGTCAGTCAATATGGAACATTTCAAGAACTTTGAAAGTTTCTTCAAGTGCAGTCGCAAAAACCATCAAGCACTATGATGAAACTGGCTCCCATGAGGACTGCCACAGGAAAGGAAGACCCAGAGTTACCTCTGCTGCAGAGGAAGCATGGAGGAGGAGGTGTGATGGTGTGGTGGTGCTTTGCTGGTGACATTGTCAGTAATTTATTTGGAATTCAAGACACAATTAATGAGCATGGCTACCCCAGCATTCTGCAGTGCTGCAGTGATACGCCATCCCATCTGGTTTGTGCTTAGTGGGACTATCATTTGTTTTTCAACAGGACAATAACACAAAACACACCTCCAGGCTGTGTACGGGCTAGTTGACCAGGAAGGACAGTGATGGAGTGCTGCATCAGATGACCTGGCCTCCACAATCACCCAACCTCAACCCAATTGAGATGGTTTGGGATGAGTTGGACCGCAGAGTGAAAGAATAGCAGCCAAGAAGTGCTCATCATATGTGGGAACTCCTTCAAGGCTGTTGGAAAAGCATTCCAGGTTACTACCTCATGAAGCTGGTTGAGAGAATGCCAAGAGTGTGCAAAGCTGGGTGGCTACTTTGAAGAATCTCAGATATCTAATATATTTTGATTTGTTAAACCCTTTTTTGGTTACTGCATGATTGCATATGTGTTATTTCATAGTTTAGATGTCTTCACTATTATTCTACAATGTAGAAAATAGTAAAAATAAAGAAAAACCCTGGAATTAGTAGGTGTCCAAACTTTGGACTTTGGACTATAAATATATCATCACTTCACCTCACATCAGAGAAGCAAGTACTGTACAATCTTAGAAAGAAAAGTGCTATCTATAACCTGAAAGGGTTCTTCTGCTGTCCTTATAGGATAACCCTTTGAAAGACCCTTATTGGTTTCAGGTAGAACCCTTTTGGTTTGAGGTAAACACCGTTTTGGGTTCCATGTAGAACCCTTTCCATAGATGGCTCTACATGGAATCCAAAAAGGTTCTACCTGTAACCAAAAAGGGTTCTACCTGGAAACAAAAAGGGTTCTCCTATGGGGACAGCCAAAGAACCTTTTGGAATCCTTTTTCTAAGGGTGGAGTTCCAGCAGATCCTACAGAGCGAGGGCTCTACGGCAGGTCTCTATAGGATATGGTAACTGACAAACAAAGCAAAGTTGGCGAGCACTAATACATTAGGGATGCTGACCCTTGCAGTGTACTGCACCGAAGGAATACTTCACCGGAGGAGTGCTGCACCTAAATGAGAACTACACCGAAGGAGTACTGCACCGAAGAAGTATTGCATCGAAGGAGTACCGCACCGACGGAGTACTTGCACCAAAGGAGTACTGCAGCGAAGAAGGCTTCATACTGTCTGTTGTAATGCTTTTTAAAACCATGACTTTGTACTATATCAGTCTCTATTACGTTTTTCTGTGTAAGAAATATGGCTATTGTAATGACATTCTACAGCAATATCGCCATGTAATTTTACTACCATGAACTACTACAACAACATATAACCTACACTACTACTACTACTACTACTACTATTAGAATAACAATAATAATAATAATTGTTATTATACCACATAATAATCTTAGGAACATGGTGTTTGTGTCTCCTACTCTCCCCGTGACACCTGGACACACTGTACTGACAAGAGGGCCCATGTGTTAATTAAAGTCCCATCTGTATGGCCACTGACGTATTCGCACCTCGGGACACTGGGGACGGCGAGGTGCACAGAACAACAGCCTCTTCTCTCTCAACTTCTCCTCTGCTCAGAGTCCTCAGAGTATTCCACGGTTAAAGACAACAGGCCTACAGCAAAAAAAGAAGGGAAAGTTATTTATTATTGGAAGAAGTTGAATACACAGGCTTGTTTTCAGAAGACATACATTCATCTGACAAATGGTCTGCAGTGGACATTATATTTCTGTATTTATCCAATGCTTAGTGGTCTGATATTATATTCTGACCTGTTCCAATAGATAAACAGTAGAATTCGGTTTCTTGCATGTGCTATACAATGGAACACAGTGAAGTCTTTGTTAAAAACATGCAGGAAAGGGACATTACTGAACATCACAATGCTGGGTTCTGGAAGGAAAGTCAAATTATCCATATTACACAGACTATTTTGAGAAGTGAATATTTCCATAATCTGCCAAAAATCTGAGCCAAAGTAATTGATGTTTCTTCATAATGGATTACTGTTATTTGGAAGAAGGTTGTGCTCTGTTGTAAACCATTCTCACATATTTTTGGACAAGGGCCTTTACAAGCAAGACAGCCTCCTATTGTACTGGAAGATCTATGGCTCCAGGCATGAGAACCCATTTGGTTGAGGTTGATTGTGCAATCTCATATTTTGATTTGGAATGGTGTTGGGTAAGTGCCAAGTTTAACTCAAATGGTGGGTTTTAGTTAAAAACCATCATATATTCATGCTGCCCATGTAAATCACAAGGAATGTTCCATACTAATCCATACCGCTCCCAGCTGTAGGCAAATTATTCAAGGAATACATCATCGTGTTCACCGGATGTCCTCCACTTGAAAAACCCTCCATTTGCCTCAGGTAGTCTGCGCTCACACAGGAGAGAGGTGTGGGGAAGCTAGAACAGACTCCGAGGTCAATGCAACAATGGTGGAACAGGTTTCTGCTGGGTCACAAAGTTTGATGCAGAACTCGGCAACAATTTTCAAACAATACAATGGCGAGAAATGGAGATGAACTGACCTGCGTTGGGAAAGATGGTTCACATCTTCTGTGGTTCTTCAACCATCTGTTTCCTATTCATTTCTCTCATACCGCCTTCTCTTTAAATGGCTGTATTAATCGTTTTTCATATGGTTTGAATTTGAAAACCTACAAAATGACTTAGTGGTTGCCATGGCGGCGCTCTCTCCAGGGGGGGTCAGGGGTTGAAACACATGTCAGGTTTGTGTCGGCCCAGATGGAGGGCTGAAATACTTCCTCCACTTCCTCTCACTCTCCCAGGAGTTCTGTCCCACTCCCACACTAGAGAAACAGAAGGGATAGGCCCACATGGGAAATACCATTACAAATCTTTACATTAGGGAGTGCTGTGTGTGTGTGTGTCTGCATGTGTCTGTGCGTGTGTGTGTGTCTGCATGTGTGTGTGTGCGTGTATTTGTGTGTGCACGCGCGCATGTGCGTGAGTACAATATGTGTGTCAAAGTACATTTACAACTGTGCAAAAAGTAAGCAGAGTTGGCATATGAACCTTATACTCTCCCTCCTTTGTTTTTTGAGAACTTCCCAACTTCCCAGTAATAAAGCTCTTTAGCAGAACCTCAATGTTCTGCTCCACTCTTCCAAGAGAAAATGCTTGAACACGCTGATAGATTGTGACATGGTAATCAGCAAATGATTCTATTATGAATGTGTCTCATGTATCACATATGGAAAGGCAGCAGTAGTCTGCAGGCTGGATGCCATGTCTGTGATGGCTCACCATTTGAGAGGTACATGTATGCAGGCCACTCTTATAGACACAACTTTGCACACGTTGTTGCACTAATTTAGATGTTTATCATCCTCAATGGGGAGCATGTTCAGTTAAGTAGGCAGATTACTTTCATATTGAATATATCTCCTGGGATTTCCACGGGGTAATCACTGCCTCCCAATCATTTGTTTTGCCACACTGATGCATTGTTCATATCTCACATCCATCCATAAATTAATATTTGCAATATTGAGGCTGGAATGGCGGAAAATTGGAGTAGGCATACATTACAACCATATTTTATTTGATCAGTATTGGTGGTACTTACAGTATAATGTATAAAGTGCTTTTAAAAAATGTGGAAATAAGTCATTTACAATGAAACAACTTAAACTGTCAGACAGAGAACTCTTCATAGATGACCGCGTGCTTAGTTTTGACTTGTTTTGAAAGGGAGCAGACTGTTTAAGTTTCATCCCAGTACATACTGATATTGTATTTGATTTCATATTTTTTAATCTTATTCAATGCTTTTTTTATTTATTTTTTTATTTACATCAAGCCACTGCCAGGGGAAATGGTAAACTACTGTAAATCAAAACAACCTAAAAATGAAACGCCAATTCAATAAATCCTATCCATACTTGAACTGAAGTTGAGGAAGAGGCTTCAGTTGGTCATCCCTATTGGATCTCTGGCTCTTATTCATTAACTGAGTATTCAGTCTTTGAGTGAAAGATGTGGATGATTTTATTTATTTATTATGTATTTCACCTTTATTTAACCAGGAAAAGACCCTTGAAGTTAAAAAAGGGGGACCTGATAAGACGTCAGCAGAAAGTTGTCAGTGTGTACCCATAACAATACAATACATTAACAATAAACTATTTTAACAGATAATCAAACGATAAGACGTCAGCAGAAAGTTGTCAGTGTGTACCCATAACAATACAAGACATTAACAATAAACTATTTTAACAGATAATCAAACGAGACACGCTCAGCAAAACCTCAGTGCTGCCACACTGAGTATTAAGTTATTAGGTATGTATGTGCTTATAGTTAACCTCTGACCTGTTAAGTTTGTATAGTGTACATTACCTGTTCTGTATAGAGCATGATGCCAATGATGCAAAGCCCCATTACACTTCAATCCACACGTAGGTTGAAGAGTCTATGAGTCAAAGTTGGGAGGATTACGTATTTTAGATGTGGGTTGATCCATTGGGACCTTATAGAAGAATTCCTGCCTCCCTGCTAATGGAGCCCTCTTGATGTTTTCTGCCCCCAACTTAACCTAAACAAACCACCAACCACAAGAACCCAAGGTACAGATGACTTGATTAGATCATTAGTAGCTAAACACAAATTAATTTAGTCTTTGTATTCTTTAGTTATCCTGTGCATTCAGGCATTCAGCTCAGACTGAAATAAGTTGTACGCAAGCGGGGCTTGTAGCTTTTTGGCAACTCTACCTCATTCACATTCTGTTCGCATTGTACCAAACAGGGGTGGTGATGTGTCTGCCCAGGGGCCCTGCCTTCAAACTCTACAGCACGAAGTTTGGCCTACAGAGGCTCACCTCTCTGCAAACAAACAAACGCCTCCCCGGCTCTCCGTGAGCACCATAAAGCGCTTTGTGGTGCTGGGCAGGGATTTACCGCCAGCTCCAGCCTGGGCTCCGACGCGAGCCTCCCATTTACATACGGGCTCTCTCCTCTCCTCATCCTTGGCCCCTGCGATGTTCAATATTTCAGATGATGCGACGGGGAATCGGGCTAATTACCGCCCAACAATCCCTGCGATGGCCTGACCTGCGCTTGTAGAAAGGGTACATTTCCATGTAGCGCCGCTATGCAAATGAGAGCCTTCTCTCTCTTTTCCACCCTCTCTCTTTTTCTCTCTCAGCTTTATCAAAAAATGATGACCCCCGGCTAATTATTAGCGAGCAGGCCCCTCGCCGGGGGACAAGCCATTGTTCTTTCTGTGGTTTTCACATTAAAGATGGATGTTGAAGGCAGAGTGTAGGAGGAGAGGAGGGAGCACGATGCTGAAAGACAGACAGGGGCACTCTCATGTCCACGGGGGCGAGCCAGAGGAGAGACGAGAGGGCAGATAAGACTTAGATATAGACCTGGAGTCCTTGTCTCGCATCTTGCCTTGAGTATTCACCGCATACATTAGCATTATCCTAGGGCATCAAGGATAAGCACTGCAGCATCCTTTACGAGAGCGTTGGGTTTCAGCGAGGCAATTCAGGACAAGTGTCTAGCTCCAGGGCACAACAACAGTGAGAGCCACCAGGGAAATAGACTTGTGAACTCGTTCACCACCCGTCCATTTCCTTAATCATAATATCACATTACTGTATGCGTATCACTTACCCCGCGATTGACGCCACAAGCTTAAAAGGTAAAAAACGATAATGTTTGCAGATGCTAAACAACATTTACGTTGGGATAACAGAGTGAGTTTAACGTTAGCTTACAGCTGTGGAATATTGAACATAATATACCCAATGCCTGTAAGGGAAATTGCTAAAAGCTCGTTTGGAAAACCGCGAACAAAGAAAGGGGCTGGGAACAATTCTTTGGGTTTTCAATGCATGCTAACGCTCCATCTGTTCCCCTGTAATGACCTTTCCTCCCATACTTTAATTAAGGGGCCCCTTTAATTGTCATATACACAGATGAAAGGTGTCACTCGCAGATGCCTAGTGATGTCACCGTGTTCACATCATGCGCTGAAGAAATAACACAACCAGGTAGACATCTAGGTGGTCAGTCCATCCAGCATATTTACGTGGGCGGAAACAAAGGAAGGGAAAATAAAGAGAGAAAAAGAAAGAGAGAACCAAACGTCAAGGTCACAGGGTCTTTCACAGGTTGAGAGAAGAGGCGTGAAGTCTTAACTTATGCTGATCGGATTCCGGTTGTCTCTCAAGGCTGGTCATGTGCCTCAACAGGGACCCTGAAGAGCAAATACAATCAAAATAATTGAGCCTGAAACCAAGGGTCGGCATTAGCTATGGAATGCGCCTCCCAGATTATTTGCATGCTCATTAATAATAAATGGGATATATTGGCATGAAATTCAAAAGGCTTTACGAGAGCACTCTGACACTTGAGGAGTTTATTCCGTGCTGTTAAAAAACACTCAGGGAGTGAAGTCTGCACTAAGCAACCTGGTGTGATCACAATGGAAATGCTTTTCAAGCTCTGCAGTGGTGGTTGAATATACAATCACTAGAACAAATGGATGCGTTTCGGCGGCAGCCTTTGTCAGATTTTGGAGAACAATAGACATCAACCATATTTATGGATGACATCACATTGCAGTACTACAAAAAAAAACATAATACTGTATATACATTAAAACTTCAGGAATATTTCAGTGAGTGCGGCTTTTTCCTTCCTTCAAGTACAGTGCCTTCAGAAAGTATTCACTCCGCTTGACCTTTTCCACGTTTAGTTGTGTTACAGAATGGGATAAAAACGGATTTCATTTCTTTTTAAATGTCAACGATATACACAACACACTCTGTAATGTCAAAGTTGAAGAACAATTCTAACATTTGTAAACAATTGTGAAAAATGAACACTAATACATCTTCATAGGATAAGTAATGTATTCGCCCCCTAGGTCAATACATGTTAGAATTTCCTTTGGCAGCGAATACAGCTGTGAGTCTTTCTGGGTAAGTCTCTAAGAGCTTTCCACACCTGGATTGTGCAACATTTGCCCAATATTCTTTTCAAAATTACTCAAGCTCTGTCAAATTGGTTGTTGATCATTGCTAGACAACCATTTTCCAGTCTGGCCATAGATTTCAAGCAGATTTAAGTCAATACTATAACTTGGTCACATATTCACTGTCGTCTTGGTAAGCAACTCCAACTCTTTAGATTTGGCCTTGAATTTTAGGTTATTGTCCTGCTGAAAGGTGAATTCATCTCCCAGCATCTGGTGGAAAGCAGACTGAACCAGGTTTTCCTCTAGGATTTTGCCTATGATTAGCTCCATTCCCTTTTTTTATCCTGAAAAACTCTCCAGTCCGTAGCGATTACAAGCATACCCATAACATGATGCTGCCACCACTATGCTTGAAAATATGGAGAGTGGTACTCTCCAAACATAACACTTTGTATTCAGGAAAAAAAGTGTATTGCTTTGCAACAAATGTTTCTTTAGTTCATTGTTGCAAACAGGATGAATGTTATGGAATATTTTAATTGAGATGTTCCACTCTTTACAATTTACATAAACTTATGTAAATTGTAAAGTATTTTGTCTGTAATGTATTTTTCGTTCTATGTCGGACCCCAGCAAGACTAGCTGTCACCTTTAGCGTCGGCTAACGGGGATCCTAATAAATCAAATCAATTAGGTTAATATTGTGGAGTTACTACAATGTTGTTGATCCATCCTCAGTTTTCTCCTATCACAGTCATTAAACTCAGTAACTGTTTTGCAGTCACCATTGGACTCATGGTGAAATCCCTGAGCAGTTAGGAAGAACGCCTGTTTCTTTGTAGTGACTGGGTGTATTGATATACCATCCAAAGTGTAATGAATAACTTTACCCTGCTTTTCTTACATATCTACCAGTAGGTGCCCTTCTTTGTGAGGCATTAGAAAACCTCCCTGGTCTTTGTGGTTGAATGTGTGTTTGAAATTCCCTGCTCGAAGCTTCCCAAGTGGCGCAGCGGTCTAAAGCACTACATCGCAGTGTTATGGGGTTTTATTTGACTAATCGCACTCTAGCGACTCCTTGTGGCAGGCCAGGCACCTGGAGGCTGACTTCAGTCATCAGTTGAACAGTGTTTCCTCCGACACATTGGTGCAGCTGGCTTCTGGGTTAAGCGAATGGATCTTAAGAAGTGCGGCTTGGCGGGTCATTGGGGAGTTGCAGCGATGAGACTGGATCACAATTGGATATCATGAAATTGGGAAGAAAAAGGGGGTAAAAAAACAACCTTATAGATAATTGTATGTGTGGGGTGCAGAGATGAGGTAATCATTTAAAAACACTATTATTGCACACAGAGTGAGTCCAAGCAACTTGTTAAGCAAATGTGTATTCCTGAACTTATCTAGGCTTGCCACAACAAAGGGGTTAAATACTTGTTTTACTCAAAACATTTCAGCTTCAAATGTTTTATTCATTTGTAAAGATTTCGAAAAACTGAATTTCACTTTGACATTATGGGGTTTTGTTTGTAGGCCAGTGACCAACAATATAAACTTAATCCAGTTTAAATTCAGGCTGTAACACAACGAAATGTGGAAACATTCAAGGGGTGTGAAAACTTTCTCAAGGCACTGTATATTTAAATTTTGAACACAGCACCCAAAGATGTTTTGTTACTACAAACATTTGAGCTGAGCACGCCAATTTTTATTTCTATGAATATACAACCTCCCATTAGTCTTTATACACTTTTATAAAAGGGTAAAACAAAAAAATATATATTTCTGATGTGTCATATAAAATACATTTAATTTGTTTTTGTTTTGTATGCTTCCCAGTGGGCAAAACAGGCAGAACTAGTGGAAATCTGGTTCTAATGACATCATTGATTAACAAGTATTGGCCACTGGGTTTTGTTGAAACGGGGTTTTAAGCCAACAAAATATTCAAGCTAAATCCAATTAGTCAACAAACTGCCGTTGTCAAGAATATTCAATGTAATTTCTAAAATGAACATGATTATACCAATTTGATATTATAAAATTGCTTACATTAAATTAAGGTGAGAGGTACAAATTGCTTTATTTGCTGTTCATAGCCTTCGTTCTAATACAGCTTGACATACCCATAATGCAACTCAAAATCTTCACAGGAACTCAAGCAGAGAACTACTTACAGAATGGGTTGCTGCTTGAAACCCTCACAAACCCACCTTGGCAATGACCTAGGTTCAATACATAAACACATATTCAATCAGTACCATGCTCTAGTCTGTTTAATAATCACAGACCAAATGTACATACATCTGGGTTTCAGCAGAGGAAACAGTGTGGTGACCTTGTTGTTATCTCCTTGACCTAGAGAGTACTTGGACATATCAGACACTCTCAGCTCTTCGGTTTGATAGGAGGCCTTGGTGGAACAGAGACCTTGAGTGACTGATTAATGGACTGGACGGCAGAGCGGCAGTCAGGGGGCCAGATTACAGAAATACTGTCTCTCATCTGGGGACGCCGCCTCCTTCTGTGCTGCCACGCTGCGAACAGAAACATCCAGAAGCTTCTGTGCCAATCCCCCTCTCCCGCGATTCTCCTCTCTACCCTGGAATTCCAGACGTTGGGGAAATTAATGTTCGGATCGAGGAGGGTAAGGCAAAGCGCTTGCCAAGCCATCTGAGATCGTCTCTCTTTTTTTCTATTTTGTTTGCACCCGTGAAATGCTGCCGGTTCCTAGCCTGGAGTTTTTAGTCTCCCCGTCAAATCCCTGCAGTCTTTATGGATTCTCCAGATCTCATTACAGTCAATGATGCTGCAAAGACTTTCAGATCAAAGTGAAAGACTTTAGCTCTGCAGGAAGCAAAGGGGGCAACAACAAAAAAACAGCCACAGCGAGCCAACAGCAAGTGGGAACCATCCAGGAAACACAAGTTGGGAATAGGCGATAAATAAACAGCGGTCAACAAAGTTTGCATCAACAACCTCGCATGTATACATTCAAAGCATTGTGTTCATCATAAATCCAATGGCCCTAGTATTAACATATTCATAATTTGACGGTAGATACTGATTTCCAAGTCTGAGGAGCTTACAGGCCAGAATGTGAGGAGCTGAATGTATGGAACGGGACTCATTGGCCTGACCTTGAATAAATTGGCCAGGGGGAGTAAAAGGCTTGCTAGCGTCAATGTGACAGATCTGTGTGTCCTAATGAAAATGAATGGTTGTTGGTGGGCTAGTTCAGTGGAGAACTGATGAACTCTCAGTGATCGATCCTGCAGTGAGCGTGGCATTATGCTCGACACCACTGTACACTGTATCTGTCACAGAGAAGTGCTGAGCAGGAGCCTTTCGGCCTCTCACTGATTATGGAATGAGTTGGGGCTCAGAGCAACAATGTGCACTTCCTAAGTAGGATTATTAGTAAATAATGACTTTGATCTGGTTTGGAACTTTTTTCCAATTCTAACTACACAGCCACAGCTTCCTGTCATTCGTTCATAAGGAGCTGTCCCAAAAACACCTTGGAAACACTTTTTCTTAGCCTAGATGGTTTGATCTCATTATACCTCCTTGTAAATTCTTTCAGAGTTAAAGAAATCTGTCGATGTCGTAAAAGCTATGCAAAGCACTTTCTGATTAAGTGTTAGGAACTTAGTGCCAGACACGCTGTAAGTGCATCAAAGTGAGCCTTGCCAGAAAGGCTATGTGAATGTCAAAAGTTAACTATTATTCCAGATAATTTGGGAGAATTCTTCACCTGAGAGTAATAGTTTAACTTTGGTGTTTTTAAGTGTCTTTTTGGAGTCTGGTAGACAGCAATTTGTCATCAAATTGGGAGTATCGTCTCTCTGTCTTCTCATTTCAAACCTGGGACACTAAAAATCTATGAAACGGGACACGACTGAATTAGCCAATCCTAGTTCTTCATTCCTATAGCTGGAAACCATGGTCCATTCACAGGGACGACACAAACGGTAATCCCCTCCATAACAGACAGCAGTGCAATTCACATAATTATACGTAATTAATGATATCAGCAGACTGTAACAGATGGGGGTTTTATTTGTCCACGGGAGAAACTGAAAGCCAAAGGCCTGCACCCAGATCCAATCCAAACATCTGAGTGTTGTCCAAGTTCAAGTCCATTTAGGCTGAGAGCAAATACCATAGAGAAGGGAATGTTTAGTATATTGGTAGTAAGGTTTATAGTCATTCCCCACATGTGCAAGAAAGAGCTTATTTACATCAGTCAGTTAAGTGGTCATACAATATCAAGTTTAAAGGGGGATCCACTTCTCACAGTCAGCTGGTGAAACGTTGGAGGAGGCTCATGTGGGAGCCATGTTAAGACCAGCTGAGGGGAGTGTTGTCCTGGGGCCATACAAGTGGTTAGAACTAACTAGGTGTGTTACATGGAATCCTTCTCCTCATCCCATTATTACAAGCCTTTGTTTTGATTCTCTTTTGTTGGGCCCCTGGCTGGCCCCCCTCAGGGGCCCAACAAAAAAAAGAGGAAAGGGGGGTACTTCTTCAACCACCCACCACCTACCAATGACAAGATCCCTCTCTTCCCCCTCTCCCTTCCATCCCTCAGTCAGATCCCTCTGCTTTCTCTCTCCCTCGATCCTTCCATCCAAACCCCCATTGCACTCAGCATCTGCTTGGAGAATGAATAAATGAGAGCCTCTCCGGCTCCCTTCCCCTGACTGACAGAGGCCTGTCTTAATTGTAGCTGAAAGCCGGCTTTCTCTCTGCTAATTAGCAGATCGCGCTGTTAAATGATTTAAAAAGTCGGGGCTTATACAGGCCTGCCTATCATCACTTATTCACGTGTAGCGCGGCACTTTGTGCGAACACGGCGCCCGAGGTAAATTAATTTACTCCAATTAGCAGGCCTTGTCAGTGCGCATCACTGTCTCACTTAAGACACGCTTTTAAAAAGTAATGGACTTATTTTGTCCTCTGGTTTAGTTACATCCAATTTCCACTGGAGGGGAACGGGGCGAACACAACTGGCCACAGGAAACAGGACGCCCTCTCCCCCCACTCCTTTCCTCCAGGATGCAGCAAGGGTGCACATTGGGATCATGGCGAAGCCTTGTTCCCTGTTAAGGTGGGCGGAAGAATCTCCTCTCTCCTCTCCCCTCTTGTTGTTGTTTTCTCCACAGGAAGTCCACGAAGAGTTCCTGACAAAGGAACAATGAGGAATGCATGACACTTTATGGACCCCATAAACATTCATAAACGCTTGGGTTGGCATGTCACATTACAGTCTATGATAACTTGCACTTTTAGACATAAGCATACGCAATTATTCATGAATGTCTGCAGTCTTATCAATCTGCTATACAGTGCTCATCAACGTACTATCTTTGGGATTGGCAAGGCACATAATTTGCAGTTTACACCTCAAACTGGGTCCGAATTCAATCCATTGATGTAATATGATGCTAGCTGTGTCTGCTAATGACATCTGACAGGTAAAAGCCAAGTTACATTCAACCTGTATCGTAAGAGAGAGAAAGTGCACAACCCTCCACTGGCGTTAACAGGGAAGCCAAAGCATTGAAAGACAATGTGTGCCAAGTCCCAACTAACATTGATCCAGAAGGAATTAGACAAAGGCAGTGAAACAGGACAGGTTTGCTGAACTCCTTCCAAATTATGATGTCAGACCTGCAAATTCACAAAGCTTTCCCGCAGTTTGGAGTTATTTATGATTCCGACCAAATGAATATTTCTACTCAGGAATATTGTTTATAGGGCCTGTGGGCTTTCCTTGCATGCACTGTGGCATGCTTATCATGGGTGGAATTGTTGCTTGTTCTATTACTATCTGACAATATTAGAATTCGTGCATGTTGTAAGAGACCTATTACAATTAGACTACAGTACTATTGGCATCAGTGTCAGTATTATTTATGTTGTAGTAATAGTAGTCGAACTGTAGCATTAGTTGCATTAAAACCACTATACATAAATACATTCTCTGTGGTTAAATAAACATGCGTATTGTACTTGAAATTAAAGTGAATAGCTCCCACATTTGGTAGCCATGGCTCAAAACTCACCACACAACTTTTGCAACCCTTTAGGTCCTCATAAAAGTATGCTGCCCTTTGTCCACCAACGGACCTCTCACAGCATCCAGCCTTGGTTTGCAGATGGGAGCTCTTCAGCTGTGGAAGGAAGCATATTTCAGTTGAGGTAAGCAGAAAACCGTGTCAATCTGATCTGTGATCAGGAATGAGATAGAGAACTGAGTAAATTACATCATAAGTGGCTGCAGCTGGAGGAAGGTTTCAGTTACTGACAACAGAGATTTCATATATCAATAACCATGTACTCTCAGCAGTGTGGGATAATGTGGAAAACAGTTCGAGTGGAGGTCAGCATCAGATATGATTTTAAAGTAATTTAATCCATAATGATCTACAAGGACCGATGACAGATTTCCTGGTATGCCACCTCCATGAGAATTCCATAGGCTTATTTAGTATTCTATTGAACATCTGGATTATATTCATATATAGTATGGGGATGTATAGCATTATACATGACAGGTATAGTATGTTCAAATATAGTTCATATCATATGAATGTAAACTAGGAATTTTCTTTATTTTTAGAGGCTTCACATTCACCACATTTAATATCCAAGCAGTCCTGCTTATTTAACGAGATTACCAAGGATAATATTGTATATCAAATCCAATCTTTGCCAACATCTTTTCGGCTATTTTCAGCGCTCTCCAAGGTTCTGAAAAACCACCAGTCTTATCTGAAAGATCTAGGAAACTGTGACATTTTCCTACTTGTGGTCGTATAGTCTCTTCACACTTGAAAGGCAATACAATAATCTAGTATTAGCCATTTCTATTAAAATTTCAGTTTCTAATTGGCACCTACAAGTAGGGCTGTTACGGTGACCGTATTACCACCATACCGGCAGTCACGAGTCATGACCACAGTCAAATCCCATGTGACCGTTTAGTCACCGTAATTAGGCTTCTCCAAGCTCTGATGCTGCTGATGGTCACCAGTAGCCTACCAAACTTACTAGCTGCCTGGTACTCAAGCACTCTATTGTCCCTCTAATCATTCTGACATCAATACTTTTTTGTGTTGTTGACTTTTTCAAATCATAGCTCCACACCTCATGTAGCCTAGCCCAAACACCTAGGTTTGTATCACAACTAAAGCTGCCAAATAACTCCTTAAAATTAAGCACATGAATCCACTTTACAACCGGTGTAGAGCCTACTGTGACTGGTATACATAGGCAGCGCATGAGTTTCAAAATTGGGGAAGATACATTTTCACCATAAAAATGCACCTTAACAATAAGTCATTACATGCATAATTGCATTTGTGTTCACTTTTGAGAATGGTGTTTTCCCAATAATTGACTGCATTTTGGATTGACTGCACTTATAGCCTAATGCCGTGTCGCATTGTTGAGCTTATAACGGGAAGAAATAACCTAATAGTATCTCAACATTTTAAGCTAAACGTTCTGATCGTTGTATCAGCCTCACTGCTTTTAAAATGTTCTTTAATGCGAGTGGTTGTACTAATTTGGGATCTATCACATCCTATCGCAAAGAAGGACAAGTTGACAAAATAGAATAGGTCAGCTATTGAACTTTTGGGGACAGTAGATTGACATAGGCTAGTGCTTTTTCAGTTTGTTAGGCCTACTCATCTTGTTGGCTGATGAAAAGTTGGAACCTTCAAATTTGATAAGAAGGATAAGCGCAGTTACGTCCCAGATGTGTCTGTCTTCACCTGTAACCTACTTCGGAGCTGACATAGATGCCTGTGAGAAGAACCCGATCATGTGACGAGCATTGGCTAACAAGAATGTAAATATCTAAGAGAGCCATGTGAGTGAGAGTTGCTTCGGAACACGCAGCCAGGAGAAGGGAATTTTAATTATTATATTCAGTCCAAGGGCACAACGGCCACTTGTCGCAAAAGGCTTGGATTTTTTTTAGGGGGCATTATGGAAACACTAGGGGGATGCCACAGGGACGTTCAAGACATTATCAAGCGCTTGTCAAATTTGTGAATGAGAGACTGATGAAGTGTGTGCAGCCTGTGCAAGAAACAAAGCAGAGCTCATGCCTTTCATGTAACTTCTTTCAAATGATCATCAGAGTCACATCATGCAGCCTTAGAATGTATACAAAATCTAAACATATAGCCCAACATTTGTATCACAACTAAAGTTGCATAAATAACTCTGAATTAAGCATGTAGGAGGACCTGTTTCTTTGTTAACCCCAGAAAACGTTTAGAGAAAACAGCCTTTCTATTTTGTTCAATTGTATTCTTCATACTATAAAATAATGCCACGGAAATCTAAGCAAATCTTTTTTATTTAACTAGGCAAGTCAGTTAAGAACAAATTCTTATTTACAATGACGGCCTACCCCGGCCGATGCTGGGCCAATTGTGCGCCGCACTATGGGACTCCCAATCATGGCAAGACGTGATGCAGGCTGGATTCAAACCAGGGACACCTCTTGCATTGAGATGCAATGACTTAGACCGCTGCCCCACTCGGGATACATTAACTAGTGTAGCCCACAGCCAAATGGCACAGCCAGATCAGGGTATGCTATTCTGTTCTTCTGAAATAGACTGCATTTTCTTCATAACATGTTTCTTTAGACCTGTCTAAAATAAATAATGGATTTATTGTGATGGTGTAGGCTAAATTTTATGGATTTATTAGACTTTTTAAAATGTACAGTGCATTGGAAACTATTCAGGCCCTTTCATTATCCACATTTTGTTACGTTACAGCCTTATTCTAAAATGTATTACATTTATTTACACATCAATCTACACATACGACTGACATACCCCATAACAACAAAAGCGAAAACAGGTTTTTAGAAATGCTTATAAAAATATGATTTGGAAAGGCACACACCTGTCCATCGAAAGTCCCACAATTGACAGTGCATGTCAGAGCAAAAACCAAGCCATGAGGTCAAAGGAATTGTCCGTAGTGCTCCAAGACAGGATTCTGTAGAGGTGACCAAGAACCCGATGGTCAATTTAACAGAGCTCCAGAGTTCCTCTAAGGAGAGGGTAGAACCTTCCTGAAGGACAACCATCTCTGCAGCACTCCACCAATCAGGCCTTTATGGTACAGGTGCCAGATGGAAGCCACTCCTCAGTAAAAGGCACGACAGCCCGCTTGGAGGCACCTAACGGACTCTTAGACCATGAGAAACAAGATACGCTGGTCTGATGAAACCAAGCTCTTTTGCCTGAATGGCAAGCGTCACATCTGGAGGAAACCTGGCACCATCCCTACGGTGAAGCATGGTGGTGGCAGCATCATGCTGTGGGGATGTTTTTCAGCGGCAGGGACTGGGAGACTAGTCAGAATCAAGGGAAAGATAAACGCAGCAAAGTACAGAGAGATCCTTGATGAAAACCTGGTCCAGAGCGCTCAGGACCTCAGACTGGGGCGAAGGTTCACCTTCCAACAGGACAACGACCCTAAGCACAAAGCCAAGACAACACAGGAGTGGCTTCGGGACAAGTCTCCCAGCCAGAGTCCGGACTTGAACCTGATCGAACATCTCTGGAGAGACCTGAAAATAGCTGTGCAGTGACACTACCCATCCAACCTGACAGAGCATGAGAGGATCTGCAGAAAAGAATGGAAGAAACTCCCCGAATACAAGTGTGCCAAAATTGTGGCGTCATACCCAAGAAGACTTGAGGCTGTAATCGCTGCCTCAAGTAGAGTGAAGGGTCTGAATATTTATGTAAATGTGATATTTAAGTTTTTAATTTGTAATACATTGGCAAAAAATTCTAAGAAACAGTTCATGCTTAGTCATTATGGGGTATTTTGTGTTGATTGATGAGGGGGGGGGGAATCATAAATATTAGAATAAGGCTGTATCGTAAAAAAAATGCTGAAAAAGTCAAGGGGTCTGAATACTTTCCGAATGCACTGTAGATGTTTTAAAGGTCTGCATCGGTGGTTTGTCGGTTATGCGCGGAAGTCAGCATATGCTAAATGTGTTTCTGTTAATTAATGGTAAATTACTGTGAGGCCGGAAATTATTTGCTCGACAATCACAGGCTGACAAAATGTCATGACCACTACAGCCCTTCATACAAGGAGATGAGGACTGAAAGGCATGACGACGACTTGCTCCCTGACCTAATGCCAGATTCTCACACCCTCTTTAACAATCTCAATCTTGGCGACTCCTTGTGATGTGTGTCTTTAAGATACAGTTGTATCAGCATGTTATTATCACTAATTAACATGCTCTCATCATATCATATTCATCATATCGCCATTTCGTAATTCTCAATACTTTACTTGAAAAGTGTTGCTCGTACATTTATTCTACATGACCTGAAAAAGATCTACCTTGGATCAAAACATTACCACTTATTAAAGGTGCGGGTGTTTTGGTTTCTAAGGTTTTAAACAAAAGGGTCTCCACAAGAATAAGATATCTGCAGAGACTTCCAAGTAAGTGGGTTGCCCATTATAATAAGCATCAGTCGTATGCTTCCCACATGTTCAAATTGATGTTTCCAAGTCCATGCATTGTCGCCTTCTCTGTAAACCAGTCAGTTCTAATTACCCACGTCCCCCTGCAAAGTAGAACACGTTTAGAGTCCCACCGTAAACCGCATATGGTAATATGCTTTCAACACGGGTGTGCTATATAAATTGTGTTTGAGAAGAGAGGGTTTGCGGTTGCCTCGCCAGACCTTCGGGAAGGGGTGCTGCTGCGGTCGAATGTACGTTTACAGATGGGGCGGTGGGGGAGGGGGCGGGGGGGTCTTAAAACGGTGCCCTGAGAAAACTGTTTTCCCAGCTTGGAGTGGGAGAGCCTGAGTTAAGTGTAGGAAATGACACAAGCCGCCTTGCTTTTCCAGCGGCTCTGCCACATATGGCATCAATATGGCCTTGGAGCGTTGTGCTGCTGGGAGCGGGTCTGAACCCCAACGCCTCTGCCACCTCACCAATAGTCCTGATACAGCTCGGCCGCTCTAGTTTCATAGATTCTAGATGAATGCAGTGAACGTGGGAAGCGTTGATAATCATTGCAGACTATGCCAACCCCTGAGAGGATTCTCATGGATGTATATGAACAAAAGAAGAAGATATAGGGTAAAATGGTATTAGATGATGAGTTTCGGTGTGTGGGTCTATTCCGGTGTGGTTACTCACCTTTTACGACTTTACGGAATGTTTATTGCTTTGGTCACACTAAACCGGTGAACTCAAAGCTATAATCAGATCGTCATTGTCAAACTGTAACGTACAATAATACTTTATTTTTTTAAATATATTTTTTAATATGTTGTTATGACTAGAGACTGGCTTGGATTACACTACTTGTCTAGGCATAGTTCCTGTACTGAGACCCAAACCATACAGACAAGAAACTTGAGTCTCACTGACCAATCCTAGATGAGAATGTTCCAATATACTAATGATGAATAGCATTAAACCAGACATCCAAGAGCATCTCTTTGGCTGAATATTCATAAACACCTGCCTTTCCAGGGGAAGAGCGTTGGGTTTAACAATGTGGGAAAGCTGCTTCAAAGTGATGGGAAGAGGATATGATGGCATGCCTGTGTGTGTGGGATGTTAGAAGTAACAGGTTGTAAGAAAAGGTCTTGTAACAGCATTTGGGGATTTTCTTTTCCCACACGCAGAACTAAAAAAAACAACGATTGTTAGGAGGCAACACAATGCGCTTTGAAGTTCTTAGTTGAAGGCCTCCCCACACAAATCATCAAGATGTCCTTCACCAGCCATCAATGGGACTCGTAGGCACGAGTGCAATCTCCAGTTCTGGGATGATATGACTTCTGTCGAGAGGCCCATCTATCACGATGAAACGAATGCGTCTCATTACCGAGCATACAGTACATCCCAGCAAGGGCAATTTTGCTTCCTCAAAACGTGTGGGAGTTTTTAATATTGTGGAGTGGAGATTGTGTCATCGTGGGACCTTTTTGGCTTTTCATCAATCTGCCATTTTCCCCACACCCCCACCCTCAGTAAATGGAGGTGTACGAAGTAACATAACAAAACTCATTAGACTTTTTTTTTTGGTTTTCAGATCAGTTCTCGCCTCATGAGGAAATCCCACTTGACAGAGGAGATTTTTCCCTGGCGCTGTGTTATGAAAGCTTTGTGATTGTTATAAAAATCTCTTTCAAGTGATTCTTATGTAAGCTTTTTTCTCAAATGTAATATCAAAGTTAGCATTTGTTCAGTTGGCAGTAACTCGGTCAGGAGCTTTTGTTTTTCTGATGTTTTCACAAATCTCTTCAAATCAGTTCAAAAACCACACCGGCACAAATTCTTCTGTCGTGATCAGCAAATTAATATATTTTCATGATGTCAAAATACAGTAAGTTACAATATTACAAAATGTGCATTGATGTCGAACAAAATGTGCTAAAATGCTCCAACCCTCATTCCCCCTTGGCCCCATTGTGGTTTTAGTTAGAGGTTAGGGTTAGAGGTGGGGCTACAGTCTTTCAAAACTTAAGGATACATTCAAATACCATTCTCACATTGAAGACCCCAGGTCACTATGTCACCGTCAACATAAATGTCAACAAGACGGGGGCATCGAGTACCGACAACAGGAAGAGATAGCTTCCCATTGACAGACCGAGGACACAACTTCCAACTTTACTCCTCTTTGTATGATACTTTTCCTATCACCATGTGGTGGAAAATTGGCCCTCTAAAGAGAAGGATTATGATACCTTATAAAAAATGACCCGCATCTGGACAAAGGAAGATGGAGAGGGGCTACCGAGGAGGGGGTGGGGATTTCTTATCCTAAAAAACATCTGGAGAAGCAATCTGGTGCAAGTAAGCAGGCAGCGACTCATTGCCCACCCAATAAATAACAAAAGGAAAAGAATCACACACAATCTGCATTTTTTTGGGCCAGTTCTACAAGACCCTGAATTAGACTGAGCAGGAAAAAAGGGCTTTGTGAGAACATTGTGGTTGCCTCGACGCTCCCCAGGAAGTGTTCACATATGTGGGCACATTTTAGAATGTGTTTGATGCTTGTCACACATCAGTATGTGCCTTGTGTGTGCTAGCTTGAATGTGTTTGTGTACAGTATATGTGTGTGTATGTGTGATGTGTGTGAGTGTGAGTGTGAGTGTGAGTGTGAGTGTGAGTGTGAGTGTGAGTGTGTGTGTGTGTGTGTGTGTGTGTGTGTGTGTGTGTGTGTGTGTGTGTGTGTGTGTGTGTGTGTGTGTGTGTGTGTGTGACAATCGGTGCTGTTTAAGATGAGGGAGGAACGATATTTATTTTTTATGAGCATGGCCTTATTTCTATTACATCATATTGGATGACTGTCATTCATATTCCATTCACACAGCTCAATGTAACATTGATATGTTTAAGCTACTACATGATACTCGAATAGTCCCTATACACATCATGATGTTACTACAACCTAGCCAATGAATGAAAGGTCCAGGCTGTATCACAACTGGCCATGATTGGGAGTCCCATAGGGCGGCGGTGTTTTAGCTTGTCAGCAAGGGGATTCGATCCAGCAACCTTTCAGTTACTGGCCCAAAGCTTTAACCACTATGGGTGGACAACATGTTAGTTTATGCTGCAAGAGCTCTGATAGGTTGGAGGACATCTTTTGGAAGCTGTCATAATTACTGTGTAAGTCTATGGAAGGGGGTGAGAACCATGAGCCTCCTAGATTTTGTATTGGATTCAGTGTATCCAGAGGAGGACACAAGCTAGCTGTCCTCCGGCTACACCCTGGTGTTGAGGCTACTGTAGACCTTCATTGCAATACAGTGTGTTTTAATCAATTATTTGGTAACACGTGAATATCTTTAGTATAGTTTTATCTAAAAAGGATAACTTTTTAAATGTTTCACAAAAATAATCTTCTGAAATTCACTTAGGAGGATGGTCCTCCCCTTCCTCTGAGCAGCCTCCACTGGTGTGTGTGTGTGTGTGTGTGTGTGTGTGTGTGTGTGTGTGTGTGTGTGTGTGTGTGTGTGTGTGTGTGTGTGTGTGTGTGTGTGTGTGTGTGTGTGTGTGTGTCTATGTCTGTGTGTGTATGTTCCAGTTTACAACCGTGCCTCCTCGTTGCACTCTCATGTCGCCCCCCCAATGGGTCTCCTATCTTGGCTCGCTCCCCCATATTTCCTCTTGTCCACACCACAAAGTGGCCCGTCTCCCTGGGACGCTACAGCCGGCAACACATCTGAGAATAGAGGGATGCACCGCCATTGTGATAAAGCAAGCCGGCACACTGTCACCTTCTCCAGGGACACTCAAGTTCCTCTCTGAAGCAGACACTTGTTTGTGTTGTTTTTCCATGCAGATAGGGATTTAGGTAAACAGCATATTGCTTGCTTAGGTTGGCACCAAGATGGTTTGTTAATTATAATTTTCATGCCAAGCATACAATCATGTGGTAATTAGTGTTGGAGCTTAGAATTGTGATATGGCTCTGAATATAATGTATTTTTAGTTATCATTATTGCCAATATTATTAGAAGTAGAAGTAGTAGAATTAGGCCTAGTGGTAATATTAGTAGTGATAATATTAGTAGTTGTAATATAGTTATAAATTGCGTAGGCCTACGGATAGGAAAAAGACAGATTTCCACTAGCAATGTCCTGGCACACTTTAATCACTATTCAGCCCTTCCATCTTATTTGCATCTAAGTTGAGCAGTAACTCCCTGCTTCAGTCTTTCAGCTATACCTCAGCAGCATCTCCTCTCGTCATCTCCTCTCCCCAGCTGTGGTGAGTGTTACCAGTCACCAGTCACCAGGCCCCAGCGGTTGAGGAGAGAGATGGCAGATGGCATGGGCCTAGGGGGAATTCGGACAGGTTCACCTCTTGAGGTGAGGAGTTCCCAGGTGGAGCTGGCAGGGGGGAGAGGGGGAGACCTGGCGAGTGGTGGGCTCCCCTCTACATCTATCAGGGCAGGGTGTTAATGGGAGAGGGGAAGGGAGAGAACCCAGGGAGGGGGGAAGAGAGAGAGAACGAGACAGGAGAGGGAAGGAGGGAGGTGGCGCATATCACTAACAGTGACAAACGATCGGATTAAGTGAAGCACAGGTGAAAGAGAGCGCTGAAGAGGTAGGAGGGGAAGAGAGAAGTAGAAAGGAGGTGACATATTAGCGACGGTGATCAATAAAAAACAACAGGAGAGGGAAAGTCCAAGCGGAAAGTGGTGGAGCACCAAAAGAGGGTTCCTCAGGGTGCAATAGAAAGGAATATGGAGAGATCATGTGGTTTGCGGTGAGGGAATGTGCTCAAACTAAATCAGGGAAAAAATGCCATATGATTAGAAATTAGCACTAAATACCGTATTCTGAGCAGGTCTTTCCCCAAGAGTGACTATACCGCCCATTTCTCCAATCATCCTTCACTCTTCCTGCCGATCTGTCTCAGTCTGGGCTCCGACCTTACTCCGCAGAACATTACACATGCATAATGGGATCTCAGGGAGGTGGCTGAGGGAAAGAGGACGCGCTTCATACATATTTGATAAAACATGAGAGGGACCAAACGGAGGTCGCCAGGAGATAGCGAAGGCCATCAATATTGTATCAGACTTCCACATGTATTGTTCATAGAGGGACCGTCAAGGGACTTTGGGTCCTCTTTTTTTTCTTCCGAATTTAGGGAAGTTTGAAAAAAGTTTGAAGTCAGTGTTCTGTTGCTCTTTTCCCAACGCAAATAAATATTGTATTTTTTTGTATCTGAACTCCAACACTATTCGAAGTAGTAGTTGTACTGTGTGGTCAAGAAGGATTTGAAGTACGAGTGTGCCACCAAAACAAATCTAGGCCCCAATAAGTATGAAAATGATTTACATTGATCCAGACCATTGTTCTTAGGACACCCCCCAACATCTAAACAATTATTGCAGAGTAGTCGGTTTCTTCCATGCCCTGTGTTCCATTGTTTTAAACTATTCTCTATGCAAGCATTTAATACAGTAATATTTAGAAATAGTTGTAAAAGCATAATAGGTTTTATTATCAAGGGGGAAATACTGCCCCACTGTGTATCAAGCTATGAATAGAATATTACATTGCAAGACACCATGTATATCTTAATATTTTAATATTTTATTGGTCTTTGTAATAGTAATTTGCACAGTAACTAAAAACACAATTAAATATTGAAAAACTCATGTTGATAAATGTTGACAAATTATTAAATTCTGCATTTCTACATTTAATGCATTATAAATGATATCTGTAATATGCACAGTGCCTTGAGCTAGAACAACAAAAAGTGGCTAATCCAGTGCACTAACAAATGAGGCACATAGAGTTAAGTAAGATTCAATTCCAAATGAAATAGCCTTTGGGAAGATTATCATAACTATTTATTTTGTCTTCTGATCTGAATCTTACTAATATTCAGCTATTATTCGGCAACAAATCTTTATATCAACTAATTTCAGCAAACAGTAAAATTGTCCTTTTCTCTCTATGAATCAATGTAACAGTTATTATTTGCCCCTGTGTATCATACTCATGACACAGTTGTCCTATAGTCCAAGTATTGTTAAACTATTATGATGTGAAAGTTGTGATATTCATTAGTCATTTTTTATCTGTTTTCCTTACTCATACTTTAGTCTTCAGCGTAACAAATGTAGCACACAATTTATGCGGGGCCATGAAGGAATAAACGTTTTACCTGTCTCAGTTGTGGGTGTAGTATTGCAGTCAATTCCCTGTCATGTTCCTGAAAGGAATCGAAAGGCGCTCTATTTTATCTGCAGTACGTTCACCTGGTCCTTCTGGGTAATTGGAGTTTATTTTAGTTCCTCTCCGCTGAGAAATGAGAGTGCTCTGCCAAATGGAGACCATTTACACTAAATCTCTCCTTTCGCTGATTGTGAAAGATACACATGTATCACACAAGGTGCAGTGAAACCGGGAACCCTGGGGTAATAAGGTCTTTAAGAGGGCAGTATGCAGCTCTCTCACCTGGTTTAAATCAGCACACACATACACACACACACACACACACACACACACACACACACACACACACACACACACACACACGTTCACTCCCGCTCACACATGTCCACCCATGATCCCAGAAAGACACACACACACACACACACACACACACACACACACACACACACACACACACACCCACACACGTCTCTCTGACCATTATTGCACTGACAGCAGTTGAGCGATAAACCATCTCTACTCCACTGTTTACTGTAAATGTGATATATTGAATCAGTGAAATCTTGGATAGTTAGTTATAACACAAATATCTGACATAAATAGAATGTATGTTCAATGATAGGCAAAATCGAAACATTCTTCCAAAAAAGTGATGAAAGTGAGTCAATACAAAGTCCTGAATTTGCTTTGTTGAAATGGGTTGGTTAGTGTTCACACATTTGTTTTTGTCAAGTCACTGTAACAAATCTATATGTTACATATGTATGGGAAATGTAGGGGATATGTAGGGGAAAAATACAACTTCTTAGTCCCAATTGACTGTGTCTGTCTAGTTTTTTTTATCACACTGATAGTTTCATGACAGACATGTTAAAGCCAAATGTCTTCAACGGCATACTTGAAGAGTCTGAGAAAAAACAACATCCATAGGAAAACTAACACTCAGTTAGCATTAACAAATAGCCTACCGACACTTAGATTTACAACAGCAAAACTTTTGTGCAGTAAGAAATGAAAAGCAGGAAGATCATGTTTTATTGATTGATTTGTTAGATCCGATTATAATTGGCAATTTAAATGATGGTGCTACATTCAAAACAACTATTATGTTCAATTGGCCCACTGGGAGCCATAACACCAGGTGCTTCATGCCTCTTTCTGTTACACATGTACAAAACCTTCGGATCTCACAGATTGGTCTGTGGTTTACATTGCCTCTGTTATCCCAACAATAAAACACAATGTTCTGCCATGTTCAAATACCAATGAAGTCGGGGATAAGGTGCTAGACGTACAGTACATCTGTCATCAGATCACATCAGGGTGATTTTATTGACACCGGGCCTATTTGTTGTTGACTAGCTTGAGAACTAGTCAGTCACTCTTATTTGGCACCGGTGTGTGCTGAACTGTGCACATACATGTGCGTATGTGTTTCTATGAAATAAACATGAAAAAAAGTTAAAGTTGCAAATTACAAAAAATAATTTAAAAAACGACCATATTTGGTCAAGTGAAAAATGAAGCAGCATTCAATATTTCTGTTATTTGCTGTCCCCAGGCATGCTCTAATCTCATTGGCTGGGTCCAATGCTTCACAGTAAAGGCTTAAACACCATCACACAGGGGCTAAAAAGACACAGGAGGATATTGGGGACAGGATCCAACGAACAGAGCTCCAAACACCTGACTGTGAGATTTCATTCCCCCCCAGAAGAGAGTCGGTGGGGCGGAGCCCGAATGAAGTGTACACTGGAAAACGTGCAAGGTGACTCATTTGAATAGCATGTATAACTTAGAAGGAAACGGAAACTCTGCTCAAGTGTTTGCTCAACATTGTCAAAACAAATCTTCAATGCATAATGCAGAAACATCCATTCATAATTCCTTGAAGAATAGCGGAAGGAAATCAAATAAAAAAGAGGACAATCAAGTAATAGCTACTGCAGTTGAATGGTCCACAAAGAAGTAAAAACATAAAGGCTACTTCCTATATGCCTGTCATACTATTGCAATTTTCTATTCATTATTTTCTCCCTATGTATTTATCAAAAAAGTATAATTTTGCACATTGTCTGACGTGATGACAATTATGTAAGATGATGAACTTATGTTATATTCCACAAAAAAAATACTTTGAACTAAATTGAACTAACAAGTAAGCTGATGTGGCTTTCTTATCATGACTATAATCCATTAAGTAGACAAGACATTTTAAATGTTCATACTCAACAAAAGCAAAAATATATATATATTGGTCCCTACTTTGGCCCTCAGATCTTCAGCTCAAACTCTGGTCACTGGCGCCATCTAGTGTGTGTATCTTCCCTACTACTTATTATCCCATTTACAGAATAACCATTTGCGTCAACGTCCACTGGCCCTACAATGTTAATGATACGGATTAAGATAAACAATCCATATGGTTTCAATGTACAATTTGACAGTTAAATAAAAAGTACGACAGTGAGCCTGCTTTTATTCAGCCTTTTTGGAATGTCCTATAGGCTACTTGCTGAGGAATGCAACATTGCTTTTGATTCATTTTCCATTTGTTTCAGCTCTGTCTTGAAAAAACATATAGACAATAAACGCAAACGTCATCAATTATTGTCATTATTTTCGTTCAACTTTTATAGAATAATGTCATTAACATTACATCTTCATTAACTTTCAATCATAGGGTTCAGAAATGATTTATCTTCTACATTCAAACTGCACATTATTCTGTAACTTTTATCGTTGTAATACTCAACTATGGTCACTAGACAGAAGCGCATCCCCATCAATCTTTGGCTGTCTGATATTAGTGGAGAAGCTTCTGCTTTTTCTTCTATCAAATTAGAAGCTTGATCGTATGATATAGCTGCCTCATTGTGAACACCATCATTGTTTTGCGAATAACTAGAGAGGAGAAAAACTCATAGAAATAGGATGTAATTGTTTATGAAATATATAAATTGTTTTGCGTTTAATAATACTCTACAGCCTTGTGAAAAAGTGTAACTTGTCAAAAATGTGTAACTTTTTGAAACTGTCAAACATGGGCTCTTAATGTGACGTTGTCGTAAACGTTCTGGACACAGAATCTTATCGGCAGTGGTCCTGTCACTGCAGCATGCACAACAGATTGCGGAGGGGACCGTATATTATGTACATATACATCTATGAGTGGACTTTCATGTGGAGTGGCGGACGTTTAAACGGTCAATATTCACCAGCAATGTCTGAAGGGACAGTTATGGTACAAGCCCTGTGCTTTACTTTAGTTGTATCGTTTTGATATGTGGATCAACAACTACAGTGAGGTCTACTTTGGATTATAATAAAACTACATCTGCTGCCGAGAAACGAGATTCTACAACTAAACCAAATACTACCCCTAGCAGTAATAGCGTCAATGCACCACCGGTAAGGTTGACATCTACAATTACAGCAAAGCCCAAGGTACGGACTACCACTACTAGACCACCCAAAACGTCCACCACCGCCAACTATAGCTTCAACATTGAAGTTTTAAATGAGGGTATCGACAGGAAAGGGGAAAAGAAATAGTATGGAACAAAGAACCTGATGATGAACACACTAGAATTAGGTGAGCATTCAAATGTATTTGCTGATGTAAAATGCAGGTCAACTGCTGAAATAATTGTTATATCAATATAATGCATACTAAAGTATTAATGTGTTATTATAGGCCTATACATTGTACATTATATATATTTGCCGACATTTTTAATGATCTCATGTGTCTTTATGAAAATTTGATATGACTGGAAAATGGCACAGCCCTATTGGTTAAAAAGCACCTCAATCTTTATCTTTTAGTTCTTACATGGAAAACATGTATACTATGAATACTGTCCATCAGGTTATTTGACGAACAACTCAGAAAACACACATTGAAAACTGACATGATAAATGACAATAGTGTGGATCACAATGCAGGGAAAACATGACTGACAGGGTGATTGGTGTGTCCATTCTGCATAGCTGTGGTCTTAAAAACCAAGTCCAGGGGGTTGGTTCTACATTCCCACCTCTGTGTGGTGAAGTGTTTAGCCGGGGTTATCAGGTGGTGATGGAAACCGGCTGTGTCTGCTAACTCCATTCAGTACCAAGTCACCACAGTTCTGCATAGCCAGTGAATGTGTTGTATAGTCCTAATTACAGACGTCATACGTCGTTGTTCATGAGATGGTTTGCCTTTTGTAGCCAAGCGGTTCACCAGGAGTGATAAGGTAGTAAAGAAGCATAAAAAGATATGAACGAAAATCAAGAAATCCAAAGTCCTTCCAAAGAAGCGCAAGGCCAGTGGGCGCCCTTCGCTGCTAGTGAAGCCAGTGGGACGTATGTATGGGAGAATACATGTATACCTATACAGTATACGAATGAGGTTCACCCAGTGGTGTGGCCCTAATAGCAGTATTGAGATCTCTATTTCCCTACTGTGCAAAACGCAGTGTTCATTTTCGTTCCATGTTAGGAAATGCAACATGATCGACATCTGACATTCACAGCATTGCTTGATGGCACATAGTTACAGTACTAGTGGTGGTAGAGCAAAACCAAAAATGTTCCCTGGCTTAAATAGTTGTTGTGCTTGCACCTGTTCTCCAGTGACTGACCTAGTCTTCTGTAGTATTTCCTACCCATCTCTCTCTCTCTCCCTCGCCCTCTCTCTCTCTCTCTCTCTCTCTCTCTCTCTCGCTCTCTCTCTCTCTCTCTCTCTCTCTCTCTAATGAAAGCATTGTTGACATGGGTTCAATATATTTGGAATCACTTCACTAGTTCAGTAGATAACTTGGCTACATGGCATGGGACACCACAGGCTAGGCTGCTATCAACAGTAGTTTTAAACAATTAAGTCTTGGAGCAGTGCAGCGCTTTCCTCACAATGAACTCAGTGGAGAGATCCAGCAGGCCTCTAAGGCAAAATGGTATTAGGGTTTTAAGAGAGACCACTGGCGGCACTGGCACAGGAACTGGTGTTTAGAGGGCCAGTCGACCAGGCTCAACTCCTCAGACAATGAGCCCCTGTCTGCTCCTCTCATGGAAACGCAGTAAAAACTGAGGAAGTCTCTCTCTTTTTCTCACTCTTACGCTCTCTTTCTTGTGAACCCTGCTGCTCTCCCTCTCGCTTCCTCACTTTCCCTATTATTGCCTATCATACTCATATAAGCCTTGTAGAATTGCACTCTCTCAATGCCCATGTAAAGGCATCAAATTCAGCCTGTAATGCTAGTGTTTATGGACGGTGGGCTTTTTATATAATAGATGCATAAGTAACCATTGGTTCCCACTCCTTCTCTGGTGGTCAATAATGTTTCCCTCTTTCACCATATGACAATCTCATTCTCCATGTTTGTCAGAGTGCCCTCCTCTGGGGCTGGAGTCTCTGAGAGTGAAGGACACACTGCCTGCCTGCCTGGGCGTTGAGGATGGGGACATCTACAATGGGGGGTGGTGTGCCCAGTATGAGGATAAGAAACAATGGCTGGAGGTGGACGCCCGTCGACCCACACGCTTCACCGGGGTCATCCTGCACGGACACAGCTCAATCTGGAGGTCAGTGCAGGTTTTTGTTCCACCCCAGCACTAACACTTCTGATTCAACTAATCACAAAGTTGCACTCACTGTGCAGTGATTTAGCCATTGCATAGATTTGTATGTATTGTAAATGTTGCATGGACATCGCTAAAGAGTTGCCCCAGTCTTTCCTAACAGTTGGGATTTCTCACTCACCATAGGTGCTGTTCAGTAATGATACCCTGGTCTGGAAGACAGCTATGAATGGGGCTAAAGAGGTGGTGAGTTGATTCAATACAATATATTAAAATATGATATGTAGTAACCATAATCTATTGCCTTCTTTCCATTACTTTTACTGCAACAGTTGGATATTCCACACATTTTAATCTCTTGAATATCTTACTATTCGGTTCCTCATGATCCAGTTGTCAAGTTGTGTTTCATTATGTGGTCCAGTGAGGTATTATATCTACCATGCTCTGACATCATTGACCAATGACATTCCACTGCCGCTGGCCTATTTACACTGTAATGGAGACTGTGGCTATTGGCAAGCTGATCATGGCCCTGTCAGTGGTTCTTTTGGAAAATGTGCCCTGGCCAAAGCTGACTCCACTGTGCCAACCTTGCCAACTGTGTCAAACTTGCCAAGTGTGCCAACTGTGTTAACCCAGCCTACTCTCCATGGGCACACTGTGGCAGATTGCACCATCTAATTACCAGTCTGTGGCACTGGTTTGGCAAAGGTGCAGAGGGGAAATGTGACTGGCAGAGAGATGTACACTGAGTGTATAAAACATTAGGAACACCTTCCTAATGTTGAGTTGCACCCTATTTTTCCTTCAGAACAGCCTCAGTTTGTCAGAGCATGGACTCTGTAAGGTGTCAAATGCATTCCACAGGGATGCGGGCCCATGTTGAAAATGCTTCCCACAGTTGGGTCAAGTTGGCTCCATGTCCATTGGGCAATGGATCGTTCTTGATACACACAGGAAACTTTTGAGCATGAAAAAAACAGCAACCGGTGTGCCTGGCACCTACTACTATACTTCGTTCTAGGGCACTTACATTTTTTGCCTTGCCCATTCACCCTCGGAATGGCACACATACACAATCCATAGCTCAATTGTCTCAAGGCTTAAAAATCCTTCTTTATCCTGTCTCGTCCCCTTCATCTACACTGGTTGAAGTGGATTTAACATGTGACTTCAATAAGGAATCATAGCTTTCACCTGGATGGTCACTTTGTCATGGAAAGAGCAGATGTTCCTAATGATTTGTACACTCATTTTTTTTTAAGTAAATACAATTTATACATTTTTCATAGAACATATTTTTTATTTAACTGAATTAAGCTCAGATTAAGTCTTGTTTTGTACACTCAGTGTTTTCCGAACTCTGACATTGTTCATTCCGATATTAATTCATGACTTTTTTTTGATTATGTGCGTATTGTTTTGTATTGCTAGGATATTATTACTACGCTGTTGCTAGAAACATAAGCATTTCGCTGCACCTGCAATAACATCTGCAAATCTGTGTACATGACCAATACACTTTGATTTGATTTGATTTGTTTTACACTTTTAAATAGGCCAGGCCCTGATGTTACCTCATATCGCCCTGGGGAGAAAACATTTCAATTTGCTCAACTTGCCATTGGCTGAAACATTGGCTCAATTTACCTCATGGCTATTGGCTTAACTTACCCCAAGGCAAACATTTTGACTATATTATCCCGCAAAGCTACAAGGATGTGCTTTCATGTTAAGTTTAGGGACCTAATATTAAAGCTTATAATATCAATCAAATCAAAGTTTATTTGTCACGAATACAACAGACCTTACAGTGAAATGCTTACTTACAGGCTCTAACCAATAGTGCAAAAAAAAGGTATGTGTGTGTGTGTGTGTGTGTGTGTGTGTGTGTGTGTAAGTAAAGAAATAAAACAACAGTAAAAAGACATTTGAAAATAAGAATAGCCAGGTAATATACAGACACCGGTTAGTCAGGCTTATTGAGGTAGTATGTACATGTGGGTATGGTTAAAGTGACTATGCATATATGATGAACAGAGAGTAGCAGTAGCGTAAAAAGAGGGGTTGGTGGGTGGTGGGACACAATGCAAATAGCCCGGTTAGCCAATTTGTGGGAGCACTGGTTGGTCGGGCCAATTGAGGTAGTATGTACATGAATGTATAGTTAAAGTGACTATGCATATAAGATAAACAGAGGAGCAGCAGCGTAAAAGAGAGGTTGGGGGGGGGGGGGGCACAATGCAAATAGTCTGGGTAACCATTTGGTTACCTGTTCAGGAGTCTTATGGCTTAGGGGTAAAAACTGTTGAGAAGCCTTTTTGTCCTAGACTTGGCGATCCTGTACCGCTTGCCATGCGGTAGTAGAGAGAACAGTCTATGACTGGGGTGGCTGGGGTCTTTGACAATTTTTAGGGCCTTCCTCTGGCACTGCCTAGTGTAGAGGTCCTGGATGGCAGACAGCTTTGCCCCAGTGATGTACTGGGCTGTACGCACTACCCTCTGCAGTGCCTTGCGGTCGGAGGCCGAGCAATTGCCATACCAGGCAGTGATGCAACCGGTCAGGATGCTCTCGATGTTGCAGCTGTAGAACCTTTTGAGGATCTCAGGACCCATACCAAATCTTTTTAGTTTCCTGAGGGGAATAGGTTTGTCGTGCCCTCTTCACAACTGTCTTGGTGTGTTTGGACCATTCTAGTTTGTTGTTGATGTGGGCACCAAGGAACTTGAAGCTCTCAATCTGCTCCACTATAGCCCCGTCGATGAGAATGGAGGCGTGCTCGGTGCTCCTTTTCCTGTAGTCGACAATCATCTCCTTAGTCTTGGTTACGTTGAGGGATAGGTTGTTATTCTGGCACCACCCAACCAGGTCTCTTCCCACCTCCCTATAGGCTGTCTCGTCGTTGTCGGTGATCAGGCCTACCACTGTTGTGTCGTTTGCAAACTTAATGATGGTGTTGGAATCGTGCCCGGCCATGCAGTCGTGGGTGAACAGGGAGTACAGGAGAGGACTGAGCACGCACCCCTGGGGGACTCCAGTGTTGAGGATCAGCGTGGCAGATGTGTTGCTACCTACCCTCACCACCTGGGAGCGGCCCGTCAGGAAGTCCAGGATCCAGTTGCAGAGGGAGGTGTTTAGTCCCAGGTTCCTTAGCTCAGTGATGAGCTTTGAGGGTACTATGGTGTTGAACGCTGAGCTGTAATCAATGAATAGCATTCTCACATAGGTGTTCCTTTTGTCCAGGTGAGAAAGGGCAGTGTGGAGTGCAATAGAGATTGCATCATCTGTGGATCTGTTTGGGCGGTATGCAAATTGGAGTGGGTCTAGGGTTTCTGGGATCATGGTGTTGATGTGAGCCATTACCAGCCTTTCAAATCACTTCATGGCTACGGACATGAGTGCCACGGGTCTGTCATCATTTAGGCAGGTTGCCTTTGTGTTCTTGGGCACATGACTATGGTGGTCTGCTTGAAACATGTTGGTATTACAAACCCAATCAGGGACATGTTGAAAATGTCAGTGAAGACACCTGCCAGTTGGTCAGCACATGCCTGGAGCACACGTCCTGGTAATCCGTCTGGCCCCGCAACCTTGTGTATGTTGACCTGTTTAAAGGTCTTACTCACGTCGGCTATGGAGAGCGTGATCACACAGTCGTCCGGAACAGCTGATGCTCTTATGCATGCCTCAGTGTTGCTTGCCTCGAAGCGAGCATAGAGGTGATTTAGCTCGTCTGGTAGGCTCGTGTCACTGGGCAGCTTGCGGCTGTGCTTCCCTTTGTAGTCTGTAATAGTTTGCAAGCCCTGCCACATCCGACGAGCGTCGGAGCCGGTGGAGTATGATTCAATCTTAGCCCTGTATTGACGCTTTGCCTGTTTGATGGTTCGTCGCAGGGCATAGCGGGATTTCTTGTAAGCTTCAGGGTTAGAGTCGCGCACCTTGAAACGGCAGCTCTACCCTTTAGCTCAGTACGAATGTTGCCTGTAATTCATGGCTTCTGGTTGGGGTATGTAAGTACAGTCACTGTGGGGACGACGTCCTCAATGCACTTATTGATAAAGCCAGTGACTGATGTGGTGTATTCCTCAATGTCATCGGAAGAATCCCGGAACATGTTCCAGTCTGTGATAGCAAAACAGTCCTGTAGTTTAGCATATGCGTCATCTGACCACTTTTTTATAGACCGAGTCACTGGTGCTTCCTGCTTTAATTTTTGCTTGTAAGCAGGAGTCAGGAGGATAGAGTTGTGGTCGGATTTACCAAATGGAGGGCGAGGGAGAGCTTTGTACGCGTCTCTGTGTGTGGAGTACAGGTGATCTAGAATTTTTTTCCCTCTGGTTGTACATTTAACATGTTGATAGAGATTTGGTAGAACTGATTTAAGTTTCCCTGCATTAAAGTCTCTGGCCACTAGGAGTGCCGCCTCTGGGTGAGCGGTTTCCTGTTTGCTTATTTCCTTATACAGCTGACTGAGTGCGGTCTTAGTGCCCGTATCTGTTTGTGGTGGTAAATAAACAGCCACGAAAAGTAGAGCTGAGAACTCTCTAGACAAGTAGTGTGGCCTGCAATTTATCACAATATATTCTACTTCAGGCGGGCAAAATCTAGAGACTTCCTTAGATTTCATGCACCAGCTGTTGTTTACAAATATGCCCCCTCGTCTTACCGGAAGTGTGCTGTTCTATCCTGCTGGTGCAGCGTATATCCCGCTAGCTGAACATCCATGTCGTCATTCAGCCACGATTCCGTGAAACATAGGATATTACAGTTTTTGATGTCCCGTTGGCAGGATATTTGTGATCATACCTCGTCTAGTTTATTGTACAATGATTGCACGTTGGCGAGTAATATTGACGATAATGGCAGCTTTTCCACTTGCTTTCTGCGGGTCCGGGCGAGGCATCCGGCTCTTCGTCCTCTGCGCCGCTTTCTTTTGCGAATAATTGATATGCCTGCCCTGTGGGGTGTTTTGGAGTATATCATCCTGCTTGTTGTTGATTTTTTTTGTCTAATCCGAGGTGAGTGTCACGCCCTGACCTTATAGAGTCTTTTTATGTCTCTATTTGGTTTGGTCAGGGTGTGATTTGGGTGGGCATTCTATGTTCTGTTTTCTATTTTTTGTATTTCTATGTTTTGGCCGGGTATGGTTCGGGTATGCTCTGCGCACTGTGTCTCTGGTGCGTCTGCACAGCCAAGTGCGTCCTGTGCCAGCGCCCCGCATTTGCAGGGCGAAGATACCATCCAGCCAGGGCGTGTTGTGCAGGCTCTGCACTCAAAACCCCCAGTGCGCCTCCACAGCCCAGTGTATCCGGTGCCTCCGCAAAGAATCAAGCCTCCTGTATGTCTCCGCAGCCTGGTGGGCCCTGTGGCAGCCCATCGCACCAGGCTGCCTATACGTCTCCTCCCATCAGTGATGATCCATCGCAAGAAGCCTCCAGTGATGATCCATGGCACGAAGCCTCCAGTGATGATCCATGTCACGAAACCGCCAACAACGGCCTCCAGTCCGAAGCCTCCAGCGACGATCCCCAGTCCGGAGCCTCCAGCGACGATCCCAAGTCCGGAGCCTCCAGCGATGGTCCCCAGTCCGGAGCCTCCAGCGACGGTCTCCAGTCCGGAGCCTCCAGCAACAAGGGTCCCCAGTCCGGGGCCAGCAACGAGGGTCCCCAGTCCGGGGCGCGCAACGAGGGTCCCCAGTCCGGGGCGCGCAACGAGGGTCCCCAGTCCGGGGCCCGCAACGAGGGTTCCCAGTCCGGGGCCCGCGAAGAGGGTCCCCAGTCCGGGGTCGGAGACGAGGGTCCCCGCACCAGAGGCGCCACCAAAGTGGGGTGAGCTAGAGGTGGAGCGGGGTCTACGTCCCGCACCAGAGCCACCACCGCGGATAGATGCCCACCCGGACCCTCCCCTATAGGTTCAGGTATTGCGGCCTGGGGTCCGCACTTTTGGGGTGGGGTTACTGTCACGCCCTGACCTTAGAGAGCCTTTTTATGTCTCTATTTGGTTTGGTCAGGGTGTGATTTGGGTGGGCATTCTATGTTCTGTTTTCTATGTTTTTGGTTTTCTATGTTTTGGCCGGGTATGGTTCTCAATCAGGGATAGCTGTCTATCGTTGTCTCTGATTGGGAATCATACTTAGGCAGCCTTTTTCCCTTCTGTCATTGTGGGAACTTTTCTTTGTTAGGGGCACTATATTCTTTGTAAGCGTCACGGTCGTTTTTGTTATTTCTTGTTTTGTTGGCGACATTTTAACAAATAAAAGAAAATGCACGTTTACCACGCTGCACCTTGGTCTCATTCCAACGACGACTGTGACAGTGAGTGATCGCTGTTCTGATATCCAGAAGCTTTTTTCTGTCGTAAGATACAGTTGCAGAAACAGTATGTACAAAATAATTTACAAATAGCACAGCCATCTCCTCCGGCGCCATCATTATAGAGACCCCAACTGATGTACAGAACAATCATAAAAGTATCAACTTTGGTTTAGATACAAGCGTCATGAAGCCTATAACACAATACATTTATTTGACTTGGTGAAACTTGCTTACCACTTTTTCCATGTGGTTTCTTCCTTCCCAGACTCCAAGAAATTATGAACTCTTCCTAAATATTTGGTCAAATTATATGGTTTCCTAGAAACAACACTGGCTCAATTTACCCCACTCTCCCATACTGTAGGTATTTGAGGGGAACCAGGATACTGAAAATCCAGTGCTGGCCCTATTTGATAAGTTGTCAACAGTGGCACACTACATCCGCATCAATCCACAGACCTGGTACTAGAATGGGACTATGTCTTGGAGCTGAGGTTCTGGCCTGTACCCTCCCAGGTATGTCCACCATCATCATCAGAACATCCTCACAACACTAGCTTAACACTCAGGAAACATAACCTCAACAACATTAAAATGTTACCATTGAGCTTTTCCATTATGTTGTGTCATTTCACTCCTGTAGATCCCAACAACATCTACGTTTGGCAGCAGACGGAGCAAGGCACCCAGGACAAACTGGACTTCAGACACCAACTACAGGGAGATGAGGAAAGTAAGTCCTGAAGTAGAGACCTTCAACACTCATCCATAGACTACTGGTGTAGTTTGAGGGTTATTTAGTTGGTGGATGGATGACTCTCTATGTAGACAAACACTGAATGAAGACGGGTTAATATTTTGAAAATATAGTGCTGCATTCATAACCAAGTAGGAAGGTGGTATTCGGCTGGGAAAAATCCACTTGAATGCCCATCCAACTGGCAATAACGAGTGGGAAACTTGTCTATCATCCCTGAGCTCCGATTTTTCCCACATGTTGACCTCTGACGTCACCTACTACGGAAATGACCTCGATTAACAGCCTTTTTGACAGTAAAAAAAATGTAACAACATAACGTTATTTATAAAAAGCAATCTATTCATTTTTTTAACACCATTTAGTTTATGGTTGGCAATTAATCAATTGACGTTTCTCAACGAGGTCAAAGCATTTGAATGCATCCAACTGGTATTTATGACTGGTAATTACCACCTTTCCACCTGGTTATAAACTCAGCATTGGTCGCGTTTCCCTGCTTAGAAGTTGCATGCATCAACCAATGGTTGTATGCCATATCATCGACTGTGTCATCCGGCACCAGATTGCTATAACATATGACGTGGTTAGATTAAAAATACCTTTTGGGGACAAGAGCCCTCTATACATCTCTATGGAACTGACCATATTCACAGCCATATATCTGTTGCGTTCCACTGCTTAGACTTTGCATGCATCAACCATCGGTTGCATTGTGTGCCACATCATCGACTGTGTCATTGACTGACAGATTGCTATATCATATGATGTGGTTAGCTGATAAGTAAAATACATTTCCAGGCATTTTAAGATCTGGCAAAGTCTAAGCAGTGAAACACGACCACTCAACTACTTCCTGTTTTCCTCTAACAATTAGCAAACTTCAGACCAATAAGAATAGAGCCAGGCAGTTTCTAGGTAGATAATCAATCATATTACCATTCTAAACAACTGACTCACCATATTTTAGAACTACACAGTGACTCAGAAAATAAATCATACACTGGCTAAAATGTTGTGATCTTGTGCACTCTAAATAAGTGCAGTAGGGACCTTACAAAGGTGCTATCTAGAACCTTAAAGGGTTCTTTGGCTGTCCCCATAGGATAACCATTTGAAGAACCCTTTTTGGTTCCAGGTAGAACCCTTTTGGGTCCATCTAGGACCCTTTCCACAATTGTGTTCTACATGGAACCACAAAGTGTTCTGCTATGGGAACAGGAGAAGAACGCTTTTGGAAGCCTTTTTTCTAAGAGCATAGGCATCCATTGCATGCAACAGTTAGCAAGAAACTCCCTCCCTTCCATTCAATCTACTCTGTGTGGCGCTTGACTGAGCTGTCCTGGAAGCAGAGGGTTTGTGGTTGTAGCTACCTCCCTCAGTCTCACCGAAAGACAAATATTATTCCATTTTTTTTTCTTCTTTTCCCCTCCTCACTACACTGCCACCACCGCTCAGTAAAGAGCTTGAGGTGAATCTGACCATTATGATATAACACTGGGCTCTTGTGTCCACACACACACCACACTCTCCCCATGTGCTCTGCAAACTAATCCAAGACTTGGATCTATTTGTAAAGTAATAAAACTCTACTGCACATACTTTCTTCTCACACTTAACCACAGGAGGTTGGTGGCACCTTAATTTGGGAGAACGGGCTCGTGGTAATGACTGGAGCAGAATTAGTAGAATGGTTTCCATGTCTTTGATGACATTGCAGTTGCTCCGTTCTAACCATTATTATGAGCCATCCTCCCCTAACCAGCCTCCGCTGCACTTAAGGCAGTGTTACCCAATCCATTCCTGATGGACCCTGTGGGTGCAACAACAACAAAGAAATCTGTCCCCCAAAAATGTGCACACCCTGGGGTCTTCTGCCCACCAGACAACACCATAATGCTCAGTACCATTTAACTCTGTCCCTCCTCAGCTCATGAAGTCAGTGACCGAGTCCTGTCCTGACATCACCCGTATCTACAGCATCGGGAAGAGCCACATGGGCCTCAAGATGTACGTCATGGAGATCTCTGACAGCCTTGGAAAGCATGAGCTGGATAAGTAGATATAGACCTACTCCAGTTTATGAAGTTTTATCTTAAGGCAATACTACATAACGTATCTACAGTACCACTGCTATAGTACTTTGTACTGTATGCTCTCAGAGACTGGATTTAACCCTTGTCTACACTGACATGTCTAAAGTGTTGAATCGGTCTGCCAGTACTGGCAACCACTAATACCCCTTACCTACAGTACTTATAATGGAAGAGAGAGAGCCAGGAATGCCGCAGCATAGACGGAGAACTGGTTAGCCTGCACACTGGAATAGAGAGGAAAATCCTATTATATAGAGGGTGACTAGTCTTCTTAATATGTCAACAGTGGAAATTCTTGGCCTGTTTTGTACGGAGTAAAAAGCTTTCAATGGTTTTTGACTGTAAATATTTGTTTATCTCCAACTCTCTTGGCAGAGGTTAAGTCAGACTGTAGTTTAACTTGTTGAATCTAGGGGTCTTTTTTTTATTTTTGGAAAAATAACGTTCCCAAAGTAAACTGGCTATTTTTCAGGACCAGAAAATAGAATATGCATATAATTGACAGTTTAGCATAGAAAACACTCTAAAGTTTCCAAAACTGTAAAGATATTGTCTGTGAGTATAACAAAACTGATATTGCAGGCAAAATAATGAGAAAAATCCAATCAGGAACGCAGCGGTTTCTGAATAATCCTATGCTTCCCTATTGAGCAGTGAATGGGATATCAACAAGATTCCTTTTTCTATGGCTTCCTTAATGTGTCTAGTATCACAAGACATGTCAACACAAGACATTTCAGGCTTTTATTTTGAAAAATGAGCCTGAGCTACAACATTGCGTCAGTGTCTACCTGATGGCTCTTTGTGTATTTCTCGCGCAAAAGACAGAGGTAGCCATTTTTCCACCCGGTCTTACTGAAAAAAGCTCTGTCCCGGTTGATATATTATTGAATAGATATTTGAAAAACACCTTGAGGATTGATTATATATATATATTTTTCGGCGTTGTCGTGACCACAATTTCCGATCATTTTCTCAGCCAAACGTGATGAACTAATGGAGCTATTTTTGGCTACAAAAAAAAAATTCGGGAAAAAAGGAACATTTGCTATCTAACTGGGAGTCTCATGAGTGAAAACATCCGAAGCTCATCAAAGGTAAACTATTTAATTTGATTGCTTTTCTGATTTTTATGACCAGAATGCCTGCTGCTAGCTAGGCATAATGCTATGCTAGGCTATCGATAAACTTACACAAATGCTTGTCTTGCTTTGGCTGTAAAGCATATTTTCAAAATCTGAGATTACAGGGTGATTAACAAAAGGCTAAGCTGTGTTTGAATATATTTCACTTGTGATTTCATGAATATGAATATTTTCTAGTAAGATTTTTTGTCCGTTGCGTTATGCTACTTAGTATCAGTTGATGACAATTCTCCCGGATCCGGGATGGGTAGTTACACGATTAATGTTCCACTGGTAAATGACTGTCTCTCCATGTCATGTTCCAGTATTTATAATGTGAACTCACAGATAGTGGGTTCATAGTGAGAGAAATGTTCCTTGTTTCTTTTTTGTGGGTTCCTTCCTATGTAATCCCTAATGTTTTTCTGTAACACAAGGCTTAAAGGACGACTGTCCTTCCTGATTTGGCCTCGTTTTGAGTTTAACTTCTTGCTCCTACTTGAGACGCAGACGTCTCAAGTAGGCACCTGGAAATGCAAATGCGCTACGCTAAATGCTAAATGTACTCGTTAAAACTCAAACGTTCATTAAAATATACATGCAGGGTATTGAATGAAAGCTACACTCGTTGTGAATCTAGCCAACAAGTCAGATTTTTAAAATGCTTTTCTGCGAAAGCATGAGAAGCTATTATCTGATAGCATGCAACACCCCAAAATGCCTGAAGGCGACGTAAACAAAATAATTAACGTAGCCGGCGCTACACAAAAACGCAGAAATAAAATATAAAACATTCATTACCTTTGATGATATTCTTTGTTGGCACTCCTATATGTCCCATAAACATCACAAATTGGTATTTTTCCCGATTAAATCCGTCCATGAATGCCCAAAATATCCATTTGTATAGCCTGTCTGCATCACGAAAAAAGCTCTCTTCCAACACGCAACGTCATGTTTAAAAATTATATGTTGCCTATATTCTTTGACAAAACACTTCAACCTACTTTTATAACCCAACTTTAGGTATTTGTAAACGTTAATAAGCGATCAAATTGATCACTGGGCGATCTGTATTCAATAGCAGCTACAAAAGCTACAAAAGTGTCCATTTTTCAATCTTCCAAAATCGATTTAGGTAGGCTGGATGGAATCACGGATCTATTGGTAATGTCTCAAAGGATTTTTGTCAATGAAAATGACGTTTTTGGCGAAATCGTGTGGAAGCTGTAGGAATTGCATCCGTCTCCATATTAAATTTGGTTTCCTTTAAATAATCCATGAAAGGGGCGCATGGATACTTTTTTCAGATTTCAGTGACCAGTTTTTCTTGCGCTTTTCGATGAAACACACGCTCTGTCATAGTCACAGCCGTGATTTAACCAGTTTTAGAAACTTCAGAGTGTTTTCTATCCACACATACTAATCATATGCATATACTATATTCCTGGCATGAGTAGCAGGACACTGAAATGTTGCGCGATTTTTAACAGAATGTTCGAAAAAGGAGGGGGTAGGATAAAGAGGTTAACTCGTTAAGAAATGCTAGCAGCCATGACTGAAGCTAAACAATAGTTATCTTAAGAGTGTGGTTTGATGTGGGTGTGTTATGTTTGCATATCGTACCTTGGCTGGTTTTGATATTTGTCTCTCTTGAGTCACTGTAGCAACAACATAGCCACTAGTCTGAATTAATCTAAGATAAATCAAGAAATCTGTAATTAATTTAGACGTTTTTGCCGAGGTCTTTGTTTTACATCTAGGTAAATTGTTTGGTCTGGCTGCATGCTCAGAACTGATTTCTGAGAAAAATAACATGTCTACAATGTCATCATCTGCAAGCTGTCAAACTATCGTAAATAAAGCACGAGCTACACACTGTTTGTCAGTGCCCAAAATAACTTGTTAACTAGCTAAATTCCAATTCTGTGTTTGTTAAAACCTCTAATGACTCCCCATCCCGCATGAGGGAGCGTAATCATCGACTGACACGAATTAGCATAACGCAACGGACATAAATATTCCTAGAAAATATCCTATTCATGAAAATCACAAGTGAAATATATTGAGACACAGCTTAGCCTTTTGTTAATCACCCTGTCATCTCAGATTTTAAAAATATTATTTACAGCCAAAGCTAGACAAGCATTTGTGTAAGTTTATCGATAGCCTAGCATAGCATATTGTCCAGCTAGCAGCAGGTAACTTGGTCACGGAAATCAGAAAAGCAATCAAATGAAATCGTTTACCTTTGATGAGCTTTGGATGTTTTCACTCACGAGACTCCCAGTTAGATAGCCAATGTTCTTTTTTTTCAAAAGTATTATTTTTGTAGGCGAAATAGCTCCGTTTGTTCTTCACGTTTGGCTGAGAAATCGCCCAGAAATTGCAGTCACAAAAACGTTGAAAAACATTCCAAATTAGCTCCATAATATCGACAGAAACATGGCAAATGTTGTTTATAATCAATCCTCAAGGTGTTTTTTAAATATCTATTCTATAATATATCCACCGGGATATGGTTTTTCAGTAGGACCGATTGGAATAATGGCTACCTCTGTATTTTACGCGAGAATCACTCTGGGAGCCATCAGGTGACCAGTTGCGCAATGTAGCCGCTTACGTATTCTTCAACATAAATGCGTAAAACTACATCACAATGCTGTAGACACCTTGGGGAATACGGAGAAAAGGTCATCTGGTTGATAGCCCATTCACTGCTCAATAGGGACGCATTGGAACGCAGCGCTTTCAAAACATGAGGCACTTCCGGATTGGATTTTTCTCAGGCTTTCGCCTGCAATATCAGTTCTGTTATACTCACAGACAATATTTTTACAGTTTTGGAAACTTTAGAGTGTTTTCTATCCTTCCATGATATGCATATTCTAGCATCTTGTCCTGACAAAATATCCCGTTTACTACGGGAACGTTATTTTTCCAAAAATGAAAATACTGCCACCTAGTCACAAAAGGTTAATGAAGCTAGCAAATAGTAGCTAGCAGGCACATTGAGCAGCCAGGCCACAATCAGCTTATCAAGTCACTGGTGAGTGGAGACGTGTGTGCTTCGTTGCTGTTTAGTTTTATACAACCTTCTCATTATCTATTACCAGAGTGTGAGTCTGTCTGGCAGTGTTTCAAAAAAACTGTCACGGGAGACACAAGATGCTCACAAATGGGTTATGGAATATTGACAAGATGCAGTTTGGATACAAGTTCACTCTGATCGTATCAATTCTAATCTTGCCGAAAAAAAATGGCAGACTCGAGTGATTGACACTATAAAAAAGGCGCTGCGTAAAGGGCAGATCTGCTGTCTGGAGATTCTGGCTGCTATCTAAAACCTAAAAGGGTTCTTTGGCTGTCCCCATGGGAGAACCATTTGGAGAACCCTGCCATAACTCTCCTGTGACGATCTGAAGGATCAGGTTACTGTGGATCCGCTCTACAGTGTGCTCTCTCTGGTAGAGGGAGAGAGCAGGAAGTCTGCTGTTTTATGGGCGGTCATAAAATACGCTGCCTCTATGCTCTGTTGTGTTCGAGATTGGAATGTAAACTGTGGAACACAGTGACCCTTGGACATCAAAAGTTGAATAATTAAACAATATTTATATTTTTGGGAATGTGGGAATGGTCCGTGTACACTTAAGGGACAGTCATGTCGAGTGTGTTTCATTTGATGATCTCATGAAGGACAGGAAACACACATAACTGTATCTCTAAAAGTGTACATTTCCCAGCTGTCAGGTTTACATATAAATATTGTGAAACATATGTGATTAAACATGACACTCTTTGTGAAAAGATGTAATGTGAACCTTCTAAATGAGAGTATGGATTTTCATATAACGTTTAACTAGTCAGTGACCACGCCCCCGTGAGCCCAAACATCCCATTAGGCATCATAGAACCGCCCCTTCTTCCACAGAGTATAAAACCACTTCCTACAAAATGTACATTAAGTCAGAGAACGCCGGGATGGATTCCCCACATTGGAATTGCTACAATTCTATAGGCCATCAGACCAGAAAATATGGAGATGACACTACCTGTTGAAATGGTTGGGCACTACAACTCTACCAAAGGATAGGACCATACAGCGTGGAGCATTGGCTACACCGCTGGAAATTGTTAAATTCTGAGACTATCAATTCAATTCAAGAAGTAAGAAATCCTAGGCCGTCGAACTACCAGTCTGCAGCTGGAAATGTACGAAGCCTAGGACAAGAATACAGACACCCCCGAAACATCCATCCTATGCGACAACCATGGGTACGCCTGACATATCCATTATGAACACAACCAGAGACTTTCTGTCGATTGACTCTCCAGCAGACGGACCGGTGACCACAGAGAGAGACAGCAAGACATACACCAGTAAATATGTCAATTGCAATTTATTTTCGAATGAGCAGTTGTTCATGTAAGAATAGCAATATCTATGAGTGTAGTCATCAGCTATGAGTTTCCCGCTCTTGAGCGGTCCACATCCCCTTTCCTTTGTCTACCAATCCGTCATATCGTCCACTGGGGACTTTGTCTTTGTATCATGTAGTAACCCTTGTATAACTAATTGTGTGTGTGATTATGTATTTCTGTGATTATTTAGTTAGTTAGTAAATAAATAATTAAGCCAATTTGTAGATCGCTGATTCATCATTTAGGCTAGGGTTCATGCAAATATCCAATGGTTTGTGACATTCAGTAATGAGAACTGATGAGGTACAATACATTAATGAAAATTACTTATCAATAAGATATGAAAATATCTGAAGAGTCAATTCGGGAAATAGACTCTATAAACATTTTCCAGTGGTGCCCCGACTTCCTAGTTAATTAAAGTTTACATGATTAGTTTAATCACGTAATAATAATTACACATAGAGAATTGATTTGATAAAATAACAGTCTTCACATTTAATGACCCTTTTTGGTTCTAGATAGAACCCTTTTGGTTCCAGGTAGAAAGACGAACCCTTTTCACAGAGGGTTCTACATGGAATCCAAAAGTGTTCAACCTGAAACCTAAAAGGGTCCTCCTATGGGGACACCGCAAGAACACTTTTGGAACCCTTTTCTCTAAGAGTGTATGATTGGATAGAGTGCACGGAGCTGATAAAGAGCAATCACCACAGCTTCTTCTCTCGTGTTAGTGTGTAACTGTGGAGCTGTCCTCTGTAACAGTGGAGTTGTCCTGTGATAAGTTCCCTCATGCCAGTGAGCTGCCCATCAAGTGGGAGAACAACAAAGAGTCTTTACAGCTCTACATGGAGCAGGTTCGTCCATCAATAGTGTCTAGTGCAGGTAAACACAACACGATGGTGTTGTTGATCCTAACTCTATATTTTTGCTTTGTATAGAAGGTCCATAGAGGACGCAAGGGTGTAATCAGAGACAAATACACAGAGGCTGGCATTGAGGATGCTATAATAGAACATGGATGCCATAGACCACCATATTAGATCAGATGGGCTCCCTCCCTCCTCACATGCACATTTTTTTATGTCAGTAAATGATACAAGAAAATCTAGAAATTATGCTGTCAAATTGCCCCTAGATGGCACTACAGGAATATGTTATGACATTAGTAGGCCAAAGAAGCCAACCACTTACCAGTAGCCATTTTGTGTCCTGCCCCTACTGTAGTACCTGACTGGGACTACTGGCGCCTGCTGAACCCGGGTGAGTACGAGGTCACGGTGAGTGCCGAGGGCTATAACACTTCCACACATGTACAACCACTACCCCACCATATGTGACTTCCGCCTCACAACCCCCCCCCAAGCAGAGGCTGAAGGAGATCCCATCCAAGGGAGGCAAGCTCCCCAAAGCCCTGCAGCGGAGGCTGCAACAACTGCGTCTGCGCAAACTGCGTGCCAGCACTAAGGCCATCAACCAGCGGTGGCTAGCAGGAAGGCACAGGGATGTGATTTTGAACAATCACAGCCCACATTGTCTGGAGGGTTGTTGTATTTCATTGGCTCTTGTTAGGGCACTTTCTGGTTTAAGTCAGTTTGGGTGTTTGGAAGTCTTTACAACATGTGGGCAGGCAAAAAAATATATGTTTTGGGAGAGCAATGGTAAAATACATTGTACTTTCAGTGTGGTATAGCTTTATTGCTGAAGAAAGGGACCAATTGTATTTAGATATTTGAATCAGATTGGAGCAAAATATTGCAAGATGATTGAATGACAGGGCCAAATATTATTTTCACTTGATTAGCTCTCAGAAAATAGTTACAACAACAACAAAGTGGCTTGATACTTGACAAATGCAGCGTTGGGTGGATATACCACTATTCTAGGAAAATTCATGCCACAAATTATAGGTAAAACTCGTGAGCATAAAATGACTTATGTATTTTGACATATAGTTAAGAGCTCATATGCTACAGTCTAGAACTAATAAGAGTTCTATACATGAGATATTGTATATCTATTAATATAAAGTTGTGTTCTTATATTTTTGTTTTTTTTTATATAATACTTAAAAAAACATTTAAATGCTGGCATTTGGATGTCCTTGCAAGCCAAGAGACAATGTTACAAGCTTTTCTTAGAACACAAATAGTTCAAATCCATGTCTTATTTTCTATGTAGCTGTACATCCTGTTGCAGCCGGCGTCCTCCACGGCGTTTGCGGCTGACAAAGCGACACCACAGGGTGGTGATCAGGGACAGGAACACACAGGTCAGTGCCACAACAACACCCACCCACATCACCAACGATAGCTGCCCGCTTCCCTGCCGAAGAGGAATAACGAGCATCAGACACACACCATCTAGACAGTATGAACATATCAAACAACAGCACTTAACTATAGCACTCAACAAGCGTCAGACACACACCATCTAGACAGTATATCAAACACACGTTCAAGCCTCCAAAAGAACATCAGCACTTAAGCACTCAACAAATATCAAACTCCCCTAAATAATGTGACAAATTAATCAAACACTTACATTTAGTAGTTTAAAACATGAACATTTCCAGATGAGCCAAAGATAGTCTCTGACACAGATATCTGGGAATATATTTTCTCCCTCTTCAGATGTGCTACAGTAGTAGTAAGTTTCCATCCATTTGGCAACAGATTTACATGGGAATACTCTAAAATCAGCATTAAAACAATATGTGCATTTTCCCACCAGAGATGTGTTTCCATCACATTGACTTGTTGCGGATAAAAGGCTGTACTTGATGACATAGTGCAGATAAAAATACAGATAAAAATATAAAAATACCACCCCGGTATTGAAACGTGCCCTTAAGCCCACAGCGCTATTTGAAAGCAGTATCAAGCTCATCACCATGCACATTCACCACCCTGTGAAGTTCAACATAAACATACTTAGTCTGTTGCCTAATAAACTGCATGCTTTCCCGACAAGTCATAGTGGGAGGACCACACACGTCATAGCGTGACTCCAAGTTTACTTCCATATTATGGTTATTATATCAATATTTGGCCTTAAAAGCGTTTCCACCGACATGTCTTGCATAATTATTTTTACCGATACAATCCCACCTTGTCTAGCTTATTTAGTTTTCTTGACATTTAGAAAGTTTTCATCAGGCCTGTCATTACATTTTTTAAACGACATGTACTTTACTCGCATAAAAAGGTGAGATGGAAAACAGGTTAGTGTTCTCTTTACCTGTCCCTGATGGATTCCCTTCAGCAGAGCGAATGTGCTGAGATGGTTGCAGGAGCACCGAGTGTGGGTGGAGTTCGAAATCACTAAGGTGCAACCCCTCCCAGACCACACCCCCGGTCCATTCTCATCCGACCAATAAACACAGGTGGGGTCAACATCACTGGACTAGGACACAGTGTATATGGGTTGGGGTCAATTCCATTTAGACTCAGTAAATTCAGGAAAGAATGTGACTTCATGAAAAATATATCAATGAACAACATGTTTTACTGACAGTCAGAAACTATTAAGTAGAGACAAGTGTTACCTGCAGGTGATGGAAGGTGAGATTAACCTGTTGGGGCAGGTATGTTGTATTGGAGTTGCTAACGGACACCGTCGCAGCACTGGACATGAGCTGCTGGCTCTGATGAGAAGTGTTGTCCTTCAGACTATCCAGATTCCTATAGCTGAGCAGAACGACATACGCAAACCCTGCACACAAAAAACAACACAAGAAAACATAAGGCCTGATACAAAAACATATACAACTCACAATATCCCAAGTGAATCCATCAATCTATGTCTTTAGTAATATTTTGAGCAGATGATTGGTACTGTAGGACAGTGGCTACCTAGGTAATTCTGGTCATCTCCAACCACCGTCTCCCAGGTGGTGTCAAGTTGAGTATTCTCATTGGTCAGGCTGACTGGTCCTTTAGGTGGAGTCTTGTCTCTCCTCACCATAATCTCAACCTCTGTTTTTCATCATATTGACAAAATCAACACAGAGCAGAAATCACCATTACTGAAAGAACACAGTATTGCATTAATTATATTTTAAGTTGACACAATGTAATGTGCTTGTTAGTGCTCTGTTTATGGTCAGTATGGTGCTCAGATTGTGGTCTTCCTGTGGTACTGTAACGTCTGCTTCCAACTCACACTCCCAAACACGAAAATCCCCTGAACGCAGCTCACTTTCCAGCTCACACTCTCAAACACATAGATCCCCTGAACGCAGCTCAATCTCCAGATCCCAATCACCTGAATTCTGATCACCTGTTCACACACCTGTATGTCATCATCACGCACAATTTAGTTCAGTTCTTTGCACCCCATCATTGTGAGGTGTTTGTTTTGTGATACACTTCTATTAGGAGCTCTGTTTTTGCATCTGTAATTTAATCCTCCTGTGTATGATAGTGAGGCAGGCAAAAAGTAACGATGCCTTTTGTCTATTCCCTGCCTGCACTATAGCCTATGGGATTTCCTCTTATCAACCTATTGCCTGATCTCCCGGACGTTACTAGTCTTTTCCCTGCCTGTACTGTTGCCTTTTTAGATTTTTTGTGTAAGACCTTCTGCCTGCCACTGGACCCAACTATCTGCCGCCTCCTGTGGTCCCTTACAAATAAACACCTGCTGTGCCCTGCGCTTGAAACCAGCTCTCTGTCTCCCATCGTGTTCAATAAAGGTACCTGCGAGGTGGTCAGTAAATGGTAAATATGTGGTCAGCGTGTGCTCAGTGTGTTTATGTTACCGGTGTGGTTGGTCTCTGTCCTGGTCACGTTCTCTGTCAGCAGTGGAGCGATCAGTCTGAATGAGATTTCAATCGTCCTCAGTAACTTAGTCACTTCACTGCTACTACGGTGACCATTGGACTGGAGGCCCAGTTGAACAACATCAGTGGTATTAACCAGTAACTAGAGAGAGACATAAGGGTTTTGTACGTGTGTGTTAGAGGTCGACCGATTATGATTTTTCAACGCCAATACTGACACCGATTCATCGGCTGACCTCTAGTGTTTGCATGTGTGTTTCTGTGTGGTGACTTACTGTCAAAAGCACATCTCCAGTTGACAGCGGTCTTGTCGGTCCAGACGACGTAGAGCTGTTCAACACCAAACAGTTGTTTTTCAACAGAGACAAGAAACTATCAAAGCCTGGTACAGTCTGGGAGGGAGAAGGGGGGGGGGGGGGGGGGGGCATGTGCATTAGTGGGAAAATGCATACAAGATGCATTCAAGATCATGGAAAAATACCCTTTTCCCAATTAATAATGTAATAATTCTAAAGTAAAGCCTTACCTGTCCAGGCTGTGTTTCATACCGGTCACAATTAAGCTCTAATGTAAAAACATGGAGACATATTACCTCAAAAACCATTGTATGTACAGTATAAAACCTGACATAGACTTTTATGGTGGTTCAGTAGTCAGCATGTACATGGAAGACAGACAAAAGAGTATTTAGACTAAACCCAATACAACAGCACCCAAGAGGAAATGTTTCTCTCACCTGCACACTGAGTTTGTCTGTTGTCGTAGTTACTGAATCCTGTGGGACACTTGCACAGGTAGCTGCCCAGCTGATTGACACAGATTCCCCGTTCCCCACAAAAATGTTGGTTCTCAACACACTCATCTATGTCTGATGGAGAATGGGAGTGGTAAAGGGAAAAGTAGTGGAGATGGAAAGATTAAAGACTGTTTTTTGACAAAGAGAGGGTGATAATCCCTCACACGTTAACACAGTCACACTTTCAATAAGATTATATTGACCACCACATGATTCAAAGCCAAGCGATCTGAAGCCAAAATAGCAGAAAAAACATCCCACTACTAAACAGTACATAGTGTTGAATGTTCCTAAACAGGGTCTGTTTAATGCTGGAGATTATCAGAGGTCAACATTACTGATCAAAGCACATTCCTAAAGCAAAATACTATGCAGGAAATTATAACCATATTCTCCATCATTACCAATACAATTCAGAAACTCTGGATTGGAATTCGGTTGAGTAAAGCCATTCGCACATCTAGTAACTCTTGTTCCTTGGTCCTTGAGTAGCGCTAAATGAAGACAAAGAAAAGTTGAACTGCACACATGCATATGTTAAATATTTTAAACAGACTTGTGGATGTGTTGGTCAAATAAAAAGCAGAAAATGGACCGACCCACAATCAGTAGAAATAGAATGGCTCCCATGATCTCTGACAGCTGGTGAGTTAATGTTACATGTCAGCTTGGTTTTAGTTCTAAAGAATAATTTGGAGACCTCACGGATGTGGTTAGCGCAGGGAAGTAAAAATAGTTCCCCATAACTAGCACAGGCATTTTCTTGGAAGTCGAGAACAAAGAGGAACTGACTGGGTAGCATGAGAAGACCATTTGCATCGCAATTCACATCAGGTTCATTTGTCTAGTTTTGCGTAGACCACGTCCAGGAGTTCCATCCCTGAATTAGACTCTAGTGTAGAGGGTCTATCTCCAAGATCAGACATAAGAGGACACTGATCTAAAACACCAACATGCACAGTATAGACTCTTATCAACAGGGCCACATAAACCAGCTGCCTTACCAAAAGCAGACTTAGAATCCAGATTTCACTCTGAAGCAAGGCTACTTATCTTTCTCTTTTCTTTTCAAAATGTCTTGCTCTTGATTTATTTCGAAGATGTCTGACCTTTATGCAAATTTTACAAGTTACTACAGCAGCATTTCCCGTAACTTTCACATTCTCACTTGCTCTATCAGCATTAACGGGAAAGGGGTTGCAATGCTTAACATTTAGTGTGACTTTGTGATTACACAAATGAAGAGCGTTTCTGGGTTTTTCTTGAAGTGGTGGTGGGACTATTTGTCCATGAAATCAATCATTTTCCTGACGAAATCTCCCTCCATAGCCGAAGCATCCCAATATATTGAAAGGCTACATTATCTAGATTTATGTTAGCTCAAAAGGTAGGCCGATTAACCAATGAAGAGAGAAGTTTCAAGACCTATTGAGAATGAGAGATATCAAAGTCATGATAATGATGGCAAATGCATTTGTGTGATAAACAGCCTGTTGGAAAATGAAGAAGCAACTATGATCAAATGGTGGGAGACAGTAGATTTACAATATTAATATCACTCACACTATGTTCCTTCATGATGATCAATGGTAAATTTTAGGGCAGACATACAGTACATTTCTCTAGTCTGGCTGACACAAAACGCGAAGTCTTCTTGACAAAGCTATCCCTCTCTGTGCACTTGTCGTCACTAGTTACTACAGCCACAGCTTATTTCTAAAATGTCTCTTCTTAATTAATTAAAATTTAATTTGAATCCTAACCCTAAACTTAAACACACGGCTAACCATATGCCTGCCTAACCTTCAACTAAAACCAAAAAGCTTATTTTTTGGGGGATGGGGGATTTTTATGATTACAGCCCAGGTTTGGAACGCTCTTTCTTATTAGTCTATTGACTAATTTACTGCCTGGTGATGTCACCAGCAAGCCAAAACTTCATTCTACCTAAACAGGCTGACATTTTCAAACAGCTCTTACACTAAAAGGGCATTATCATAATGTCCACAATTTCACAGTCTTATTCCAACCTCAAAGTGTTTAAATATACATAAAACTCAGGAAATCATGTTCTTGACTGCACTGGGCCTTTAAGTCAGTTTGGAAGTGTTTACACCATGTGGGCAGTTCTATAGGCCTAGCCTAATGAGAGGCAAAAAAAACAATGTCTTGGGTGAGCAATTATCAAATTCTTTGTACTTTCAGCATGATGTTGTGCTTTATTATTTTTACAAAACGGACAGCTCATATTTAGACATTTATGTCAGAATGAAGGATATAATAGCAAGATGATTTGTGGATTTAAATACCTTCTCAAGCACTGTAAAATAAACAGGAAAAATATTACTTTCACTTCAAATAAGTCAGTTACAACAACAACCAAGTGGCATAAAATTACAATTTAAAAAAGAGGCAGCAGAGTAGCCTAGTGGTTACAGTGTTGGACTTGTAACCGAAAGGTTGCAAGTTCAAATCCCAGAGCTGACAAGGTACAAATCTGTCGTTCTGCCCCTGAACAGGCAGTTCCTAGGCCGACTTGCCTAGTTAAAGAAAGGTACAATTTAAAAAAGAAATACTGGACAAATGCAGCGTTGAGTGGATTTACCACTATTCTCATCTCTACAAATTACAAACCATGTTTATGAGACTGAAATTACTTATGTTGCCATAGAGATGAGAGCACATCTATTACATTCCAGAACTGATTTCTATAGATGCAAAATGTTATATCTATTAATAAAAAGTTGTGTTTTTGTTTTTGTTTGTTTGATACATTTTTAAACTACTTAAATAAATACAAATTCTGGCAATTGGATGTCCTTGCAAGCCAAGAGACAATATTTTCAAATGGATTCCAAGTAGCTTTTCTTAGAACACAAATAGTTCAAATCCATGTCTTATTTTCTATGTAGCTGTACATCCTGTTGCAGCCGGCGTCCTCCACGGCGTTTGCGGCTGACAAAGCGACACCACAGGGTGGTGATACGGAACACACAGGTCAGTGCCACAACAACACCCACCCACATCACCAACGACAACTGCCCGCTTCCCTGCCGAAGAGGAATAACAAGCATTAGACACACACCATCTAGACAATATGAACATATCAAACACAACAGCAGCACTCAAGCACTCAACAAGCATCAAACTCCCCTAAATAATGTGACAAATGCATCAAACACATTTAGCAGTTTAAAACATTAACCTTTCCAGAGGAACCAAAGGAAGTCTCTGACACAGATATCCTGGAATATGTTTTCACCCCCATCAGATGTGCTACACTAGCTAGGTTTCCAGCCAATTTGCGAAAGATGTACATAGGAATACTCTAAAATCTGCATTATAACAACATTTTCATTTTCCCATCAGAGAGGTGTTTCCATCAAAATGATTTGTTACAAATAAAAGCCTGTACGTGATGACATAGTGCACATAAAATACCCTTTGCGGTTAAGTTAACATGTACCGAATAAAAAATAAAGTTACATGGGTTTACATGGCATTTTCAATACTACTGATGGTTTTCTCAACAAACAAAAAAAGCTTTATATAGCAAGTGTGCACACTCCAGTTTTGTCACGTGCCCTTAAGCCCACAGCGCTATTTGAAAGCAGTATCAAACTCATCACTCATTCACCACCCTGTGAAGTTCAGCATTAACATACTTAGTCTGTTGCCTAATAAACTGCATGCTTTCCCGACAAGTCATAGTGGGAGGACCACACACGTCATAGCGTGTCTCCAAGTTTACTTCCATATTATGGTTATTATATCAATATTTGGCCTTAAAAACGTTTCCACTGACATTTCTTGCATACATATTTCTACAGACACAAAAAGATCCCACCTTGTCTAGCTTATTTTGGTTTCTTGACAATTAGAAAGTTTTCAGAAACATTTTCTGTTTTCATCAGGCCTGTCCATGACATTTTTTAAACAACATGTACTTTACTCGCATAAAAAGGTGAGATGGAAAACAGGTTAGTGTTCTCTTTACCTGTCCCTGATGGATTCCCTTCAGCATAGCGAATGTGCTGAGATGGTTGCAGGAGCACACAGTGTGGGTGGAGTTCGAAATCACTAAGGTGCAACCCCTCCCAGACCACACCCCCGGTCCATTCTCATCCGACCAATAAACACAGGTGGGGTCAACATCACTGGACTAGGACACAGTGTATATGGGTTTGGGTCAATTCCATTACCACTCAGTCAATTTAGGAAAAAATGTGACTTAATGTAAAACATGTAAATGAAAAACATATAAACATATTTTACTGACAGTCATAGACTATTAATTAGAGACAAGTGTTACCTGCAGGTGATGGAAGGTGAGATTAACCTGTTGTGGCAGGTATGTTGTGTGGGAGTTGCTAACAGACACCGCCGCGGCACTGGACATGAGCTGCTTGTGAACTGAATTGTGTCTTCCGCATTTAACACAACCCCTCTGAATCAGAGAGGTGTGGGCAGCTGCCTTAAATCGACATCCACGTCTTTGTCGCCCATGGAACAATAGGTTAACTGCCTTGCTCAGGGGCAGAATGACAGACTTTTACCTTGTCAGCTCAGGGATTGGATCCAGCAAACTTCCGGTTACTGGTTCAACATTCTCACCACTAGGCTACCTGCTGACCCATTGTAAATATGTGGTCAGCATGTGCTCAGTGTGTTTATATTACCTGTGTGGTTGGTCTCTATCCTGGTCACGTTCTCTGTCAACAGTGGAGCGATCAGTCTGATAGAGATTTCAATCGTTCTCAGTAACTTAGTCACTTCACTGCTACTGCGGTGACCATTGGACTGGAGGCCCAGTTGAACAACATCAGTGGTATTAACCAGTAACAAGAGAAGAGCGACATAAGGGTTTTGTACGTGTGTGTTAGAGGTCGACCGATTATGATTTTTCAATACCGATACCGATTATTGGAGGACGAAAAAAGCCGATACTGATTAAACGGACGATTTAAAAAAAAACATGCATTTGTAATAATGACAATTACAACAATACTGAATGAACACTTATTTTAACTTAATATAATACATCAATAAAATCAATTTAGCCTAAAAAAAATGAAGCATGTTCAATTTGGTTTAAATAATGCAAAAACAAAGTGTTGGAGAAGAAAGTAAAAGTGCAATATGTGCCATGTAAAAAAGGTAACTTTTAAGTTCCTTGCTCAGAACATGAGAACATATGAAAGCTGGTGGGTTATTTTAACAGGAGTATTCAATTTTCCCAGGTAAGAAGTTTTAGGTTGTAGTTATTATAGGAATTATAGGACAATTTCTCTCTATACGATTTGTATTTCATATACCTTTGACTATTTGATGTTCTTATACGCACTTTAGTATTGCCAGTGTAACAGTATAGCTTAAGTCCCTCTCCTCGTCCCTACTCGGGCTCGAACCAGGAACACATCGACAACAGCCACCCTCGAAGCAGCGTTACCCATGCAGAGAAAGGGAAACAACTACTCCAAGTCTCAGAGCGAGTGACGTTTGAAACGCTATTAGCGCGCACCCTGCTAACTAGCCATTTCACATTGGTTACACCAGCCTAATCTCGGGAGTTGTTAGGCTTGAAGTCATAAACAGCTCAATGCTTGAAGCACAGCAACGAGCTGCTGGCAAAACGCACTAAAGTGCTGTTTGAATGAATGCTTACGAGCCTGCTGGTGCCTACCATCGCTCAGTCAGACTGCTCTATCAAATCATAGACTTAATTATAACCTAATAACACACAGAAATACGAGCCTTGGGTCATTAATATGGTTGAATCCGGGAACTATCATCTCGAAAACAAGACGTTTACTCTTTCAGTGAAATACGGAACCGTATAGAACCGTATTTTATCTTATGGGTGGCATCCATAAGTCTAAATATTCCTGTTACATTGCACAACCTTCAATGTTATGTCATAATTACGTAAAATTCTGGCAAATTAGGCGGCCCAAACTGTTGCATATACACTGACTCTGCGTGTAATGAACGCAAGAGAAGTGACACAATTTCACCTGGTTAATATTGCCTGCTAACCTGGATTTATTTTAGCTAAATATGCAGGTTTAAAAATGTATACTTCTGTGTATTGATTTAAAGAAAGGAATTGATGTTTATGGTTAGGTGCAGTCGTGCAACGATTGTGCTTTTTTTAAATCATCCCCCATTTGGCGAAGTTGGCTGTCTTTGTTAGGAAGAAATAGTCTTCACAGACTTCGCAACGAGCCAGGTTAGCAGGCAATAGGTTTAAAAATATATACTTGTGTATTGATTTTAAGAAAGGCATTGATGTTTATGGTTAGGTACACATTGGAGCAAGACAGTCCTTTTTCGCGAATACGCACCGCATCGATTATATGCAACGCAGGACACGCTAGATAAACTAGTAATATCATCAACCATGTGTAGTTAACTAGTGATTATGATTGATTGTTTTTTATATAATAAGTTTAATGCTAGCTAGCAACTTACCATGGATTCTTACTGCATTCGTGTAACAGGCAGTCTCCTAGGGGAGTGCAATGTAATCAGGTGGTTAGAGCGTTGGACTAGTTAACTGTAAGGTTGCAAGATTGAATCCCGAGCTGACAAGGTAAAAATCTGTCGTTCTGCCCCTGAACAAGGCAGTTAACCCACCGTTCGTTCCTAGGCCGTCATTGAAAATAACAATGTGTTCTTAACTGACTTGCCTAGTTAAATAACGGATAAATAAAGGTGTAAAAAAATCGGTGTCCAAAAAATACAGATTTCCGATTGTTATGAAAACTTGAAATCGGCCCTGATTAATCGGCCATTCCGAAAAATCGATCGACCGCTAGTGTGTGTGTGCGTTTGCATGTGTGTTTCTGTGTGGTGACTTACTGTCAAAAGAATATCTCCAGATGGCAGCGATCTTGTAGATCCAGGCAACGTAGAGTTGCTCAACACCAAACAGTTGTTTCTCAACAGAGACAATAAACTAACAAGGCCTGGTAGAGTCTGGGAGGGAGGGAGGAGGGGGGGCATGTGCATTAGTGGGAAAATGCATAAAACATTCAAGATCAAGAAAAAATAACCTTTTCTCAATTAATAATGTAATAATTCTAAAGTAAAGCTTTACCTGTCCAGGCTGTGTTTCATACTGGTCACAAATAAGCGCTAAAGTTAAAACATGGAGACATACAGTGTTATCTCAATACCCTTCTACAGTACACTATGTACATAGCTGTGCATGATAAAGGAGTACATCATGGACAACAGGTGGAATGGTGCTTGACTCTCACCTACACACTTAGTTTGGTTTTTGCTAAAGTTAGTAAATCCAGCAGGACACTGGCACCAGTAACTGCCATTCAGGTTTTGGCCTGGGTAAATAAAACTTGACAAGGAATGTTATAGTGGTTCAGTAGTCAGCCTGTACATGGAAGACAGACAAAAGAGTATTTAGACTAAACCCAATACAACAGCACCCAAGAAGAAATGTGTCTCTCACCTGCACACTGAGTTTGTCTGTTGCCATAGCGACTGAATCCTGTGTGACACTTGCACAGGTAGCTGCCCAGCTGATTGAGATCGATTCCCCATTCCCCACTAAAATGTTGGTTCTCAACACACTCATCTATGTCTGATAGAGAAAGGGAGTGGTAAAGGGAAAAGTAGTGGAGATGGAAAGATTAAAGACTGTTTATTGACAAAGAGAGGGTGATAATCCCTCACACGTTAACACAGTCACACTTTCAATAAGATTATATTGACCACCACATGATTCAAAGCCAAGCGATCTGAAGACAGAATAGCATTGACAGTAGTAGCTTTCACAGGTGTTGATACAAGTTGAATAGCCTACAGATGTTCTTCTCATTTAAGCTCTCATTATATCTACATGAGGGAGATGAGAGGTGAATTTCGAAATACTAGATTATCTTCAGAAAAAACATCCCACTACTAAACAGTACATAGTGTTGAACGTTCCTAAACAGGGTCTGTTTAATTCTGGACATTATCAAGTAGCCACCATTTGCCTCGATGACAGCTTTGCTTACTCTTGGCATTCTCTCAACCAGCTTTACCTGGAATGCTTTTCTGGCAGTCTTGGAGTTCCCACATATGCAGAACACTTGTTGACTGCTTTCCTTCACTCTGCGGTCCAACTCATCCTAAACCATCTCTATTGGGTGGAGGTCAGGTGATTGTGGAGGCCAGGTCATCTGATGCAGCACTCCATCCCTCTCCTTCTTGGTCAAATAGCACTTACACAGCCTGGAGGTTTGTTTTTGGGTCATTGTCCTGTTGAAAAACAAATGATAGTCCCACTAAGCACATACCAGATGGGATGGCGTATTGCTACAGAATGCTGTGGTAGCCATGCTGTTTAAGTGTGCCTTGAATTCTACATAAATCACTGACAGTGTCACCAGCAAAGCACTTCCACACCATCATACCTCCTCCTCCATGCTTCACGGTGGGAACGACACATGTGGAGATCATCCGTTCACCTGCTCTGCGTCTCACAAAGCCACGGCGGTTGGAACCACAAATCTCAAATTTGGACTCATCAGACCAAAGGACAGATTTTCACCGGTCTAATGACCATTGCTCGTGTTTCTTGGCCCAAGCAAGTCTCTTCCTCTTATTGGTGTCCTTTAGTAGTGGTTTCTTTGCAGCAATTCGACCATGAAGGCCTGATTCATGCAGTCTCCTCTGAACAGTTAATGTTGAGATGTGTCTGTTACTTGAACTCTCTGAAGCATTTATTCAGGCTGCAATTTCTGAGGGTGGTAACTCTAATGAACTTATCCTCTGCAGCAGAGGTAACTCTGGGTCTTCCTTTCCTGTGGCAGTCCTAATGAGAGCCAGTTTCATCATAGCGCTTGATGGTTTTTGCGACTGCACTTGAAGAAACTTTCAAAGTTCTAGAAATGTTCCACATTGACTGACCTTCATGTCCTAAATTAATGATGGACTGTCGTTTCTTTTGCAAGTATGTTAACACAGCTGAAAACTGTTGTGCTGATTAAAGAAGCAATAAAACTGGCCGCCATTAGACTAGTTGTGTTTCTGGAGTGTCAGCATTTGTGGGTTCGATTACAGGCTGAAAATGAGCAGAAACAAATAACTTTCTTCTGAAACTTGTCAGTCTATTCTTGTTCTGAGAAATTAAGGCTATTCCATGTGAGAAATTGAACAATTAGCCTTTTAAAATTATAAACCTGGATTAGCTAACACAACGTGCCATTGCAACACAGGAATGGTGGTTGCTGATAATGTGCCTCTATACGCCTATGTTGATATTCCATAAAAAATAAGCCGTTTCCAGCTACAATAGTCTTTTACAACATGAACAATGTCTACAATGTATTACTGATCAATTTGATGTTATTTTAATGAACGAAAAATGTGAATTTCTTTCAAAAACAAGGACATTTCAATGATGATGTGTTGGTCAAATAAAAAGTAGAAAATGGACCGACCCACAATCAGTAGAAATAGAATGGCTTCCATGACCTCTGACAGCTGGTGAGTTAATGTTACATGTCAGCTTGGTTTTAGTTCTAAAGAATAATTTGGAGACCTCACGCATGTGGTTAGCGCAGGGAAGTAAAAATAGTTCCTCATAACTAGCAACGGAGTATTATTTTAAGTAGAAAACAAAGAGAAACTGACTGTGTGGCATGAGAAGACCATTTGCATCGCAATTCACATCAGGTTAATTTGTCTAGTTTTGCATAGACCACGTCCAGGAGTTCCATCCCTGAATTAGACTCTAGTGTAGAGGGTCTATCTCCAAGATCAGACATAAGAGGACACATTGATCTAAAACACCAACATGCACAGTATAGACTCTTATCAACAGGGCCACATAAACCATCTGCCTTACCAAAAGCAGACTTAGAATCCATATTTCACTCTGAAGCAAGGCTACTTATCTTTCTCTTTTCTTTTCAAAATGTCTTGCTCTTGATTTATTTTGAAGATGACTGACCTTTCTGCAAATTTTACAAGTTACTGCAGCAGCATTTCCCTTAACTTTCACATTCTCACTTGCTCTATCAGCATTGACGGGAAAGGGGTTGCAATGCTTAACATTTAGTGTGTCTTTGTGATTACACAAATGAAGAGGGTTTCTGGGTTTTTTCTTGAAGTGGTGGTGGGACTATTTGTCCATGAAATCAATCATTTTCCTGAAGAAATCTCCTTCCATAGCCGAAGCATCCTAATACATTGAAAGGCTACATTATCTAGATGTATGTTAGCTCAAAGGTAGGTCGATTAACAGGAAAAATATTACTTTCACTTAAAATAACTCAGTTACAACAACAACCAAGTGGCATAATACTGGACAAATGCAGCATTGTATTCTCATCTCTACAAATTACAAACCATGTTTATGAGACTGAAATGACTTATGTCTGTTGCCATAGAGATGAGAGCTCATCTGTTACACTTCAGAACTGATAACAGTTCGACACATGAGATATTGTATATCTATTAACATAAAGTTGTGTTCTTATATTTTTGTTTGTTTGATACATTTTCATACTACTTAAAAAAAGAATTGCTGGCATGTGGATGCCCTTGCAAGCCAAGAGACAATGTTACAAATGAATTTCAATCCAAGTAAAGCTTTTCTTAGAACACAAATAGTTCAAATCCATGTCTTATTTTCTATGTAGCTGTACATCCTGTTGCAGCCGGTGTCCTCCACGGCGTTTGCGGCTGACAAAGCGACACCACAGGGTGGTGATCAGGGACAGGAACACACAGGTCAGTGCCACAACAACACCCACCCACATCACCAACGACAGCTGCCCGCTTCCCTGCCGAAGAGGAATAACAAGCATTAGACACACACCATCTAGACAGTATGAACATATCAAACAACAGCACTTAACTTAAGCACTCAACAAGCATCAGACACACACCATCTAGACAATACGAACATATCAAACAACAGCACTTCACTTAAGCACTCAACAAGCATCAGACACACACCATCTAGACAATACGAACATATCAAAACACACGTTCGAGCCTCCAAAAGAACATCAGCACTTAAGCACTCAACAAATATCAAACTCCCCTAAATAATGTGACAAATGAATCAAACACTTCCAGATGAGCCAACGATAGTCTCTGACACAGATATCTGGGAATATATTTTCTCCCTCTTCAGATGTGCTACAGTAGCTACAGTAAGTTTCCATCCATTTGGCAACAGATTTACATGGGAATACTCTAAAATCAGCATTAAAACAATATGTGCATTTTCCCACCAGAGAGGTGTTTCCATCACATTGACATGTTGCAGATAAAAGGCTGTGCTTGATGACATAGTGCAGATAAAAATATCCTTTGCGGTAAAATGTCCATGACCCGAATAAAAAATACAAGTTAAATGGGTTTACATGGCATTTTCGACTCTACTGAGGGTTTTCTCACAATTATTTTTTTGTGCCCACTCCGGTATTGAAACGTGCCCTTAAGCCCACAGCGCTATTTGAAAGCAGCATCAAGCTCATCACCATGCACATTCACCACCCTGTGAAGTTCAACATAAACATACTTAGTCTGTTGCCTAATAAACTGCATGCTTTCCCGACAAGTCATAGTGGGAGGACCACACACGTCATAGCGTGACTCCAAGTTTACTTCCATATCATGGTTATTATATCAATATTTGGCCATAAAAGCGTTTCCACGACATGTCTTGCATAATTATTTTTACAGATACAATCCCACCTTGTCTAGCTTATTTTGTATTCTTGACATTTAGAAAGTTTCCATCAGGCCTGTCATGACATTTTTCATCCGACATGTACTTTACTCGCATAAAAAGGTTGGATGGAAAACTGGTTAGTGTTCTCATCACCTTTACCTGTTGCATTTCGCTCATCAGAGCGAATGTGCTGAGATGGTTGCAGGAGCACACAGTCTGGTTGGAGTTTGACATCACTAAGGTGCAACCCCTCCCAGACCACACCCCCGGTTCATTCTCATCCGACCAATAAACACAGGTGGGGTCAACATCACTGGACTAGGACACAGTGTATATGGGTTGGGGTCAATTCCATTTAGACTCAGAAAATTCAGGAAAAAATGTGACTTGATGGAAAATATATCAATGAAAAACATGTTTTACTGACAGTCAGAAACTATTAAGTAGAGACAAGTGTTACCTGCAGGTGATGGAAGGTGAGATTAACCTGTTGGGGCAGGTATGTTGTGTTGGAGTTGCTAACGGACACCGTCGCAGCACTGGACATGAGCTGCTGGCTCTGATGAGAAGTGTTGTCCTTCAGACTATCCAGATTCCTATAGCTGAGCAGAAAGACATACGCAAACCCTGCACACAAAAAACAACACAAGAAAACATAAGGCCTGATACAAGAACATGTACAACTCACAATATCTCAATGTGTGCCTTTAATAATATTTGGAGCAGACGATTGGTACTGCAGGACTGTGGCTACCTGGGTAATTCTGGTCATCTCCAACCACCGTCTCCCAGGTGGTGTCAAATTGAGTGTTCTCATTGGTCAGGCTGACTGGTCCTTCAGGTGGAGTCTTGTCTCTTCTCACCATAATCTCAACCTCTGCTTTTCAACATATTGACAAAATCAACACAGAGCATAAATCACCATTACTGAAAGAACACAGTATTGCATTAATTATATTTTAAGTTGACACAATGTAATGTGCTCGTTAGTGCTCCGTTTACGGTCAGTATGGTGCTCAGATTGCAGTACCTGTGAAGTGGTAAGTAAATGGGAAAGCGTGATACCTAGTCAGTGGTCCAACTGAATGTGTTCAACTGAATTGTATCTTCTGCATTTAACCCAACCCCTCTGAATCAGAGAGGTGCGGGCAGCTGCCTTAAATCGGCATCCACGTCTTCGTCGCCCATGGAACAATGGGTTAACTGCCTTGCTCAGGGGCAGAACGACAGATTTTTATCTTGTCAGCTCGGGGATTCGATTCAGCAACCTTCCGGTTACTGTTCCAACGTCCGTTAGGCTACCTGCCGCCCCATTGTAAATATGTGCTCAGTGTGTGTGTGTGTTACCTGTGTGGTTGGTCTCTATCCTGGTCACGTTCTCTGTCAGCAGTGGAGCGATCAGTCTGATAGAGATTTCAATCGTCCTCAGTAACTTAGTCACTTCACAAGCTACTACGGTGACCATTGGACTGGAGGCCCAGTTGAAGAACATCAGTGGTATTAACCAGTAACTAGAGAAGAGAGACATTAGGGTTTTGTACGTGTGTGTTAGAGGTCGACCGATTATGATTTTTCAACGCCGATACCGATTATTGGAGGACCAAAAAAGCCGATACCGATTAAATCGACCGATTTAAAAAAAAAATAATAATAATAATGACAATTACAACAATACTGAATTAAAACTTATTTCAACTTAATATAATACATCAATAAAATCAATTTAGCCTAAAAAAAATGAAGCATGTTCAATTTGGTTTAAATAATGCAAAAAAAAAAGTGTTGGAGAAGAAAGTAAAAGTGCAATATGTGCCATGTAAAAAAGGTAACTTTTAAGTTCCTTGCTCAGAACATGAGAACATATGAAAGCTGGTGGTTCATTTTAACAGGTAAGAAGTTTTAGGTTGTAGTTATTATAGGAATTATAGAACAATTGCTTTCTATACGATTTGTATTTCATATACCTTTGACTATTTGATGTTCTTATAGGCAATTTAGTATTGCCAGTGTAACAGTATAGCTTCCGTCCCTCTCCTCGCCCCTACCTGGGCTCGAACCAGGAACACATCGACAACAGCCACCCTCGAAGCAGCGTTACCCATGCAGAGAAAGGGGAACAACTACTCCAAGTCTCAGAGCAAGTGACGTTTGAAACGCTATTAGCGCGCACCCTGCTAACTAGCTAGCCATTTCACATTGGTTACACCAGCCTAATCTCGGGAGTTGTTAGGCTTGAAGTCATAAACAGCTCAATGCTTGAAGCACAGCGACGAGCTGCTGGCAAAACGCACTAAAGTGCTGTTTGAATGAATGCTTACGAGCCTGCTGGTGCCTACCATCGCTCAGTCAGACTGCTCTATCAAATCATAGACTTAATTATAACATAATAACACACAGAAATATGAGCCTTAGGTCATTAATGTGGTCGAATCCGGAAACTATCATCTCGAAAACAAGACGTTTATTCTTTAGGTGAAATACGGAACCATTCCATATTTTATCTAACAGGTGGCATCCATAAGTCTAAATATTCCTGTTACATTGCACAACTTTCAATGTTATGTCATAATTACGTACAATTCTGGCAAATTAGGCGGCCCAAACTGTTGCATATACACTGACTCTGCGTGTAATGAACGCAAGAGAAGTGACACAATTTCACCTGGTTAATATTGCCTGCTAACCTGGATTTATTTTAGCTAAATATGCAGGTTCAAAAATGTATACTTCTGTGTATTGATTTAAAGAAAGGAATTGATGTTTATGGTTAGGTGCAGCCGTGCAATGATTGTGCTTTTTTTGCAAATGCGCTTTTGTTAAATCATCCTCAGTTTGGCGAAGTTGGCTGTCTTTGTTAGGAAGAAATAGTCTTCACAGAGTTCACAACAAGCCAGGTTAGCAGGCAATATTAACTACATATGCGGGTTTAAAAATATATACTTGTGTATTGATTTTAAGAAAGGCATTGATGTTTATGGTTAGGTACACATTGGAGCAAGACAGTCCTTTTTCGCGTATAAGCACCGCATCGATTATATGCAACGCAGGACACGCTAGATAAACTAGCAATATCATCAACCATGTGTAGTTAACTAGTGATTATGATTGATTTATTGTTTTTTATATTATAAGTTTAATGCTAGCTAGCAACTTACCTTGCCTTCTTACTGCATTCGTGTAACACGCAGTCTCCTCGTGGAGTGCAATGTAATCAGGTGGTTAGAGCGTTGGACTAGTTAACTGTAAATTTGCAAGATTGAATCCCTGAGCTGACAAGGTAAAAATCTGGCGTTCTGCCCCTGAACAAGGCAGTTAACCCACTGTTCCTAGGCCGTCATTGAAAATAACAATGTGTTCTTAACTGACTTGCCTAGTTAAATAACGGATAAATAAAGGTGAAAAAAAATCGGTGTCCAAAAAATACCGATTTCTGATTGTTATGAAAACTTGAAATCGGCCCTGATTAATCGGCCATTCTGATTAATCGGTCGACCTCTAGTGTGTGTGTGCGTTTGCATGTGTGTTGACTTACTGTCAAAAGCATATCTCCAGATGGCAGCGATCTTGTAGGTCCAGAAAACGTAGAGTTGCTCAACACCAAACAGTTGTTTCTCAACAGAGAAAATAAACGATCAAAGCCTGGTAGAGTCTGGGAGGGAGGGAGGAGGGGGGGCATGTGCATTAGTGGGAAAATGCATAAGACATTCAAGATCAAGGAAAAATACCCTTTTCTCAATGAATAATGTAATAATTCTAAAGTAAAGCTTTACCTGTCCAGGCTGTGTTTCATACTGGTCACAAATAAGCTCTAAAGTTAAAACATGGAGACATACAGTGTTATCTCAATACCCTTCTACAGTACACTATGTACAGACCTGTGCATGATAAAGGAGTACATCATGGACGACAAGTGGAATGGTGCTTGTCTCTCACCTACACACTTAGCTTGGTTTTTGCCAAAGTTAGTAAATCCAGCAGGACACTGGCACCAGTAACTGCCAATCAGGTTTTGACAGATGCCCACATTTCCACATACTCCGTCTGTATTACACTCGTCAATGTCTGAAAGAGGAAGAGAGAAAGAAAGAGATGAGGAATTAAGGGAGAGATGTTGAAAGTGTGGGATGACAAGAAAGGACGTCACACACAAACATTTTACCAGTGATATTCTCAGGCTCTAATCTAAACCCAGGAAGACACCGTTTTAAACAGCCTGCGGTGTTGACGCATGTTCAATTGTCCCCACAGATGGAGAGAATGTCTATACACTCGTTGATATCTAAATAATGTTGAGTCCAAGTGTAAGAGAGTTTAAAATGTTTCCACCTTCATCACCAAAATGGTACCTTTTCGATGGCGCATCTGACTAATGTGTTGTCAAGCAGACAGTTATGTGTGTTTGTTAATCAGAGGATAATTAGTTTGAGCCAGGGACAGTAAAGCAGGCACAGTGAAGCCTGTTACACAAGGGGTAAATACCAGAAACAGAATATTATGGGTCAGTCAAAATAACACAGCAGTGGACGCGACAGTCAGAAGACTCAAGAAGAATTGTGTTTCTCTCACCTACACACGGAGTGTGTCCGTCGCCAGAGTTCCTAAATCCATTGGGACACGTGCACAGGTAGCTACCCACCTGATTAAGACAGGTTCCCCATTTCCCACAAATATTTGGGAACGTAACACACTCCTCTATGTCTGAAAGAAAAAGCATTTGGTGAGGATGAAGTGGAGATGGAGAGATGAGGGTGAGAGTCTCTGATTATAAGGATGATACTAAAGACACAGAATTCTTACCCAAGCATTGTCGCGCGGCACCAGTAAAGTCATCAAACCCAGGATGACACAAACAGAAGTAGCTACCCTCAGTTTTGAAACAATCTGAATTGTCCCCACAGATGAGGGAGTTGCTACTGCACTCGTCGATATCTAAATGACACCACATATACAAAAGAATGTTATGACAGGTGTAATGTTGTTGCATGGCCATTTAAACGTTTTGGCTAGTCCTGCTTACATACGATTCACTCTCAAACTCAAGGTATCCATAAGAGTATTGATTCAAAGCTCTATACATCAGAGGAAAATAATGTTTAAAGTTCTGACAGAGATCATATTTACGTCAAGATAAATACATATTTACATATCATCATCACAAATAGCATAACACAAAATAGCTTTAGACCCACCTTCCTGTGGCGCTCCATGACCATAGTCCTTGAGAAGCGCTAAATGAAGACACAAAAGAAAGGTTGAACTGCACACATACATATAATATATATCTTTTAAAGACTCAGTGATGTTGGTCAAATAAAAAGCTGAACATTTACTGACCCAGAATCAGGAGAAATATAATTGCTCCCATGCTCTCTGACAAGCGATGAGTTAATGTCAAATACCAGCTTGGCTTTCATTCTAAGTAATGATTTGGTAACATCACGCATATGGTAAGCACAGTGAAGTAAGAATAGCTCATCTTATCTAGCAACATCTTTCTCTTTAAACAGCAACCGCCCCTAAAAAACAACTTCTCATTTAGAAAACAGCCTATGTAGCATCTATATGAGTCCGAAACGTATTCTTTACTGCCAAAATCGACTACCAAGTGTAAATAGGATCATTTTTCATAAAGTCATTCTTTAACCAAGTTTTGTGAGATTGTGGTCGTGAATACTGCATCACAACATAAATGAAGGTTGGGTTTGTTGAAATGGAGTGTAATGGATGGAATGGACTGAATGGACTATTATCAAACCCATGAAAACCATGTTTTTTATACCATTCCATTTCCTCAATTCCAACCATTATTATGAGCCATTCTCCGCCTCAGCAGCCTCCACAACTGTTCAATACTGCACACAGATGGCAGCACACAAGTAATCATCAGTTCGGAGTGCAGCTGCACATGTCCTTATCCAGGCACTTGTCCTCTCCTGTCTGGACTACTGCAACTCGCAGGAGGCTGCGCTCACCACTTGTGCAATCAACCCCCTGCAACTTATCCAGAACTCAGAAGCCTGCATGGTTTTCAACCTTCCCAAGATCCCTCATGTCACCCCACTCCTTCACTCACTCTACTGGCTTCTAGTCGAAGCTCGCATCCACTACAACACCATGGTGCTTACCTACGGAACAGAAAGAGGAACTGCCCCTCCCTACCTTTAGGCTATGCTCAAACCCTACAGCCCAAACCGAGCACTCGGCTCTGCCACCTCAGGTCTCATGGCACGGGTGGGGGGGGAGCTCCCACCTCAGCCCAATCCAAGCTCTTTTCTGACCTGTTACCCCAATGGTGGAACCAGCTTCCCCCTGAAGCTAGGTCAGCAGAGTCCCTGCCCATCTTCCAAAAACATCTGAAACACTACCTCTTCAAACAGTATCTTAAATAATTATCCTCCTCACCTCGACCACCCGCCATTTTTTTTATAAAAAAATAACACTTGCACTTGACACCCCCACCCCTCTTCTAGCTCTGAATCTACCGATAGCTACATTAATGAGGGAAAATGTACTTTCTATGCCTGTGATATGTGGTTCACCCACCTTGCTATCTTAAGATGAATGCACTAACTGGAAGTCGCTCTGGATAAGAGCATCTGCTAAATGACTAAAATGTATATGTAGCTGTCTCTTTTCTCTCAATTAGTTGGTGTCAAGTTGAGTGTTCTCATTGGTCAGGCTGACTGGTCCTTCAGGTGGAGTCTTGTCTCTCCTCACCATAATCTCAACCTCTGTTTTTCAACATTGACAAAATCAACACAGAGCAGAAATCCCCATTACTGAAAGAACACAGTATTGCATTAAAGATATTTTAACGTTGACACAATGTAATGTGCTTGTTAGTGCTCCGTTTATGATCAGTATGGTGCTCAGATTGTGGTCAACCTGTGGTGCCTGCGAGGTGGTCAGTAAATGGTAAATATGTGGTCAGCGTGTGCTCAGAGTCCATGTGTTACCTGTGTGGTTAGGTCTCTGGCAGCAGCTGAGCGTTCAGTCAGAGAGATTTCAATCTTCCTCAGTAACTTAGTCACTTCACTGCTACTACGGTGACCATTGGACTGGAGGCCCAATTGAAGAACATCAGTGGTATTAACCAGTAACTACAGAAAAGAGACAATAGTTATATGCATGTGTGTGTTTGTGTGTGGTGACTTACAACGTAGAGTTGCTCAACACCTAACTGTTTTTCTCAACAGAGACAAGAAACTATCAAAGCCTGGTACAGTCTGGGAGGGGGGAGGGGGGCATGTGCATTAGTGGGGAAATGCATAAAACAATTCTAGATCAAGGAAAAATACAATTTTCTAATGAATAATGTAATAATTCTAAAGTAAAGCTTTACCTGTCCAGGCTGTGTTTCATACTGGTCACAGAAGCTCTAAAGTAAAAGCATGGAGACATTATCTCAATACCCTTCTACAGTACACTATGTACATAGCTGTGCATGATAAAGGAGTACATCATGGACAACAGGTGGAATGGTGCTTCACTCTCACCTACACACTTAGTTTGGTTTTTGCTGAAGTTAGTAAATCCAGCAGGACACTGGCACCAGTAACTGCCATTCAGGTTTTGGCCTGGGTAAATAAAACTTGACAAGGAATGTTATAGTGGTTCAGTAGTCAGCCTGTACATGGAAGACAGACAAAAGAGTATTTAGACTAAACCCAATACAACAGCACCCAAGAAGAAATGTGTCTCTCACCTGCACACTGAGTTTGTCTGTTGCCATAGCGACTGAATCCTGTGTGACACTTGCACAGGTAGCTGCCCAGCTGATTGAGATCGATTCTCCGTTCCCCACAAAAATGTTGGTTCTCAACACACTCATCTATGTCTGATAGAGAAAGGGAGTGGTAAAGGGAAAAGTAGTGGAGATGGAAAGATGATTAAAGATTGTTTTTTTGACAAAGAGAGGGTGATAATCCCTCACACGTTAACACAGTCACACTTTCAATAAGATTATATTGACCACCACATGATTCAAAGCCAAGCGATCTGAAGACAGAATAGCATTGACAGTAGTAGCTTTCAAAGGTGTTGATACAAGTTGAATAGCCTACAGATGTTCTTCTCATTTAAGCTCTCATTATATCTACATGAGGGAGATGAGAGGTGAATTTCGAAATACTAGATTATCTTCAGAAAAAACATCCCACTACTAAACAGTACATAGTGTTGAACGTTCCTAAACAGGGTCTGTTTAATGCTGGAGATGATCAAAGGTCAACAATACTGATCAAAGTACAGCACCAGTCCAAAATTAAGACACATCTACTCAGTCAAGGTTTTTTTTTATTTTTACTATTTTCTACAATAGTGAAGACATCAAAACTATGAAATAATACATATGGAATCATGTAATAACCAAAAAAGTGTTAAACAAATCAAAATAGATTTAATGTGTTAGATTCTTTAAAGTAGCCACCATTTGCCTTGATGACTGCTTTGCACACTCTTGGCATTCTCTCAACCAGCTTTACCTGGAATGCTTTTCTGGCAGTCTTGGAGTTCCACATATGCTGAACACTTGTTGGCTGCTTTCCTTCACTCTGCGGTCCAACTCATCCTAAACCATCTCTATTGGGTGGAGGTCAGGTGATTGTAGAGGCCAGGTCATCTGATGCAGCACTCCATCACTCCTTCTTGGTCAAATAGCCCTTACACCGCCTGGAGGTTTGTTTTTGGGTCATTGCACAAACCAGATGGGATGACGTATCGCTGCAGAATGCTGTGGTAGCCATGCTGTTTAGGTGTGCCTTGAATTCTACATAAATCACTGATAGTGTCACCAGCAAAGCACCTCCACACCATCATATCTCCTCCTCCATGCTTCACGGTGGGAACGACACGTGGAGATCATCCGTTCACCTGCTCTGCGTCTCACAAAGCCACGGCGGTTGGAACCACAAATCTCAAATTTGGACTCATCAGACCAAAGGACAGATTTTCACCGGTCTAATGACCATTGCTCGTGTTTCTTAGCCCAAGCAAGTCTCTTCCTCTTATTGGTGTCCTTTAGTAGTGGTTTCTTTGCAGCAATTCAACCATGAAGGCCTGATTCATGCAGTCTCCTCTGAACAGTTAATGTTGAGATGTGTCTGTTACTTGAACCCTCTGAAGCATTTATTCGGGCTGCAATTTCTGAGGGTGGTAACTCTAATGAACTTATCCTCTGCAGCAGAGGTAACTCTGGGTCTTCCTTTCCTGTGGCAGTCCTAATGAGAGCCAGTTTCATCATAGCGCTTGATGGTTTTTGCGACTGCACTTGAAGAAACGTTCAAAGTTCTAGAAATGTTCCACATTGACTGACCTTCATGTCCTAAATTAAAGATGGACTGTCGTTTCTTTTGCAAGTATGTTAACACAGCTGAAAACTGTTGTGCTGATTAAAGAAGCAATAAAACTGGCCGCCATTAGACTAGTTGAGTATCTGGAGCGTCAGCATTTGTGGGTTCGATTACAGGCTGAAAATGAGCAGAAACAAATAACTTTCTTCTAAAACTTGTCAGTCTATTCTTGTTCTGAGAAATTAAGGCTATTCCATGTGAGAAATTGAACAATTAGCCTTTTAAAATTATAAACCTGGATTAGCTAACACAACGTGCCATTGCAACACAGGAATGGTGGTTGCTGATAATGTGCCTCTATACGCCTATGTTGATATTCCATAAAAAAATAAGCCGTTTCCAGCTACAATAGTCTTTTACAACATGAACAATGTCTACAATGTATTACTGATCAATTTGATGTTATTTTAATGGCCCAAAAATGTGCTTTTCTTTCAAAAACAAGGACATTTCAATGATGATGTGTTGGTCAAATAAAAAGCAGAAAATGGACCGACCCACAATCAGTAGAAATAGAATGGCTTCCATGACCTCTGACAGCTGGTGAGTTAATGTTACATGTCAGCTTGGTTTTAGTTCTAAAGAATAATTTGGAGACCTCACACATGTGGTTAGTGCAGGGATGTAAAAATATTTCCCCATAACTAGCAACGGAGTATTATTTTAAGTAGAAAACAAAGAGGAACTGACTGTGTGGCATGAGAAGACCATTTGCATCGCAATTCACATCAGGTTAATTTGTCTAGTTTTGCGTAGACCACGTCCAGGAGTTCCATCCCTGAATTAGACTCTAGTGTAGAGGGTCTATCTCCAAGATCAGACATAAGAGGACACATTGATCTAAAACACCAACATGCACAGTATAGACTCTTATCAACAGGGCCACATAAACCATCTGCCTTACCAAAAGCAGACTAACAATCCATATTTCACTCTGAAGCAAGGCTACTTATCTTTCTCTTTTCTTTTCAAAATGTTTTGCTCTTGATTTATTTTGAAGATGACTGACCTTTATGCAAATTTTACAAGTTACTGCAGCAGCATTTCCCTTAACTTTCACATTCTCACTTGCTCTATCAGCATTGACGGGAAAGGGGTTGCAATGCTTAACATTTAGTGTGTCTTTGTGATTACACAAATTAAGAGGGTTTCTGGGTTTTTCTTGAAGTGGTGGTGGGACTATTTGTCCATTAAATCAATAATTTTCCTGATGAATTCTCCTTCCATAGCCGAAGCATCCTAATATATTGAAAGGCTACATTATCTAGATTTATGTTAGCTCAAAAGGTAGGTCGATTAACCAATGAAGAGAGAAGTTTCAAGAGCTATTGAGAATGAGAGATATCAAAGTCATGATAATGATGGCAAATGCATTTGTGTGATAAACAGCCTGTTGGAAAATGAAGAAGTAACTATGATCAAATGGTGGGAGACATTGGATTTACAATATTAATATCACTCACACTATGTTCCTTCATGATGATCAACGGTAAATTTCAGGGCAGACATACAGTACATTTCTCTAGTCTGGCTGACACAAAACGCGAAGTCTTCTTGACAAAGCTATCCCTCTCTGTGCACTTGTCGTCACTAGTTACTACAGCCACAGCTTATTTCTAAAATGTCTCTTCTTAATTAAAATTTCATTTGAAACAAAACCCTAAACTTAAACACACGGCTAACCATATGCCTAACCATAACCTTAAATTAAGACCAAAAAGCTTGTTTTTTTGGGGGGGGGGTGGGGGATTTTTATGATACAGCCCAGGTTTGGAACGCTCTTTCTTATTGGTCTATTGACTAATTTACTGCCTGGTGATGTCACCAGCAAGCCAAAACTCCATCCTACCTAAACAGGCTGACATTTTCAAACAGCTCTTACACTAAAAGGGCATTATCATAATGTCCACAATTTCACAGTCTTATTCCAACCTCAAAGTGTTTAAATATACATAAAACTCAGGAAATCATGTTCTTGACTGCACTGGGCCTTTAAGTCAGTTTGGAAGTCTTTACACCATGTGGGCAGTTCTATAGGCCTAGCCTAATGAGAGGCAAAAAAAACAATGTCTTGGGTGAGCAATTATCAAATTCATTGTACTTTCAGTATGATGTTGTGCTTTATTTTTGAAGAAACGGACAACTCATATTTAGATATTTATATCAGAATGGAGGAAATAATAGGGAGATGATTTTTGGATTAAAATACCTTCTCAAGTACTGTATAATAAACAGGAAAAATCTACTTTCACTTGAAATAACTCAGTTACAACAACAACCAAGTGGCATAATACTGGACAAATGCAGCATTGAGTGGATATACCACTATTCTCATCTCTACAAATTACAAACCATGTTTATGAGACTGAATTGACTTATGTATGTTGCCATAGAGATGAGAGCTCATTTGTTACACTCCAGAACTGAGTTCTACACATGAGATATTGTATATCTATTAACATAAAGTTGTGTTCTTATACTTTTGTTTGTTTGATACATTTTCATACTACTTAAAAAAAGAATTGCTGGCATGTGGATGCCCTTGCAAGCCAAGAGACAATGTTACAAATGAATTTCAATCCAAGTAAAGCTTTTCTTAGAACACAAATAGTTCAAATCCATGTCTTATTTTCTATGTAGCTGTACATCCTGTTGCAGCCGGCGTCCTCCACGGCGTTTGCGGCTGACAAAGCGACACCACAGGGTGGTGATCAGGGACAGGAACACACAGGTCAGTGCCACAACAACACCCACCCACATCACCAACGACAGCTGCCCGCTTCCCTGCCGAAGAGGAATAACGAGCATTAGACACACACCATCTAGACAGTATGAACATATCAAACACACGTTCGAGCCTCCAAAAGAACATCAGCACTTAAGCACTCAACAAATATCAAACTCCCCTAAATAATGTGACAAATGAATCAAACAATTACATTTAGTAGTTTAAAACACGAACATTTGAAGATGAGCCAAAGATAGTCTCTGACACAGATATCTGGGAATATATTTTCTCCCTCTTCAGATGTGCTACACTAGCTACAGTAAGTTTCCATCCATTTGGCAACAGATTTACATGGGAATACTCTAAAATCAGCATTAAAACAATATGTGCATTTTCCCACCAGAGAGGTGTTTCCATCACATTGACATGTTGCAGATAAAAGGCTGTGCTTGATGACATAGTGCAGATAAAAATATCCTTTGCGGTAAAATGTCCATGACCCGAATAAAAAATACAAGTTAAATGGGTTTACATGGCATTTTCGACTCTACTGAGCGTTTTCTCACAATTATTTTTTTTGCGCTTTATAGCAAATGTGCCCACTCCGGTATTGAAACGTGCCCTTAAGCCCACAGCACTATTTGAAAGCAGTACCAAACTCATCACCATGCACATTCACCACCCTGTGAAGTTCAACATAAACACACTTAGTCTGTTGCCTAATAAACTGCATGCTTTCCCGACAAGTCATAGGATGGAAAACTGGTTAGTGTTCTCATCACCTTTACCTGTTGCAATTCGTTCAGCACAGCGAATGTGCTGAGATGGTTGCAGGAGCACACAGTCTGGTTGGAGTTTGACATCACTAAGGTGCAACCCCTCCCAGACCACACCCCCGGTTCATTCTCATCCGACCAATAAACACAGGTGGGGTCAACATCACTGGACTAGGACACAGTGTATATGGGTTGGGGTCAATTCCATTTAGACTCAGTAAATTCAGGAAAAAATTTGACTTAATTGAAAATATATAAATGAAAAACATGTTTTACTGACAGTCAGAAACTATTAAGTAGAGACAAGTGTTACCTGCAGGTGATGGAAGGTGAGATTAACCTGTTGGGGCAGGTATGTTGTGTTGGAGTTGCTAACGGACACCGTCGCAGCACTGGACATGAGCTGCTGGCTCTGATGAGAAGTGTGGTCCTTCAGACTATCCAGATTCCTATAGCTGAGCAGAACGACATACGCAAACCCTGCACACAAAAAACATAAGGCCTGATACAAGAACATGTACAACTCACAATATCTCAATGTGTGCCTTTAATAATATTTTGAGCAGATGATTGGTACTGTAGGACTGTGGCTACCTGGGTAATTCTGGTCATCTCCAACCACCGTCTCCCAGGTGGTGTCAAGTTGAGTGTTCTCATTGGTCAGGCTGATTGGTCCTTTAGGTGGAGTCTTGTCTCTCCTCACCATAATCTCAACCTCTGTTTTTCATCATATTGACAAAATCAACACAGAGCAGACATCACCATTACTGGGAAGAACACAGTATTGCATTAATTATATTTTAAGTTGACACAATGTAATGTACTCGTTAGTGCTCCGTTTATGGTCAGTATGGTGCTCAGATTGAGCCTGCCGCCCCATTGTAAATATGTGCTCAGTGTGTGTGTGTTACCTGTGTGGTTGGTCTCTATCCTGGTCACGTTCTCTGTCAGCAGTGGAGCGATCAGTCTGATAGAGATTTCAATCGTCCTCAGTAACTTAGTCACTTCACTGCTACTACGGTGACCATTGGACTGGAGGCCGAGTTGAACAACATCAGTGGTATTAACCAGTAACTAGAGAAGAGACACATGAGGGTTTTGTACGTGTGTGTGTGTGCGTTTGCATGTGTGTTTCTGTGTGGTGACTTACTGTCAAAAGCACATCTCCAGTTGGCAGCAGTCTTGTCGGTCCAGGCAACATAGAGTTGCTCAACCCCAAACAGTTGTTTCTCAACAGAGACAATAAACGATCAAAGCCTGGTAGAGTCTGGGAGGGAGGGAGGGAGGAGGGGGGGCATGTGCATTAGTGGGAAAATGCATAACACATTTCAAGTTCAAGGAAAAATACCCTTTTCCCAATTAATAATGTAATAATTCTAAAGTAAAGCTTTACCTGTCCAGGCTGTGTTTCATACTGGTCACAAATAAGCTCTAAAGTAAAAGCATGGAGACATTATCTCAATACCCTTCTACAGTACACTATGTACAGACCTGTGCATGATAAAGGAGTACATCATGGAAAACAGGTGGAATGGTGCTTGTCTCTCACCTACACACTTAGCTTGGTTTTTGCCAAAGTTAGTAAATCCAGCAGGACACTGGCACCAGTAACTGCTAATCAGGTTTTGACAGATGCCCACATTTCCACATACTCCGTCTGTATTACACTCGTCAATGTCTGAAAGAGGAAGAGAAAAAGAAAGAGATGAGGAATTAAGGGAGAGATGTTGAAAGTGTGGGATGACAAGAAAGGACGTCACACAAACATTTTACCAGTGATATTCTCAGGCTCTAATCAAAACCCAGGAAGACACAGTTTTAAACAGCCTGCGGTGTTGACGCATGTTCAATTGTCCCCACAGACGGGGAGAATGTCTATACACTCGTTGATATCTAAATAATGTTGAGTCGAGTCCAAGTGTTAGAGAGTTTAAAATGTTCCACCTTCTTCACCAAAATGGTACCTTTTCGATGGCGCATCTGGCTAATGTGTTGTCAAGCAGACAGTTATGTGTGTTTGTTAATCAGAGGATAATTAGTTTGAGCCAGGGACAGTAAAGCAGGCACAGTGAAGCCTGTTACACAAGGGGTAAATACCAGAAACAGAATATTATGGGTCAGTCAAAATAACACAGCAGTGGATGGGACAGTCAGAAGACTCAAGAATAATTGTGTTTCTCTCACCTGCACACGGAGTTTGTCCGTTGCCAGAGTTCCTAAATCCATTGGGACACGTGCACAGGTAGCTACAACCCTGATTACGACAGGTTCCCCATTTCCCACAAATATCTGGGATCCCAACACACTCGTCTATGTCTGAAAGAGAAAGTGTGTGGTGAGGATGAGATGGAGAGATGAGGGTGAGAGTGTCTGATTATAAGGATGATACTAAAGACACAGAATGCTTACCCAAGCATTGTTGAGTGCCACCAGTAGTCATTAAACCCAGAGAAACACACACAGTAATACCTAAAAATACATGAATTTTAAAAGCTTTAACAGGAGCAAGGTAATTGTGTTTCATTTGAAAACAGCACAACATTTTGTAAAAGCAGAATATTTCAGGTCATCCCACCCCCTTGACCTTCAACCTCCTAACAGCTAATTCCATGGGTGAAAGCACATGATAGTGTTGAAACAATCTGAATTGTCCCCACAGATGAGGGAGTTGCTACTACACTTGTCGATATCTAAATGACACCACATATACAGAAGAATGTTATGACAGGCGTAATGTCGTTACATGGCCATTTTTAAAGCGCTGGTTTTGGCTAGTCCTGCTTACATACAATTCACTCTCAAACTCAAGGTATCCATAAGAGTATTGATTCAAAGCTATATACATCAGAGGAAAATAATGTTTAAAGTTCTGACAGATCATATTTACGTCAAAATAAATACATATTTTCTGAATAAAGACCCCCCTTAAAGTGGATGGTTTTAATGTTCTTGAGCAAGGTCTGGTTAATGCTGGAGAATGAACAAATGTATAAATTGCATAAATGTATATGTATAAATTGCTGATATAGGTGAGTATTACTGATCAACTTAACAATACAATCATTTACAAACATTAAGTCTAAAACCTTCACGTTCAGTCTTCATCATCATCATCACAAATAGCATAACACAAAATCCCCTTAGCTTCAGCCCCACCTTCCTGTGGCGCTCCATGACCATAGTCCTTGAGAAGCGCTAAATGAAGACACAAAAGAAAGGTTGAACTGCACACATACATATAATATATATCTTTTAAAGACTCAGTGATGTTGGTCAAATAAAAAGCTGAACATTTACCGACCCAGAATCAGGAGAAATATAATTGCTCCCATGCTCTCTGACAAGCGATGAGTTAATGTCAAATGCCAGCTTGGCTTTCATTCTAAGTAATGATTTGGTAACATCACGCATATGGTAAGCACAGTGAAGTATGAATAGCTCATCTTATCTAGCAACATCTTTCTCTTTAAACAGCAACCGCCCCTAAAAACCAACTTCTCATTTAGAAAACAGCCTATGTAGCATCTTTATGAGTCCAAAACGTATTCTTCAGTGTCAAAATCGACTACCAAGTGTAAATAGGATCATTTTTCATAAAGTCATTCTTTAACCAAGTTTTGTGAGATTGTGGTCGTGAATACTGCATCACAACATAAATGAAGGTTGGGTTTGATGAAATGGAGTGTAATGGATGGAATGGACTGAATGGACTATTATCAAACCCATGAAAACCATGTTTTCTATACCATTCCATTTACTCTGAGACCTTCACTACACCTGCCACCTCTTCTAGTTCATCTCCAGAGCTACTGGAGTACAGCTCATTCTTATGAACTCGACACCTATCTTCCTCGACACATCGTCTCCCTCATTGTTGCTAGCTTCATCGGATTCAAACTTGTAACCTACTTCCTTCCATCTCCTCATTGACCCCAACCCTGGAAATATACTTCCGTTGCAATTCTTATCACTTTCACTGTCAGACACCATGTTCCCCGCATAGACTGTAAGAAACACAGTAAAAACAAAAAACCTGTCTCCATCCCGCCATCCTGTGTGTGAACGACGTCATTAGCTCTTAACGAGACAGCGTGCGCTTTCATAAAAGAAGAGGTTGTGTCTTTTTATGCAAATATCGTGGAACAGTATAATAAAATAAGTCCCAAATGGAAGGGAAACAGATTGTTTGTCATCTGTAGCCTCATGATATCAGCCAAAACATGCTCAATAACACTATTGAATATGCATTCACCTGAATTATGAATAGGCCTAGGCTATATCTTGGTTGATTTACACAGTTTATCAATAGAGATTTACCATTCATATAAATGATTACCATTATGTTATGTACAGTAAACAAAAATATGAATGCAACATGTAAAGTGTTGGTCCCATGTTTCATGAGCTGAAATAAAAGATCCCAGAAATGTTCCATATGCACAAAACGCTTATTTCTTACAAATTTTGTCCACACATTTATTTACATCCCTGTTAGGGAGCATTTCTCCTTTGCCAAGACAATCCATCCACCTGACAGGTGTGGCATATCAATAAGCTGATTAAAAAGCATGATCATGACACAGGTGCACTTTGTGCTGGGGACAATAAAAGGTCACTTTAAAATGTGCAGTTTTGTCACTTAACACAATGCCACAGATGTCTCAAGTTTTGAGGGAGCTTGCAATTGGAATACTGACTGCAGAAATGTACACCAGAGCTGTTGCCAGAGAATTTTATGTTAATTTCTCTACCATAAACCACCTCCAATATCGTTTTAGAGAATTTGTCAGTACGTCCAACCGGCCTCACAACTGCAGACCACATGTAACCACGCCAGCCCAGGACATCCACATCCGGCTACTTCACCTGCGGGATTGTCTTCGACCAGCCAGGAGTATACCAGGAGTATTCTGTCTGTCATAAAGCCCTTTTGTGGGGAAAAACTCATTCTGATTGGCTGGGCCTGGCTCCTCAGGCCCAGCACCGCTGCCCAGCCATGTGAAATCCATAGATTAGGGCCTAATGAATTTATTTCAATTGACTGGTTTCCTTATATGAATTGTAACTCAGTAAAATTGTTGAAATTGTTGCATGTTGCATTCATATTTTTATTCAGTATAGTTAGATTTGTAAAAACAAAGTCAAATTTATTGTATGATTGTATAATTGACTGTATAAACAGACACAGGTCATTATCTGTGCGCAGTTTGACTGGCAATTTGCAATTCAAACAATAAGAAATCAGCGACCCTACTACAGTTTGGATAAAAAGCTAAGGGATTTGGCTAGATAAATGTCACCACTCTCAAAACAAATGATGATTAGCAAATTAAAAAAAGGGGTTTTCTGGTTAACCCTTCACATTTTTACAAACATATTTTATACTTTGCAAACACAAGTGGTCAAATATGTTTTTCTGAATATGACAACATTTGTGACTCCACAGATGACATTTGTGACTCCCTTTCCTCACATAATTTCCAAGCTAAATTTCCTTTCCTCGTTTCCTAGCATCCTTTCCTTGATTGTTTTCTTCCTTTCCTCCTTTGCTATGCTAGCTCTCCACTACTACTGCTAGCTCTACACTACTACTACTGAATGTCACACCATCCTTCGCTCTGGCTCCCCCTCCTGTCCAGCTCAGAAGTTCGGCGTCGCCGGCCTTCTAGCTGCTGCCAAATCTGCTGTGAACAAACGCCCTTCACTCATCAACCCCGTACATGTCTCGTAATCATTACACACACCTGGTTCCAATCCCCACTCTATCACTGCATATATACTCCCTCTGTCATTGTAAATGTTGCTTGTTTTCCTGAGAGGAATCTCTCCTACTATTCCCTGAGAACTTTAATATTTTGCACTTTGGGTTTCGTCCCGCTTTTATATATGGCGATTTAATAAATGTAGTAGTTCTATACCTGTGACTGCCTACTCCTCTCTACACTTGTGACACTGCTACAATTACAGTTACTTTAACAGTACCAGCAAATCAGTGGCCCCGTGGTAGAGTCCACCCTGAGATTGAAAGGGGGAAGAAGAAAAATAGACTTAAATTGAGATAGCCTCAATGGCGCTGGCCATGTTGTTGCAGACGCTATAATCAAATATTTGTATAACTAACCCAAGATAGACCAGACAGAATCTGTAGTTTCCAACGGCAGCAAATTAATCATAGTTGGCAGAACAAGCAAGGTGGTTGGCAGAGTGAGATCCTATTGGCTCGTTGATTTAACTTGCTGGATTGTAATGTACAGATTGCAGATTTAATTCATTTCAATATTAGTTTCTGCATTTGGAATGAAAGTGAGAATGTATAACTTTATCCAAACTGCATGGGATAGCTAGCTCATGTGCAATACATTATGTACTAGTAGCTAAGCTACACAGACAGGTTTTAGTTGTAAGATAACCTTGCTGCTGCTTGTTTGCAACAGCTTTCTTGGGTGGTTCCTATTCTTCTAAAGTAATGGGAAAGTTGCTTCAAAGTGCAAAAAAAAATGTTTTAAGTTCCAATGTCCAGTGACCTTGTTGCCCGTGTCGCTAACTAGGTAAGCTGATCAATCAGACAGCTACCAGCTTTCTGGTAACACAGCCTGAAACAAGCACTGCAAAAACTTGGAAAGCTGGTATCACAGTCTGATTTACCAGACTACCTAGCTAGCTACACAGGCAACAGGTTATATACAAATGTGCCAATGGTGACTGTTGGTTTCTATATTACTGTGCAACTTATTTAGCCCATTCACAAATGAAGCCTACTTCTCATAAAAATAGTTGTCTCTTCTTAAAGATTTGTCACAATACTGCCGCAGAATATTAGCAAGCACTTGGAGCTCTCGAGTGGCGTAGTGGTCTAAGGCACAGCATCTCAGTGCTAGAGGTGTCCTACAGACCCAGGTTAAATTCCAGGCTGTATCACAACCGGTCATGGTTGGGAGTCCCATATGGCAGTGCACAATTGGCCCAGCGTCGTTAGGGTTTGGCTGAGGTAGGCCTTCATTGTTAATAAGAATTTGTTTTTAACTGACTTGCCTTGTTATATAAAGGTTCAATAAAAAACATTACATCAAATCAACCACCTCCCATTCGAAGCATCTCCCACACTCCCTTTGCCTGTGACCACCACACAACACACAGCAACCACATCCCTCTTAGGTTGGCCACAATCTCCATAGTCTAAAGTGAAGTAGCATCCTTCCTCATCTTATTCCCTTCATTTCCACAGGTGAAAAGCAAATATCCAGGAAGCATCGACAAGTGGTTTCACCTATTTTGTGAACACAGATGGATGCAGTTGAAGGAGAAGAGATACGAGTAGGAAGCTACATTAGACTATTGAGGTACAACCCTGGTGTAATGTATTATTTGCTAAACAATTTAAAATGTAAATGTACAGTATCCAAACAACCACAACAGATTTTATCAGGAAAGAAGTGCTCATCCATTTTGTTATGTGAAACATGATATAATCACAATGGGGAGATGTTCTCTGCTGCTCACCATTCCACCAGAGGGAACACATGAGACACTTGTTGAAACTCCCTCGTCTCCCATCGTTTTGTCTGTTATTGAAACATCCCAGGAAGATCAAGATGTTTACACACATTCTGGGGAACTATGACAGGCATTTTAAAGTCAGCCAATGCTGTGACTGGTGCAAACGTTGCTGAGCGCTTGGCCTTATTAAGCATTCTTTCCCACTCCTCCATCCTTCCTCAGCTGTGGGATGTTGTTTTTTTCCTGCCTCCACTTACTCCTTTTCCTCCCCTCCCCAGTGCTGCTCTCTCCCCCACTGTGTGAGAACAAGGGTCAGCATATTGCTCCCCCCTCTCACAGGCCTGACACACTGACACACACACACACACACACACACACACACACACACACAAGCATTCTATTCTACTCATGTCTGGGAATGACCTTCATGAGTCATCATGAGGAAAACAGCATTTTTACTTTAATATTTGTCTGTAATACATCAAGGTCCCTGACTATTGGAGGACTTTGAGAACTTGATTTAAAAAAAGGAGCAGTCGGTTTGAATGTTTCGTTGTCATAACTCAGAGAGAGTGCTCCCTTCTGACCAGGCTACTTGGCTACCCTGATTCACTCTACGACCTATGTCCAGTTTTGGGTTACTAATGTGTGCAGTGTAATTTTATAACTTTTGGCTGCAGGGGGTGTCTATGTTGAATCAAAGCTAATCCCCGTGTTTCTCTTTGCCTCCAGTTAAGTTGAAGACCTGAAAGTGGAGATGGCGGAGCTGGCTAAGAGGTTGCGCTACAAGATCTCAGTGCGAGCCAAGTGAAAAGGGCTGGATAGAAAAACACTGCCGGTAAAGAAATGACCTTTGACCCAGGCTTATGGAGGGCTGCCTCTGGGAGCTTGGCGCCAACCTCAAGACTCTAGTCTATACATATCAACAGAAATAGAATGCACTGCCTCACTCAGTACGGAAGTGGTCAGATGATGCAGATGCTTCGCTACCAGTACTGTTTTGCTAGCCCAGACTGGAATATGTTCCGATATTCATCCGATAGCATTGGCGAGTATTCCTCATTAGTCACCGGCTTCATCAACAAGTGCATCAATAACGTCGTCCCCACAGTAACCATATGTACATATCCCAAATAAAAGTCATGGATAACAGGCAACATCCGCCTAATGGCTAGAGCTGCCGATTTCAAGGAGCGGGACAATAAGCTGGACGCTTATAAGAAATCCCACTATGCCCAACAAATGAACCATCAAACAGGCAAAGTGTAAATACAGGACTAAGATTGAATCTTACCACACCGGCTCTGACAACCAGATGAGCTAAATGCTTTCTATGCTCACTTCGAGGCAAGCAATACTGAACCATGCATGAGAGTACCAGCTATTCTAGACAACTGTGTGATCACGCTCTATGTAGCTGATGTGAGTAAGACCTTTAAACATCTGGAAGGGGCCAAATGGATTTCCAAGACGCGTACTCAGAGCATGTGCTGACCAACTGGCAAGAGTCTTCACTGATATTTTCAACCTCTCCCTGGCTTAGTCTGTAATACCTACATAGTCCCTGTGCCCAAGAAAGCCAAGGTAGCTTGCCTAAAGGGTATCCATGATGTGCTTTGAAAGGCTGGTCATGTCTTACATCAACACTAATATCCCAGAAACCCTAGACCCACTACAATTCACATATCGCCCCAACAGATCCACAGATGATGCAATATATATTGCTCTCCACACTGCCCTTTCCCACCTGGACAAAAGGAACACCTACGTGAGAATGCTGTTCGCTGACTACAGCTCAGCATTCAACACCATAGTGCCCTCAAAGCTCCTTACTAAGATAAGGACCCTGGGACTAAACACCTCCATCTGCAACTGGATACTGGACTTTCTGATGGGCTGCCCCCAGGTGGAAAGGGTAGGCAACAACACATCTGCCACGCCAATCCTCAACACGGTTGCCCCTCAAGGGTGAGTGCTTAGTCCCCTGCTGTACTCCCACGACTGGGTGGCCATGCAAGACTCCAACACCATCATTAAGTTTGCAGACGACACAACGGTGGTAGGCCTGATCACCGACAACGATGAGACAGCCTATAGGGAGATCAGACACCTGTCAGTGTGGAGCGCTAAGTCTAGGTCCAAAAGGCTCCTGAACAGCTTCAACCCTCAAGCCATAAGACTGCTAAACAGTCAATCAAATGGCTATCCAGACTATTTGCATTGACCCCCTTTTTTTACGATGCTGCTACTGGCCATTTATTATCTATGCATAGTCTCTTACTACCTACATGTACATAATACCTCAATTACCTCGACTAACCTTTACAACCACACATTGACTTGGTACCGGTACCGCCTGTATACAACCTCATTACTGTTATTTTATTGTGTTACATTTTTAAAAACGTTAGTTTCTTTAATTTAGTATTTATTTTTCTTACTTACTTTTTAAAAACTCTGCATTGTTGGTTAAGGGATTGTAAGTAAGCATTTCATGTTAGTCTACATGCATGTGACAACATTTGATTTGATAAGCCTTGCCTTTTTGAGTTTTTCTTAAAAGAAAAATGCTCTCTTGATCTTCACTGTCAATGCAATGGTGTATGACAGTTTCCTTTTTAGATCTATTTTACACTGAACAAAAATATAAATGCATTTTCTAAGATTTTATTGAGTTACAGTTCATATAAGGAAATCAGTCAGTTGAAATACATTCATTAGGCCCTAATCTATGGATTTCACATGGCTGGGAATACAGATATGCATCTATTGGTCACAGATACCTAAAAAAAAAGGTTTGTTTTCTGAATCATGCCCCTGTCAGTATCTGATGGGACCACCAGCCCACCACATCTCCTTCTCATAGAGTTAATCAGGCTGTTTATTGTGGCCTGTGGAATGTTGTCCACTCCTCTTCAATGGCTGTGCGAAGTTGCTGGATATTGGCGGGAACTGGAACGCGCTGTCGTACACGTCGATCCAGAACATCCCAAACATGCTCAATGGGTGACGTGTCTGGTGAGTATGCAGGCCATGGAAGAAGTGGACATTTTCAGCTTCCAGGAAATGTGTACAGATCCTTGCGACATGGGGCCATGCATTATCATGCTGAAACATGAGGTGATGGCGGCGGATGAATGTCACAACAATGGGCCTCAGAATCTGATCAGGGTGTCTCTGTGCATTCAAATTACCATCGATAAAATGCAATTGTGTTCGTTGTCCATAGCTTATGCCTGCCCATAACATAACACCACCGGCACCACGGGGCACTCTGTTCACAACGTTGACATCAGCAAACTGCTTGCCCACACGATGCCATACACGCTGTCTGCTATCTGCCCGATACAGTTGAAAACGGGATTCATCCACGAAGAGCACACTTCTCCAGCATACCAGTGGCCATCGAAGGTGCAAATTTTCCCACTGCAGTCAGGTCAAGACCCTGGTGAGGACTATGAGCACACAGACAAACTTCTCTGAGACGGTTTCTGACAGTTTGTGCAGAAATTCTTCGGTTGTGCAAACCCACAGTTTCATCAGCTGTCCAGGTGACTGGTCTCAGATGATTCCGCAGGTGAAGAAGCCGGATGTGGATGTCCTGGGATGGGCTGGCGTAGTTACACGTGGTCTGCGGTTGTGAGGCCAGTTGGCCGTATTGACAAATTCTCTAAAATGATGTTGGTGGTTTATGGTAGAGAAATGAACATTCAATTCTCTGCCAACAGCTCTGGTGTACATTCCTGCACTCAGCAATTGCACGCTCCCTTAAAACTTGAGACATCTGTGGCATTGTGTTATGTGACAAAACTGCACATTTTAAAGTGACCTTTTATTGGCCCTGCAGATCCTGAGCCTGGGGGTGTCTGATGACGCCACTGGTAAACCTCCACACTCACTCACCTACTTAATCAATCAATCAATCAATTCACAATCAAGGCTGTTGTATCTTCTACAAGAGACATAATCACATTTGTACTGCTTTATTCTGACTATGGAATATTTAAAATATTAATTGATTAATACTGTCATTATTTCAGTGTGGCAGACAGAGCTGACAGTAGGTGGCGCTCTATGGTTCTTCAACCTGACGTTGTATGACTCCATTTGTCTCCCTGGGCGTCATCAACCTGTTCCACAGAGGTGAGGCCCTGGTCTAACACACCCTGGCTTGAGCAGCAGCTCCATTAGACACACAATAGGGAAACATTTTAGAGGAGAGCTTTGTTGTGCTTTCAGCTGTGTTAAACTCACAATGGATTTCAGGGGTGGAGTGTCATGTTTTAGTGTAACAAAACGTAGGCTAGAACAGAACATACTGTTAAAGATGATCTACTGTGATATGTTTGCAAAGGATAGAAATATGAATAGGGTTGCTAAAACATTTTTATATTTACATTTTAGCAGATGCTCACATCCAGAGCGACTTACAGGAGCAATTAGGGTTCAGTACCTTGCTCAAGGACAGACTTTTCAACTAGTCAGTTCATGGACTCAAATCAGCGACCTTTCAGTTACTGTCCCAACGCTCTTAACCGCTAGGCTACCTGGCGCCCTGGTTCAGATTTACTGTATGTGATTGACACATCTGTTTTGGATTTTAATTTGGTCATTCTGCATCCTTCACTGACCCATGAAAACACAGAATGTATTTCCCACTAGGAATGAGAACATTGAGACCTTATTGACCTTATTACGTCTGGTTTCTGTGTTGTCCAGTATTTTCTCTGCGGAGGAAAGAAGCATCCAGGTTCCAGAAGTATGTAACCAACTTTGTCAGAGGGATTTCTCTGGTGATGATGCCCATAGCTGCCACCGTGCCCTCAGTAAGTTTATGTGTGTGTGTGTGTTTGCATGCGTGCGTGCGTATAAGTTATCGTGTTTCGTGCCTGTTTGTGAGTCCATCCGTGCGTGTCCATATATCTGCATGTATGCACTTGCGAGTCTGCATGCTTGTCTGCACACGCAACCACAAACCAGAAACATTTTAGCCTTCAACAACATTTCATCACAAAAGCTATTAAACATGCCACATCACTTTCCCCTGTGGATTAACAGACAGCTAGCACATTTCCCTAGCCAGCCCTGTTAACACCCTACCACTAGCTCTGAAACAAAATACTTCAGCCACACCTCTGTCTCCCTAACTCCAGTTGCCTCTCTGTGCCTATCCATCCATCACATAAGGTATGGATGAGAGGAACACTTTATTTAGAAGCCCACATAAATGGTAGTAGCTGAAAACACACTGAGGATGTCTTCTCCCCGACTTTAGTGACAATTCCACCAAGTCCACAGACCCATGCACAGGACGCCTCTCGTATATGGAAGATGCCCACACACGCACGCACACACACGCACACACACACACACACACACACACGCTGTACATTTTTTTATAGTTCGACAGATGTTGCGACAGACAAACCCTGCTTGTCCCTGAATAGCCTTCTCTGTTTTTGAAAGCCCTCTCTCGCTCTTTCCCAGGTACACTGATTCATGCGACTTGTAATTTTGTTGTCTTCCTTTGGAGCAGCATGATCGTTACATAAGAAACCGATCTGCCAAAGAGAAACCCAAAACACTGGTCCACGTGAGAGTAGGCCCATGAAATCCTCCAAGGTAAACTGAAAAAATTGGAGGCTATTCCTGACCTTTGGTTTAGTTAGATCTATTCTAGTAGGGTGATGTTTCGTATGCTTTTTCAGATATGATTCTGAGGGGCTACCCATATGAACCTCGCTTCCAGTTGAATTTTATTTTATGTATGGAATTAAACCCTGCTTATTTGTCTATGCTGAATACCAAAGATTGACACACTATCCTTTTGGCCTCCTCATTCTTATCTAGTCTATAACTCTGTACTGGTTGACCTCCAGTTGGGTGGGACTGGGACACAATCTGCTCCTGCGCTCGCCTCGCTTCCGGAGGCTGTGCCGCATCCCCTCCACGTGCTCCAACTCAGACACGCCTTACAGAGATTTTGCTTCCTCCTTCGTTTCCAAATACATCAAGTCAAAACGGTTTTCCATCTCATAGTGGATAAAAGACTTTCAATCCTAAATCAACCCTAAAGCCCCTTCCCCAATTCAGCCAGTCAAGGTATTAATGATTAGCTGAATAATCACGTGTTAGCACTGGGTTGACACAAACGCCTGCACTGTACACCCTGTATCTCTCAAAGACAAGGGTTGGTGACCACTGAACTGAGATCTAGAGTGTACCACAATGGGTGATGGTCCATCAGAGAAAATCAGACATATCCAACACGTCCATATCTAACAAACCAAGTCAGTATCAAGATATCTATGTGACTGGTGTATACTGTAACATGTATGTGCATGCTTACTTTGAAAGGCAACCACTCCCTGTTCTACCCAGGGTAACTTGGTGCTGTGGTTAGGGAATGTAACTGGCAATGCAACTGGCAAACGATGTGCAAGAAATGTATTTAAGATGACCACCATAGTCATGGATGATCAGTGGATGCTACAGTGCCTTGCGAAAGTATTCGGCCCCCTTGAACTTTGCGACCTTTTGCCACATTTCAGGCTTCAAACATAAAGATATAAAACTGTATTTTTTTGTGAAGAATCAACAACAAGTGGGACACAATCATGAAGTGGAACGACATTTATTGGATATTTCAAACTTTTTTAACAAATCAAAAACTGAAAAATTAGGCGTGCAAAATTATTCAGCCCCCTTAAGTTAATACTTTGTAGCGCCACCTTTTGCTGCGATTACAGCTGTAAGTCGCTTGGGGTATGTCTCTATCAGTTTTGCACATCGAGAGACTGACATTTTTTCCCATTCCTCCTTGCAAAACAGCTCGAGCTCAGTGAGGTTGGATGGAGAGCATTTGTGAACAGCAGTTTTCAGTTCTTTCCACAGATTCTCGATTGGATTCAGGTCTGGACTTTGACTTGGCCATTCTAACACCTGGATATGTTTATTTTTGAACCATTCCATTGTAGATTTTGCTTTATGTTTTGGATCATTGTCTTGTTGGAAGACAAATCTCCGTCCCAGTCTCAGGTCTTTTGCAGACTCCATCAGGTTTTCTTCCAGAATGGTCCTGTATTTGGCTCCATCCATCTTCCCATCAATTTTAACCATCTTCCCTGTCCCTGCTGAAGAAAAGCAGGCCCAAACCATGATGCTGCCACCACCATGTTTGACAGTGGGGATGGTGTGTTCAGCTGTGTTGCTTTTACGCCAAACATAACGTTTTGCATTGTTGCCAAAAAGTTCAATTTTGGTTTCATCTGACCAGAGCACCTTCTTCCACATGTTTGGTGTGTCTCCCAGGTGGCTTGTGGCAAACTTTAAACAACACTTTTTATGGATATCTTTAAGAAATGGCTTTCTTCTTGCCACTCTTCCATAAAGGCCAGATTTGTGCAATATACGACTGATTGTTGTCCTATGGACAGAGTCTCCCACCTCAGCTGTAGATCTCTGCAGTTCATCCAGAGTGATCATGGGCCTCTTGGCTGCATCTCGGATCAGTCTTCTCCTTGTATGAGCTGAAAGTTTAGAGGGACGGCCAGGTCTTGGTAGATTTGCAGTGGTCTGATACTCCTTCCATTTCAATATTATCGCTTGCACAGTGCTCCTTGGGATGTTTAAAGCTTGGGAAATCTTTTTGTATCCAAATCCGGCTTTAAACTTCTTCACAACAGTATCTCGGACCTGCCTGGTGTGTTCCTTGTTCTTCATGATTCTTTCTGCGCTTTTAACGGACCTCTGAGACTATCACAGTGCAGGTGCATTTATACGGAGACTTGATTACACACAGGTGGATTGTATTTATCATCATTAGTCATTTAGGTCAACATTGGATCATTCAGAGATCCTCACTGAACTTCTGGAGAGAGTTTGCTGCACTGAAAGTAAAGGGGCTGAATAATTTTGCACGCCCAATTTTTCAGTTTTTGATTTGTTAAAAAAGTTTGAAATATCCAATAAATGTCGTTCCACTTCATGATTGTGTCCCACTTGTTGTTGATTCTTCACAAAAAAATACAGTTTTATATCTTTATGTTTGAAGCCTGAAATGTGGCAAAAGGTCGCAAAGTTCAAGGGGACCGAATACTTTCGCAAGGCACTGTAGATTTGTACTTTGAACATCCAGTGTAAATTGCACAAAATGCTTATTTATTGAATGTGAATCTCATTATGTCATCCATAAATCGTTGATTATATCAGATGTGTTCAAAAAGTTGAAGTAATTGGGTTGAAGTTACTTCAGTAAAATAAAACATTATTTTGTATTAACTGTGGTGTTTTTGGTTCATTGCAAAGTCAATTTAAAATGGGGATTTAGACAAACTTTTATGGAGACATGGAAGTCAAAGGAGGGGATTTTGGGGGCGGGGTTGAGCTTCAACAAAATCGCTAATAAGAACTGTACAGTGCTTTATACCGTATGAGACAGCCATGGCAATACAGAATCACCACTATAAACTCAACATCAACATGTTGGTGCTTTTCGCCGTGGCGGTATCGTTGTCACTTGCGTCCGCATCTGCGGACCGTGTGCCGCGCACCTGTGGCACGTGTGAACCCAGCCTGTGCGATCCTCTACCAAAGGAGGGCTGCAAGTCTGGCACAATTTTTGACTCCTGCGGTTGTTGTTCAGTTTGCGCGTATGGAGCCGGGGAACCATGTGGGGGGCGCGGAGCCACAGCCAAGCGTTGCGCCTCTGGACTGGAGTGCATAAAGAGCGAAAAGGACAGAAAGACAAAAATCGGCGTTTGCGCCTGCAAAACCAACTACGAAGTGTGTGGCTCCGATGGGGTGACTTATAAAACTGGTTGCGACTTGAAAGTTGCCAGCCTGAAAGCGGTGAACGAGGAGAAGCCTGAAATCAAGATCTTGAATAAAGGAAAATGCTCAACAGGTGAGAATGGGGGGGACGGCAGATAACGGTCCACTTATTATATAGAGCGCAGTAGTAGTTTAGTGGACATTGAACTCTGTATATTTTGGAAAAACTGTTTTGATTTGGTGTATCACGCTACAATAATTCTCATCCATATCAAATACATTCTGACCTGATAGCCAATAGTTCACCAAGGGGCCTAGACATGGCATTTTGGTGTTACATGTTGGTGTCACTTTCATCTTGACTAATCTTTCCCCTCAATCAGTAAGAGGTATTATGTTTATTTTTAAGTGTGATATGCTTGCTATACACTTTCTGGCATAATCAATAACCATTTACACAATGCAAATAATGTTAATATATTAATCCGATGAATTCATATATTAAACTGATTCTAAATGGTCTTGATTAGACTACTGTCTAGTTACAGGATAGAAGAACTGAGAACTATGGACGATCTGTGGCACTGTCCACTGGGTGTGGACAAGGTTTACATCATCCTCTATCTCTATAAACCTTCGAAAACAACCAGATCTAATGCCAGCCACTGAACAAGCTGAAAGCCGTTGTCTCCACTCTGGGGTGGCACTCTCTATAGAACATATAGCCCTGAACAGACATGTCTGAGATTTTAAATGTTATAAAGGAGGATGACTGTCGATCAAACAGCAGCGTCTCGCCTACAAACACACAGACAGGCCCTGTTGGTTTAAAGCAAAGCCAGCAGTGTCTAGTTCACTGAACCTTCACATGATTCATTATAACTGCATGGCGGCTCTGGATTAGGCAGACGAAAAGGTTCAGGACGTGGAAAAAGAATGGGGAAAACCTGGCTAGCTGCCAGAAAAAGTCGCGCCACACGAAAGACCCCACACTCTTGCTAATTTGCCCATATACAACAGGGCGAGGTCAGACCACCACTTAAGCTGCACCCTTTAGGCTCTCAGACAGGTCAAGGTGAATGTAACGTTAGGTTCAAATTCAAGGCCAACATTCCTCTCTCCACTCCAAGTTGTTATTGTTTTCTGCGGGTTAGTTGACTAGGCCTAGGGCTGTGGTTTCAGGGGAGGATTTTGTTGACCTTACTTAACTGGTGACAGTAAATTTCACCGGAACTCAAAACAACAGGGGCCTCTAGCTACAGTTGAAGTTGGAAGTTTACATACACTTAGGATGGAGTCATTCAAACTTGTTTTTCAACCACTCCACAAATTTCTTGTTAACAAACTATAGTTTTGGAAAGTCAGTTAGGACATCTACTTTGTGCAGGACACAAGTACATTTTCCAACAATTCTTTACAGACAGATTATTTCACGTATAATTCACTGTATCACAATTCCAGTGGGTCAGAAGTTTACATACACTAAGTTGACTGTGCCTTTAAACAGCTTGGAAAATTCCAGAAAATTATGTCCTGGCTTTAGAAGCTTTTGATAGGATAATTGACATCATTTGAGTCAATTGGGGATGTACCTGTGGATGTATTTCAAGGCCTACCTTCAAACTCAGTGCCTCTATGCTTGACATCATGGGAAAATCAAAAGAAATCAACAAGTCTGGTTCATCCTTGGGAGCAATTTCCAAATGCATGGAGGTACCACGTTCATCTGTACAAACAATAGTACGCAAGTATAAACACCATGGGACCACGCAGCCGTCATACCGCTCAGGAAGGAGACGCATTCTGTCTCCTAGAGAGGAACGTACTTTGGTGCGAAAAGTGCAAATCAATCCCAGAACAACAGCAATGTGAAGATGCTGGGGGAAACAGGTACAAAAGTATCCATATCCACAGTAAAATGAGTCCTATATCGACATAACCTGAAAGGCCGCTCAGCAAGGAAGAAGCCAGTGCTCCAAAATCGCCATAAAAATGCCAGACTACGGTTTGCAACTGCACATGGGGACAAAGATTGTACTTTTTGGAGAAACGTCCTCTGGTCTGATGAAACAAAAATAGAACTGTTTGGCCATAATGACCATCGGTATGTTTGGAGGAAAATGGGGGAGGCTTGCAAGGCGAAGAACTTCATCCCAACCATGAAGCATGGGGGTGGCAGCATCATGTTGTGGGGGTGTTTTTGCTGCAGGAGGGACTGGTGCACTTCACAAAATAGATGGCATCATGAGGTGGGGGAATTATGTGGATATATTGAAGCAACATCTCAAGACATCAGTCATGAAGTTAAAGCTTGGTCGCAAATGGGTCTTCCAAATGGACAATGACCCCATGCATACTTCCAAAGTTGTGGCAAAATGGCTTAAGGACAACAAAGTCAAGGTATTGGAGTGGCCATCACGAAGCCCTGACCTCAAACCTATAGAACATTTGTGGGCAGAACTGAAAAAGCATGTGCGAGCAAGGAGGCCTACAAACCTGACTCAGTTACACCAGCTCTGTCAGGAGGAATGGGCCAAACTTCACCCAACTTATTTTGGGAAGCTTGTGGAAGGCTACCCGAAACATTTGACCCAAGTTAAACTATTAAAAGGCAATGCTACCAAATACTAATTGAGTGTATGTAAACTTCTGACCCACTGGGAATAAAAGCTGAAATAAATCATTCTCTCTACTATTATTCTGACATTTCACATTCTTAAAATAAAGTGGTGATCCTAACTGACCAAAGACAGGGAATTTTTATGAGGATTAAATCTCAGGAATTGTGAAAAACTGAATTTAAATGTATTGGGTAAAGGTGTATGTAAACTCCTGACTTTAACTGTATATGAGTCAGTGCTTATTTATGATCCTAATTATCATATCCATTCCTTGGGTTGGAGTATAGAGCATTGAAAAGACAACATAGTCAATCTTCCATAGGTCAGCTGTTTCATCATAACATTGTTCTAAAGCAGCCCTTACTTTGCAACCCTTGTCATTCAAAGCCTATTCATCATAACTAAAATAACATTCCAGTAAAGCTACATTTCTGTCTACACTTGTGGATCGCATGTAAAGTATTACGTGCCAGAAGTGTGACGTGATGTAATTGCACAAATTATTTTCTTGACCCATAGAAATGACAGATCATTCTGTTTGAGCTAAATAGATTACCAGTTTTGTTTTTCAGAATTAATAATAGAGTTTTAATTAGTGCAAGTCCGCAAAAAGCCTGTCCCAATGTTTCAAAGGCAATTACAGTAATGTCCAGGTTCACATTGAGAAACCAAACAGAGGTCATGTTCAACTAATTCTTACTGGCATGAGAAAATCGAAGGGAGAAAGTATGCTTAATATTTCACCAAATTCCTAACTAACAGAATGAACTCCAAACTCCTTGATGTGTTCCATGTTATATCAGCTTCACCACTTACTTTAAGATTCACATTAATTATTTTCTGAACGGCTAAAAGGACTGGAGCCGCTATCTGTTCATTTGTAACACGCTCACTCATTTCCATCCTGTACCAGCTTGTCCCAGGGGATAACACCAGAGCTCTCTCTGAGTCCGCCCAAGGTAAAAATACATGTTACAGGTTGATGTGAAGGAGATATTAAATCCACTCGATTGTCTCACCTTTTTTTCCTTTCTTCTTCTCCTCCTCCTCTATAGCACCTGTCATTGTGACAGCCCCTGGTGAGGTCTACAATGTCACAGGCTCCCAGGTCTACCTGAGCTGCGAGGCCATTGGAATCCCCACCCCTGTGATCACCTGGAAGAAGGTACCAGAAGGTCCAACGGTGAGGTCAATAGGACATGTTCAATTGAAATTTGAATCAACACTTTTCTAGGTTATGGTACAAAAGAAAAGACAATCGCCCCATGCTTTGAGAAAACATTTCTACATGGGTATCAGAATCACTCCCATGTATAGTTTAGTATGACGGTCCAAATAACTGTACATATGGTAGGTTGTTAATTCATTTTCCTATGTCTAGATATTCATACATCCCCTCCAACTGAATGTTGATTTGGGCTCTATAGTTGAGGACAATGGATGAAAGAGATATGACCATGGAGGATATGAAGCGCGTGATAGTTTACACTGAAACAATAGCACAGGACATAAGGGGTTAATATGAAAACAGATATAATCATGATGGAAATCTGGAAGTTTTGGTGGTAAACAAAAAAGTCTTCCTGCACTGAAAGAGAGAGTGTGGGTTTGAATTGATACATTTAAACATTGTAAGCGTGGTTTAATTGATTCGATTAACACAAACGCCCACTCTCAACAGAATGTAGCTTTGTTCGAATGGAGCCCATAGATTAGAGATTTGCCTTGACCTGTTAAATCTGACCTATTTAGCAATCAATGCCTATGTAACTGGTGTTAGGGGTTTTCCTTTAAATAGCCAGTCACACACCTTAAATAGCAGAACTTGAGGAATTAAGGGTGAGCTTAGCAACCACATTCCTCTTTCTCTTGTAGTGGAGGGGCCCCATTATGTTTTAATTACAGTAGGTAGTGGGCCTGTCATGGTCCTAATCAAATCAAATCACATTTTATTTGTCACATGCTTCATAAACAACCGGTGTAGACTATCAGTGAAATGCTTAATTTCGGGCCCTTCCCAACAATGCAGAGAGAGAGAAAATGAGAAATAGTAGAACAATTTAAAAATTATATCAAAAGGATTAAATAGAAAAAAGCTCAGTTGCCGGAGAGGAAGGAAACCACAGGGATTTCACTATGAGGCCAATGGTGACAATAAAACAATTACAGAGTTTAATGGCTGTGATAGGAGAAAACTCAGGATGGATCAACAGCATTGTAGTTACTCCACAATACTAACATAATTGACAGAGTGAAAAGGAGGAAGCCTGTACAGAATACAAATCTCCAAAATATGCATCCTGTTTGCAAAAATACACTAAAGTAATACTGCAAAATGTGGCAAAGCAATTAAATGTTTGTCCCGAATACAAAGTGTTATGTTTGGGGCAAATCCAATACAACACATTACTGAGTACCGCTCTCCATATTTTCAAGCATAGTCGTGGCAGCATCATGTTATGGGTATGCTTGTAATTGTTATGGACTGGGGAGTTTTAAAGGATAAAAATTAAACAGAATGGAGCTAAGCACAGGCAAAACCCTCGAGGAAAACCTGGTTCACTGGTAGATTAATTTACTTTTCAGCAGGAAATTACCTAAAAGAAGCCAAATCTATACTTGCTTCCCAAGAAGACAGTGAATGTTTCTGAATTACAATTTTGACTTAAATTTACTAGAACATCTATGGCAAGAACTTAAAATGGTTGTCTAGCAATGATAAATAACCAATTTGACAGAGCTTGAAGAATTTAGAAAATAATAAAATGAGCAAATGTTGTACAATCCAAGGGTGGAAAGCTCTGAGAGACTTACCCAGAAAGACTCACAGCTGTAATCGCTGCCAAAGGTGCTTCTACAAAGTTTTGACTCAGGGGTGTGTAATTTTGATATTTCTGCATTTCATTTTTAATAAATTTGCAAAAATGTCTAAAAACGTGTTTTCACTTTGTCATTATGGAGCATTCTGTGTAGATGGGTGAGAAGTTGAAAAAAATCCCCAGAGGGGCCCCCATGTTGAGGGTCAGCATGGCAGATATGTTGTTGTCTACCCTCACCACCTGGGGTTGGCCCATCAGGAAGTCCAGGATCCAGTTGCAGAGGGAGGTGTTTAATCCCAGGGTCTTTAGCTTAGTGATTGGACGGGACTATGGTGTTGAACGCTGAGCTGTTAGAGTGAAGGTGATGAATATGCCCGGGTTAGGTCCTATCTACTGTAGAGGACTAGAGCCTGGAGAAAGTAATGTCCGGGCCTCCTGAAGAACAGTTTTCAGCTTGCCTCAAATTCCCCTCTCCCTCCCTATCTGAGGGGATTGAGGGAGGAAAAGAATGGGAAAGGGGAGAGAGGGAGATAAAATTGAGGGGGAAGAGTAGGAGACGGAGACAGAACTGATGAGTGAGATAAGTGAGAGACGGGGCGAGAGAGTGAAGGAGAGAGAAAGGCCAAAATATGTTACAACATTTACATTTGACTAATTTAGCAGGTGCGCTCTTATCCAGAGTGCATACCTTTTCATACTGACCCCCCGTGGGAATCAAACCCACAACCACCCTGGCATTTCTCTCTGGAATTAAGTGACCTTCAACGTCTTCGACACACCAAAACAGGCCAAACTCACCTCCAGCTGGTTCTCACACTTCGTCTCTTTGAGGGGAGAGAGAGGAAAAACATGTCAGTGAGCTCGATAAAATACAACTGAAGATGGATGGTTTGGATCCAACAGAACATGTGTTAGTTACATCCATCTTTCCATACCAAGACTTTCTTGTGGCCCACTGATTTCCCAGATGAGCCTTTGCTTATGTCATGTGTTTTTATAGCTGTAGATGTCAGTGTCTGAGCTTAGGTCATACAAAGAGAATGTGATTTTAGATGACTTGAAATAACATTGGGCAATTTATTGAAACCTACTATAACCTGATTAAGTTGGTTGCCTCGAAGTGTAGTAGCTGAAGCGTCAAATGTTTCACAGCTGCACGCACACTGTGTGCTTTTAATGAGTTGATTTGATTAGTAAGTTATTACGTTAACGGTGGTTTTCCCAGGTCACCAGCGGAAAACAGAGAATGGAGCTGCTTCCAGGAGACAGAGACAACCTAGCCATTCAGACCCGTGGAGGACCTGAGAAACATGAGGTCACCGGCTGGGTCCTGGTGAGTCCAACCAGCCCACACACACATAAACATACAGATATGCACACTACTTGAAATATTTTTGCTGTCATACTGACTTGTGGATCTTCCCCCACAGACACAAATCAGTCAAATACCTCAAAGACCACACACAGAGTTAATAAAGGGAAAATTAAAGCATAGGGTGGAAGAGTTACTATGTATTAGATAGCTGACATTCCATTATTTATGCAATTTATTTATAATTATAAACCAGGTATTTCGAGCCCTGAATGCTGATTGGCTTAAAGCAGTGGTATACCACGGGTATGAGATTTTTTTTTTTTACTGTTCAAATTACGTTGCTAATCAGTTTATAATATCAATAAGGCACCTCGGGGGTTTGTGGTATATGGCTGATATACCACGGCTAAGCGGTGTATCCAGGCACTCCGCGTTGCATCATGCTTAAGAACAGCCCTTAGCCGTAGTATATTTGCCATATACCACACCCCCTCATGTCATATTGCTTAAATATTACCCGAGGCATATTCCAAAGTTGTCCATCAACGCTCCTCATTGACTTGTTCTGTTCAGAGCCTCTACATAACAGAGAGCTGAATAGAAATTAAACTCCTTCTTCAATGTCTCAGTAAAGGAACAGAAAACATTGGTGGGCCCTGTTCAGTGGTTAGACCTATATCTATCTCTTCTTCCGTCTCTTTTCACTCTCGCTATTCTGCTCTCCTGCTGTCAAACATCAAATTCTCTCAATTTCTTGATCTCATTTCAGAGTATTTATCTTCCACAATGATTCGTTGCCATGTTTTCTTAATTTGCCATCTTCCACTGTAGATGTTTGTAGTTGTGAGAAGTAAACATCTAAACATCTACACAGGTGCAAGCCGGCACTGGACAGCAGTTATACAACTGCAAACAATCCTGAACACTTGAAATGGCGCCCATGCTCTGTCGAAATGAGCAGAGTTTGGCTGGAAGGGAGAATTTGAGGCTGTGTTTGTGTCCCCTTGCAGCTGCTTGTTTACTGCAGACCACATCATGTGTTCTGCTAAAAATCACATTGAGGTTCAATAACCACCGTCGCCATGCTTTTCAGATCTCGCCGCTCACCAAGGAAGAGGCGGGTTCGTACGAGTGTCACGCTGTCAACGCCAAGGGAGAGGCCTCAGCGGTGGGCACCATTCACGTGGTGGAGTCCATCGATGACATCCCTGTCAAGAAGGGTACTGAAGCACCCCTGTTCTATTGCACTCCTATTGCACACGCATTTCTACTTTGTTTCATGTTAAATCTAGACCCACACAACATGGCACCAAAGGGCATGTCTACCCTTTATACATTGATTTTGTCTCTTCAGGTTTGCATGATGCTGTGTCTGTACATGTGCGTCCTTGTATGAGTACATTTTGTGTGTGTGTGTCTGTGCATGTATGCGTACATTCAATGTGTGTGTGACTTCTAGCCCGTGGTGACCATCCCGTCCTGACATGTTTAGGAGTGCCTGCTTTGCTTTTGGCTCGGCCCACGTCACTTGGCTCTCGACAGGGCTAGATGGTTGCCTCGACAAGGCAGCACGTGTCACTGGGGTTGACACATGCAATTTGACCTGCCTTTAAAGCTTTGCTCCATGGGAAAGAACCTGGATGTTTGAGTGAAAAACCCATCACAATAACAAGGTTAGCTCTACCTTTAGGTGATCTCCCATCCCTGGTGGTCTGTGATGATGGATACTATTAAAAACAACAAACCCTTTCCAAGGCACACTCTCCATCGTGCAAGATCCTATCTAAGCACTTCTCCTTCATTTCCAGTGATCTAAAAAGGAAGCAGGGCTAGATAGGTGACACAATCTGATGAAAACCAATCCAAGTATTCAGGTCTTCCCCAACTTTAGTCATCATTTGTATGTTTGTTTTTTTGCACCTTGGGTCTGAGAAAGCGCTTTTAACAATTAAATTAAGTATTATTATTTATTATAAACAGGACCAGTTAAGGACCCAGACCCTAGACATTCACTTACCTCTTTGATAAATGAACTTGTCTGTGTCTCTTCCAGTGACCAAGGATGATGAGCTGTAAGGCATCTCAGCACAGTAGGGACTCAGTGGCGGCTCCTACAGGATCACGAGAGGAGGGAGCAGCCCCAAGCCCCCCCATCCCCAACTATCCCACCGCTGACACAAGTAGACCTGTACACTGACTGAGAAATAGGGCATCAATCGTATTTATACTTGATTTGTTATTTGGTAACAATTCATAGTTTTCATTGTGATACTCAGTATACTGTGTATGCACAAGCATCAACGCTGCATCTCACAACATTGAAAGTTACCATCATGGACATCCACAAGACACATCGAGGCCTCACACACATTTTTCTTGTCAGTGGCATCACACACAAGTCATTCGTTAAAATGTGCAAGTTACTGCCAAAATAATTTAAACACTAGAGTAAATGAGGTATACAAAGTATATTGTAAGCAGGTATTATTCCTGGCTTAATTAAGCAAATATTACATCCCATCATGCTTAGGGTCATGTATAAAAATGCTGGGCATTCCATTATTTTGGCTACCATGACTATAGGATGACAATGCCTGCATCCACAGGGCAAGAGTGGTCACAATGGTTTGATGAGCCTGAAAACCATATGCATGGCTGTCTCAGTCACCAGATTTCAACCCAATTGAACACGGGGGGATTCTGGAGTGGCGCCTGAGACAGCATTTTCCACCACCATCAGCAAAACACCAAATTATGGAATTTCTCATGGAAGAATGGTGTTGCATCACTCCAATAGAGTTCCAGACACTTGTAGAATCGATGCCAAGGTGCATTGAAGCTGTTCTGGCTCGTGGTGGCCCTACACTACTAAAACACTTTATGTTGGTGTTTCCTTTATTTTGGCAGTTTCCTGTATGTGCGCACACACATGCATGCTCAACCAAACTCAGCAGTATTTCACATCTGCCTTACTCTTCCACCATCTCTTCCTTTGATGTAGTTTTCTATGTTTTTGTGAATTTATTTACTCTAAAGAATTTTACCCTGGGTACCTCAAAAATATTACATTTCAAGGCAATCATGGTTGGCCAAGGCAGAAATATACTGACATGCAGGCTAAAAATAACTAAAATCACAACTTGAAAAACGAATGAATATGAATAAATCATTACATTCGAGATTCCACTTTTTATTGATAATGTACACTATTTTTCTTTGACCTCCTGAAAAGTACACAAATCATTCTTTCCCTTGACATGGTACTTGATAAGCCATAAAGCCATGCCTTTGCAAAAGCCATTGTGTGGAGTGAGCGATCTGGAATGACAGGCAGGCTTAACCAGACACAAGGCTTTCTCTAGCATTCATATAACCCCAGGGCTCATATACCACGGGTTGAGCTAACAAACCACACAGCGGCGGATGTCTGGGGATGTACTGTAGGGTATTTTGAGGAAACGACAAGTTTGAAATGGCGTAGAAGAAAATTAGGATTTATGTTGGAATGCAGAGATCCACTTTCGGTGCTATTGCTAATAGTCTGCGACTCCAATGAAGGGGCCAGTGGACATTGCTTTTACCAAAATGTTGCTAGTTTTTCAGCTTAAGGATGTATTTGATGTATTCACTTTGGTGTATGGTTTACTAACACTGATGTTACTACCATGGGACACTTGCTGACACATTACTAATAAATACAAAATGGACTACAAGTTGTGGCTATTTCGATGTTATATGATCAAGACGTCTGCACAGAAGTGTAACACTATGAAATAAATATATATATATATATATATATATATATATATATATATATATATATATATATATATATATATACACACACACACACACACAGTATATACCTCAGTTTTTCAAATCCACATAAAGCTAGCTAGCTCAATACAAACACTGAATGAAGAAAGTGTGACAATAAATTAAAAACCAACATTTATTTATTCTAGTTTGACAAAAACAACCGAGATGATGTTCCTTCCTTTATAAAACAGTGATATCACGGCCAAAATAATTTTGCGAGACAAATCGTGGGGACCTGACCATTAGCGTCAAAACAAGTTGACTGTTGCGTTTGGTTTTTGTCTCCTGAGGCTCCATCTCTCCCACTGAAGAGATAAGCGATGTCCTCGACATTCCTACAACACAATTCAATTCCTGTTGACTGGACAGGGGTTTAGTAGTGCTCCTAACTGGTCATCATGCGAGGGGCGATACTCATGGACATGAGCTCCTGGAAGAGCAGCTTGCAGGCGTATGGCATTCTGACCAGTGAGATCTGACAAGAAAGGGTGGAAACAGTTACATTGTACAAACATCTTATTCGATAAATCTTCAACAAAACTAAGGCTATAGAGGCAAGACTTTTTTATAGTCCTGTCGGAACACTTTAAAATCTATTTCACTATACTGTATTGTAGTTAGAATTTAGAATTGACATTCTGGTTATAGTAATAAAGATATAATGGACATAAACAACATGTGAATAGGCCGGCCTAAGTAATAAACAGGAATAACTGGGAGACTGGTGGTGGTGTTGTTCCGTACCTGTGTTTTGTTGCGACAGCCCCTGCACTCGTAGGTGTGTGTACGGGTGTTGGCGATGGCCATGAGGCCACAGAGGTTGCAGACGTGGACCTGGTAGGGGTCAGACGCCTCGAACAGCCTCTCACGCAAGAACTGAGCCGCGCCGTGGGCTATCTGACAATCACGCTCCATCTCCCCAAAACGAAGACCTCCATCACTGGGTGCAACATGAGAGCATGGTTAGTTAAAGTGTCAATCTGCAGTTACTAAATCAAGTTTTGGACTTATAAAGTAATGACTTATAGCCATTGTTTCTTGAAGAATATAACTTAGAAATGCCTCATGAGCTTAGTTCAACTGTTGTACGCCATCATAACCCAAAATATAACCATGTTTTACTGCATTATTGTTGCCTCAAAATATGGTTAAAACTATAATGTTGATATCATGGATGGTCAGTCCTTGCATCCATTGCTGTCTACGAATTTCAGTGGTTACATTTCTCCAGGCCCATCCCTCAGCTTTTTACCAAAACAGAGGTGGGGTGCCTGCTTTGTTATTGTTTCAATTAAGGATTCTAGATTTAACTGGGCGAGATCAGGGCCTGTATTCATAAAGCATCTGATCTAGAAGTGCAGATCTAGGATCAGGTCCCTCTCCCACTGTGCATTTATTATCATCTAAAAAGACAGAACTGATCCTAGTTCATCTCCTACTTAAAGTTGCTTAACGAATACAAGCCCAGGAATGCCTGCCCAGTGCACTCAAATAGTGCCATAAAAGGGAAAAAGTCCTACATTAAATAATTCTTAGTATTCTTACCGTGATCTGCCCTCCATGGGCTGTCTGTTGAGGATCTGGACAGGGCCTCGGGCCCGAGAGTGGATCTTGTCGTCCACCATGTGCTTTAGGCGTTGGTAGTATGTGGGACCGAGGAAGATCTGAGAGGTAATCTTACGGCCGGTAAAACCGTTGTACAACACCTAGAAGGGAAAGACGAGGCCCGTTAATTGTACTCTATAGACAGACTAGTGTGAAATAGCTACTAAGGAAGTTAGATGTGAATGGTAAAGGAGGGTGTTGTCCTGACCTCGTTGCCCCTCAGGTGATATCCGTATTCAGACAGCAGGTTGGAGACCTTCTGCACGTTGACCGCATCGTTGAAAGGTGTGGCGTCACCAATCTCCCCTTTGTTGGCTGAAACCTACACGGTGAAAGAGGGTGAAAACAAGAAAACTCCCATCCATACACTATACTTTATTTCCATGACAAAAAGTCTGACCTTTAACAAACAAATTCACACTGACCTTTGTAATTTCTAAAATATTTAATCTAGGTACCTTATTAGTTTACTGTCACATTCTTCAGAGGTCTCAACATAGGAGTAACACAAGTTAAAATTAAGTAGGGGGAGGAGTTATTAGACAGGTACCTTGCCCTGCAGGCACTCGATCAAATGGCCGACTGTCATACGAGAGGGGATGGCATGGGGGTTGATGATGATGTCTGGGGTAATTCCCTCGCAAGTGAAGGGCATGTCCTGTGGAAAGAAACGGAACAAAGGACATAGTTCCCTTACAAAAACTTGTGTGAGGGTTCCAGTTTTCTAAGCCAGTCTTTCTATGGCATAACCCCTTGCAGGAATGTTCCACGTTCTACAGAGACTTCCATGTTCTCTCTAAATCAGTTTTATAGTATTTATTGGGACGTGGTTGACTTAGCATTTCCTCTGAAGAGGCCTTTGGCTTTATTTATGTTTAGGCTCAGTGTAAACACAATGTCTCTAGGCCATTGACTAAACATCATGATAAACATTTACAGGCTCAATGTCATACTGTGTCATCTACTTAAGAGTGAGCAGTCCTGTAGACTATGCATGAGGAACATGTGTTTAATACGCTACCTCCTGTCTGTACTGAATACCACAAGTACCCTTCTGCCCGTGTCGACTGGCAAACTTGTCACCAATCTGGGGGATACGAACAGAGCGAACCTGCAAGAAGAAACAAATGGAGTTTGAGTTAAATCATGCCACAAGTTGGGCCATGAGGCTCCATATCCTTATGGCCCAAGGTTAGAGGGTGCAATATTCAACCAGTGGAGCTCATATTTCATTTAGTCAATCTGTCAACATCTCGGATTTGGTATCTCGGGCTTGTTGCTTCTATGGAAGCAATAATGCTTGTAAAACTCAACTCAAACCTGCCCATACTACGGACGACCTTCCTGCCTACTCTAAATTTGACAAATAGGTAGAGCTGCCAACAGGGATAATTTATTACGGTTCGTTTGTCATTTTTACAGCCTACTAATGCATTGTCAACTTGACACAATATGCCTACTGTGGGAAGCTAGAGGACTCAGGACACACCCTGATCTTGCAGAACTTGTAGCCCTCCTGGTTGAGGGTGACCATGACTTGGTCCACGATGCCCGTCTCGCTGGTGCGGAGGAAGGTGCTGCAGTCCCTCTTGGTGTAGCGCCGGTTGGTGCTGTCCAGCTCGTCGTCGTTCTCCGGCAGGGTCACCGTCTTGCCGATGATCACGTCCTCGCCGGAGACGCGCACGCCGGGAGCTATCAGGCCGTCGTCGTCCAGCTTGTCGTAAATGGCGTGCCTCATACCTGGGGGAAGGCAGGGGCATTGGATTGTTCACTGAGCAGTTCTGTTTGTATGACTGCCAATTTAAATGGAAGCTGCCGATGGAACATTTTATGAGATGATGGAAATAGTAGGCTCTGATTTTCTGGCCGACTCCTCTATACTTGTAGATGCCAAGATGCCTAGGACGTACCCGAACATGTTTCGCGTGTGGGTTTTTCAAAGACTTCCTCCTGATCAAAGCCTTTCTTCGACTCTTGTTCTTTATAGGAGCGGTAGAACACAGACCTGAAATAAACACCATTAATTACACCACCGCCTTAAAAGTCATTATCACAGCAAATTTCTATCTTCAAATCACAGCGCAAACCTGAAGAATCCACGGTCCACCGCAGAGCGGTTCATGATGACAGAGTCCTCCTGGTTGTAGCCAGTGTACGCCGCAATAGCCACAATAGAATTGATACCTAAACCAGGCACAAATGAGAGGATTTCAACGAGCCAGAACTTTAAAAAACAAAGAGGCATAAATCTTTAGGTCAGAGTTAAGGAGTGTTTTTGGCTGCTACTTCTGCAGCGCTCAAGTTCTCACCTGCTGGGAGCTCTCTGAAACGCAGGTACTCCATAGAGCGAGTGGTGACTAAGGGTTTCTGGGGGTAGTAGAGCACATGGGCCAGGGTGTCCATCCGCACGTGGAAGTTGGTGATGTACACACCCATGGCTTGTTTACCCATAGCAGACTGGTACGTGTTTCTGGGAGACTACACAGGGGAAAAGATGGGGGGGAATGGTATTAATAAGATTACACTTAAAACAGAGGCATATAAATTACAAATCGTGCGATACTGTATACCAAGACTGAAAAAAAAAAAAGTATGTTTTATATCCTTGTCTTTTCATAGACAATACCATTGCCACCGCACCTAATCAACCATGCCAACTTAAAAATATATTTTAGGAGCGTAATATTTTTAGCCGTACCTGGTTGTGATCGGGGAAGGGGATGATGGAAGCACAGACTCCCAGGATCATGGAGGGGTGGATCTCACAGTGGCTGTATGTAGAACAGTAGGCCACGCCCTTCTCCTGGAGGTCGTCAGGGGTCATGGCCAGCATCACTGTCTCCTCCTCCAGGGTGTCGATGTACTCCACCACGCCGCTGGCCACCAGGTCCTGCCAACTGTAGTTGTTGTACTCCCTCTCCTTCAGCTGGTCGATGTGTCTCCTCTTCAGCAGCAGCTTCTGTTTCTCTACGATCAGCAGAGGACGACAGATCCTCCCGGCGTCTGTGTAGATGCGGATCTCCCTCTCTCGGATGTCTCTGATCATGGACACCTAGAAACAGGCGTAAACACGGATCAGAACAACGTAGCACATCAGGATAAGGGATATTGTGTTTGTAGGTTAATTCAAATGAATAATAATAATAAATAATGAAAATGTTAGAAAAGCTGAAATTCCGGGAAAAAAATCATATCCCTTACCTCAGACACAATGATGTCCATCTGCCTCCTCAGTTTCCTCAGTGTGTTCATCAGCTGCTCTGGGTCCTTGTGTATTCCCACCCAGCAGCCATTCACAAAGATCTTTGTGGCACTGTTAGTGTTGAATTAATGAAGAAAAAAATTCAGTTAAAATGCAAATAAGAGAGGTTGACAAACTATACAAGTCACTCAGCATAAAAGACTGAGAACGCTTAGATATCTTCTGGACTGATAAAGAGCAGTGTGCTGCCATCTGCTGGACTAACTCTGCGATGGCTGCAGGTGAGATCTCCTCCAGGTTCTCCATGCTCCACTCCTCCAAGAACTCCAGGATGGGAGAGGGCTGGGAGCCCACAGAGATGTAAGCCATGAGGGCCAGGTTCTTCACCAGGCCTACAGCATGACCCTGGAGAGACCAGATAGACAGAGGGAGGCACAAAGACAGGAACAAAGTAAGAAGGGACAATAGCATTTCAATGACACGCCTTAATTGACGGAGAGCTTAATTCTTTGAGGGTAACCTCAACCTTAAAATATGGTATGATGCAACAATAGCCCTTGATATGAACACAGATGTCATTTGGGTTGGTTTTGAACGTACCTCGGGGGTCTCGGCAGGGCACACCATGCCCCACAGCGTGTTGTGAAGCTGCCTGGGCTTGGCTAGCTTGCCGTCTCGACCGATGGGGGAGTTCACCCGTCGAAGATGGGAGAGGGTTGAGGCAAAGGTCAAGCGGTTCAACACCTAATGAGATAAAGAACACAAAAAGTTCTGGTTCGGAATGACAACAATCATCTTGTCACAGCATAATGGCAAACTGAGCCTAAACTATATAGGAATGTGTACCAGATGTCTTCTGCACTGTGTTACCTGGGACACTCCAGCTCTGGCCTGATGGGCCTTCTTGACGTCACCCCAGTTCCCCGTGGCAAGAGAGTACTTCAGGCCATCGGAGATGATGCGTGTCTTGATGGCCAACTCCAGGTTGAAGTCTTTCCCTCTGTCAATGAACTTCTGGGCGTAGATGCGGATCTCTTTCAGCAGGTTCTTGAACATTCTAAACGTGTCCAAATAAATGAAAAAGAGCTTGATTCAAGTTACAGGCTTAGTATCCCATTGACTTCATAAATATTCCCCAAATGCTCAGTTTGGATAGGAGTGTGGTTTGCACAAAGTAGTCCTGCATCTGTGAATCATAGCTTTGTAGAGGTATTCCTTTAGGCCTTACCCTCGGAACAGGAAAGCCAACAGAGGCCCAGCCAGGTCCAATCTTTTGTTGCCGTAGTGATCCCTGTCATCCAGCTCTCTTCTGCCCAGAGCAGCCAATAGCAGTCTGTGGACCATGTACCTACAAACAGACCCAAATATACAACACTGTGTTAGGCTAATACATCAAGCACAACAACAACATATCGGTCTTTATGCAATCAGTAACATCATACTGTGATAATCATAAAATTACATATAGAATCTCCAACAGAAACCTGGTGAATTATAGGATCTCTATGATTATTACATCAATATAACATAATAAAAAACACACCCTAAGAAATAGGCTTTTTTGGTCTCACAGAAGTCACTGACTCCGACATGGGGGAGCACCTCCTTCTGCAGCACCTCCTTGGCGTACTTGATCCTCCTCTCTTTGGTGACACCGGGCTTGGCACCACGAGAGCCGATGAAGTTTAGGGCCACGTTCTGCTCCTGGATCACAAAGGCCTCATCCAGGGAGGGCTTGACCTGGTGGAGCACAGCACATCAGATTAGAGGTGTGGGTGGGCGCTGAGACAGAGGGGGGGGGGGGGGGGGGGGGGGGGGGGGGGGGGGGGGCAGGAGTATGTTTCATGTGTCAGTTAAAATGTAGAACTTTTACCATCTCCATCATCTCAGGGTCGTCAAAGTCGTAGATGATGTGCTCCAGGATGTCTCTGTCGGAAACAAAGCCCAGGGCTCGGAACACTATGATGATGGGCACCTCCTGTCTGATATAGGGCAGAGTGGACACGATCCTCTGACCAATGGCACTTTTCTTCACCCCCTGGGGGAAAAGAAACAAGGAGAGTCAACATTTGGGTGCAGTAGCAGAGGAAAGAGAACCTAAATGCAACTTTGCCAGCAAATTCAGACAGGATATATTTTGGTGTTCAAGGTTGTTTGTTTCTCACCTGTCCTCCCCTGGCCATCATGCTGACCCAGATGGAGCTGGTGGGCCGCGAGGAGTTCTCCAGGCAGGAGCGGCACTCCCCTGTGTATGCGTACTTTGAGTCCTTCTTGGCAAAGACGTACACTGTGTTTGTGGCCATCTTTTCTTGGGCAATCAGGACCTTCACACCAAACACAACAATTGTTATCAATAAAACTTCCTCTTCAAGCAAAACCGTGTGTTTCTCAGGTGCTTCGTGAAAAGTATTGAAGAAACATTGGTACCCAAACAAACAAGGCCAGACATACAGTACCAATCAATCAAAGGTTTGGACACACCTACCCATTCAAGGGTTTTTCTTTAGACATCAAAACTATGGAATAACACATATGGAATCACGTAGTAACCAAAAAAAAGTGTTAATCAAATCAAAATATGTTTTATATTTGAGATTATTCAAATAGCCACCCTTTGCCTGGATGATAGCTTTGCACACTCTTGGCATTTTCTCAACCAGCTTCATGAGGTAGTCACCTGGAATGCATTTCAATGAACAGGTGTGCCTTGTTATAAGTTAATTTGTGGAATTTCTTTCCTTCTTAATGCATTTGAGACATTCAGTTGTGTTGTGACAAGGTAGGGGTGGTATACAGAAGACAGCAGTTGCAAAAACCATCAAGCGCTATGATGAAACTGGCTCTCATGAGGACCGCCACAGGAAAGGAAGATCCAGAGTTACCTCTCCTGCAGAGGATAAGTTAGAGTTACCAGCCTCAGAAATTGCAGGCCAAATAAATGCTCACTGAGTTCAAGTAAGACACATCTCAACATAAACTGTTCAGAGACTGCGTGAATCAGGCCTTCATAGTCAAATTTCTACAAAGAAACCACTACTAAAGGACACCAATAAGAAGAAGAGACATGCTTGAGCCAAGAAACACAAGCCATGGACACTAGACCGGCTGTAAATCTGTACTACTTGGTCTGATGAGTCCAAATTTGAGATTTTTGGTTCCAACCCCCTTGTCTTTGTGAGACGCAGGGCAGGTGAAGGGATGATCGCCTGACCTCAACCAAGTTGAGATGGTTTGAGATGAGTTGGACCACATTGTGAAGGAAAAGCAGCCAACAAGTACCCACCATATCTGAGAACACCTTCAAGACTGTTGGAAAAGCATTCCAGGTGAAGCTGGTTGAGAGAATGCCAAGAATTTGCAAAGGTGTCATCAAGGCAAAGGGTAGCTACTTTGAAGAATCTCAAATATATTTTGATTTGTTTAACATTTTTTTGGTTACTACATGATTCCATATTTCAGAGTTTTAGTGTCTTCACTATTATTATACAATGTATAAAATAGTAAAGATAAAGAAAAACCCTTGAATTAGTAGGTGTGTCCAAAATGTTGACTGGAACTGAACATCCCACCCTCCACCCCTGTTCGCTCTTTCTTCTACCTTCTCAGAGCCGTTGATGATGAAGTAGCCCCCGGGATCTAGCGGGCACTCGTTGAGCTCACAGAGATCACGGTCCGTCAGGCCGCTGAGAAGGCAGTAGGTGGAGCGCAGCATGATCGGGATCTTGCCGATGAAGGTCTTTTGGTGCTGGGTCTGCAGCTGGTCCTCTCCCTCCTTGATGATGGTCTTGGTGATGTCCACGTACAGGGGAGCAGAGTACCTGTATAATACATATGTGAGCCTGGTTGGCACTGGCAGGAATAAAGATTGCCTATGACATGCACGGGAAATATATTGTGATAAAAAGTTGGCTCCAAATGGGCCAACTTACGTGAGGTTCCGGAGTCTGGCTTCGTTGGGCATCATAGGTGAAGGTGCTCCATCTCTTTCCCAGTGAGTGGGTTTGGAAAGGTAGATCTGTTCAAACTTCAGCAGGTAGCGTGGCTGTAGAACAAAGCAACAGGCTCATTAGTAACAGGCCATGAATTAGTGCCCTCAGAGAGAGGCCCTACATAGAGCAGCGTATCAGAAAGTTCCTGTCTGTCACTCACCGGGTCCTCCACCTCTCCAGAGGTGTGCTGGGCCTCAGCCTGCAGGTCAATGGGCGGGGCGTCCTCCACAATCCTCTGCACAGACATCTGGATGAACTCATCAAAGGAGTCCAGCTGCTGTCGCACCAGACCCTTCTCATCAAAGTAGGAACTGTAGGGTGCATCAGAGAAGATAGTGTTATTTGAACATAAGCAAGCTGCATAGTGTATGCTCCATGATGATCAAAAGAGAGAAAGGTAGGGAGAGCATCATTTTACCTGATAACAATCCAGCAAGCTTCCTGCCATAAATCGGGGGTGATTTCATCCTCATCCTCATCGTATTGGATATCTGCAAGAGATCACGGAAAATACATCAACAAAGTGAATGCAGACACAGTGATTTAATGTTAGCCTAGGCACCGGATCTAGTTCATGGAGTTTTCTACAGAAGAACAACTGATAGACACAAAGAAAGGTATTTCAGCTCTGCAGATATCAGACAGCTTTTTTTGCACATAATGTCATTATGTGATGCTCATATAGATAGGCCTAGTTGAAAGTGTGCTATAGCTAGCTAACGTTAGGTGTTTAGTTTGGTGAAACCATATTTGGTATGTAACAAACGAGTCAACCTACATTGCGCTAGCAAGCTTGCTTGCTATCTCTTCTTGTTGATGCTCCTGGCGCCATATATTAGCCTATTTGCTAACTTAGCTAGCTGACTACATTATGTAAAATAGCTGAAATACCTTCATCTTGGTCATACATGGTTACTGCTTATTCCCTCTCGTGTTTGCCTAAATAAGCAGAATCCGACGTTTAAATCATCAACAGTGTCGGATTCAACGTTGTCTAACGTTGCACACTTTGCTATCTAAATTAATACAAAAAGAAATATTGACGGTCTATCGTAAAACGTCATTTCCTGCCAAAACTGTTATTTTGCCGTGCTAGAAATGAGTCTTAACTAAATATTTATACTATTCTGCTCTAATATTAACTATGATAATCATATCATTTTATCTAATACATAATATGTTATTATTATTATCAGATGTCGAATCTTAATAGTTGTAAACGTAAATAAACAACATTTCCACCGACGTCAGTTCCGTCAGGATATACATGGACTTTTGGTTGCAGCAACTCACATGTGTAATGGATTTAAACTACAGCTTCACAGACTAGATATTTCGCTGGATGTATAAAAAGGAAGCATCCGCTTGGCGTTTCCACTCATGACCAAATATGGTCGTGATAGGAAGCCCTTAGCCCACTGGCCGGCAGTGGGGGAAGATGGAACGAGCTGGATTTCGCCGACACTCTGCAAATGTTTTCATCGATCAAACATTTGATCTCAATACCGTTTTCTGTTCCCAAAACTAGAATCTGTTTTGAACAGAGTGGACTACGTTTTGTGGACTTTACCCTTTACCCTAGTTTTTAAAAATAGCGTTTAGGAGTGCAAAGACTAATGAAATTATTGCGCACATGCACTTCACAGAGTATGCGTTCCCTAACGAAAATATGCAGATGATGCTAGAACGCGCCAATAGAATCTCGCTAGCTCGTGCTTGGCTCTACCCACCTCCTGCTTGCTCTGCCCAGGATAACTAATTTGTTCCCGTTGGAAAAGACTGTAGAAAAGACGTGCTGTGGTATATCTTGGTTTAGTTATACACATTTTTGATAATTCAGTTAGGGGCGGTAATGACTGCCAACCGCCGTTAGCTCCACCAAAGAAGAAGAAGAAGCAACAGCTCGTGTTGTTATTCAAGGTTATGTTATCATTGTTTAATGTATGGTTCAATTGTGTTACTTTGTAAAGATGTATAAATTGTTGCCACCCCCATTACGGGAAATAGTTACATCTACATTTTTTCGACATCTATCAATTCCATGTCTATCTGTAAACCAAAGTACCAAATCGATCTCATCACCACTACCACCTCTACCAAATATGTCTGTGTTTGAAGGAAACATGTTCCATCATAAACTCCCTTTTGTATTGGATGACCAGTGGTGGAAAAAGTACCCAAGTGTCATAGTTGAGTAAAGATACCTTAATAGAAAATGACTCAAGTGAAAGTCACCCAGTAAAATACTACTTGAGTAAAAGTCTAAAATAATTTGGTTTGAAATATACCTAAGTATCAAAAGTACATGTAATTGATAAAATATACTTAAGTATCAAAAGTAAAAGTATACATCTTTTCAAATTCCTTATATAAAGCAAACCAGGTGGAACCATTTTCTTGTTTTTTAAATTTACGTATAGCCAGGGGCATGCTCCAACATTCAGTATGTTATACAAACTAAGCATGTGTTTAGTGAGTCTGCCTGATCTGAGGCAGTAGTGATGTTCTGTGTGTGAATTAGACCATTTGAATTAGACCAATGTATGGAGTAAAAAGTACATCATTTTCTTTAGGTATGTAGTGAAGTACAGATACCCAAAAAACTACTGAAGTTGTACTTTCAACTCATTGTACTTTTACACCACTGCAAGAACGACCAGATTTTACAGCACTGTAAGAGAAGCAATGGGTGAAATTCAAGATCTGGGTAAAAATGTCAACATTCAAGGGAAATGCAACTCCATAGAGCCGGAAAATGAGGGGGAATTTGTTTTCCTGGACTACATAGATCAAGAAAATACTCACAAGGACCAACTTCATGGTTAGCTCCATGTGATTACTGTCCCCATGATTTCCAAAGAAGACAAGAGGTTGCCGCTGAGGTCAGGCTCTGAGAAGCAGCAGAGAACTCTGGACTGTGGTCATTGAAAGATGGGACCAAAGTGTCGACAGCTAGCCCCGATTCTCTCATCGAGTTTCGTGATATAGACATCCTTCTCGAGGAAACAAGCAAAAGGATGAAAAATAAAATCTATGGTACGCTAGATATGGAGGATTGACACCTGTTGCAACGGATGTGGCGCAGTCATGCACTGCACCTGATGTGGCAGGCTATCTACCAAGTGAGAAGTATAAACTTTTGCTAGAGGAGAAGGAATTGAAAAAAGGCATTTGTCATCGTTGTTACTTGCTCACACACCACCAAAAGACATTGACTGTCAAGATGTCCAAGGAGGAATATCTGGATATAGTCAGCAGGGTCAAATCAGAGAAAGCCTTGGTACTGTTCATCGTGGATCTCCTGGACATCCCATACTCCATAGTACCAGACTTGCTATAGCTTGTTGGAGAAAACAAACACATAGTGGTTCTGGGTAATGAAGTGGACTTGCTCCCTGGAGACTGAAAACTACTTGCAAAATATGAAATGTCAGCTTTCCCAGTACTGTGCTGGTGTAGGCATTTCCAGTGATAATATCAAAGATATCCCGTTTTGGTTCTAATGAGGGGGTATGGCATAGAAAATCAAATCGCCAGAGATTGTGGAAGTACAATGGAGACGTGTATCTAGCGGGAATGGCCAACACGGGGAAATCCACATTGTTTAACACTCTACTGGAGTCAGACTACGGCAAATCCAGAGCCTCGGATGTGATCCACAAAGCCACCATATCTCCATGGCCTGGTAAGATGGAGCTCTGCCCAGCCTGCATGTTATCCACAGTTACTATAAGATACATTATGATTTATGGAACACTCTTCTTTGTCTATTGTTGCTGCAATCATTAGTCTTGAATGAGCTTCACATTCCAACCACTTTTACAGTCACATTGATGGAGGGTTTGAATCAGACTTACATTTGTTTATTTAAAAGTCTCTAAAATGTAGATTTTCTTCAATTTACTTTCAAATGTAATATTATCCAAAGATATAATGCCGAACCTTCTGAAGTTCCCCATCATCAACCCCATTCGGTACTGCATGTTCAGTAGGTCCTAGAGGCTCCAGAGTGCCTCCAAGCAGACGGAGAGTGATATCTCCACAGGAGCTCAATCGACTGGAACAGTTCAGCAAGCAGGGCTACCTAGTGGGTAAGAGATTGGTGTTGGCTGTTGGTGACAGAACTGGTGGTAACCCCACAGGGTAACCTAAACACCAGGGGTTCGAAATGGACATCCCATACAGCTCAACCCTTGTTGTTAATGGTTTGCATGGTTACTCATTGTAATGTAAGCTAATTATTTAAAAAATCCTATGTTGATTTAGGTAGTATTGGGAGGACGTTCCGGACCGTCATAGAATCCAAAAGAGGCCTGATACAGTCTGGCCTCTGGAGAGGACATGATTGACAAGGAGGAGGAGAAAGACCGTACTCTTTTCAACCCTTCTCCAGATGTGGGCTTGACGCTCAACGAACTGAAAGATGCCCACTGGCTCTATGACACCCCTGGCATCATGAAAGACGTGAGCGACTTTCTGCTTCCGCTTGGCGCCACTGCTGGCTGTTACGCCGGGCTAAAACGACTTCAATGTGGCCAGTATAATTGTTGTCTCATAGATTACAGTGCAGCTCATAATGGAATCCTGTACCTTCCTAATTGAAACAGCGTGTATACATGTTGTAGCTGTTTACTAGCACTAGGAGAGAACACTGCTGACTAATTAATACCACTCGACTTAGTTTCCCTTCTGATGCAAGAGGGTTGGTAGATACAAAAAGTACCTTTGCATGCCCTCTGGGGGAACAAGGTGTGCCTTTCTATTTCTTCTATTACTAGGCTATACCACAAAGTATAATGCCAAGCAGGATGCCATGATACAGTTACGCACACTGCAATAGAACAGAATTATCTATAAAGTGGTCATTGCAATAGATTTATGACTGGTTTATTATTGCATTGTACCACTCTAGTAAGGGGTTTCTTACAAGAAAAGCCCAGACTAGTGTTGAACAATGCCAACCATTCAGCTCATAATCTTCTGTTTATTGCTATAAACCAAGGCAAAGTCCCCCCCTACCCCCTTTCTCACTCTCTCATGCTTGATAGGTCCTCAATCTGTTGACCGAGCAGGTTAAGGTGGTCGTGCCCACACAAGCCATCGTACGCAGGACGTTTGTGTTGAAAACTGGAATGTTGCTGTTCCCGGGAGCTCTAGGATGAATTGATTACCTTCAGGTGAATGCCTTCTTTCATTATTAAACTTTGACATCAAGACAATGGTGCACACTTTTGTCTTTATGACATATATATTACTAACTGCTGGTTCTTAGTCCTTGCTTCTAACCGAGTCTCAATTCACATCACCAGTGTGGACAAGGCTGACCGCATCTATCAGAAGCATGCTGGTCAAATCCTGCTGGGGTTAAGTTGATGCTGCTTGCTCTACTCTACTCAGTTAAGGAATTAAAATCTCTTTCTCAAGTGCTACTACAAACAAGTTTACAAATAATGTTATCAACATGAAGAACTGTGTGAATAGGTACCAATGGGTTGAGAAGAACCCATGAAGGAATTCCCCCCTTTAGTCTCCAAAGAGTTTGAGCTGAAGGGGCAGGGCTTTCAGAAAGCCAGCCCTGATATTAAGATGTCCTCTGTGGGTAATACACACATAATTACAAATTGATCAACCAGATGACCCAAGATTGTCCTTTTCAAAAGAGGCAGGTGCTACTGATACATTTATTCTGTTCTTAGGTTGGGTGAGAGTGACAGGAGTGGAGGGGAACCGTTTCCTGCTGCGTGCCCATGCTCCAGAGGGTACAGGGCTCTCCTTGAGTAGTCCACCTCTACTCCCCAACTTCATTAATCCTGAAGGGAGAGCACATCAACACATCAGTCTGTTGCTTATAAGACCAGGAAACCCCAGGGCCTGGTGGACACCAGCCTGTCCTACCTACATAGGAGCAGAGAGGCTCAATTTGAAGAAAAACTTAAGTGCGTAAAATCTAAATGGAACAACGTGCATTTTCAAAAGGCTTTTTGTACTCAATGTCTAATGTTGATACCCTACTTTAAGCTTGTGGATGGTTTTCAGCTCTGGGTTTTGTAACATTGTAAATGTAATGATTGTAAATACCCTACATATAAACAGCTGTCGTTATTTATCGATGCGTAGGCTGCTAAAATGTACATTGCTTTCATTACATTTAGACAGCAGGCACCATTAGTGTAATATATTATTAAACATATCAGTAACTGCTGAAAAGGTAAGAAATGGGAAGGAATCACACACCAACAATACCTCTGGATATTAGGCCAACTTTTATTAAAAAGTGTAGAGCAGAAAATGGTACAGGATGCTTTGTTTTAAACTGCACAAAATGGTTTTTAAAACAGCCAATTGTTTTCAAAAAGTCTTAGGGACAATGGCCAATAACTCCCCACTTTGGTGAAGGTGTTAATAGAAGTTAGTTGTCAATTATTATATTGAAAAAGAGTACATTTCTTCACTAACTGCAAATGACAGGTATAAGCTAACAGTAAAAAATAAAAATAAATAGCCTGGGCATGTATTTGCTTTAATCGCTGAACACAACCGGCGCTTATTTGAGCCAGGCTTCTATTTCCTAATGCACACAGCTTTTCCTCAATAAAATGTTGTAAAGACTACCACAGTTTGTGACCAGTATAAACATAATAACAAATCCATCGCAGATCAGACTAGCAAAAGCTGCTTATCATACACCCCAATTTCACCCTTCAGCAACATGAATTTAATGTAGTTTTTTCTTTTTGGTGGCGACATGGCTAGCAACAATGACAGAATAAAAATAAATAATTAATGCACATGGGAATATCGTAAGCAATTCATTAGACCCGGGAATTCATTTGAAACATTCGTTTATTTGCTGAAATGTGTGCCGATTCCCAGCTATTAAAATGAACAGGCGGCTGGCAATTTGAGACTCAGCATTTAATTGAAGTTTTACGGTACACATGATTACAATATGTGAATGCAAAATGGTTACAATGACTGAAATACAGTTCTTATCCACTAACAAGCACAATACAGTAAGTGAACAAAGAGATAAAAGGTGTACATTTACAGTGCTACGGAATCTGTCTAGATAGGGTTCCCTGGGAAACTGCATTTATAGACTGGTTCAAGAGCACATCGGCTAAATTGGACCAGTTTCCCAGGGAACCCTGGTATAGTCTGTTCCTTCCAATAGTCAGGATACTCAAGACATACATCGTTATAATTCTATATCTTCTCACTTTGGCATCACACCCAAAATATATTGCACTGAATTTACTAAAAGAGTACACATGGCATATTTTTTTTATTATTAGCTCAGTCTAACAATCACCTCATAGTACAGAAAACTAAATGCATATGAATGAAGTATTTCACAGGCTACGCTTTGGAAGTACAATTCTGTAAAAACAGATGAGTGGGGTAATAAAAACAGACACAGTCAGAGAAATCAAACAATTACAACTAAACCTCAAGGAATGGTTATAAAGATAGACATGATGTAACAACAATGTAATTGAAATCAGAGCTCTTACAGTGTACAAAGAATGTGACTCAATTAACAGAAACCTACACTGTTAATATGCAAAAACATAAAATACTGATTGTCGAAGGCACTGAAGAGTAAAAAAATAAGAAGAAGAAAAAAATGTGGAACTACGGGCATCTTCGCAGGCTCAACAACTAAAAAAATAAAAATATCTTTGGACTTTTTCTGAAATCAGATACAAAACCGATAATGGTGTGTTCACAAACTTCCATTTCACAACTTGTTTTCAATGTTAGCTGTCTATTCTCTGTCAGTGATAGTAACATAGTATCTGTTTATACCACCCAGAAAATCTCTATCCATATCTTAAGTTCTAGAGGGCTACAAATGTCAAGGTCCAGTAGGCTGACACTAGGAACACCCTACCTTCCACAGAGTTGTGCATTTATTAATGAGTAGTATGAGTTTTTTTTGCATGACTACATTTACTTGGATATTCAAAAAGTGACAACATATTTCAAACATTAACTCAAGAAACAATTCTATACACATCTCGCCACCATTGTACCGGATGAACCAAAAAAAAAACTCGCCCCATTTCATAGTTCATCAATTTGAGTGTAAGTCAAGTTTTTTTGTAATTAAGAGATTTTTATAATTAGTCCATTGTGAAGATTGATCATTAATTTATACAATGTTTAAAAAAAAAAAAATCTCTTGATGTTATCAATAAAAATACAAATTAAAGTAGCTGTCAAGTGCTCCCTAAATGGTGGAGTGGACAACTTACACGTGTGCCGACTTTGAACATGCAGCCCTCTTCCCTATTTAGGGCACAGACCACGTCACTGGAGTGGACTCACACAACAGGACCACCTGGGTCCTTCTAATATAATCCCTGTGTGAATGAAGGGGTTTCTTTGGTACTTAATTGAAAAAGTGTACCACTTCCTTTCATAATAGATGTACTGTTGTTGTTCAACATGGCTGATGGATAAAAATACAAAAACCTGGTGCAACTCGTCTCTAGGTGGCTTCTTCTAATATAGAAACTCAACCGGCAAGGTGTAGCGATTTCTTGACTATCAACCACTATATATGTAAGATATATACAATGCTATTCGATTTTAGATACCAGTAGTTGAATAACCATATCAGATTTACAAGTATTCTGAGATTTACAAGTATTCTGAGATTTACAAGTATTCTGAGATTTACAAGTATTCTGAGATTTACAAGTATTCTGAGATTTACGAGCAACAAAATTAATATCCCATATTTTCTTTGATGTGTGTTTCAGCCAAATGCCAAACAATGAAACATTTTTGGGGGCCTCTCACGTATTAACTCACATATCCTTTACGATTTCAATTAAAGGCATCCTATCATGTTTGAAAACAAGAACTGTAGAATTAATAGTCAAAATGTCTGGGAACCAATCCGTGAAAGCCCAGACACCAATAATCAAATGAACTAGTCGGCCTAAAACTGTATTACAATGGCTGTCAGAGAGTTTTAGGCATACCATATAATATTTTATACAGTACTTACTAGTGAGCACTAATGCAAGGTAACTGAATATGTAGTGTCAACATATTTACACAGACAATTATGTTTTATAACAGGTAGAAAGGGTAAAACAAAAATACACTGCTGAAACTGATTAAAATGGGATAAATCAAAGCCCCCTGCTCTGCACTCACTGGTCCAGCTTGGATGCATTGTCAAGATAATACACATTCACCAGGTGGCGATTCAGGTGCCGACGGTACTCCACCTCCAAGGGGAAGGTACGGTCGCAGAAAATACACATGTGACTCTTGAGTTCTGTTGGAGTCGGAATCTCTTCTGTGGGAGTTTCAGGGTCATTGGCCAGTTTGCCGGCGGCAGCGGCCAGTCCGTTGAGCCCCGAGTCGTCGCTGCCCTCCGAGGCGCTATCACTGATCTCACTTCCTCCGTCATGGCTGTGGATGCCCTCGTCCTCTTCAGTTTCGGTAGGCTTTCCTCTTGGCCTAGGGAGCTCCAGGGAGGGTGTTGTTGGTGTTGATGGTTCTCCCTGTGGTCGTCTGAAATCGGGAGAGCCGTCAATTTCTGTGGGAGATGGGGACTCGTCTTCAGGAGTAGGAGTTTCCTCTGAATGGTCGGCGACCGTAGCCTGCTCAGCCTGTGGAGTTGTGTCCTGAGATGTAGAGGTATGCATAGCGGGGACAGTCTCCTGGTCAGACGCCTTCTGCTCTCCCTGTAGAACTGTTGGCTGAAGCTTTGTAGCTGGACCCTTTTTGTTTTCAGGGAGGCTAATAGGGTTCTCAATGATGGAACACCCCTTGTTCTCACTGGAAGCCTCGGTCTCTTCATAGCTTGCTTCTGTCTTGTTGCTCTTTTTCACAGGCGAGTTCATAATCTGGTTTGCTGGGTTCTCCTGTTCTGACACTGGGCAAGGCTCAGTCGTCATGCTTTGGCGGATACTGGCTTTTGATTGTGACTTGTGACCAGCCTTGATTTTTAACCGTTTGGCCTTTATGTTGGTGCAGGGCTCCTCAGGAGATTCCTTCATTGATAAGTCCAAGGCCTCTGCAGCCTTTCTCTTTAGCGGCTTCGTCCTGCTCTTCGCTCCCTGTTTTTCCACTGGTGCGTCCAGACTTTGAGGTGCTTTTGCAACAGTCTTATCAACCACTTTCTTAATTTTTTTAGAAGGACTCTTCTTAGATTTTGTTGTGTTTTTGTTCTCTTTTCCTTCCCTCTCATTCTTCAGTGTTCCCAGCTGCTCTTTTTTCTCCTTCTCCAGCTTCTTGTTTTCCTCCTTCACTTTCTCCATATTCTCCCTCTCCAGCATGTCTTTCTCTAACGTCTCCTTGACCGATTTCTCCTTCTCAACATCGTCCTCTTCCAAACTCGCCTTTTGAACTTTTTCCACGGTTTCCTTTATTTCACTCTTATCCTGAACACTCGTTTTCCCCTTCATCTGTTTTTTGGGACGTCTCTTAACTTTATAACCTGTGGTTTGAACTGCAGCTGCTGTCTCCTTCAGGGTAACATGCTGCTTTGTATTCTCACTGCTCATCTCTGTACTCTTGCGTTTCAGTGTTACCTTTTTCTCTGCCTTGTCCTTTGCCTTTTTAGGTGTCTCTTTGACAGGGGAGACACAACATTTCTTTTGGGTCTTGTCTGTTGCTACACTTTCTGCAGCTTGAAGAGGGACGGGATTGCTGCTCTTCTTGGTTGAGAGATTGATATGGCTTGATTGTTTATCAGCTCCAGAGATCTCTGGTCTCTCCTCCATGTCCTCCTCCTCATCATCAATTGCAGACAGCTCAAACTTTGCAATTCCATTCACGATGGTGTACTCATCAGCAAATTCATCAGAATCAGGTTTCTTGACACGCAGCTTGACCTTTGACACATCCATTGCAATCTGTGGGCAGCCGGGATGTCTGGATTTGATGTGATACTGCAGGTTACACTTCTTGGAAGCGGCGTACTTGCAAACAGGACAAAGGAACTGACGCGGGTTGAGGTGGAGCTCCACATGCTTCTTGTAGTTGCTGCGATCAGCCGTCTTGTATGGACAGTGGGGGCAGCACAGGGGCTTGGGCCCATTGTGAACCTGTCTGGAATGGCGTGTCACCTCATGCTGATTGGCAGCCAGGTAGTTGCAGCGGTCACATTTGAAAGGCCTTTCACCTGTCAAGAAAAGCAATGTGGAAAATGCTCAGGTTACAGACATTTTAACTGATATTAAACTTCAATGGGAACACTGGCTCACATTTCATGCAGGGAAGATGGACCAGAGTAAGGAGAGACAAGCAACAATTACAGGTCGAACACTAAGCATCTCACAGCACGTATCGCAAACCACTTTACCGTTCTTATCCAAAACCATCTGCTCCAGCGAATGCAACAAAGGAGAAAAAGTTGACTATGAGAGGAAAGCAAAACAGAGACCTATATCTATGCATAATCAATTATGTGTGTAATTTCTGCTACATGCTAGAAATATGTACCGTCAGGCTTTTTTGTCATGTAGCCTGTGTTAGACACTCACCTGAGTGGGTTCTCATATGCCTGGTAAGATGGGTCTTCTGGGAGCTTGAGTACTCACAGTACGGACATCGAAAAGGACGCTCCCCTACAGCAGCAAAAACAGAGTTAGCTATACTGTTAAAAACACTCATATGTTGACCATTAAGTGCATTCTTGGAGTGAAAAGGTTCTGTTTGACATACCTGTGTGGGTGCGGATATGCTGCACGTAGTTGTTCTTACGGTCCGAGAAATAGCAGCACTGGTTGCAGGTGAAGAGCTTACTGGGGAAATGGTTCCTGAGGTGCTTCCTCCAGTGGTACTGGCTGACGGTGGTATAAGTGCAGATGGTGCATTTGTAGACCCTCTGGTCGTCGCCCTCCTTCTCGTGGTGCTTGAGGTGAGCCATGTAATGGTCGTAGCGGTTGGTGTTGTAGCCGCAGCGCTCACAGCGGATCACCCCTTTGTTGTTGGCCCCACCATCACCGCTCTCCGCCTCTTGATCTGGTCCCGCCAAAGTCTCTTTTGCCCGTGCCTTGTCCCCCTCCACGCGTTTCACCACGATCATCCTATTGGCACTGTGGATTTGGATGTGGGTTACAAACTCCTCCTCTCGCTGGGCCTGGTAGTTGCAGGGTTTACAGAAGAAGGGTTTCTTCTTCTTAGCTGACTCCATGATCATGCCCAGAGGGGTAGAAGGGGTAAAAGGGGTGGGAGGGCTAGAAGGACGCTTTTCAGATGGTTTGGACAGGTCCAGACCTTCTTCCTCTTCTACTTCATTGTCAATCTCCTCAACCTGGGAAAGGGCCACCCGTGGAGACTCTGGGTAGTCTACAATACACATCTCTCTCTCATGGCTATCGTAACTGTATCTGATGATGTTCTCGTCTTCACTATCGGAGTAGCTGCTGCTGCCGACGGTTTGAAGCTCCATCATCTCCTTCCCTTCTGTTGGATTTTCACAGGCTACGTTGGCGAGCATGACCAGCTGTGGGGCCGGCAGCTCATTCTGTGGAAGCTCAGCCAACCCCTGGGCATCCTCCACCAAGGGCATGCCAGCTGAGGTGGCATACATGACCAACCCCATTGGATATACCGTCTGAGAAGCCATGCTGGGAGGGCTGTGGTTGTGGGGGAGGAGAGCAGAACCAGAGGTCATGGTCATTGATCAAACAACTTCAAATAAGATATGTTAAATTACATTTGTTTTCATTTCAGAACCAACATTTTTGTAGTAGTAGTCACAGAGAGTATGAGTTTTAACAGGCCTTTAATTCAGGACTTCATCAAACTTTTGAACGTTTATCACATAGGCCACTCAGTCCCACGTCATCAAAATGATATGGCTTGCAAATTTTCCAAGCAACTACCAACCAGGGACATACCATGTAAGGTAATGTCACTGTTCTTTCTCTGAATTAGTAATTTGGTATTCATTTCATAGTTGGAAAGTGCAGGATGTTTTTATAATAATCCAGGAATGGTGGACACAATAAAGAAAAAACAAATGTCATCAATCCAAGTGTCAAAATAAATAAAAGGGAAGTATGCTAAACCTATACAATTTCAGAACACTTTCATCATGTCATTGATTCCTTATCTAGATTTATTCATGTCTTCATGCAGTCTGCTGTACATATCAATGTGATGAACCAGTATATAACAGATGACAATGTTGTATCTATTCTTAATTTGTAAAAAATAATATTTAACCAGACTATTTCATACTTAAAATGTAACCAATTAAATAAAAAATAAATAAAAAAATTCCCCCATAAATATATTTAAATGTTTAGCACAAAACTACCAAGAATATCCCACCACTTCAAAATGTATGTTTCATAACTTCATTGTGGGCCTACGTCATGTATTTTACTTTAACACAGTGCCTTGGGAAACCCCATAGTGTCCTAGTCCTGTGTTTGCATGCACAGAAATGTCTGTTCGGCCATTTTGAAACAGCACCACCAACTTGGTCGACAGCGCCCAAAAAACTACAGTAGCCTGCCCTACATTCTAACTAGTACGCAGAGAAAATAAGAAAGGGGTTGTATGATCTCAATGCGAAACAAAGATATATAGCTATAATTTACCTAAATAGTAATGATGACCAAATACGTAAAACAAATAAAAAATAAACGTTTTACATGTCTTTACTTTCTAACTATGAGAAAAAGTGTATAGACATACTTTGTCACCGTGCTGGTATTACAATAATCAAACTGAATACAATATGACTTGCAAAATAACATTTATTTGACTGCGTTATAGTCTATGTATAGTTGTAAACAAGGACTTGACCTCAGCAATACAAAGCAGAAAGTTGCAACAAAAAAAGCTACAGTAAAGGTTTGGGCGTGGAGAAGGCGATTATTTATTTAACAAATGGATCGATTGTAGTTAAAACGTACTTTTACCAACAATAGTATTCCACAAATCGCCATGCAAACTTGCCACGACAGGCAGAGAATGTCGCTGTCCAGCAAGGCCCTCAAAACTTCACTCGGAAAACTAGTTTTGCGGAAGAGCAAACTCCGAACAAAACGAGGTTGTTAACTTGTAAACTCTTGAAAAATGTAGCGATAATGAGTGTTGTTCGTTTTACTTAAACAAATTTATATATATATCACAAATAAAGTTTGGCGTGTAAACACTTAGGAAGTTAAGAACAGCGTTATGTTAGCCATGGTCCTGATCTTCGTGCTGAAATCAGCCCTGGACAGCGCCTCTCCCTTTCAACAACCCCCACACTGCCTCCATTTTCAAAACTGTTCGTCAAAGTTAGTTTGTTTCACAAATTAAAACAATAGACAACAAATCTGTAAATTACTAAATTAAACAACTCACCGTATATCTGTATCCACTCCTTGTCGGTATTCGGTCTATATTATCGATGTAATAGTACACAAACTATTCACGGAAGAAGTTTCCACACATTCCTACACATCGGCCTGGCTCCGTCTGTTTGCAGGGATGGCTGACGTCAGCGCCAGCGCCAGCTAGTGTTTCTGCCGGGGGCTTCTTCTTTCCAAATCCCAATGTTCCAAATGGCCATACAATCTAGCAATCCGGTTAGTATTAATCATTATGAGTTGATTTTTTTCATTTAGAAACGTTTTTGGCAAAAATGTATTCCTCTTATATATAAATTAAACTACTATTAAACTAATATAGAGTGGGGCAAAAAAGTATTTAGTCAGCCACCAATTGTGCAAGTTCTCCCACTTAAAAAGATGAGAGAGGCCTGTAATTTATCATAGGTACACTTCAACTATGACAGACAAAATTAGAAAAAAAATCCAGAAAATCACATTGTAGGATTTTTTAGGAATTTATTTGCAAATTATGGTGGAAAATAAGTATTTGGTCACCTACAAACAAGCAAGATTTCTGGCTCTCACAGACCTGTAACTTCTTCTTTAAGAGGCTCCTCTGTCCTCCACTCGTTACCTGTATTAATGGCACCTGTTTGAACTTGTTATCAGTATAAAATACCACAACCTCAAACAGTCACACTCCAAACTCCACTATGGCCAAGACCAAAGAGCTGTCAAAGGACACCAGAAACAAAATTGTAGACCTGCACCAGGCTGGGAAGACTGAATCTGCAATAGGTAAGCAGCTTGGTTTGAAAAAATCAACTGTGGGAGCAATTATTAGGAAACGGAAGACATACAAGACCACTGATAATCTCCCTCGATCTGGGGCTCCACGCAAGATCTCACCCCGTGGGGTCAAAATTATCACAAGAAAGGTGAGAAAAAATCCCAGAACCACACGGGGGGACCTAGTGAATGACCTGCAGAGAGCTGGGACCAAAGTAACAAAGCGTACCATCAGTAACACACTACGCCACCAGGAACTCAAATCCCGCAGTGCCAGACGTGTCCCCCTGCTTAAGCCAGTACATGTCCAGGCCCGTCTGAAGTTTGCTAGAGAGCGTTTGGATGATCCAGAAGAAGATTGGGAGAATGTCATATGGTCAGATGAAACAAAAATATAACTTTTTGGTAAAAACTCAACTTGTCGTGTTTGGAGGACAAAGAATGCTGAGTTGCATCCAAAGAACACCATACCTACTGTGAAGCATGAGGGTGGAAACATCATGCGTTGGGGCTGTTTTTCTGCAAAGGGACCAGGACGACTGATCCGTGTAAAGAAAAGAATGAATGGGGTCATGTATCATGAGATTTTGAGTGAAAACCTCCTTCCATCAGCAAGGGCATTGAAGATGACACGTGGCTGGGTCTTTCAGCATGACAATGATCCCAAACACACCGCCCGGGCAACGAAGGAGTGGCTTCGTAAGAAGAATTTCAAGGTCCTGGAGTGGCCTAGCCAGTCTCCAGATCTCAACCCCTTAGAAAATCTTTGGAAGGAGTTGAAAGTCCGTGTTGCCCAGCAACAGCCCCAAAACATCACTGCTCTAGAGGACATCTGCATGGAGGAATGGGCCAAAAGACCCGCAACAGTGTGTGAAAACCTTGTGAAGACTTACAGAAAACGTTTGACCTCTGTCATTGCCAACAAAGGGTATAAAACAAAGTATTGAGATAAACTTTTGTTATTGACCAAATACTTATTTTCCACCATAATTTGCAAATAAATTCATTAAAAATCCTACAATGTGATTTTCTGGATTTTTTTTCTCATTTCGTCTGTCATAGTTGAAGTGTACCTATGATGAAAATTACAGGCCTCTCTCATCTTTTTAAGTGGGAGAACTTGCACAATTGGTGGCTGACTAAATACTTTTTTGCCCCACAGTGTATATATATATATATATATATATATATATATATATATATATATTACACTGGGGGGCTAATTAGCTATCTAGAATGCTCGGAACACCTGCGTGTAATGGAAGAAGGCTGCCAGAAATGTGTAAGCTGCAACTGTGATAAAGCCAGTTTAAACAGTGTACAGTAAGTGTATATTTTGCATTTCTGAAATTATTTTGATGTGATATGAAAGTAAAGGGCTGTACTGAGAATCAATTCACGTTTAGATGGAGTATTTGGCTGTTTTGGCTGCCAGAGCGAGTCTACCTCTGAAAATAATATGTTAAATCCTTGGACATTAAGGAGTACCGGTAGGCTCCTTAAGTGTACATATTGGGTTACATACACTGTCTACTGCTATACACATCATTCCCAATAATACCATCACAAATGTAACATTATAATTACATATAAAGAAATTTCACAAGTCAAAGTACAACAATTTTTGCATAATTCATGATGTGTTTTAAATCTTCACATTGTCGGCTTCACAACAAACAGTTGACAGCTCCAGCACCCTGATAATGCCACATAATCAGATGGTATCATGATTTAAGTCACCATACCTAGGTTGGCTGGTCTGGTTATCTCCCCAAAACAGTCCTTACACATTGTTTACATGATGTGTAATATATACATACAGAATGTGTAGTTATTAGATCAGTGTAAGGGGAGAAAATAGCTTAATCTTCCTGTTTCTGTGTTTTATTACCACTGACCATGGGGAAAGAGCTATTGCATAAATTCCACAATGCAGGTTTGATTGAATTCTGTCCACACCAATATAATATAATACCTGGATGGGATGGTTCAAGTGATGCCCATCCTTCTGTGTGACCTCTGTGTGTGGGGAATGTTTCAGGAGAGGATCTACCAGGCCTAAATGCAAAATAAAAAATATAACATGAGAGCAACCCACACAGACTGCATTCTCCGGCCAACAGTGTACTGCTGCACAAAAACTAACTTTGGTCTGTTGGGTCCATGGTTGGGTCCAAAGTCTTTTGGAGCATTCCAGGAAGCAGGCTCTAGTCTGGGCAGACACGTGCCCTCACTTGTGAAATGTGGTATTTTCAACTGTATAGTCATGGGTCTGTTGCAAATAGAGACAGATTTTCAGCTTGATGAAAGTGTTATAAACAACTCAAGGCTTCCAGGTCATGAATTACACCAGAAGCATAGGTGGGGGAGTTTGCCTGTAAAAAAAATGTAATTGACACACACCAGCTGGTCATGATCAAAAAAAACAAAACAAAAAAAAAAACATTTTTGCTAACACAATATTCAAGAGAAACAGAATTATCATGGACACAATGTATCACAACGAATCGCCGTCCGCCACGGGGTGGCGCTTGTATGTTATATTTGACATGGGTACACTGCCTCAATCAACATTTTAACAAAGATTGTTATAATTAAACCAAGATGAACCACAGACTATCGTTTCAACTCGAAACAAATGAGTCAGTGGGAAGAACAAACAAGAGGTGGGCAGAGCCAAACTCCAGCTAGAGAGATCCTATTGGTGCGTTCTAGCATATATTAGGTCTACAAAACTTAGTGCACTCTGTTCGTAACAGGTTATAGTTTTTGGAATAGAAAACTGTATTGAGATCAAATGTTTATCGATGAGAAAATTAGCAGAATGTCGAACAAAATCCATCTCGTTCCATCTTCTCCCACGGCCGGTCACTGGGCTTCCTCTCACTATCACATTTGGTAACGTTAGTGAGTCGAAACGCCAAGAGGATGCTTCACATTTATACATCCGGTGAAATATCTGTCTCACACAATAGGATTTTTATGCAGATTTGATCAAAACATTTTTTGCGGTTGATTAATTCTATCAATGGAGGTCACATATGCCTTGATCTCATTGTCCAATGAAATAAAGCGTGCTCTTAATTTAGTGCTCCATTTGAAATCATTGTTACTAACAGACTAAATGTTTCATATTAAAAGGGACAATAACATAAAACCAAAGTTACACTAAATAAACAGTTTAATAACTTTCTACCACATGTTATTTATTTACACTGACAATTGAATTTCATAGTTTTATTTTATTTCCATCTGTCAAACAAAGAAAAAAGTTTAGAAAGACCAACTTCAGTTAGTCAGTGCATATATAAAGGAAATCCAACTAGTAACATTTACAAGCATATCATATAAGATATAACTACTACAAGCACTTTTTTGCTTGGGATGTATTCATTACGTCTTGCAACTGAAACCGTTTAGCGTTTAATCCCCGAACGGAAGCAAACAAAGCAAACGAAATGGGGAGGGACCTACATTATTTGTTCAATATAAACTCGTTTTCGTTACAAAACGTTTTCCTTTTGGAGTAAACATTTTCTGGTGAAAAACCTTTTGCAACAGAATAGGCGTAGTGTCATGTAACTGTCGTGAGGGAGCTTGAGCAGAGTTGCAGGCAGTGAATGGACCCTGAGAGCGCGCTAGTTTGGAATTGAAAAGTGTCGCGGGAGCTTTTGATAAAGAATATCATCAAGACGAAGCAGCTGCATTATAAGTTGGATGCACTGTTGAGCGCTACACACCTAGGGGTTTGCGCTGATTGTACGGAGATTGTGATAGCTGGTTAAATGACATCCCTTGAGAAAGCAAGAACAATATGTATGTATGTCAGGAGAAGTTCAGTATTATCATAAGGAGATGTATACTTGGAATAGGCAGGGGAGGTTTAAGAGAGAGCGGGAGGAAGATGGTGAGCTTGAGTCGGTTAAAAATAGCAGAAAAGGGAGATGGTTTGTTAAAGAAGAATGGTAGAAAGTGTAAGTGGAGTGTGCTGAAGACAAGAGGAGAAATGGAATGAGGGCAAAACATCGGAGGTGGTAGGTGTGGTGAAATTCTCGGAGCCCGAGGCTTGTACAGGGGGTCAGGATAAAGATGAGTCTGACAGTAGGAGCGAAGTTTTTGGCTGATCCATTTGTGGTTTCGGGGTGGGTGAAAACAGATTTGGGTACTGTGGAATCGGTGAGGGAAACCAGAAGTGGTCTTGTGATAATTGGTTGTGTTTCTGCTGGTCAGAGGGAGAAGGAGCTCTGTGTTTAACGAATGGGGCAAGAATTGTGAATTGTTTCCCTCTCAAGAAAAGGGCGCCATTGAAAGGAGTGATTACTGGGGTAGCAGTAAATGTAAAAGTTGACCAACTGAAGAGGAAGATTCCCGGTGTTTGTGATGCTCGTGGTTTGGTGCGACGCAGACAGGGTGGCGAAAGTGGTGAAACTGAAGTCATTGTCTGTTCTTTTGAGTTTTGATGTTGAGTCTTTGCCCGACAAAGTTGATGTTAGGCTATATAAGTTATACTGTATGACCTTTTGTGCCGAATACGTTGTTACAGGTGTCAAGCTTATGGGCATGTGGCAGCAGTGTGTAAAAGGGAGGTCCCTATGTGTGCAGAAGGGCATGAGACAAAGGAATGTGTAGCATTAGGGAAAGTAGTGGTATGTGTTAGTTGTCGGGGTGCCCATGGTGCTGGGGATCAGAAATGTCCCGTGTGAGAGAGGCAGGTTGAGGCTTCCAGGGTGAGAGTAGTGCAGAAGTTGTCATATGCTGAGGCAGTGAATAAAGTAGAGGAAGATGGGTCAAGGGGAGGGAGCCTAAGAGGAGTGGTGTGAGTAGTAGATCTGTACCAGTACAGAGGGATAGGCCAACAAGTGATATATGTTTTAGTAAGGTTGGATCTTTAGCATTTATAGCAATGGTTATCAACTGTACTACAGGGATGGAACATAAGTCACAGAAAATTGAGGTTGTGGTGACAGCTGCAGAGAGCTATTTGGGTGTGCAAGACTTGACATCAGAAGAGTTACAGGTTCTGTTAAGTGGTGATGTCCCATTCTTTCATGTTGTTGGCATGAGTTAGGACTAAATAGATTTAAATAGTGGAGTAGGGTGGTGTTATTTTTATTTGATTTGAGATTTTTTTTGTGAGTGTAGTGTTATAGTATGGTATTTATTTATCTAGTAGGTGGAGCTTTTGTGCCGAAAAAATTAAATAAAAAAATCTAGTAGGTGGCGGTAATGCAACATATTGGGTGCCAACCGCCGTTAAACCTCATCGAAGAAGAAGAAATTCTTCGTAGGGCAGACTCCTCCTCCCTGCTGCAGTTCACATGGAAGATGTCACTTGAACTAGTCATGAATTTCTGTTGGGGTCTCCACAAGGAAATGGCTGAGGGATTACGTAGTTTTTTTCAAAATTGTACAACTCTTTAATCCTGGACGCGAATATTTTAATAACACTAGCATTATACCATCAGATATGTGTGTTTGAGTTTAGTTGAAGTCAATTTGGCCAACACAACGGGAAAATAATACTTTCGAACTTTTCGGACTCACCTCGGACTTGCTGCTGTTAGTTTACTACCTAGCGATAACACCTGATATAGCTAGCTAAATAGTTTTAAGTAATTTGGGACAGTTAGTAGTGATGGCTGGTATTAACTTGAGGGAGGCTTTTACAACAAGATAACTAATTTCTTATACGAAATACGACTAAAGTACAAGCAAGGTAAAGGATAAAACGGGCAACTTTTTATTGAAGTTGTCTCGAGCGAAAATGAACAATTGTACCGTTAGCACCTAGCTAGCAAATTATCTAACGGTAGCTAGTTGACAGTGACATCAGTGGAAATTGGGTATGGTGTTGCAACTTTGTAACGTCAACGTTACCTACTTTAGATTTGTTTATCAATTTAACTAGCTACAGTAGCTGATTTAGCATAGCATGCTAATGATGCGGGATTCAACTGTGAATTTCAGTGTTCTCCATAGAACTTGCAAATTGGTCGTCATTCTTTGTTTTCTCCATATTTCGGTCACTTTATTTTTTTACGTGAGGTCGTTAGATATTCCATTTTCGTTTGCACAAAATCAGCAAGCACACACAGCGAAAAAGCATAACCAAACTACATCAAAGGACACCAAACCTGACGTGGTTGAAAATAACCGCTTTTCTGTAGACAACGTGACATCTACATTCAACAAAGAACTTGTAAAATGTTTTGACACTTCACCACTGCTTGGTAAGTAGCTATGAATGTGTTGCCAAAACTAAACGAGTCGATGGCAACTAATATTTAATCAATATTTCTGACGTATGCTGTAGACTCACTGGTACTTTTAATAGTCATATGATGCCTGGTTGGTAGTCTTGCCAAAAGTGGTTTTTATCAGCAAACAATAGTTGTTGGCCATGTAAATCGGACAGTCATTCATTCATCTGCTCTAATGAGGAATGGGTAGAGCTTGCATTACATATGTCGCTTTAATCTATATCTTAATGCAACCTACAAGCGCCAAGTATAACCAGTTAGCCACCAGTCGATGTCTTAGTTATTTTATGACCCCTTCCTTAGCCTGTAGGGTTTGGTATTTCACTTATTCATACAATAGATATATCTATGGCGACACGCCCACACCCTTATGTAACAGTTTTGCTTCCGTCCCTCTCCTCGCCCCTACCTGGGCTCGAACCAGGGACCCTCTGCACACATCGACAACAGTCACCCTCGAAGCACGGTTACCCATCGCTCCACAAAAACTACTTCAATGTCTCAGAGCGAGTGACGTCCCCGATTGAAACGCTATTAGCCCGCACCCCGCTAACTAGCTAGCCATTTCACACCGGTTACACTTGCATTATTAATGCATAGCATAGGACTACTGCTAGTGCTCTTGAATGAGCAGCGTTGCTTGTTTCCACAACGGTTTGTTGTTCAGTGCCCTTCTCTCTTAGCTCAGGTTTTAAAAAAAAAAAAAAAAAAAGGTTTATGTGGCTGTGGCCCGAGCTGATCTGTCCCTCTGCCACAAAACCCTGACTGCTCCACAGGTGGGAATTGGTGGATTAAAGTGGTGTGCACATTCTCCCCTCAGCTGACTTGGAGATTGAAAAGCAATGCAGTCTAGGAACATCAACCTCCAGGTCACATTGCAGAAAACAATACAATAAGTTCACTACATCATATATGCAGTTTAACCTTCTGTTATTTTTTTGTATTGCTTTTGTAATTTGACTTACTGTAGCTACCTGTGTAAGCCACTGGCATATAGGAGCCACACTATTGTGTTTAATAATAAAACAGCTGAGAGGTTATTGTCAGCAGGAGAGTGGAGAACTAGGCTCAATTTTCTTACAATAGTATATTAGGCCTACAATATTAACCGATTTTACATGCTATTTCCATTGGCTCTACTGAAATCATCAGTTATCAGGGCTGTTGTAAATAGAGCCCTGACAAAATTGTATAAGACTTCCCTTCTCTCCCGTTCTCATCCAGTGGGCCCACTGCGAATTGAGTTTTCTAACCCAGTCAGCCTTGATGTGGTAAGGAAGGAGAACCCCAATCTTCAGAATGGGGGGCGCTTCAGGCCCAAAGACTGTGTGGCCCTCCAGAAGGTGGCTATCATCATCCCTTTCCGCAACCGCGACGAGCACCTCAAGTTCTGGCTGTACTACCTCCATCCCATCCTTCAGCGCCAGCAGCTGGACTACGGCATCTACGTTATCAACCAGGTGAGTCCTTCCCGGCCCCTGTCTGCTCTCTGTCTGCCTGTGTGGAGTAGTTGGTAGTGCTGAGCGATTATTGGAATTCAATTTTTCCCTTTTTTTTTTTCTTTCTGTGAGCTCAATGCGCACATCGCACAGTTTCTCTAGAGAGAAATCAAATCGAGCCTGAACTGTGCAATGTAGTAGGCAGTTGTTTCCAACAGGCCAATATTCTACAAAGTTTAGCGCATAAAACATGGTAATTAACCACAATGACCATAATCCATTGTGCATCTACTTGTCTGGTCTGTGTTTCTTTTACTACTGCTATGGAAGAGAGAACAATGCACAATTGTGAGGTAATATAAAGAGTAGTCGTTTTTTTGCGAGGTATCACTGCCTTAAAATGCATGATCTAAGTGATTGATACTTGGTATTCAGCAGTCTTAAAGGTATGCCTATTTTATTTTGAAGAACTACAGTAAAGTGATTTTGTCAGACAGCTTAGGCAGTAGCTCTATAGAGATGGGATGGTGGCTTGGAATGAAATAATAGTCATCAAATAAAACAAATGTAATATACACAACTGAAACATATTACTAAAGTAATGTGAATTAATGGTTAGTAAACAGTAATGGGCAGTCACTACTATCATAGGACTGGCATTCATTGTTTTGTGTTACAGCATTCAGCCCAAGTGCTTTTAATGTAACATAAAAAATACAATTATTTTTTACATAATCAAACCAACTTCAAAAAGCGCTAATCACTCAGCACTAGTAGTGGGAAATGCAGTAAGATTTTAACCAGTGAGCAAATCTTAGTGCAGGGAGTGCCCCTTTTTAATTAGGTGGTTTTAATGAATGAAACAAACAAAGTTTGTCTGTATATTTCAAATATAGGATAGTTTACTCGTACGGTAAACCACAAGTACGGGTACTTTTGGCGTATTTTATTTGGGTTTGTTTTTTACGTGTTAGACTAAGCTATGTAAAAAGAAAAGGGTATCAAGCTCCCCAATGACAGGCTGTAATGGCAGTTACCAAGTGACTAGTTGAGAGATGTACTGGTAGATTTGTTTTCTTGTTGAGTAACTCTTCTGGGACAGAGACATATGGGCAATTCCATGGTAACGGTGTACGCTGAGACTCAGGTTTTTCACTTTAAAATGTATACCAAAGAAAAAACATTGATTTTAAGGTTTAACAAGAAATTCAACTTTATGCACAAGGACTACTACACTTTCAATACTTTCCACTGAAAATTTTACAAAAACACATTGATAGGAAAAACTGTGCAGATACAACGTTTGGTAACAATAAAACTGAGGGAGATTTTATTGTAATTCTGTTGGCAAACTTTTTTTCCAGTAAATATACAATACTGTTCAAAAGATGGCGTCACTTAGAAATGTCCTTGTTTTTGAAAGAAAAGTGGTTTTTTTGTCCATTAAAATAACACCAAATTGATCAGAAATACAGTGTAGACATTGTTAATGTTGTAAATTACTATTGTAGCTGGAAACGTCTTATTTTTTTAATGGAATATCTACATAGGTGTACAGAGGCCCATTATCAGCAACCGTCACTCCTGTGTTCCAATGGCAGTTGTGTTAGCTAATCCAAGGTTATCATTTTAAAAGGCTAATTGATCATTAGAAAACACTTTTCCAATTATGTTAGCACAGCTGAAAACTGCCATGCTGATTAAAGAAGCAATAAAACTGGCCTTCTTTAGGCTAGTTGAGTATCTGGAGCATCAGCATTTGTGGGTTTGATTACAGGCTCAAAATGGCCAGAAACAATACTTTCTTGCAAAACTCGTCAGTCTATTCTGAAGGCTATTCCATGCGAGAAATTGCCAAGAAGCTGAAGATCTCGTACTACTCCCTTCACAGAACAGTGCAAACGGTCTCTAACCAGAATAGGAGGAGGAGCAGGAGGTTCCGTTGCACATCTGAGCAAGAAGACAAGTACATTCGTGTGTCTAGTTTGAGAAATGAATGCCTCACAAGTCCTCAACTGGCAGCTTCATTAAATAGTACCCGCAAAACATCAGTCTCAACGTCAACAGTGAAGAGGCCTTCTAGGCAGAGTTCTTCTGTCCAGTGTCTGTTCTTTTGCTCATCTTAACCTTTTCTTTTTATTGACCAGTCCGAGATATGGCTTTTTCTTTGTAACTCTCCGGGTTTGGCTGGTGTAGGCCATCATTGTAAATAAGAATTTGTTCTTAACTGACTTGCCTAGTTAAATTTAAAAAAGGCCCACCTGTTAATTGAAATGCATTTCAGGTGACTACCTCATGAAGCTGGTTGAGAGAATGCCAAGGGTGTAAAAAGCTGTCATCAAGGCAAAGGGTGGCAATTGGAAGAATCTAAAATATATTTCGATTTGTTTTAAACAAAAAAATGGATTATTACATGATTCCTTCTATATGTGTTATTTCATAGTTTTGATGTCATCACTATTGTTCAAGAATGTTGACAACAGTAAAAAAATAAAAAATAAAAAAAAAAAGAATCCTTGAATGAGTAGTTCTAAAACTTTTGACCGGTTGTTTGTATTTTTTTCCTGTTTTAAATTGTTCAATAGTTGTATGGTTTGAACTTTGAAATTAATGTTTTTTGTTTGGCATGCATTTTAAAGTGGAAAAATCGGAGTCTTGGTGTAATTCCGTTACTGTGGAATTGCCCAAATATCTGTTTTCCATTAAGGAATTTCTTGCTTTAGTCAAGAGGAAAAAGCAGGCCAGCGTCCAAATAACTCTTGCCTCGCTTCTTTAAAGAACTCCTACAATTTGCAGTAGGCCTAATCCTTTGTGTTCCCGTCTATGGGGAAGAAATCAGATCTGGCAACATAGTGCCAGCATTTGTCTCTGCGTCTGTTCTTTGTCCATCAGCAATTTCCTTTATTTATTCATGGTGTTTGCACAACCAAGAGACTCATGCTCTCTATCGTCAAACTAGCACTGAACACCAATGGACGTGGCACAAAATAGAGAGTGGCTTTCAGACGGGGCTATCTCTGTCACTTTTTAAAGACCTGAGAGAACGATCCTGTTTGGAATGCTCTTTTTATCCTCACACATTCCTGTTTCTTTTCATCAAGATCCTTTATTAAAGGAAAGCTCTTATGTACTAAAAGTGTATAGAGTTGGTTACAGATAACTAATGGAAGAATAAACAAGGGTTGTACTTAAATGTGAATGCACAACATTTGGGCAACCTGGCCTGGGTACAAAATGTCCTGTCTTTTCCAGATGTAAAAATGATTAGTAGGTGTAATTTGGGCTTTTTATTGCAATCAAGTAGGCCCATTTTATTGTTTAGCGGTGTATGTTCTTACGCTACTTGACCAAAAGTATGTGGAAACCTGCTTGTCGACCATCTAATTCCAAAATCATGGGCATTGGTTCCCCCCTCCCCCTTTGCTGCTATAACAGCCTCCACACTTCTGGGAAGGCTTTCCACTGGATGTTGGAACATTGCTGCGGGGACTTGCTTCCATTCAGCCACAATAACATTAGTGAGGTCGAGCACTGATGTTGGGCGATTAAGCCTGACTCTCAGTCTGTGTTCCAATTCATCCCAAAGGTGTTCGATGGGGTTGAGGTCAGGGCTCTGTGCAGGCCAGTCAAGTTCTTCCACACCGATCTCAACAAACCACTTTTGTATGGACCTCACTTTGTGCATGGGGGCATTGTCATGATGAAACAAAGGGTCTTTCCCAAACTATTGCCTCTAAGTTACAGAAACAGAATGGTATTGTATGCTATAGCATTAAGATTTCCCTTCACTGGAAGTAAGGGGCCTAGCCCGAACCATGAAAAACAGCACCAGACCATTATTCCTCCTCCACCAAACTTTACAGTTGGCACTAGGCATTGGGGCAGGTAGCGTTCTCCTGGCAGATGGTAACGCGTGATTCATCACTCCAGAGAACACATTTCCACTGCTCCAGAGTCCAATGGCATTGAGCTTTACACCACTCAAGCAGACGCTTAGCATTGCGCATGGTGATCTTAGGCATGAGTGTGGCTGCTCGGCCATGGAAACCCATTCATGAAGCTCCTGACAAACAGTTCTTGTGCTGATGCTGCTTCCAGGCAGTTTGGAACTTGGTAGTGAGTGTTGCAACAATACTATTTTTACGCGCATCAGCACTCAGCGGTCCTGTTCGATGAGCTTGTGTGGCCTACCACTTCACGGCTGAGCCATTGTTGCGCATGGATGTTTCCACTTCACAATAACAGCACTTACAGTTGACCCGGGGAAACTCTAGCTGGGCAGACATTTTACAAACTGACTTGGAAAAGTGGCATCCTATGACGATGCCACTTTGAAAGTCACTGAACTTCAGTAAGGCCATTCTACTGCCAATGTTTGTCTATGGAGATTGTATGGTTGTGTACTCCATTTTATACACCCGTCAGCAACGGGTGTGGCTAAAATAGCCAAATCCATTCATTTGAATGGGTGTCCACATACTTTTGTCAATTTGTTGTATCTAAAACCTTTGAATGAAAACGGACAAGTTGACCATAGACATCACATCATTTGTATGCCTGCCGATGACTAGTGATCATAAGCACTTAGTGCCACAACATGTTGGCTACTCTGTTTTGACAAATAGCCTAGCTACAAACTGGCCATTTGGTCATTTATCAATGGCAATCATTAGCCAGAGTGGTGCCACCTAAAACACTTTGGTTTCATGAATTGAGGGCTTTCCTGCCTAAAATCAGGTTCTGTCTCCATCTCTCACTGACTATGTCCCCATTTGTAGAAGTCTCTAAACATGAGGCCACAGACATGGGCAGAAACGTATTTTGTGTCTGTGTGCGGTGATGCTGTAAGTAGTTAGACTGAATTCTCACAGGTGTGGGGATTTAGTGACTTATGGGAATACTAAAGTTGGCCTCCAAGTATATTTGGAAATTAATTTGGCAAAAGGACAAACTAGTATGAATGCCACTGCAGAGCCCAGAGTTGACAAGGTGAAAATGTAGTAGTTATTGGGTCACCTAATCCCATTTCACGCAAAGGCAGACCTTAACATAGGATAACGATATCCATTCTTCTCAATATCCTTCTAGTCATCAACACTGTCTGGGTTAAAGCCAAGTAACTTTTGAACATTTATTGACAACCAAAGTTAATACTAGCGTACAGGGCCATGTTGTAGATTAAATCTATTCCTATTTGATAAAAAATGCGTATCAGTTCGGTGTAGTTCAATGGTCTATTTAAGGACATGATTCTTTGCAGATGTAGGCTCTATTGGCACTTGCGAGGCCAGTACTGGGTTTCAGCTTGAAGGCATAACTAATTTCTCTTTCAGGTCTCATGCCAGGACATGAGTCTGTTGCCTCCCACCCACTAACAGGTAAAGTGTGGGAAACCAGCATGTTGTAGGTCAAACGCAACACCTAGGCTTTACGCAGTAAATACATGGTTCTATTTGAGCAGATAACCTTTTTTTTTTTTTTTAGGACTACGCTCCATTTCAGTCTCCTGCACAGGTAGCAAATTGGTGTCCACTGCAAAGAAAATAAGCTTTAATGGCTGCTTTTATACTAATGGGCCAATCTGATAGGCCTAGCTATTGTTAGAGGGCCGTTCAATGCTGTTAAACACAATTATGGGGTCTTTGTTGAAATTATACTCAGTCTTTCTGTTTCTCTCTTCTCTCCTATTTCTCCTAGCCTTTCCTATCTTTTCCTCCCTTGTTTTATTTCCTCCTTTCCCTGGCCCCTTGCTCAAACCGCCGTCCTTTTGCATGTCAGGCGTATCTGGCCAATGGCTGTGGTCGCTGGAAGAGGTGAGACCGGCCCCCTGCTTGCTCTGGCCAATTGCGTGATCCCATGGGCTGAGGGGTTCTACTGGTAATATGGGATTATTTTCTCTCTGTCTCATTGAATTAGAGATCTATTTTAGTCTCATGCTGTCTTCTTCACTTGCTTGTTTCCGTCTTTGCAAATTATCCACATCCTGTATACAGGTGAAGCTGTCATGCCCTGGAGGAGAGAGGGATGCATCACTTGGTGGAAGAAAAACGCAAACACACACACACACACACACACAAACTCACTCCCATAAACACACTCACAGACCTCCTTAGCGGATATTTATTTCAGACCGTAGCAGATGTCGTTTATTTCAATCATTGTACATGTCTGTTTCATTTCACCACAATGTGTGACATGTGACTGACGGGGAAGTGCATCAGCAGAGAACACTACTGAACATTGAATCAATTGTCCAAGGATTGGAACGCCTCTTCAGATGACTTGAACTTCGCTGCTTTGTGGCATCCAGACCCTCTTTCTCATTTTCCATTTCTTTTTAGAATGTTGTCATTTTAAAAATAGAAATACATGTTTTTATTAAAACACTAGCCACACTATTCTTTAATTTGAGAACCTCGGTCCTTGTTTCGACTGCATGTTGGGTTTCATCTGCCTCCATTTGAGTATTTTGGTTCTGTGGGTATTCAAGCTGATCTTTTTCAGGAGGACCATTAGATAAAGCCAGTGATACATGAGATGTGACCATTTGAAAGTCATTTGAAGGCACATTGACACAGAACACGATGCTCCTGTTTTTTTTTTCTCCAAAGGACACCACACAGAGAATCATGCCAGGACACTGACGTACATTAGCCCTGGTAACTGACCATGTATGCAGCCCGAGAACACAAAAGGATCATTAAAAATACCCACCCAACAAGTAGTGGATGACATGCCAGCCCTGAAAAGAGCCCAGAATATGTTGGTTTAACAGAGGATTAAGTTTAAAGCCTGTACAGACTGCAATATGATATTCTGTCTTTCAATCCCCCAATTTAAGGATATTTTGTCCCCTTTCATTAAGCTAGGCCAATGGTTATAAGACAAGAACTGCTGAAACTCGATTACTGCTTTAAGTTTCAAAATGGGAAATGGTTGTCTCCTAGATTTATCTATCCATGTCCATCAGCATTCCTTTGTTTTTGAGTCATAATAATTATCCTACACCTTGGAGAAAAATCTCTCCTTCCCATTAGAATTCTGTCTCTAGTTACATTCACTCTACATAAAGCGGTCACGATCCATAAGCTCCTAAAATGCCACTGACACGTTTTTAGCACTATTAAATTGTATTTGAATCTGATTTATACACCCTTGAAAAGACCTAGCGTAACAGCTACATGAAGCCACAAAGAGCTGGGCCTGCAAAGCTTTGACCCTGCATCAGCAACAGAATGAATTTCAAGTTTGTGCGTGCACGCACTCTTGATATTAAGGGTAAACGCATGTTTTCCAGCAAACAAGAAGATGACTACACAACGTCATCAAAGACCAACGACTCAAAGTCCTGTACTGTATACACCAATGTTTTTCAGTTGTCCAGTCCAACTAGCTACACAAGTCTGGTACCTTTTTCTTTCCAAACTTCAGTGTAGGATGTTTGTAGCATCTAGTGCTCAGTCTCTGACACGTTTTGTATTCCCAATCACATTATAATAGATAGCCACCCGGATGGTTTAGTTTAGCCTTGGTTCTGGTGTACACTTTAGTCCAATTAGAGATGGGTTGCCAAACAATGAGGACCAGAGTTGCTTACTCCTGTCTAGACCCTCAAAAATAACTTTATTTTACCACGATTCACCTTCCAATTCCAAACCCATATTCTCTCCATTCACTCTCTAGGACGGTGATGAGATCTTTAACCGCGCCAAGCTCCTCAACATTGGCTACACAGAGGCCCTGAAGGAGTACGACTACGGCTGCTTTGTTTTCAGCGATGTGGACCTAATCCCCATGGATGACCGCAACACCTACAAGTGCTTCAGCCAGCCCAGGCACCTGTCTGTCTCCATGGACAAGTTTGGCTTCAGGTAAGTCAACCCCTCCCACAGATGACCAGGCATTCTCCCCAGTCCACGGCGGCCTCAGCCTCTCCCCAGTCCACGGCGGCCTCAGCCTCTCCCCAGTCCACGGCGGCCTCAGCCTCTCCCCAGTCCACGGCGGCCTCAGCCTCTCCCCAGTCCACGGCGGCCTCAGCCTCTCCCCAGTCCACGGCGGCCTCAGCCTCTCCCCAGTCCACGGCGGCCTCAGCCTCTCCCCAGTCCACGGCGGCCTCAGCCTCTCCCCAGTCCACGGCGGCCTCAGCCTCTCCCCAGTCCACGGCGGCCTCAGCCTCTCCCCAGTCCACGGCGGCCTCAGCCTCTCCCCAGTCCACGGCGGCCTCAGCCTCTCCCCAGTCCACGGCGGCCTCAGCCTCTCTCCAGTCCACGGCGGCCTCAGCCTCTCCCCAGTCCACGGCGGCCTCAGCCTCTCCCCAGTCCACGGCGGCCTCAGCCTCTCCCCAGTCCACGGCGGCCTCAGCCTCTCCCCAGTCCACGGCGCAGACATAGGACAGACACATGTGCATTCACATTGTCAAAGGCACATACACACAGCTCATTTAGTAGGAGTGGCCACATAAAAGCTTAAAGAGCACCTGTGGATTCCATGATGTTCTATCCCTGTCACTCACTTCAACCAATTTACTGCTGAATTACCACTACGGTTACAGACGGCTAACGGTAGACTTTGCTTGATGCTGCCTATTGAAAATTGGCTTGTCTTTTGTTTTGTTGTTGAGTTTCTGGTTCTGCCTGTCTGTATCTCAATAGCTGTCTATAGGTGTTTGCTGTGGACATTTCAAATCAAGCCCTTCACTGGGTTTTAGTGATTGACTACCACATTCCCCATGGGGTGGGGATGTAATTATGAAGGATATTTTATGGTTGGTAATGATTGCCTTCTTCCTTATTGATCACGTGACTGATCCTAACCAGGTTCTGTAAAAGATTAGCCAATAATTAGGCTAGAAAGATTAGGCTATGTGTAAAGTATCACATGCCAAAGGAATAACATTATTTAGTTTCTCCCTATTAAATGCACAAAGGCTTGTTTCTCCTTTGTCGGTAAGACAAGCAAGCATTTAGATCGCTAATGCAATAGGCGGTGTTGGAAACAGCTTGACATGTCATTTGAAACTGTTGCTCATTTGTATTTGTTATGGATCCCCATTAGCTGCTGGGACTTTATTTGCCTCGAGTCGTGTGTTGAATAGCCTGCCTATAGACTTACATAGACTTACAAAACTGTGTGACACTCACATGAGCAGTACTGGCTTCAAAGGGCAGCTGTCAGAATGGCTTAAATGCAAATCATTTTAGCCTTAGGTGGCAATGCTGTGAGTGTCTCATGGGTTTTGAACTGTTTTCTGCTTTGTGGAGTCCAGTGACCTGTAGCGCAAACTCCAGTTGGTTTAGCTGTTGCTCTATATGTGTAACACGTCAGACAGGGAAGGGCTCTTGTGAGGCTACAGGCTGTCTTTGTGTTTGATAAAGTGATTTGGGCGCTTCTCTTCTGATCTACACCTCTGGGCCTACACAGCTGTAGGGTTTATGCTTGGCTAGGCGCTGATCTACAGTCAGTTTGCCTCCGTTGTCTGCTTCTGATTTTAAGATTTAGATTAGTAAAGTAAGCTGCTCCCAGATCTGACGTCAGTGTGCCCCCTGTGTACAGGTCATAGAACCGGTCTCTCAGCTTCTAACTGGGCTTTTATGGGCGTCCTGTCACTAAATTCCTCCCTGTGTTGCACACACAACAGCTTGTGTCCTGTCACTGTGTCATGTTCCTCCAGGGGCATGCAGCTCACAGAGCATCCGGATGCAATATCCAGCAGGATTTGGGCAGGAAAGTCCAGCTCAAGGAGAGACGCCAAGCTCCCCTTGTTCGGTGACTAAATCCCACAATGGATGAATGTTTTTTTTTTTTTTCTCTTCATTCGATTTTCTTAATTGTGGCCACCTTATTATAGCCAAGGATAACTCGTAGAGTGTCCAAAATCAACAAAATGAGGCGAGGCTAAACCAGGGAGCCTCAGTCTCTCAGTTGCCCTACAGTGTACAGAAAACCAGCATGTAACTTACAGAAGGCAGTGATGCATAGAGGAAGAGGGTTTTTCTGCAGCATAAACTTCTTTCCTGGAACATAACCGCTTACTGCAATTTCTGCCGGGCCCCAAGCCCTTGACCCCTTCATTTGAGAGCTGTTTAAACTCCAAGTATCACTATGTATTTATTTATCTTTCTCTCTCCCGCTCTCTCTCTCGCGCTTTCTCTCAGGTTGCCGTACAACCAGTATTTTGGGGGCGTGTCGTCAATGAGCAAGGAGCAGTTCCTCAAGATCAACGGCTTCCCCAACAACTACTGGGGCTGGGGAGGGGAGGACGACGACATTTTCAACAGGTTAGAGTCCACACACCCACTGACTAACGTCTGTGGTGTATCAGGACTCCATGTAAAAGTCAGCCGCAGGACAGCGAGAAATACGTCTCCAAGTAATTCATATTTATTGGGTAAAGTGTTAACCGTTTCATGTGAAACCTTGGCTTTCTTGTTCAGTGTCGAAGCCCCATCACATAGTAACATAGCCCTAGTTCTTGTCACTCGTCAGTGATACTCGTCAGCATTGTTCCAACTTGTCCCCGAGGGTGCCTTTGTATGCCACCCACCTTTTGCTCTTGAAGGAAATGTTAATGAGTTAAAAGAGAAATGTTATGGCTCCTTCAGACCCAGTCTGACCTTTCCTGAAATAAGACTAATAGGGTATTTTATAGGGATTGGAACCATAAATATTTTTGTTCTGTTCCAACGAACAAAAATACAGTTCAAAAATGATTACCGGTTTATATCGTTCCCTTAACCTGTGAAAACAACTTTTAAAAAAAAACATTCATCTTATTAAATTAGTTCACCAATCAGTGTGGCTAGAGCAGTCAAGCTAGTTGTTTACATGTGTGATTGACAGACAAGTGTAGCCAGGACACAGATGTGGTGAGAGAGGGTTGAGGAGGAGGCTTGAAGCGCTGGGCATCTTATGACAGGCATTATCTGAATTGGGTCCACAGAATTATACCTAGGAGGAGCGGCTTCTATGAAGGAACTTTGACTGTCCTTTTAGCTAGCTAGCTCACAAGCTTGAGCAGAGCAGCACCACTACCTTTTTGTAGTTAAATCCAATGTGATAATGAGGCCTATAGTATCCTTAACAAGCATTGAAGTTCATCCATTTTTCTCTAGCGAATTAAAAAATCTCTATCTTCTGAATCACACTTGTAACGTCAGTACATTAGCCTAGACATCGCAGGTAACCTCAACACTGGCAAAGATTTTGCGCTTAGTTTTTTTTTTTCTGTAACGTAAAATAACGTTAACTGGTTAACATGCTTTTAAAATAACAGTATGCATCACTTTCTTCCCGTTTCTGTTACTTGAAAAATTCTGTTTTCCGGTTTTGTTCCCTGAACCAGTTCCAACTCCTGGTACTTTGTGAAAAGAGAAACAAAGAGAACCATGCATAACTTAATTTACAGTATCTCCTGTTCCAGAGCCAGTTTTGTTCAGTAGTGTGATCCAAGCTTTGCTGGATTTGGCATTAAATTAGCTCTACAAAACATACTGTGCCTTGTTAACCTGTGTCTTTGAGGCATGTGTAACCCTATAGTTGTTATTTAATTCAGTTTGGCTGATCTATAGAGCAACTCCACCCTTGGTGCGGAATGCCAAACAGCACAAGGTGCTAAGATGTGTTTTTGTCACTTCTGCTTTACGTAGGTCTTCGTAGGGGTTGGTTTATAATTAACTTCATCCATTTTGATTGTGAAACTGTAAACTGGCAGACTGGATGTTTCCAGAGACGATCAATGTTATTCACGGTGTTCGGGAAGCTTTTGTAGCTGTGTCACTGAACCCAGCTACACAAATGTGACCTGTTATGTAATAAGCAAGGCCAATTTGCATCTCTTCCAGAGGCAACTGAATTGAAATCAAAGAACTTGTTTTACTCCCTTTCACATCTATCCTATTTTTATTTGACTTAAAAAATAAATAAAAAAATTCACTAGTGTAAAAAAAAAAGTGCAGATTTTCTCCTCTGAGTTTAACTTTTTTGCAACTGCGGTCCAGTGTTTTAGTTAGACTGGGGTTCTGACGCATGTTGCTGCTGTCTTTTAACAGGCTGAGCTCCAAGGGGATGACCATCTCACGGCCCAGCGGAGCCGTGGGGAAATGCAGGATGATCCGCCACAACCGGGACGGTGGGAACGAAGACAACCCTCAAAGGTGAGGTTCCCCCTTGTGAACAGGACTCCTGCACGATGCTCAGGGGCGATATTTCAATCTATAATATAGCCTAACTGGATTTGATAGGAGTAAGTGTTTTGGTCCACCTAGTTTCAGCTATATTGCTTTCACCTATCCAGCACTGTCAGATCTGTAAAGGAGAGCAGAAGGGATGGAACAATAGGTGAACCCTCCCCAGGCTCTCCTTTCCTTCTCCACACAAAGATCCGTTCTCGCTACTGTTCCCCTTGACGTCATTTCTCACTAACGCTGCCTCACTTTCTGAACTTGGACATTCTTCTCCATACCGATGCAACCTTAATAGAATATTAAAGTCTGGGAAAACATTGGCGTGCAATGTGTTTATCACGCAAAGCCACTTAATCCTTAATCTCTATTGAAATCACTATGTAGATATTTATAGTAATGACTTTTCCCTATAGCACTTTGATTTGTTTGATGTCGTGTAGTTTTTATGTTTAATCTAGTGACGATTGTTGTGAAATCCAAAAGAGATGTTTGCCATAGGCTACACCTTAAACAAAAGACATGGTTCCTGAACCACGATATTGAATTGTGGTTGAACTGTGGTTTTTCGTTCCAGGTTCGACCGCATCGCCCACACCAGGGAGACAATGAACAAAGACGGCATCAAAACCCTGTCGTACAAAGTGGTCAAAGTGGAGAAGGATCAATTATACACCAAAATTACTGTGGACGTGGGAAAAAAAGACTGAGAACCAATGAAACATGAACAGCCTTGACAACCTGTGGTGGATGCGGTAACCAAATGTGCCTTGACATTGTAAATAATGATATGCCTTGGACTCTTTGGACTACAGAGAATGACTGATCTGATCAGCAAACAAACGTTCCCTTTATTTTCGGCCTTTGCACATCCGATGGTGAATTGAACTGGGATTCCAGCTTTTTCTTTATAGGATCCATAAATCATTGACACCAGGAATGACCGTTGACATTCAGTACATTGACACACTGTTGGTTTCCTATTGGGCTTGTACGTACTCCACACTCTTTTTGAAGATTGCTGCTGCGACAAAGTCCTTTGTGAGCCATTTTGTCTTGACGGGTGGTTGTAAAATGATTCATTTATTGTCCTATGCATCGGGGACTCTCAATTCATTTTGTATGTCTATTTCTTTCTAGTACTGTTGATGTTGTTTTGGCATCATTGTAGTTTTGTCACTTTTGTGAGATATTTGCTATTCCTTTTGATTCCTTTGCTGATCGAGCAAGGTTTCAACCCATTCAATGCCAAGTGCTCAGGCCAAAGATTGAACTTCAAATTGTAGAGTTCCATAACAAACCAAGTCACTTTTTTTTTTTTTTGTTCAAAGGCAACCAAACAATGATCTTAAGATTGTTGTACTTTTGGATACATTCACAACCTTTTGATAGAGCATCAAAGGGCCTAGAACTCCAAAAATATATATATATTTTTTAAAGTCCAAATCCCATGATAGTTATATTAGAGAAGGGGTCCTTAAGGGTATTTGAACTATCTTGAAAGTGTCTCTGTTGAAGCTCCCTTCCCTGTGAAGAGCACCATTCAAGGTAGCCTCTAAGGAGGCCTCTCCCTGGTGGAAAATAGGTACCTGAATGTATTTGCCTGGTGTGTGTGTGTGTGTGTGTGTGTGTGCCCTGAGGTAAAATGCTACTATGCTGTTGTCTGGCGTTCTACTTTTTTGTGTCTACGAGAGTGGGTTCTATGCTGAAAAGGATCCTCTTGTAGTCCGTGTATGTCTAAGGAAGTGTGCGGGTTAGAAAAACAAGCATTTTGTATCCTCAATACGTAGTAATCAATACCCTTAAAGACATCTGCATGTTTTTAAACTGGATGGTCACCATGTCTTCCTCACAGGTACTTATATACAGTGAAAATGGCTCAAGCTTGTGAGCCATGGGGCATGATGTTGCACAAGTAAAGTTAGTAACTCAAGCGTGAGAAAAAAAGCCATTGAGATTTCTGACTGGATGGAACAGAATAATTGTGCTGTCCATACTTAGGCTTAAATGTTTGCCATTCCTCTCCTGACTGCTTCTTAATTATATCAGTGCTGGTGTCTGGAGAATCTATAAAATGACTGCCATTTCTGCCTTACCTAAATAAACTTGAAAATATAAATTAATTGGTCAACATTTTTATATTGACATTTTAGTAATTTATCAGACACTGACTTACAGGAGCAATGAGGGTTAAGGGCCTTGTTAAAACACACATTGACAGACTTTTCACGTATTTGGCTCGGGGATTCCAACCAGTGACCTTTCGGTTACTGACCTCAATTTTAGAGACAATACTGTACAATGGACCTTGGACCATTTAGTAGGAGGGATGAGTGTACATTAAGCTCTGAAGCATAGTCAGTAATTCCCCAGCTGTTTCCCAAAAGTGTTTTCCCAGATACTGGACAATAGTTGGCTGCCTACTGTACATTCTGTAGTGAATGTTCCAATGAAGCAGCCAAGCCATATGTATACACATACACACACACACGCAACCTATAGTTTCCACTGTAAAGTAGAGAATGGTCGTGATGTCACTGGGTTGCTCTTCAAGCTGTAAGCCTTTATGGGCTCGGCCAGGAAACCCAATATCGTGGGCTTATTCAACTATGGTGGAACGTTGCGTATAGAAATCCTTTATATAGAATGAGCACAATGTACAATCATGGTGACTAGAGGATTGTGTCAGCTCTACGCAACACATTTCTATACTTTAAATTTGGAGTGGTTGCCAACTTGAGTACATCTTAAAGGCCTCATCACCACATACCTCCTCACTCTGTCTGGTAGCCACACACAAACGCTCTAAAGACATGGGAGATGCCTTGCATGCAGGGATGCGTTATGTGCAATGCATACCATTTTTATCTCATTTTCTCAATCCACCCAAAGGCTCTTTCAGAGTTAAACTAAGGTCTTTATAGGTTGGCTAAAGCCAGGTTGTGTACCTCCCATAGACAATGGCCTTTATTGAGAGCCAGCATTTTGTATGTCAAGTGTGAATTCAGTTTGTTTTACAAAAGTTAGCTGGCTAATCTGCAAGGCTTCATTACTCTGTTCCCTTTTCTCTTCATGGTTTCCATTATGATTCAATGTGTGCATGTATGTGTATGCTTGTGATTTCTACAAATGCATGTCTTTGTAAATGTTTTGCTGGCTCTTCACATTTTCATTCAAACATGTATACTGACTTGCAGCAATGTTTTGGTGTCGATTTAAAAAAAAATCTGTTTAGGTAATTAAATATTTAAGTAAACGTCTTCTCGTTCATTAACATGGGTCGAAGACTTGGGGTGGTTTCCATGACACAGATCAAGCCCTGGAATGAAGTCTCAATTGAGAACATTAATCTGTGCCTGGGAAACTGTCCCTGAAAGTCCCCTCACACCATTATTTTTGTCCAAGCATTGGGTCAGCCAGCTAAATTCTGTTAAGCGCCCTCTTGGTTAATGTTCAGTGTTGGAATTGGCCAGAAGTGTCCTATGCACAGAGCAATGGGATGCTTGACGGGACAAAGGTGTAGGGGCGGGCAGAGTAGCCCTCTGTACCTTTTTAAACTAAAGACAAGCCAACTGCTTTCTACATTTTATTTAGTGAAGGAAAAAAAAAAACGTCCAGGTGAGAGGTAACTACCTCTTCGTTGCATCAGTCTCACTCATGCAGTTTTGAGTTGAGACAACCAGCTTGAAGCTGTTACCTGTAGGTGGTGTCGTGAACACTGCAGTGTTATGGAGGGCAGGGGTTTTGACACAGGTTGGCAGCAGAGGCCGAAGTCTTTTCCACTTTCCAACCCCGTGGATGATATGCCACCTGGCTGACTTCGACTCACCCAACCTGGGACGGTTGACCTTCAGGGCCTCCTGGACTCGGAGCAGCGTAGGAGAGATCTGGAAGTCAGTCTGGCTCGGGTCGAAAGTGCTCTGCAGAAACAGAGGCTCCGACTGCTCCAGAGAATGGGCTGAGGGAGCCGACATGCACAACCCCAGGTAATAGACAGCTGCTGCTGCCACCTGTTCTGTAGTATAGGCTATGTCTTTCATGACGCTTGCCGCATTCCATTATGTTTGTGTTCCATTTTGTATCAGGGATTCTAAAGGAAGGGAATTTAGGCTAATGACACATCTAAATAAATACCTAGCTGAGTGGATTTCCTTTCTCATAGGGTAACTGCTAACTTGTGCCATAGTTTGACCCATATTTGTTAATTGCTTCCCCCACAGATACTTGTTTTGAATCTTCGGCAGATCAAACGACCAGTAAAACTCCATCCCAGACTGTTATCAGGGAATGTCTACATCCCACCATGTGGTGACCTTTACTGAAGGTAATGAATAACTATGGTGCTTGTTGATCATTGCAGTGGATCATTGGGCTCCTGAGTGGCGCAGCCGGCTAAGGCACTGCATCTGTGCTAGAGGCGTCATTACAGACCCTGGTTTGACTCCAGGCTGTATCACAACCGGCCGTGGTTGGGAGTCGCATAGGACGGCGCACGATTGGCCCAGCGTCATCCGGGTTAGGGTTTGGCCGGGGTAGGCCGTCATTGTAAATAAGACATTTCTTAACTGACTTGTCTAGTTAAATAATAATAAAGACATTTGGGGGGGGGGGCTTTCTCTTTTTGCATGTTGCCCAGGACTTTTCTGTCTCGTCCTCAGAGTGGGCAGGTTAAAGTTGGACTTGGAGATCATTAGCGCCCAACTGGACCAGGTTTTCTGTTCTGGGGGAAAGTGTCTCATTCAGCTTGACTCCTGTAAACCCTTCATAAGCATAGGAAACTATCCTCCCATTGGCAGAATGAAAGCTGCCCACTATGAAAGTCATATGTCCACTGAAATTATATATTTCATTTTGACCTCTGTCTGTCAATCAGGAGAATTGACTCGGTACCGTTCCTCTAGTGTCAGAGAGAGGACCATAATATCAACGACCTAGCTTATTTCTCAAGCAGTGGACAAAGGTCAACATTTGAAAGTAAATCACTCTATATCATCCTTTTGTTCACTAATAACATGACAAAACTGACACCGATCATGTAAACACCATGAGAAAATAATTATGGGTGGCTGACTGCTGTGTTTGGGCCCTAACCCAAGAAACTGTTGGTGTTTTCAGGAGCGAGACAACCTTGAGCATCTGTTGGAGGAGTCTAGGGCCTGGTGGAGCAGGTAAGGGATACCTCAGAGGCCCGTATGGAAGCCCTCCACTCCCAGCTGTATTAGGAACGCTTCAGCCTCCAGGAAACACACAGAGACTGGCCACAAAGACAGAGCAACATGGCAGCAAGCAGGTGGAGCCATGGAAGACCAGACCAACTAAACTGGTACAGGGATTCACACCCAAAATGGATTCAGGTGGTTCCTTATACACTTCGTATTTGTACAGAAGCATGTAATCTTGCCAGACATCTCGGTAGTATCTAACCCAGGCCTCACCGGATAAGGCTAACAGAAAACTGAAAGGGGTTGTGAACCAGTAGAAGTCAGGTTTTACCAATCATCACACCAGTTGTGAGTAGCCACACAACAGTTGTCTCTATAATAATGCCACAGTAAAGACATATACTATTTTGTGTAACACCACTTTGTTGGCTGATGATCTGCAGATGAATGAGTCCCTGTAAAGGGAGGTGGTGTCTCTCAGACAGAGGCTGGGGTCTGCAGAGGAGTGACCAACCTGATGGAGAGTGACAGGCTACTCAGGGTTCTCCTAGCGGCACCGGAGACTGAGCGGGAGGAGCTGCTTCAACAAGGACACCCCTCAGCCCTTGGGTAAGGAACCCCCAGCCTCTAATATTGGTGCACTTCGAGGGCTGAAAGAATCAGATGGATAAAATCAATGTGGTTCTACTTTGCTCTTTTTATAGGCTGGGTAGAATGTCCTCCGTATTACTGCCTTACGCCTATCCAAACCTTATGGTCGTCATAGAGTATGGGTGGATTTGGGATGGAATCAGTATCTCTACCTTTATCTTGAGGTAATGGAGAATTTTATTTTCTCATTGTTTTCACTCTTTGCATCATCAGAGTGCTGATAGCTCCAGAACACGGAGAAACAGTCAGACTTCTAACGGAGGAACAAAAACCAGTGGTTTGTCAGTCCAATTGGAAATGGTCAGACTTATAAAGGAAGAGCCAGAAGCATGGGTTTGTCAGTCCACATCTTTTTGTCTCTTAGGAGCACTTGGGAAACGAAAGTGGAAATCTTTGGAAAGGAGGAGAGGGTGAGGGAGGAGAGTGCCGTGTATGAAATGGAGGAACAAGATGAGGAGGAGAGATTGGAAGGGAATAATGTGTCTGTTATTCATCTGCAGTCAAAATTCAGTGAGGACTTAAGATCCGTGAGGTGACCCACTCTAGGCCTGGCCCACAGAAAGAAATAAAGGAAGAGAACCTGGTAACTGCCTCTTTGGGAGTCCTTTCCTACAGCACCATGTCACGTTGAAGCGGTCTAACATGTGGCAGACTGATTCCTTTCAAACATACCTCTCCTCCAAACTCCACTTCAGCAGTTCCCAAACTTTCATTTAACATATAAAAATGTGATATAATATAACAAGCATATATTTTTTTTAAACCTGAGATATTATGTATTATACTTCCAGTACTTTATGTTAAAATATCACTTTAGTAAAGTTCATGCAACCTGAGAACCATTTTTATGCCAAGATGCTACTTTTTGCAGTTTACTGTGCTACATGCTTCACCATCCAGTATATGCCAACACATGCTGAATAGACAAGCTATAGACATACCTATGAGTTATGTGTATTGTGGATTTCTGAGGATTCTCTGGCTTAGAATACTGCTGATCAAAGATAATTCTAGACAGTCTCTGCCTCTGGTCTGTGAGGGGAAAGAGGGGAATCTGGAGAGCCCATTCTCTAACAGCTGTGCTCAAATCTGGCTATGTATACATTATAACAACCTTATGTAACAGCAAGCTTGTTACAGCCACAAAGCCCATGACCAATGTCCATTTCTTCATGTAACACCCAATTACACTGGTTGACACAGAGTGCCATTGTCTTAGTCTGAGGACTCTGACATGTTCTTGTTTATTGTTGAGGCTGGTGAGGAGTTTTGATTTCTGGCTTAAGCTAATACTAATCCCTCTCTGAGACTATTTTCTTTGGCCCTGAGCTTGTGGTCCACGGTGCACTGCCTTTTACTGCCCTGGTCCCCGAGGACACATAAACATGGATTCGTGGGATATGCAGACTGGGAAGACATGGTTGGAATACCGCAGGGCTAGACACTTTCTCTCACCGATATGACACTGTCATTATGAAAGGACCAATCAGAGCTGGGTGATAATGATGTCATTATGAAGGACTAATCGGAGAGAAGGGTTAAGACAGAACTACGTTTAGGATGTAAAGAAAGCACTCCTAGATAGCAGTATTTTTCTTTGAAAAATATGTAAAGACGGTTATTTTGTATTTATATTATTATCATAATATATGCCATTTAGCAGTTGCTTTTATCCAAAATGACTTAGTCATGCGTGCATACGTTTTAAGTCTGGGTGGTCCTGGGAATCAAACCCACTATCCTGATGTTGCATGCACCATGCTCTACCAACTTAGCTACTTCATATTTTCCTCTGTTCTTTTCACTTCCAAGTACACTGCTTACTCAGGAATAGGTGTTACATAATGTTATTACATTCATACTGACCAATCCTGGCACTTTATTCATGGAGCATACTGGACTAATCTCCCCCTACAGTTTAGCTGATCTTGCACTAATGTTATTTGTTGCAACTGAGAGGTATGTGCCCAAAACCATGTACTTATGGCTGTCTGGCTGATGCAACGTTGCATGACTCCACACTGGCACAGACCGCACAGACAGTCCTTCTTGATTGAGGAAGCTGGAAACTTCCTACTCACTAACACTCTCACTTTATTCTTCCACCTTCTTCTCTGTTACATTCTCTCGCTCTCTCTCATTATGAGGAAATGGGATGATCCCTGTCATGAGATTTTCCATTGACGTCATCAGAGTCCAAGATTTCCATGTGTTCTCAGTGTATGCTTGTCCCTGTTGCTTTTTAACAGCCCCATGTCTGCTAATTTCAACGGCGATACAAACATCAAACTAGGTATGTTTCATGTTAACATTGCTCCACAATTGACTCCTGATAAGTACACTTCAGATACTGTAAGTGTAATCTGTTTTAGTGCAATAAAGTTGCATTTACCAGACGTTGACTGTAATCCAAAATAACTACTATTCATACAATGTTAATGCAACCCTATCATTCCATGTACAGAACCTGCAGGAATCCTAGCGCAAATCCTCCTTTTGAAAACCCAGGAGTTACACCAGCAGGTAAGAATGAAAACAAATAGTCATGTGGAGATTGAATAGATACACCTCCCTGTTTCACATAAAATGTCTTCCATGCGTTCCATTCCATCTACTACATAATGATGTACTTCGGTTTCACAGGCGGAGAAAGTCCTGGCGGTGAGGCACATTCTTAGTTAAAAAGATGCTATCTACAACCTAAAAGGGTTCTTTGGATATCCCCATAGGAGACCTCTTTGAGTTCCATGTAGAACCCTTGCCACAGACGGTTCTACATGGAACCCAAAAGAGTTCCCCTATGGGAACAGCCGAAGAACACTTTTGGAACATTTTTTTCTTCCCTAAGTGTAGCCACAGATGGCAGACTTGGTGCCCTTGGGACCAGTATTTGTCATGAAGCTTAACTTTATACCGTCCTTCCTCATCTGTGTCTCATCTCAGGACAGAGAGAAGGGGCTGGTATTTGTCAGTCGCTGGAATTCATGGCAGCCAGTCCAGTCAGTCATTGGCATCATCATAATCAAATTCTTAGTATCACCTCACACCAAGTTGCCCATATATCTATATACCAGGCGGTGTCAGACTGTTCTTTCTGCTACTGCACGGCAAGCGGTACCGGAACACCAAGTCCAAGAGGCTTCTGCTTCTACCCCCAAACCATAAGACTCCTGAACAGCTAATCAAATGGCTACCCAAATGGCTACCCCCCCCCCCCGCTACTGTTATCTATGCATAGGCACTTTAATAACTCTACCTACATGTACATAATTACCCAGAGGCGTAGGCTTTCTCTCAACAAACAGTTAAGCAATTTTTCTGACAATTGAATCAATGCATGAAACAAACCATGTGGACAAAGTTGTGTAGTAATAATTGTTTATGCTTCTACAGTTGGCATGACCAATATGTGCTACTATATCAGTGGTTCCAGTTATCATGCTAGCAAAGGTAACTGAAAGTGGTGACCCCTTGTGGACTGGTTTGAACAGGAGCACTTATTTTTAATCAACCCAGATTATTTATTTCTCAAATGTAGTTGACAAACAGATGTAAAAAAAAAAATCTGATTATTCACACAGCGCAAACACACTGGGGTCAAAATCCCCTTTGACTTGATAAGTTTCAACTACACTGCATTCATCACTCAGTTGTGATTCATTCATCACTTTTAGCTCAGTAGTCAGGAGAGGAGACAAGGAAAGGAGACAACCACACCAATGCCTCCTTGCCTTCAAATGATTGAGACAAACCCCATTAATTCAGACAGTTCTCGAACATCCTTCTCCGGAGCAGAGTGCTCCCCTAGCCTAGATGGATCCGTCGGCCACCCTTCTGAAGAGCGTCTGTCGCTGCTGGGCTGTCATGTTCTCACAGCTCTCCAGCAGGTTGGCCACGATGAGGGTCTGCTGGATGGTCTTGGACTTGACCCACACCCGCCCATTCATCCCCACCACAATCTCAAAGGGGAACATCTTCTCCAGGTCCTTGGCTATCTCACTCTGGGGTGCCAGCAGCCTGGATAAAGAGGGCAATTACTATTCAGAACCAGGGTCGTGTTGAGTGGTGCAACATTACAGAATGTTTAGATAGATTTGTAAAATGTAGATCATATGCTGAATGTTAACTGTGATGCTGTTTTGAATAACACTTGCTAAATGACCATAGACTAGTTTTATTATTGTGACATACCTGCGTACAAGTCCTAGGGATACCTTGAAGAGAAGCCCGCCTGCTCCAAACACCCCCATCCCGTTGGCTCGTCCACAGCTGTCTATACACACCAGCTCCGGCTCCATGTCTTTGTTGGCAATGATGAACTGAGAGTACACCAGGTCCCCCACCTGCAACGGCACCACAGAAACAAAATTGAGAGACTAGTGCCATCAAACTTTAAATTGAATTGATTTCTGGTGAATTTGACTTTCTTTACGTGCTCACATGCCTGCAATTAATTGTTAGCTGAAGTTTGTAGTGGCTGTTTAAAGAACAGCCCTGGATGACCTTTTCTCTTGGCCCGTAGACTACTTTTTAGGGTGAAGAACCATCTAACGTCAAGTTGTAAAATAGTGAGCCTTCCACCTGGAAGAATAAAGAAGTGTTTGTGACAATACTGACCTGCACATTAGGTCTATTCCTCTTGGTAGCACCCTCGAAGGCGAGGTAGGAGAGTGACGCCTGCTCACTCCCCCCTACATCCACCTTGAAGATGTCACCTGACTTGGAAGTTATGATGCCAATCACACTCTCCCCCTTCCCTGGAACATACTGGGCGAAAGGAAATAAGCAGCGAGTCCATAACTTGAAAAGGACACTGCCTGTGTTGTGCGGAAAATCTCCCCCCTGACAGAATTCTGCCCCCCCACCCTCGCGTGAACGCGCACAAACAATTCTTCATTGCTGCTAGTTGGGATTTCTGCTCTTCACTCCGTTGTCAGTTTAGGCTACATTTCACTGAAAACTTAACTGCAGGCATTACTAGTGCCTCCCCCGCGATCAAAACACCATAAAATTAAACGCAGCCTAACTGATCATTGACAGCTGCCTTGAAGGACATAAATAAATAAAATACTTTCTGCTACTAAGATCCGTGAAATGTAGGCTAAACTGACGACGGAGTGAAGAGCAGAAATCTCAACTAGCAGCAATGAAGAATTGAGTGTGAGCGCCTTCACGCGAAGGGAGGGGGATTCTGGCAGGTGGAAGATTTGTCACAAAACCGGTAACAATCACTTATCTCCTTTGGGAAGTCCAAGTCTGGTACTAGAGTGCAAAATGTTCATGCATGCCATCAATTTCAACCTTTTTAACTCATTCCTGCCAAGACCATAATTGTATTGGGGTTGTGAATTGTCTGTTTACTGTAACAAAGATGGTAACGTTAGCTAACTAAATATAGTAGCCAAACTCTGCAGATACCATAGGCACGCGCCTTTCTTTGTAAAAACACGTGGTTACCAACGCATCGTGCGTTTCTTCTTCAAACACATATAATGAATCTGACCCTGAATGATATCGCTAGGTATCTAGGTAGGTAGCTATTTATCAGTTATTCCAGATACATACCCTCCTTTGCTGAGAGTCTATCCAGTACAGATTCGGTTGTTTATGTCGAAGGATTCCGCTTTTGCAAACGAGAACTTCATCTCCGTTTCGCCGAAGCCCTGGTCCACAAACAACTTTCTCGGGTTTGCTGTCGGTGATACTTTCAGGCATTTGAAAAGAAAATACATCTCCTGGTAATAAAACATCACCAACTTTATCTTTGAAACAACTCAGCATGTCTGTAAATGTGCACTTCTGATAGCGGAAACAATAAATGTGACACAGGAAATCTAGGAAGAAAAAGCAAAAACGGAAGTATATTTGTTGTAGCTCACCCATGTGGTTACTACAAGTTACTACTACTAAGAATGTGACTTAAATGTATTGTAGGTGTAATATCTTCTGTATTGTATTCCAATCAACATACTAGGTGAATAATGACATAAAAACAGGACAATATAACACAATCAAATAAACAAACCATGTGGACACAATAATGAGCATCTGGACCTTTAATGATAAAAGATTCCACAGGAGCTGGGACTGAAAAATCGATTTATTCTTTACAAAGATAGTGTTATGATTGAATACAAATCAATATGATTATAAATGATTGTGTGTGTGTACTGTGCATGAGTGTTCCATAAAAAAACTACTTCTACAATCACAGAATCAAAGATAAATGTGATGATAATATCACATTCACAGCGGAATCATCTGTACTTGAGTAGGCTACTCTTCAGCAACTTCCGTCTTTCACTATCAAGATGTCTGCATTGGTTTCCCTTAAGAGAGACACAGAAACAAACAGCCATTAAGATTTTTTAAAGCAAGCAAAATGTCTCTTATAAAGCTTTCCAGTGGACTAATTCTGTGTTTTCTATAGATCTTTTTTCATAGGTGGAGTAGAAAATCACTTGCCTAGTCACCAGATCTCTTTGTTCAGATCCTGCAACCAGGCAAATGTAGCACCACCCTGTGCTTACTGGCTATAACAAAATGTACAACTGTGCGTGGATGACGCTGGGGGTGCTACAGAGATGAGCAGCACACCCAAACAATTAGAGAGGAAACATTTCAGGATAATTAAACTGATATATGGTAGACTCACAGCCGGTGAACACACAGAGAACACTCGTTGGGATAAGTGTTTCCATCATTACCGCACACTGGGGAGTAGTTGAGCGGGCATGCCTGGGATTGGCTCATATCCCCACAAGATGGCTAGTAAAATAATAAAATAACATTTCAAGATGACATAATCTTGCCACCTGGAAGACTAAACCAATCCTGGTTGTCTATAGTCATGCATGGACATTCTCATGAATTAATTTGTAGTTGCCACATTAGTAAAGGGAACTGTAATGATAATATTGTAATGGAAGCCTCACCCTCCTGTAGAGTCTGGACTGGTCTGCTGCGTCTACTAATGTAACATACAACCACAAGTAGAATGTAACCTATTATTCTTTACTACCTATCATTTATTATCATAACTGCTAATGAACAGTACAATCGACAGTACAATCTTTGTCATGTTTTGACAAACTACTGTTCCTAAATGGAAATTAAACATGAATTATGTACAGAATAGTCAGGCATTTTGTTCATATAAATGATTAATGTATTTACCTGCAGAAAAGAAGACAGCCAGGCAGACTAGCAAAAGAGTTTTCCCAATCATGTTCATGTGGTCTGACCAAAAGAGATCCAATTCAACTGATAACAATAGTTGGTATAGGTCCAATTACTGAATGCAGCTCCAAAAGTACACTATAATCTCTATGATGTCTCCTTTGCTACTGTATTATCTGCGATGTGCCTCTTGCTCAAGGTCTGCTGTTGGTTTAGTCCCTGTGGATGGAGTGGCGTTGTCATATAGTGGAGGTCGCGTCTGTTTGTCTGTGAAATAATGTGACCCTGTGTTGGGTAAAGCTGATGTTTTGACGGCATTGCACCTGACCAGCCCGCCAGCAACAGTTACGGCAGAGGCCCCCTATTGTCCAGGCCTTTATTAAGGGATGAACATTCCTACTGCTTAAATATTGCTGAGCGCCCAATAAAAACAGGGGTGTGACACTGGTGTTGTTGATGATGAAATGCATACATGTTGACCAAGATAAACTATCAAACCTTACTATGTAATACATTTTTTTAAAGCACTGAATTAAAGACTGTACATTATGTTCACTGAATGTGTACCAATTTTGTAATATTTTGGTCCCCACAACAACATAACCTGGTCTTGTTTTCACCTGTATGTATACAGATATTGGCCGTGTTCGAGAGCATCAAATCCATGATGCATTATGAGTAAATGGTTACTGCCTGACTGATCTACAAATACTAATGAGTAGTTATTAAAGATGCATGGTGATTTGTAGCTCAGTCAGTCAGCAGTCGCCTGCACTGTCGGCTGCAACGTCGACAAACCCATTGTCTTTGTGCTAATGTTAATGAGGCTCTCATTCACATGACTTATACTATGTACAGTCAATCAAATATGATTTATATAATAATTTTACCACAGAAGGCTCAATACAATACGGTCAGGTAGCGTTGGGCCAGTAACCGAAAGGTTGCGGGATCGAATCCCCGAGCTGACGAGGTAAAAATCTATCGTTCTGCCCCTGAGCACGGCAGTTAACCTACTGTTCCCCGGACTCAAAAGACGTGGATTTCGATTAGGGCATCCCCCGCACCTCTCCGATTCAAGTGGGGTCGGGTTAAATGCGGAAGACACACTTCAGTTGTACAATTGACTAGGTATTCCTCTTTCCCTAAATTCTAAAATTAGTGACAGGGAGGACGAAAGTTTGAGATGAATCAGACTAGAGGGGGTGGTATCAATCTGGTTGGATTAAATATTCGGAATAGTAAATTATACTTTTCTTTTCAAATGTTACTTTTTTATTATTCATAATATTTTAACTCACCCAAGTGTGGATATTACATGTCATATTTCATTCTTCCTATGCGTTACCAAATTACATTTTATCTTCTCCCTTAGACCATCATTGAGATGTGAAAGGTAGCTCAAAGGAGTATTTTTTCATGGATCTCTAAATTTGAGCTTCTCTCGGTTTCCGTAGTCTACAACTGCACAACGCCAAAGATTATCTATTATATTGACAAGATAGCCGAGTGACCGCTCTAACAATGGAAATACATGTCCACAATTGAGCGTAGGCAAGTGAGATCAGGTGGGACCATTCTAGCCAATGAGAGGGCAGATCTTTGTTTTTCTCAATGTCGCCGGAAGGCCACGTGCATCCACTTATACATTAACATATGTGTAACAGACTAAACTTCTATTCGATCAAATTAGCCTCACTTATATTCGACACTCTCTCATAGACGTCCATACAAAAAAGGACAGAGTAAATCCTTTTTGGGCGGAGTAAAATCCTCTCGCTTCGCCTCTTCGGACAACTCAAAAACAGTTTACTGAACCAGAGATTTGTATGTAATGACGATATGCTAATGTCTCCGCCCAACAAAGGCAGGCGATGGAGTTTAGATCCAAAAGAAACCCATATAAATTCGTTATTTTGTACAGATTTGGACGAGAGTGAAACGTCTCGCTCCGCCATCCTCTCTGACTGAACTCGCAAGGTGCTCTTGGTCACTTTTTGTGACACTAGTGTTATTATAAAAACTTTGAAGCGAAATGTTTACAGTAAGAAATTCATTTCGCAGATCGTCAAGGCTTATAGAAAATATTTGCTTGAAAAATGGTTACGTGGTAAGTTTGGACTATTATAATTTGGTCTATTTTGACAGTGGGATGAGGGCAAATTCCAATGCAAATCGATTGTTAAAACATTATTTTTTTAAAGTTCAAGTTTGTAGCTTAACAGTCACCAGGTTCGACAAAAGTCAATGTGAGTTTCAGTTTATCTATGCAAACGCTTTTTTTTTTGCAATATCCGCGTGGTATTGCGAAATATTAAACTAGGAGAGATTTGCCCTCGGTGTATGTAGCCCAACCGGTCGGCAGATGGCACTATTATTAATTTCACGTCGTTTGACAAATTATTGCCTTAACTTCATTAAGTCATTCTATGAGAAAATGTCATGCATGTTACATGTTTTATTTACAATGGACCTATAGGATACAGTGTGTGACTTGTTTTTATAATTTACCATATCTAACTTTGCATAATAATGTAACATTGTCTTAGATTTTCGAAGCAAGAGTACGAGTAACGTTATGCAATATAAGTCATGCACACTGCAGACATTTTAGACTGGAAGAAGTCAAACTCCAATGTACGACAGACCTTTGGACCAAACTGAATGAAAGGTTGGGTAGCAAACTGATTCCAAAACGCCAAGGCCCGGTTTTCCAAAAGCATCTCAATGCTATGTTCAATCTCCGAGCTGTTTCCCAAAACCATCGTTAACGTTGCCCTTGAAAACGCTCGTAGTCTAATTTTTGCCTCAGCTTTTCTACGAGTGGTCGAAGTGCTTCGTATATGCTTTTTTTTGCCCTACCGCGTCACTTTAGGCCTATAGGCTACACAGAATATCTCCGCTAAATATTGGGTTTATCAGTCTGTGACCGCAGATAACTTCAGAATAAAGTTCACTACAAATAAAGTTACCAATGTCTTTGCAATTAATACAAACAAGCGAAGTATAAAAAATATGCTTCAAATTAAAACTGAGATGACTGCATTAAAATATAAACAGTAGGCCTATTTAAATCACATTGAAATACATTCCATGTTCAATCAATTTAGTTATATTTTGCTACAGGCTACTGTCTGTAATTTGTCTCAATATATTTTATGATGTGTAGCCTAACTGTGCGCAATGACGTGTCAAATCAGTGATTTAGGGCATTTTTATTGGGTAAGCAATAAGACGCATCAATATTTGTAGCCGTAAACGGTAATATTTCTCTAGAAGCTGATCCGTCGTCAGTATTGTGAAATAATTCAAATGTAAAAGTACATTTGCATTCAGAAAGCTGACCCGTGAACAGCACTCCATTTCTTTCGATCATACCAGTATCGACACATGCTCCAACGATGTATTTGCGTGGTGTTTTGGGAAACGTGTATCTCCGGCGGTTGAAGGAACGATGCATCAATAAAACATCGGTTAGCCTAAATTCCATCGCTATCGGGAAACAGGACCAGAATAGTTTTGCTCATAGGAGTAGGCAATTAGTTTAAGATTAATTTAACGTGATAAATAGCGGAAAGACGACACCAAAGGTTTGACTAAAACTCACATTTAAGTCATGACACTGAATAAAGTATCCAGCGGGGTCCCTCAAGCAAAAAAACAAAACATGAAATGAAGAGAGAAATTAGAATATATATAGTATCGTATTAGAATTTCATGCTGTCAGTAATGGACAATTAATTCCATGGTAACGGAAGTATGCTGAGACTCCCAATTTCTTTAAAACAATTAAATAAACAAACATTCATTTCAAGGTTTAACAAGCCATACTATGCACAACGACTACTTTGAACAGTTTACACAGTACATAAAAAAAACCTGCAGATTCAAAGTTTGTTAACATAATTTCTGTAAAATCTCCTTCAGTTTTATTCTGTTACCAAACGTTGGATATGTAAATTTCTTCCTGTAAATGTGTTTTTGTAAAATGTTCAGTGGAAATTATTAAAAGTAGTTCCTGTGCAAACAATTCTATTGTTTATTAAACTTTGAAATCAATCGTTTTTGTTCGTGTACTTTAATCTGTCTCAGCAAAATTCGCTTACTATAGAATTCATGTAAAAACCCACATTGACCACAGGGTGTCAGCAGTGACTGTACTTCTCTCCTGTCAGGCTCTAGACTGTATTTCCACTGGCCCCCAGCAGCAACAAGGGACCTTCTATGAATTCCGTACCTACAGAATCCTTCCAGAGAAGAACGCTGCCTTCCTCAAGCTGACCAATGAGAAGATCCACCTGCGTACTGCTCACTCTGAGCTCCTGGGCTACTGGAGTGTAGAGTACGGAGGCTTGAACCAGGTCTTCCACATCTGGAAGTATGGTGAGGAGGAGGCAGAGAGCAAGCTAGGGCTTTGAGGACCAGTCCATGTGTAATTCAGCCAACTCAGGAAATACTGTACATTGAAATTGTATAAAGGAATGGATATTCACCTGCAATAAGCAAGCACTCATGTTTGCATTTCGGAATCCTAAATTGACTGTAAGGGAACCTGCATGAACTCAAGCCCAGAGAACAATGTAAAATAAGCCATTGTATCGTCAGTATATCTCACTGTCTCTCCTGTTGTGTCGCTATCTAGACAGCTATGCTCAGCGGGCAGGTGTGCGCGCATCCTTGGCTCAGGACCCCAAATGGATTGAGGAGTACATCTCCAAGGCCATGCCCATGCTCATGTCTCAGGACAACGAGGTCACGTATTTAGTACCCTGGAGCAAGGTGGACAGGCCACCCAAGGAAGGTGGTGAGTAGCTGAGTTAAATAATCACCCTCTTGTCTGACACTGTTTGAGTTTAGTTGTCCCAGGACAGAAAAACAGAACTTCTCCCTCCTTTGTTTGTGTGTATTTGTGCGTGTGTATTGACCTTTTGTGTTTATTTCCTTGGACAACACTAATCTTTTTAGTTATATTATATTTATTGTAAGTAAAGGATAGCACCTTGTGTTTTTAGCAGGAAATGAAATCAGCCATGTTTACCCAAAAGAGGTGGTGGCAGCTAGCCTCGCTTCTTAGCATGTTGGCAAGTAATCGAAAGGTTGCTGGTTTGAATTCCCCGAGCTGACTAGGTGACTAATCTGTCAATGTGCCATTGATCAAGGCACTTAAACCTAATTTGCAACTGTAAGTCGCTCTGGATAAGAGCGTCTGCTTACTGATTGAAATGTAAATGAGTGATTTCCCCACAGGGAGGAGTTTAGCCTAATTTAAAAGGAGTTTTTGAAACGTACAGCACATGATATTCATATTGATTTGGTAAACAAAACCACTGTGTTCCAATTAAGAAAAAGTTCCTTTCAACACAGCTCTGTAGTGCTATGTTGTATCACCCTCGACAGTTGAATGCACTGTTAACTGCTCTAGAATTAGTGTTCTGCCAAACCACTGAGCTCGATTTTAAAGCATTTGCAGAGGCTAGGGGTTGGTTTAAGAAATTATGATAGTTGGATATGTTGCATATTATTAAGGGCGTTGTGTGTATTTTCAGGGGTATATGAGTTGGCATCGTTCCAGATGAGGCCAGGAGGCCCAGCAGTGTGGGGGGAGGCCTTCCAGGCTGCAGTCAGTACCCACGCTGCCGGGGGGCATGCCCACCTGGTAGGGGTCTTTCACAGCGAGTTTGGACGGCTCAACAAAGGTACAGTAACAATCGGGTCAATGATTATCAGGATGGAATGATCTAACACATGTGTAACAACACTGATATTATAATATGAATGCAAGAGTGTGAGGCAGAATGAGATTTCTCCTTGTTTGCCAGTCAATGCCCTGTGGTGGTATGAGAGTCCGGACCAACGGGCAGCAGTACGCCACAAAGCCCATGGTGATGCCAGGGTGGTGGCAGCCGGTAAGCCCTTCAATTTATTCCCCTTTTAATCCAGGAAGAAAAGGGGATTTTGACAGCTCTATTCACATTTTAGTTTCTATCTGCACTCTTCCAAATCTCTCTCATGATCTCTCTCCCCAAAGTGAGGGAGAGTGTGACCTATCTGGAGTCGCAGACGAGCAAACTCATGTTCCCCTGCCCCTACTCTCCCCTCAAGTGATCTCACACTGAAACCCAGGATTAAAGGGACTGAACCTCAACTGGATCTAATATGCGTCTTACACTGTTTATAGACCTAAGTAGAGGTTATAAAATGCTACTGAGATTTCTTCAATCAACCAATGGTGATCATATCATCTAAATGTGATGACAGTTGCACTCAAACAATGTATTAATTGTAATTATGAATGTTATACTGATATCAATATATAAGTCACTCAGAACCAAGTATAATTAGGACCTTGGCTATAACAATGTTTATTTCATTCTACTGAGGACTGTTCAGTCTTAACAATATATGGCTCTTGTGAAATGCATTTAGTGAAATGCATTTATATGTTGTAAAGAACTGCTAGATATGAAATGCCTCTGTCCTGAATCAAACAGTTATGTTAGTAATGGATTAGATTTATATTATATGTATTATAATATATCACATTTAGACGCGTGCATACGTTTTGCATATGGGTGGTCCTGGGAATCGAACCCACTACTCTGGCATTACAAGCGCCATTCATACTATATTAATAGGTATAGATAATTGTGCCTTATTCATCGTGTACATACCACATGAATACTTGTCTGGACTAGAATGCGCTTTTCTGTAACCTTTGTCAATAAGAAGGTTATGTGAAAATGTATGACCAATAAAGACATATTTCAAAATGAAACATTCTGGTAAAATGTGGTTTTGGACAGGATTAAGTTTACGGCCATGTTGACACAAGATTAAGAGAATGGAAAACACTTGCCAGGACTGACGATTTGCTGGGTTTTATTGTGTAAATAAGTATTGTACAGGGCGAGTAACAGACATTCCCACAGCCTTTCAATACATTCAAAACAAACAGCTATTAAATAAATAATTTTCTTGGTAGGATTCTTTCTTTTTGATCAAAAACAAAACAAACAATTGTATACAGTCTGTGGAAATTCCAGTGCAAAAACAATATTCCAATTAACACCACAAATAAAGTGCTTGGAATGTTGAACTGCCCTCATTTCAGGCAAGCTTTGTTTCAAAATACTGAGTCACAAAATGAATTTCACAATAAAATGGCACTTGACTGCACCGGTCTCTGCAACGATACATGACAAGCTTCCAGGTCACACGTTATGACAGGAGTTCAAAACTGACACGGCACGGTTGGTCCCTTCCAGTATCCATGATGATGTTACTCGATTTACTATTATCAACCCATGGAGGGAATGTTTCTGTTTCCACCTAGTGGTTAGGTGGTGAAAATACTGAAGTATCCTTAACAGTTTGTCTGGCAGGGCACTGTGGTATGTTGTGTTGAGGTATTCATTGCAAATGTTAATGTGTCTTAACCCACAAACAAATCTTTTAGTTTTCTGTAAAAGCTATAAAATGTTTTTTATATATATATTTTTTAACTTGTAGTTATTTGCATAGTGTACATTGAAAAGTGTACTTAGTCTCTGCAATTGGAGTGTTTCCAAATGGCTGAGTCCACTACATAGTAAGGTACTGAACTACAAGGAAGAACATTCATAATTACAGTAATGCCACAATGTACTTAGCCAAACAAAATGAAACTATTCCTTGATATATAAATAAAAGGTACATCTTTCAAAACAAAATCAAACCAATTCAGATTCTACAGTACATCCCTTGGCCACAGAAATGAGTGGGATTCTTCATGTAATTCTGGTCTTGGAGAACAAAACCAAAAGAAACAGACCATGAATTATTTTCCTATCATTGGTAGAAACCAGTTAATTGGAATTACACAAATGAACACAGTTTCCTTAAACATATACACTGCATAACATCTGCTGAAGCACAGGATAGAATTATGGCAGTTATTCCAAGTTTAATACTCTTTCTCCTTAATGACTATCGTGAAGGGCTCTCTGGGCCTCAACTCACTTCAGCACGATTAGGAAACTTTGCATTGAGCTTTCCAGCCGGGCCCTTCCGAGGGCAACACCTGGCTGAAGAATTAAAACGTTAAAATACTACTGTAATAATGCAAGGACATAAACTCAGTCCAACACTGTTTGCGGGTTCCAGTTTTGGGTGGAAGATGGTGTCTGTTTGCTCACACCAAGCTCTCCTTTAGCCTCTCCTCGGCTAGCTTCTCTTCAGCCTGCCGCAAGCTAAGCGGGGTAGTGTCCACCACTGCCTCTTTGCGCTTAACTGAATTGTCTTTTGAGTGGTAATCGTCACTCTGGTCCTTGGCAAAGTTCACAAACACCTGGTAAAGAAGAGAGCGTGTAAGCTATTATCACAGTACATCCCAATCCTCAATAGCGTACATGCTATGTCCAGTCTACTAAGAACATGCAGAAAGACAAACATGCATAGTGCTGTAATCCACAATCGCACCTCAACGAAAACAACTCTTGACCACAAAGCCTTAAATCAGTGACGGATGGCGTCTTACCTGGTCCAGTGTGGTCTGCGACACAGAGTAGTCTTCTATCCGAAGCAGGTCCTTGTTCTTGGCCAGGATGCTGAAGATGTGTGCCAGGGAGGTGAGAGAGGAAGGCAGCTGGTACTGCAGCATGTTCCTGTGCTTTTCCTTCAGGGTGCTGCCCGGCAGCTCGCTCTCAATGAACTTCATCACCGGCGGCAGGTCAGGGTCCGCCCCCGCCACACGCAGGATGATGGTGTACCCGTCTCCGAACCTGGAGAGACAGAAGAAGGAGAAAATATGGGGGGGGGGAGCGACAAGGTGAAAAAAATATTTTAGCATTCTTTTGGCTCACAAGAAAATAAGATGAGCGTTTAAAAGGCAATCAAAGAGATTTCAGGAACCTGAAAGGCAGGCAGGCACCTCCCCTTTCAAATGATTACAAAACCATACAAAAAAGTATTGTTAAGAATTATAAACAAATACATCTAGATTTACACAAAAAAATTAAAACATTATGAATTAGGGGGGTTAAAAATAGTAAAATAAAAAATCTATCAATACATGATTTGAGCAATTTACTGTATTTAAAGCCACAGAGCACACTTTGTAGGTATTGGCTTGTTTCATATGCATCAGTGAAAGGACTTGTCATTTTACCTATTCTTTAGGTGCTGAACGCTCCCCAAGCAACGGAATCTGCCGTTGACCATGATGGCCATTCTGGTGCACAGGGCCTCACATTCCTCCATACTGAAGACACAAAATGGTAGACACAGACATTAAGTACAGTGTAAAGGAATTGATGAACTAGAAATCACATCCCTGCAAAGGTTAGTCTATGTCAAATAAGCGAATACCTTGTCAAATTAAAGTTAACACTCCAAAAGCTAATATTGTCATCCTGCACAGTAAGTGGGTAAGCAATACTTTGAATCATGTCAACTACGTAGTACAAGCCAATAGGCTACATTTGTGCGAATGAGGATTGCCTAACCGCAGCCTATACCGTACATAAGCTATGCTGCCAACCAATCAACAACAAGACCATGCATTTCAATGTATAGCAGTTAGCTCTTAGCCTAGCATGGCTGAGGTGTTTTGGTGTTTCTGGTTACCTGTGCGAGGTGAGCACCACGGAGCGTCCCTCCTTGATGACGCTGTGGATGCAGTTCCATAAGGCCCTGCGTGCTTTGGGGTCCATCCCAGTAGTGGGCTCGTCCTGTCACAAAGAGCACAGCCAGGTTAAGGTTGGCCCACAGGTTGAGCAGGAAACACACAGAGAAGACCAGCAGCAGGGGGGAGCAAGGCATTATGGCTCTTCTAGTGTTGCATTATGCTATTAGAAACTTGCTTTCTCTCTGGCTTTGTTTGTCTTTTCTCTTTCGCTCTCACCATGTCTCTTGGTCTGTCTCTTGCATTGTCTCACCACTCAGTTTCTGTCTCTCTCTCCCTTTATCCCCTCACAGCTGATGTGGTCAGCCCCTCTCTCCAGCCCAATAGGAGCAAAACATAAGCCTATGATTTTCCAGGAACCATTTGAGAACACTGGTGTGCCAGTGGGAGAGTTTTAATCTAACCCTCATTACACAACCATCGCTGCTGCAATCCCCACCGGGAGAACAATGAAACACCAGTTATCTGATTTAGAGGAGGTTCCTTTGTTGATATGTCACATCAAGGTCACCTCCAAGCTGATGCAACCAGTCTGATCCCCTTGTGTTGGTGGTTACAGTTTATGTAGGTCTGTGTGTGTGTTGGGACATAGTACGTACCAGGAACACGACGGGTGGTCCTCCTATTAGGGCCATGGCCGTGGAGAGTTTCCTCATGTTTCCTCCGCTGTAGCTTCCTGCTGCCTTGTCCACATACTTCACTAGGCCCAGCTTACGGATGCCCCATTCAGCAACCTCACACACTTCCTTCTCGGGCACTCCACGCAGGACGGCGTAGAACTCCAGGTGCTCTCTGCCTGTCAGCAGTTCGTTGATGGCGTCAAACTGGGGACAGTAGCCCATGTTCTGGTGCACTTCGTCTATCTCCCGCAGTATACTACCAAAGCAAAAAAAGTAAGTATCACATTTAGACTACTGAAGCTCTCTACTGTAATACCTAGTATGAGCTCTCTGGCACAAAATGGCTGACTTACCTTTTTCCAGCCAGGAAAGCTTCTCCACTGGTGACCATGGAGTCTCCTGTCAGCATTTTGAATGTGGTGGTCTTTCCAGCTCCGTTCACACCCAGGAGGCCAAAGCACTGAGAGAAAGAGAAAGGAAACAGAGGAAATATACCAAAGGAGATTGAAAGAGATTGCATGTCATTGCATTGTGTATTTACTTGTTTTAAATAATCTAATCTTACCTCTCCAGGAGGGATGCCCACACACAGGCGGTCTACAACTGGCTTTTGCTTCCTCTTGTAGACCTTGGTGAGCTGTCGGAGCTCCAGGATGTCTCCGTGTCCCAGTCCGTTGACGATCCTCTGCCTCTCTCTGGCCACGTCCTCGTCCTCCTCGCCCACCGGAGGGAGCTTGGTGTGCAGGTTTATGGGCTTGATGCAGAAGCGGTACTGGAAAAGGACGGTGATGATGAAGAAGACCACTCCTTCCACGGCCATGGCAAACAGGTTCTTGCCCACCATGTCCCATTCCAGAGGGGATCGGAAGCGGTTCTCCCCTGTGAACAGCAGGAGGAGTGGGTTTAGAGAAATGTTCAAGAGACACCTCTGCGCTGAATTACATGGAAAAATGGCTCATGGGGAAATGCAGTTCTTACCAAATCTCTCCAGAGCGTCGGCCATGGCCTGGTTCTTCACCATGTCGATGAGACCTCGGCCAAGACAGAAGTGAGGGAAGATCAGCAAAACGTTCTTCAAGATGTTGTTGATACCCCCAATTTCCTGAAGAGGAGGAATATTTAACCCTTAATGTCACCAGATTAGTGGAACATTAACAAAAGATTGTGTTAATTCTCTCTGTTGTCTAAAAAGAAAAAATGAAATGGCTTCCTTAGGCAAGGATGAGCACACCACATTATGCAGCCAATGTGTGGTGTCCCTTACGTTGTCTCCGAAGAGTTCCATGACGAAGGTGGAGATGCTGCCGTTGATGCCGATGAGGATGTTGACGGAGGTCAGCACCACGTAGGCCGTGCTGGGGATCTTAAAGAAGAAGGATGCCGGGTACATCAGGGGAGTGATAGACCAGCCATAGAGGAGCAGAAGCAGGGCCAGCACTGGCAGGTTGGTGGACGACACATAGGCCTTTTGTTGGAAGCAGATGAAGATGATGATGACGAGCGTTGCCGGGACGATGTAGTTACACTGCAAGACAAACGAGATGACAAGGTTAGCAATCAATCAAACTAATTCTGTTCATGTAGCGCTTTACACTAGTAGAAAACAGCTGCTAAATGCTCAGAAGAAATACTCAAAATGGCGGTTAGGAGTTCTCACCATATCCCAGATGAAGTTGGCAGTCCAGTAAAGCAGGGGCTGCACACCGCTGATGAACTGCATGTGCTTGGCCTTGCTCACTCTCTCCTGGATGAGGAAGACTACGAAGCTGGCTGGGACGAAGGACATGGCAAAGATCACGCAGATGGACACCAGGACGTCCACTGAGGTGGTCATCCTACAGAGAGGGGGTAGTTGGATGTTAAGGAGAGTACACTGTGCTTGGTACACTTTACAAACTCTACATTCTACTAGGTCAATTACTTTAATGATTTCATTGTTCCAAGATGTCTGTGGCGTGGGTACTTACAGTGCCACCTGGGACAGCTGCTCCTTGGTGAGGTTGAGCGGGTGGTTGAAGGCGCGGATGCCAAACTTGCTGGGGTCCTTGCCAGGGGGCAGGTTGGAGCGCAGGATGCCGTTGTTCATCACGTTGAGGAAGGCTCCCATGCTGTGCCATCCCTTGTTGTTGAACCAAATCTTGACATTGTTCTTGGTGTCCAGACCATTGATGAAGCTAGACAAGCTCTCCAGGAATCGGTCTGCGGCTGCACCCTGAAGATATATAATAACAATGGTTTAGATTGGTGAAAGTGATGTTGTGTTCAGTGGCAGAAACTGAGTTATAGTGAATGTGGAAATGAATGAATGGAAGTCTCACCTTCTCCAATTCAAAAATCTTCCTCACTCGAGCAATGGCGTCGTCAATTTCGTCAGCTGCGGGGAGGACGTTGGTGCTCCTGGCACCCAATGAGAAGCCACCGTACCTAAATTCATTTACCCAGATTTTGTTCTTCAAACTGTGATAAGAAAAAAAGAAGCATAATTATTTAATGGCAATTTGGGCTAGACAGGTATACAAAAACAATTGTATAACTCAATCATTGTACATACTATATCATACCACTGTTATAAAAGACATGCAATATATATATGAAGGTGATACCTTTTCCCAATGATCTCTGCATAGGTCTTCACCAGATAGTCAGAGATGTTTCTGTTGGTCAGATTTTGCAGGGTGTCTGTCTCACTGATCTTCATCTGAGGGGGTGGCAGTCCTCCGGCTCCAGCAGGACACTCAGGGAGCATTTTCTTGCGGCCGTCACAGCTGCAGGCGCATGCGGGGGACGGCTCCTCCATGGTCCAGTTACCTGTGCGGAAGAGTTCCAGAAGGGTCTCTGGGACCTCCGGTATGGACCAGTCTTCGTCACCCATCGTACAGGGAGTGTCACTGAGAGAGGAGGGAGAGAGAGAGATTGAGAGTCATTATCTCCTAAAGAACATTGAAAATATGTGCCTATCTGTCATATTTATTTCCTCAAAGACAGGAGAAATTGTACAAATGGAAATAACCATTTTGTTAGACCCTGGCATATTGAGACTCACGGTATGGGCTGTCCTTCCATGCAGCGCGTTCCAAACCCAGGTCCTTCGGTGAGGGCACTCAATAACCGTTGTGTGCTAGCGTCTTCAGGGGCGTCATCGCTGATGAAAAGGGACTGTTCTTCGTACATCCATGGCTGCAGCTCCAGACTGGGGTACTTTCCGAAAGGTGGGACGATGAGACTGAAGACCAGGGCAATGCACACAAACACAGCAGGGAGTACAATCTGAGCAAAGAAACCTTTTCTGGAGCGTTGAGCGTACAGAAACCTCTTCCAAATCAAGGCCACAAACTGCTGCCTCTTCAGACTCCATCCCGTCACCTTGTAGGAGCCTTTACCGTCCGATCCGCTCAAGAAGTCTGTCTCTCTGGATTCTGGGTCTGCGTCCGAGTCGTTATGTTCATTGTTGTCGTCATCAATCTGGGGTCTAAGGCAGCTCTGGTGGTCTCCACCGAAGGCATTTCCTCCACCAAAGGCATGATTTCTACGACGTCTGCGCAGGGGGAGTGTACCGTCTAGGCAAAAACACATACAAAATAACAACAATTAACAGATGCTGACATGTTCGAGAACCATTCAAGACTTAATAATCCGAGTCATACCCACAGGCGATTTCTAAAGGGTTCTTACCTGAGGGAACTTCAGTGTCAACTCCGTTGTCCTCTGCCACTTTCAGGAAAATCTATGAGGAGATAGAAAAGACAGAAATCAAACACTATTCCCCAATGCAATGTAAAGCACTTTGAGCATCTAGAAACGAGATATCCATCCCATTATCCATTTAATAATCTATTGTAGTTGTACCTCTTCCAGGGTGGTGTCGGAGACGCCATAGCTGGATATGCCCAGGTCAGGGAGGTGATTGTCCATGTCCTTGAAGAGCTCCACGAAGGCTCCGTCCTTGGCGGCGCCATAGGGTAGGACGTAGATGAGCTCGTGGCCAAGGTTTTCCACCATGCGGGCAGCCGGGACATGCTTGAAGATCAGGCTGGAGATCAGGGAGACGTCGGGGGGCACGAAGGCACTTTCACAGATGGAAGCTGCCTGAGCAGTTTCTATGGTAGCTACTTCGCTCTCGTGTTCGCTGCCAAGGCCTGCGTCAGAGCTGCTCTCAGAGGGACAATCCTCCTCCTTCTTAGGTAAGGAGACGGTACTGGAGGAGTTGCGGCAGGAGCTGAGGAAAGGTTCTGGGCCCTTCTTGACCAGGGTGAGGTAGTAGCCTGTACCCAGCTGGTTCTTCAGGAAGAGGGAGGAGCCCACGCAGCACAGCTTGCCGTGGGAGATGATGGCAATGCGGTCGCCCAAGATGTCCGCCTCGTCCATGTGGTGGGTGGAGAGGATGATGGTACGACCTGGAGAGGGGAAGGGAAAACAGTGAGTTATCACACAGGACTCCCCCCAGTAGTTTGTTATGCATTGCTGCTAAAAAGAGGTAAGGAGTTAGTGGTTACCTAGACGATATTGGAGCAAGAGGTCCCAGATGCCCCTGCGGGCGTAGGGGTCGACCCCTGCAGTGGGCTCGTCCAGAATCACAACCTTTGACCCCCCGACAAAGGCCAGAGCCACAGAGAGCTTCCTCTGCATCCCTCCGGACAGTGTGCTGGTCCTGGAAGTGCGTTTGTGCGGCAGGCCAGTATCTATCAGGATCTGTTCGATCTCAGACTTCACCTGTTCCTCAGATAGACCCTTCAGGCGAGCATAGAACCAGATGTGCTCCTCAACGGTCAGCCTGGTCAAACCCAAAAACAAACACGTTAGACTTCATATAACAACTGCTCATAACAAACCAATGTAACTATTGACATAAATATGGTCATTATAATTAACTTTCTGTTAAAACTGGTTGCTAATATGATGGACTGGGAACACTTACATGCTGAAGAGAACGTTGTGCTGTGGACAAACGCCCAGACTCTGTCGAATAGCACTCAGCTCCGATCGGATGTCTTTTCCCATGATGTAAGCAGTGCCAGAGGTAGGTGGAAACAGTCCCGTTAGAATCGACCTGACAAATACAAAGATGTCAATACTAGATGAACTCCTTTTAAAATGTATAAATGTAACTTTCAACTAAATTTGTATGGGCTATTGTTCACAGATGGCACCAGTTGTATGTCATTGCACTTACATAGTGGTGGTTTTCCCTGCTCCGTTGTGGCCCAAGAAAGAGGTGATCTGTCCTTCGTAGAAGCCCAGAGTCAGCCCATCCACAGCCAGCTTCTTCCCGTGCCGGTACACCTTGACTAGGTTCTCTATGAAGACACCAGTTTTCAGGTGGGCTGGCTCTTCCTCTATACAGACAGCTGAAGACACAACACAACATAATGTAATTCAAATGGGGTACAATGACCATCACATTTTCTTTTGCTTGAATAAACACACAACTGCTCAAATGAATTCGCCCACCATGTGGATAATCAGTTGTTCTGCATCGGAGTTAAATCAGGGTCTTACCTTCACAGCTCCTTCTCTTGTTCTGACTGAAGTCAGTCTTCCTGTTGTCCCCTTCTCCAAACCAGTAGGACTTGGAGAAGAGGAAGTACCAGGGCCTGGGAATACCATACTGACCTGAAGGAGAACACAAAAAACACATACATTCAGACAATGCAAATAACTAAACAATACAATACAATGCAAGTGGCTTCAACATAAGCCTAACAAAATGGTACCCAAACAGATCCATTACAGTGGAATAGTTCAGCTCATGGACACCTACCAGGGAAGACAGACTCGATGTACCAGGTCATCACCATGTAGAGGAAGGAGTCGAAGTACATCATGATGATGGCGGTGGTCAGGCTGAAGTCGTCCTCCTCCATGGGGCTATTGAACAGGTTGTTCCACTGGATGCCAATGCCCTGCTCTTCGAACAGGGCAAAGTACTCACAGCCAAAGCCAAAGGCCACTGGGGACAGCAGGCTCTGTAGAGAAGGAGAGATGTTAATACACTACATGACCAAAAGTATGTGGACACCTGCTTGTCAAATATCTCATTCCACAATCATGGGCATTAATATGGAGTTGGCCCCTCCTTTGCTGCTATAACAGCCTTCACTCTTCTGGGAAGGCCTTCCACTAGATGTCGGAACATTGCTGCGGGGACTTGCTTCCATTCAGCCAGAAAAGCATTAGTGAGGTCGGGCTCTGATGTTGGGTGATTAGGCCTGGTTCACAGTCGTCGTTCCAATTCATCCCAAAGGCGTTCGATGGGGTTGAGGTCAGGGCTCTGTGCAGGCCAGTCAAGTTCTTCCACACCGATCTCAACAAACCATTTCTGTATGGACCTCGCTTTGTGCACAGGGGCATTGTCATAGTGAAACAAGAAAGGGCCTTCCCCAAACTGTTGCCACAAAGGTGGAAGCACAGAATCATCTAGAATATCATTGTATGCTGAAGCATTAAGATTTTTGTTCACTGGAACTAAGGGGCCTAGCCCGAATCATGAAAAATAGCCCCAGACCATTATTCCTCATCCACCAAACTTTACAGTTGGCACTGTACATTGGGGCAGGTAGCGTTCTCATGGCATCTACCAAACCCAGATTCGCCCATCGGATTGCCAGATGGTGAAGCGTGATTCATTACTCCAGAGAACACGTTTTCACCGCTCCAGTGTCCAGTGGCGGCAAGCTTTACACCACTTGGCATTGCACATGGTGATCTTAGGCTTGTGTGCGCCTGCTCGGCCATGGAAACCCATTTCATGAAGCTCTCGATGAACTGTTCTCGTGCTGACGTTGCTTCCAGAGGCAGTTTGGAACTCGTGGTGAATGTTGCGACAGAGTACAGATGATTTTCACAGTCCCATTCTGTGAGCTTGTATGGCCTAACATTTCGCGGTTGAGCCATTGATGCTCTTAGACATTTCCACTTCACAATAACAGCACTTACAGTTGACCGGGCAGCTCAAGCAGGGCAGAAATGTGACAAACTGTGCCACATTGAAAGTGACTGAGCTCTTCAGTAAGGCCATTCTACTGCCAATGTTTGTCTATGGAGATTGCATGGCTGTGTGCTCGAATTTTATACACCTGTCAGCAACGGGAGTGGCTGAAATAGCCGAATCTACTCATTTGAAGGGGTGTCCACATACTTTTGTACATATAGTGTATCATATACAACAACAATGCCAATAAGATGATGAGCCTGAGGAGGTAACCAGCAGCAGAAAAAACAATGATGTGACAAAAGAGTTACATTACAAACACATTTCAAAGAAAAAGCTGCCCTGTTTGTAGTGGCACTACACTTAATAACTTAATGAAAGTGGCTCCTCTTATAAAATGTCACATGTGGACAACCAACATCATCTCAAAATGTCTAGTACATATAAAAGCATGACTCACAGCGACTATTTTGGCCCCAAAGCCCACATAGTCCTGCCAGGCCACACAGAGGACGTAGGGCAGGTAGAGGGTGAAGTAGATGATGCCCCCGCATGCCGCCGCCAAGTTGGCACGGGCAAACATTGTGCTGATGAGGAAGCACTGCATGATGGTTACCACGGCGAAGGAACCCAGGAACAGGAAGATGACGCCGGGGTCACTGTAGGGCAGCAGGTTCCCCATCTGATTAGAGGAGAGAGAGGGAGGATTCTCATTGGTAAATAGAGAGGAAGTCAATTAACATCAGAAAACCCCAAAAAACACTCTCACATCAACATAAAATATTAAGACAAGTTATTGTCTCGATACCAATATCACTGAAATACTGATATCACTGAAATACCAATATCACTGAAATACCAATATCACTGAAATACTGATATCACTGAAATATTGTGATGCGAAAAAGGATCATTGCCATCCTAAATCATGGGATACAGTGCAATACCTTGAGCAGCACAACCAGCAGGCCAGCAGAAATTAGCAGGGGGATGAGGCTGCTGATGAACCAGCTGAACCACAGGATGCCGTTGTCCAATCCCATGATCCTCATGGTCTCCTTGAGCCTTGCCTCCTTCTCGTACACCACGCTCTTGATGATGATGGCCACAGAGTACATCCAGGCCAGGGTCATGAAGAGGGGCATGGAGCGACTCATCACCCGCAGGAAGCTGGAGGACAGAGGTCATAGGTCAAAGGAGGAAATGGAAGCCATTTTAAAGCCTTGCAGTTAGCCACTCAACACAGATCCCAGGTGAATAAGGTCAAATCCTGCTCGGTGTGACTCACATGTCATCCACGTAGCAGGGGTAGGGCATCTGTTGGATGTAGACTCCCGTCTTCTCCTTGACGCCAGTTACTGCTGTGATGATGCTATGCTCGATGATGTCCTGGAGGTAAGAGAAGCCACCCCAGATGTAGCGCAGGTCCTCAAATGGGTCAGCACGAGGACCAGGGTCCCAATATCTGTTAAGAGAGAAAAAAAGCAACGCATAAACCCCCCTTCCTGTAAACCTCTTACAAATTCATTCCCTCCCAAGGAGCAAGGTTCACAACAAATTCAAATTTGACCAAAAAGCTGAAAGTGATCCCCTTTCACAAAAAAATAAAGTGAGTGTTCAAAATGACCCCAATGACACAGGCATAAAACACTGTCCAATACATCTAGTAGATAGATTGGGGCGCTTTGAATCAACATACCCGTCTTTGATCTTGTTGGTGCGCTCCACGTTATCGATGTCCATGCGGATCTTGTAGTTGACGTTGGCCGGCAGTTCAGAGCTGTTGGCCTCAATATCTGGAAACACAATCCCCGCCCAGAACTTCCTATCGTCCAGGAGCGCCATGGATTTGTTGACCATCCTTTCCTCATTGGCCACGGGCTCCATCTTATCCAGGTTTACACACTGTAAACAAACAAAACGCATTTGTTAAAGGCCTATCCTCATCTGGTCTTGGCCAGGACTAGCAGATCTATTCACATGCTGGAAGTGGGGGTGGGGAGGCTTTAAATGGAATGTTCATCAGGTTCCTGGCTAACTTGGTCCAGCTGTGTTTTTCTTTGCCATTTCCCATTATACAGTGGAAGAGGTTGGGGCAAAGTAAAATGGCTGCAATTGACTACTGTTTCCACAAAGAGAGGGCAATGACTGGAATGAAAACTCTCAGGCCCAAAGCACCTTGATGTGTTTCACTTGTTGTTTTAACGCCCGCAATTATGTAATTGGTATGTATTGCAGAAGGACTTCACCAGAAAGAGAACAAAATTTAACTGAGGCTAAGAAAGGGGCCAAGTGACTGTGTGCGTGAGCGACACAAAGAGAGACAATGAAAGAGAGCGAGACCTCCATGAAGCGGGATATGCTCATGATGGCCTGGTCCGTCTCGTTGAAGACTTCCCTCCAGGTGAAGGCGGTACCGTGGGGATGCGTGTCCTGCGAATGTTTGGTCAGGAAGTTGGAGATGTCCTCCACAGTCCACTCTGAGCCCGCCAGTTGGGAGGTGAAGAAGCTGCCAGTGCCATTGTTCTTCAATAGGGTCTGGGAGAGAGGAAGGAAGAGCAGGAGAGTGACTCTGAGTTGTATTTGTGGTACCGTCCCGCATCTCTCCACAAGATGCCAGTGTTGACCATCTGAAAGGGCTGCTTCCCATCATGTATTTTGTTGTATTGCTATTTGCTGTGTTACTGTGTCATGTCCTGGGTGTTGTCTCTGGGTTATTATTACAGATGCCATTCTATAAGCCAAAAGCATTTCAAAACTGAAAAGAAAATATTGTATAAGGTATTCTACAATGGTGCTCTACAAGGCTAACATAAGTGATGTTGGCTGTAGTAGAGACAACAGATTAGTCAGACATACCCTTACTAGGTCCATGTGTTCACTGCTCTCCATGAAGGTCCAGACCTTGGGCTTAATTTCCTCCCACATGCCCCCCAGCTCTCTGAGGACCCCCAGCTCCTGGAATGTTCTGTTCACCTGAAGGAGAGGGCAAGATTGGGACTGTTGGTGTTCTGCTAAAACTACTACTGGGACCAGCGATGTACTGTAACTAAGAGGTATAGTATAACTGATACACACCTCGTGGATGATCTTCTGTGTAGCTGGGGTGTCGGGGGTGTACAGGATCTTGCCCATGAGCAGAGGCTTCAGGGCCTGCCAGATCATCCTGGACACGGGGCTGGACTCCATGTTCCTCATCATAGCGTTACAGTATGGAGCTGGAGGGGGGTCACAGAAGGAACAATGACGTCAGGTCCAGACAAGAATGTCACAACTAGCAAAGAAATTGGTTCCCCGCTAAAAAAATGTTTGAATACCACTGAAATACATTAACATAAAGGAGAAGTTGCTTACTGGATGTGTTGTCGTAGGCAGAGACGGGCTCCTCTCCGTTGGTTGTGTTGTGGTTGCCGAACAGAGCCTTGTAGTTGTTGTCCTCGTACCAGTTGAGGGACTTGATCTTTAGTCCGCCACCCTCGGGATGGCCACAGACGATGCGCGACACAGCCTGGTACATGTGGCTGGGGGAGGATGTGGCGTTCTCCGTGAGGAAGATGATCTCGTTACGCAGGTCTCTCCAACTCTTCATGCTGGCCAGCTATTTGGGACACAAATGAGTGTGATGTTAGCAAATGGGGTCAGGGGGTCATCTTTTAGGATGCAAATGGGAATGTGACCTGGACTTGGAGCAATTCATTGTGATTCAAGACCAGCTTGTTGACATGGTGAGATGGATACATATAAGGCAACTTGTAAATGTGTTGTAATGACTGTGTGTTAGTCTTCGCCTTATACCTAGTACCTCAGCACAGCCATCCTAAAACCACAGTTTTGTGTGTTAATGCCTTATTGTTCGTTATTATTATAATTTATTTTTAACGCTATTATGGTATTTTACTACCTTGGTTTTTTATTTATTTCGCCTTTATTTAACCAGGTAGGCAAGTTGAGAACAAGTTCTCATTTACAATTGCGACCTGGCCAAGATAAAGCAAAGCAGTTCGACACATACAACAACACAGGAAAACAAACATACAATCAATAATACAGTAGAAACAAGTCTAAATACGATGTGAGCAAATGAGGTGAGATAAGGGAGGTAAAGGCAAAAAAAAGGCCATGGTGGCAAAGTAAATACAATATAGCAAGTAAAACACTGGAATGGTAGATTTGCAGTGGAAGAATGTGCAAAGTAGAAATAAAAATAATGGGGTTGGTAATAATGGTTCCTTGGCTGACCAGCACATTTTTACAACAACCTGATTTTGCTACCTTGCATTTCTGGTCAAAAATGTATCTTCATACCGAATTATAAAAAGGTGAGACTCAGAGTAGACTAGGAGCAGACAAGGAGCAGCCTCTGAGCATTAAAAACACAACAACAGACCTCACAAGAAGCCTGTAAAGCGTGTGTGCTAACTGTCCTAATGCCTTGTAATGCACAACGCCTTGTAACAACATTCACACAATACAGTGCTAACTAATGTATCCTGTTATGTCTACACAGAAAAGCTAGACCTTTTGTGGCAGAATTGCCATTCTATGTTTGACCTCTTCTCTCTCACTATCTATTTCTATCCTTCTTTTTCTTCGCCCTCCAACGCTGGTTTCCTCACCCAGCATAGGAAAACAAAGAAAGTTAGGAGTGAGAAGAAAATAAGTGCCAAAGGGAAAAGGTTACTCTCGGTCATTCATCACTGGGGAGGAGGAGGAGACGTGGTCCCGACTGTTGACTCTCCCAGAGCCTATTTGACAATGTGGTTACATACATGCCAGTCAGGCCCTCCCATCTCCTCTCCTTCCCTCCTCTCCATATAGACGGACCTGACTCAGCCCAGCCACGACAGCAAGAAGGCAGTCACATGGTTCCAATCAAGCCCAGGTGGCGCACCTGGAACAGAGTGTGTGTGTGTGTGTGTGTGTGTGAGAGAGAGAGACATGGGGGAAACAGCTGTACACACTGAACTCTCACACAATAAGTCATAACCACACAACAGGAGCTCTGGACCCCTGAGTTGTTTCTAGGGCGTTGGTTGGGGTCGAGTGGCCATACCACTACATAACTTCAAGGTAATGTGCCAAACCAAGTAATATTTAGTGACTTAGAGTTTCTTGACATCTTCAGATACATTGTTGGGGTTAGAGGGCAACAACAAACAACAAAGTGTGTCTATGAAGCGCTGGGGTTGTTTTAGTAACTCCTTCATAAACACTACATAGAAGTTCTACATAGCTCAAATCTAATTTTATTGGTCACGTACACATATTTTGCAGATGTTATCACGGGTGTAGCGAAATGTTTATTACATGGGTATGCAGCTGCAACATACCATGTGTTTGCGGACATAAGAATCTATGTATACTTATAGGGGGTTATCCTTATTGTTGTAAGCAGAGTAATCAACAGAGCACTGACTGGTTGAGAAAACACAGACACAACACTTGGGTAGTCAGGCCCGCCATCGACCAGTCTTATAGCCTCCTGTTTGTTGTCATAGGGGCATGCATTCACCTCGTCAGCTAAAGTTAACTTTCCTTTGCGTAAATGCTGACTTGCCCGCTAACTTGTTTAGAAACCCTTCTCTCTTTGTTCAGCTGTTCCCAGTTATCTATCTCCTGAGGAAATCTAGGCTCAGAGACACTTGATACCAATACAGTTACTGCCAAGTTACTTATAAGGCCGTTTTCTATTGCTGTGGAGGACAGTATAACTGACAAAGCAAGAAAATAGCAAGAACACAACGAGAAGAGATATTCGCAATATAAGAGATATCCTCAACATATGTGTCAGGCCTACAGTACTTGACTTCATTGAAAGAGGTGAATGCCTCCATCCTCTTCTGTTCTCATATCTTTCACAGGAGGAAACTGTGATTATCATCACATTAGAACATTGGCCAACAGTTGTCCTCGACATTAAGCTGTTGCTCAAACGTCTAGGGACCAACTGCCTCTCCAATTGACTTTCTAGCTACATGTATTAGCAATCCAAACAAATTGGGTCAGGTTATCAGGCAACAAACAAAATACTGCAGGGAGTTGAGGGGGACAGCACAATGCCACGTGCTGTTTTTAAGCCAACCTCTCCTCCTGTATGCTGTGAAACTTCAAATAAGACTAGATGAAAGGTTGGGGTGGGGTGAGAAATATGTGGTGGCCATTTTGTAATGATGGGGAGAAAAAAACTGCTGTACACTGAGTGTACAAAACTTTAGGAACACCTTCCTAATTTTGAGTTGCACCCCATTCTTGATACACACAGGAAACTGAGTGAAAAACCCAGCAGCATTGCAGTTCTTGACACAAACCGGTACATCTGGCAACTAATACCATACTCCATTCGAAGGCACTTAAAAGGTGTGTCTTGCCCATTCGCCCTCTGAGCGGCACACATACAAAATCCATATCTCAATTGTCTCAAGGCTTAAAAATCCTTCTCCAACCTGTCTCCTCCCCTTCATCTATACTGATTGAAGCGGATTTAACAAGTGACATCAATAAGGAATCATAGCTTAGAAAGCAGGTGTTCCTAATGTTTTGTTCGCTCAGTGTACATCTAAGGGCCTTTTCTGTCTGTGGTCCAGCCAACAGCAAACTGTTGATCTTAGGCAGGAGTGTTCGTTAAGACAGTGATAAAAAGAAACATGGTTATAAACAAGAAATGTACTGGCCAATCATAATGGGGGAGGGGGGACAACAGAAAACCTTATAGTTTTCATCATGTAATAAACTGCAGTGATGACAGTGATTGTCTACCTCCAAGGCCAGGGAGCCCAGGCTCTCCAGGAGTTTGTCTGTAGCCTTGGCCACCTGCTGGACGGCTTCAGGGTCAGTCCTCACATCTTTCTGTGGAGGGAAGAAGTGTCAATTCACACACACATAGAAAAGAAGAACAGTGACTGTTGTTTTCAACTTTGAATTATTACAGTAAATACAGACTGAAAACTCTTGTTTTTCTTAAAACTGCATTGTTGGTTAAGGACTTGTAAGTAAGCATTTCACAGTAAGGTCTACCTACACCTGTTGTATTCGGCGCATGTGACAAATAAAATTTGATATCTATACAATAATATTAAACGGGTGAAAGTAACAACAATAACATAAGAGTAAACTTTTTTTAATCAATAATGTCCTGCAGTTTTAAAGCATTTTTAATTTGCAATGAGCAGAAATATTACATTTAAAAATATATATATATTTTTTAACCTTTATTTATTAGTGACCCATTCAGTTAGGGATTGGTGACCCATTAGTTAGACTTTGGTTTGTTTTGACTGTGGGTGTTCCTGCCTGTCACTACGATTCGGTCAGTGGGGTAGCCAGTCTCTGAATTGACATTTTAGGAGGCTGGCAGCGAGGTCAGTGCAGTCTTTCATGATACCGGGGTAAGGACAGGGTCTGAAGTGCCTCAGTATAACTGGAGTATCCTCCTAAGATGGTGCGGCACGCTCTTTTCTGAATAATCTCCAGGTCATCAGGATAAGCCTGGGTCAGTGAGCTGTGCCAAGTAGAAGCAGCATACTCCAGGGTGTGGCATGTGTAGCCAGTGTAAATGCTCACCAGGTCATCCTGTGGCACATGGAACCTTTTAAAGAGGTTGGAGGATACAACATTTTCTGTTGCTCTTGGTTACCATAGTAACAACCTGCTCACCCCATTGTAAGTCCTTCTGTAACTTTACCTCTAAAATCTTCACACCATCACACATTTTGAAATCCTGACCCTCGATCCGGAGAGAGCATGGGACAGGTGGATTTCTTGTGAAGGTCACCGTGCACTTGGCAGGGTTCAGTAACATTTTGCTTGCATGAACCCACGTGTCCACGTTGTTCAGGGCTGTTGTGGTGTGCTGATGTTTCCTATTGTCCACGTGTTGACCAGATATATTGTCAACATATTTCCACCTGCTGTCGACATCCAGGGCTGCACTGTCTATGACCGGAAGGAAGATGAGAGGACCCAGAGGAGATCCCGTTGGCTCCTACCAGTCTGAGAGGCTGTCTTGGAAGTGTACCTGTTGTTTGCGGATGGGCATAAAACTGCAGAGCCATGCTGTGAGGGCAGGTCTGACACCCAGTTGGATTAGGCGTTCAATGGGGATGGTGTGGTCGATTTTGTCAAAGGCCTTGGAGAAGTCAGTTGTGATTAGGGCTGTTTCTTCGACCGTATTACCGCCACACTAGCTGTCACGTGGTGACTGCAGTCAAATTCCAGATGATCATTTAGTCACGGTAACTAGGCTTCTCCAAAACTGGGCTCTGATGCTGCTGATGGTCATTAGTAGCCTACCAAACTTGCAAACTGCCAGTCGCTAATGGCCTGGTACTCAGTGATCTATTGTCCCGCGAATCACTCTGACATCAATGTAAATGCAATCGAAAATCACATCAAACACTTCATGAGGGCCTATGAGCTCATGTTGCGCAACATTTCTATAGGCTATGAAATTGCTTGAGAAAACTGAGTTCTGATAGCCTTTATTAAAAAGAGGATCCCATCAGATTTCTATAGGCTAGGCCTACTATATTTATTTATCAGCTTTCCTAATATTAACCACATTGCTTTGCTTTACAACAGGAGTAGCCTACCTGGCAAGAAAGAAACCCCTTTTCCGAAAGGTGCATGATAATGATCCATTCTAAATCAAAACTAATTCCACACATATATTATTTAGTATATGTAAAGACAACATTAAATTAAGAATAGTCTGATGAGTGACAATATTATCCCTTGTGAACGATATATTAACAATTGTGAATGATGCCCAGCGTGTGCAGAAAGGTAAGAAACATACTTTTTTTGCGTCTTTAAAAAAAATCATAGTCATAGTAGATCTTTACGTTATATTAATGTTTGTATCACAATTGAAGTGGCCAAATAACTCCAAAAGGTTAGCCCACAGTCCGAGAACCCTGGGAACACGGTTAGAGCACGGTTAGAGCACATAACCTACAGAGCCTTTGTGAAACATGTGTTCTTAGGAGCCCAGTCATTGTGCAATCGTATGTGAAAACAGAGTCGACTGGCCACTGTTTAAAAGAGGATCCCAGCTTTCTTGTGCTGCTATGTTTACTGCTAAATTCTGAAGCACATGAATCTGCTTTAGAACCTGGCAGACATAGGAGGTGCCTGCAGTTTCAAGCTTGGGGAAGCAAATTGTCACCATAAAAATGCACTTTCATAATAAAGCATTCCATGCATCTTCACATTTGCAGATACTGTAGGCCTAAATAGTGAATATGCGCAGTTAGGATATTGCCAATCAGATAGGCTATACTGTTGTTCATTCGATTAGGCAGAGATTTTTGATAACTAAACGAAAGATTCGTCTTTTCATCGTCTTCTATTTACAACAATAACCATTTGCTTTCCAAACTATGTATTCCTGCGTTTGTATTTTGAAATATTTGCGATATGCCTGGCTTGACCTCTCTACCTTCCACAGAAGTCGCAACTCAACAATAATCTGCCCAAAATGTGCCTTTCCACAATTTAAAAGCTACATGATCTTCTGGCCAAATCATGCTTTAGTAGCCTATTTTGTATAATTGTATTTATTTCTGTAGAGACAGCAGTAGGCTAATTAGGCTATATAATTGTGTTAATTTAATTCAGTTTACTTTAGGAAAATCTTAGCTGCCTATGCTTGCATATTAAAAATGTATCCTCAAAACATTTAGTCTAACGTTTGTTTCACAACTAAAGTTACATAAATAACTCTAAATTAAGCATATAGGAGGACCGTTTGGGGAAAATATCCTTTCTATTTTATTCAGTTATGTTCAATTGTATACTTCATATTATAAAATTTAATTAAATAATGCCACGAGCAAATCTTGTCTGCTAAATTAACTAGTGTAGCCCACAGCCATACAGCATAGCCAGATCAAGGCCTAACATAAGAACAATTCAGAATATGCTACTCTGTTCTTCTGAAATAGACTACATTTTCATCATATATATTGTTTTAGACCTGTCTAAAATAAACAATGGATTTATTGTGATAATGTAGCCTATATTAAATATATGTATTAAACTTCTTATAATGTAGATGTTTCAAAGGTCTGCATCAGTGGCTTATCGGCTATGCGTGGAAGCAAGGAGATGCTAAACGTGTTTATGTTAATTAACAGTCAATTACTGGTTGCTGGTTTCAATACCCAAGCCGGCAAGGTGAAAAATCTGTCAATGTGCCCTTGAGCAAGGCACTTAACCCTAATTTGCTCCAGGGGCGCCAAACTACTATGGCTGGACCCTGTAAAACAACACATTTCACTACAACTTTCCAGAGTGAGACAATAAAAACAATGTTTCGATTTCAATTTAATAGCACCCTATATGCCCTAAGGTCTTGTTTAACATGTCTTGTTCCCTAAAGGCTACAAAAAGAAGAACCAAAAGAGGGACACAAACACCCTGTTTCTTGTATAAAACTATCATCAGAATAAGGAAACTGACCCTTGGTGGCATGTCAGAATGGGGACAGGGGTCAGAGAAGAACATGTTGTTCTTGACTCCTTAATGTTTATCATTGTGGGCAGTCAAACTGTACCTGACTGACAAGGTGATACAATCAGCAGCACTTTTATAGATAGAAATCACACTAACTTCTCTGTCTGGTTTCTAGGAACCTTGTTTTCCATCTATAAACGTTACAAAATATGCCGTTGACGTGCAATTTCTGCCTTTTTGAATTCAATTCATGATCTAATCTCTGGGCAAAATGACCATATTGCAAGGATGTTAATGATAGAATTCCCTGACACTGGTGCTAAGGTGTGGAATTGGAAGTGACCTTTATAAAACTATGATTCAGAGAGAAGTGATACTAATAAATGACTACCATTTTAAGATTGAGGGGCCAAAATCCTATCTTTGATGGCAGTTAGTTTTGAAACATTTCACCAGGCTACCAGAGGTATGTCGACAGGGACAAGCAACAACATGCCTCCATCTACACTTATCACTTTCTTTCTGATCTTCTGCTTTCCCCCCTACACTTTGTTTCTCGACACTGTGCATGTCAGTGATTAAGTCACCTGGGTTTGGTCTTTAATGGAGAAAAACAATAATGCGCCTAGTGCCCATTTGTTCTCACCCGTATGGGTTTGAGGAAGTCCAGGTTGTGGAGGAAGTGGCTTTCTGCCTGGTTGAGCCAGGAGCCTGGGGACACGCAGAGCATCTTCTGGACCAGACTGGACACCTTGCTGTCTGTGATGGTCACAAAGTCCTCTACTCTGGTGCCGTTGCTGCTGCACAAGTCCCTCAGGTGGACACCGAAGCCTTTGACCAGCACCTGGAGATGGAGAAAGGTCAGTGTGTAATGTAGCAATGACCCAGTATTTCTTCAGAGTGGAGAAGAACGTCTAGTATTGAACATTCTCCAGGTTACATTACTAGTCCAGAGGGGTATCCCTGCTTCATCACATTAATAGCTAGCATTTCATAACGAGTAGACATGGTGACAGCGGACACACTTGTTTAATGCCTCTTGACAATTCAAAACTCTGTGATTGTGCCGCTATTTACTATTTTACACATGGGGTTGCTATATATTACTTTTACCCATTTTAAAAGAGAATTACCGACATGTAAAAAAAATCCAGGAAAAAATTAATAAAATCCAATCTTACTTTATCAAAGGACAGTTCACGCTATAAATACCAGGCCTGGCTTTTTAGATGTTTCATGTTGTTCTATTATTTCTAATAGTTGTCGTATATTATCGCCAATGTAACATCCATGTAAAAAACCTCTGATCAGGATGAACAATACTGGTAAAACCTTTTAAATTCTGAGTGCTATGCATTTCGCTAGTACTGACTGACGAATAGACTGACGAGTTTCAGAAGAAAGTTCTTTGTTTCTGGCCATTTTGAGCCTGTAATCAAACCCACAAATGCTGATGCTCCAGATACTCAACTAATTTAAAGGCCAGTTTTATTGCTTCTTTAATAAGCACAATAGTTTTCAGCTGTGCTAACATAATTGAAAAAGGTTTTTTAATGATCAATTAGCCTTTAAAAATGATAAACTTGGATTAGCTAACACAATGTGCCATTGGAACACAGGACTGATGGTTGCTGATAATGGGCCTCTGTACGCCTATGTAGATATTCCATAAAAAATTCTCATCAAAAAGAGGTTTTTAGAAATGTATTAAAAATAAAAAACAGATACCTTATTTACATAAGTATTCAGACCCTTTGCTATGAGACTCGAAATTAGCTCAGGTGCATCCTGTTTCCATTTATCATCCTGGAGATGTTTCTACAACTTGATAGGAGTCCACCTGTGGTAAATTCAATTGATTGGACATGATTTGGAAAGGCACACACCTGTCTATATAAATAAGGTTCCAAAGTTGACAGTGCATGTCAGAGCAAAAACCAAGCCATGAGATCAAAGGAATTTTCTGTAGAGCTCCGAGACAGGATTGTGTTGAGGCACAGATCTGGGTACCAAAACATTTCTTCAGAATTGAACATCCCCATGAACACAGTGGCCTCCATCATTCTTAAATGGAAGAACCACCAAGACTCTTCCTAGAGCTGGACGCCTGGCCAAACAGAGCAATCGGGGGAGAAGGGAGGTGACCAAGAACCCGATGGTCACCCTGACAGAGCTCCAGAGTTCCTCTGTGGATATGGGAGAACCTTCCAGAAGGACAACCATCTCTGTAGCACTCCACCTATCACGCCTTTATGGTAGAGCGGCCAAATGGAAGCCACTTCTCAGTTAAAAGGCACATGACAGCCCGCTTGGAGTTTGCCAAAAGGACTCTCAGACCATGAGAAACAAGATTCTCCAAATATCCACTATTTCTAATGTGTCCATAATATTTGTGATTTCCTTAATTAAGGGCACAGTTTGTAGAGTGATTTCCTTTTGTGGATGAAAAACATATGGTCCAAATCAGGATGATCATAGGATGATTTAAATTACAGGCAACAAACGATCAAATCATTATGATGGGAGACACGTACCTCATTGGACCGTAAAGGAAATCACTCTACAAACTGTGCCCTGTACAAACTGCCCTTAATTAAGGAAATCACAAATATTATGGACACAAGTCAGTTAAGAACAAATTCTTATTTTCACTGACGGCCTAGTAAACTGCCTGTTCAGGGGCAGAACGCCAGATTTGTACCATGTCAGCTCGGGGATTTGAACTTGCGGCCTTCCGGTTACTAGTCCAACGCTCTAACCACTAGGCTACCCGGCCTAGGAACAGTGGGTAAACTGCCTGTTCAGGGGCAGAACGCCAGATTTGTACCATGTCAGCTCGGGGATTTGAACTTGCGGCCTTCCGGTTACTAGTCCAACGCTCTAACCACTAGGCTACCCTGCCGCCCCACACCTTTTGAGTTCTTTTGTCCATGACAGAAAATTATTTCACTACCCCATTCCTTTTTCCAAGCAACTTCATCTAAGGATATAGAGTGAGTTTCCTGTAAATAGTATATGTTATATTCCTTCTCTTTTAGCCACGTAAAGACTGATCTTTTTTTATAATCTGCTAAACCATTACAATTATAACTGGCTATACCCATCTATATACTATTCTCAGTCTAAATTGACCATAATTAGTGCCTATAAAGTTACTGCCATAAGAGGTATTATGACAGTCAAAATTAGAGATTTCAAATGTCTGATGTTTAGAATTCAAGAAACAGGTTCTAGCAATATTTGTTTTATTCCCTTGCCTGTTTGCCTGTACGCCAATGCCACAGATGTTAGAAAATGTAGTCAAGATATTATGTGTGTAGTAAATCTGAGTAGGTTGATGTGTGTGATAATGGATGTGATTTAGTGAGTGTGTATGATGTCTGGATAAGAGTAATACTATAATGTGTGATGTCCAAATAAATAATAACCCAGACAAGTTGTATGGTTGAGTGTCTATGTGTGTAACATGAAGTGAGTATCGCCTTAATATTCAGAATGATAATTGTGATCCCATAGTCGCATCATCACCATCATAGAATTTCCATAGCAATTGACGTTTCACATGATTATGAAAGAGACCTTGCATTGCTCTAGAGACGGCTTCACTACAGTACAAATGTATCCCGTACAATATGTTATTATTCCCCAACTTCCCTGTTCTGATATCTTCCCATTGCTTGTTGTTAACATATATAAACATGGGACCTGATCTGCTGAGGGGCTAAGAGGGAAATAATGGACAACATGGGACCTAATCTGCTGGGAGGCTATGAGGGAAATAACGGACAACATGGGACCTGATCTGCTCTGAGGCTAGGAGGGAAATAATGGGCCATGGGCATGTTGAAGAACTACTACACTGCTTTTCATGGTGTCCAGGATGTGGTGAACTGATCCTAGTAATATGCCTCATAATATTCCTCATGGGGTGGCAGGTAGCCAAAAGGATGCTGGTTCAAATCCCAGAGCCAAATAGGTGAAAAATCTGTTGAGCAAGGTACCTAGCCCTAATTGCTCCTGTAAATTGATCTGAATAAGAGCATCTGCTAAATGACTCAAATGTATGTGCCATAGAACTTTGGGAAGGTGGTATTTTTCCTCTTACCTTTTCCAAGTTCACGTCGGCCTCAATGATCTGGCGCACGGCGTGTTCGGAGAAGGAAGCGTTTCGCAGGAGGAAAGTGGACAGGGTCTCATTGTTGTGGAGGAAATCCTTGAGCTTGAATCCTGTGGGAAACAAACACAACAACTTGTTCAAACCAGCTCTCTCCTATACCCTGACATTACTAGATGTGTGTACGGAATTGTCTTATTTTAGTAGACTTATTTAGCAAATGTTGGTTGTTCCTTCTGACAAAGCATACTATTTTCCATAATCGTGGGTACTGCGTTAGCTTTCAACCTCATTAAATGTTGTCATGGAGCATGTGCTTGCTTGCTAGTTACTCAGGTGACCAACTCAAACACTTGGCGCAGGAGTTTAGGATTATTTGGATACGTTTTTTTGTTGTCTTTTAAAGTTCAAAAGAATGTTTGGAAATGAATAAAACATCCCAGAAAAGGTTGGGTCTATATCAGAGGTTGGAAAGAAGTGCCAGAATACACCATTTCCATCATTATGTTATCTAAAATAATCAACCGTTGACATAGACCTGTGGAGAAGGAAGTGACACACTTCACACCTTCAGCCACAGGGTAATTCCACGGTCACCGAATTACGCTGAGACTCCGGTTTTTCACTTTCAAATGTGTGCCAAACAAAAAACATTTTCAAAGCTTAACAAACCATACAACGCAACATATTCTGTGTAAATTGTTCAAAGTTGTCCTTGTGCATAGAGTTGTATGGTTTGTTAAACTTTTAAATCCATGGCTTGTGTTTGATATACATTTATACATTTTAGAGTCTCAGCGTTACTCCGTTACCATGGAATTGCCCCAAAGTAACGTTCCGCTAGCATATTCACACTGAAAAACACTGGATCATACACAAACTGTCTGCAAATTGTCTGCTAACTGCCCCTTCCCCCTCTCTCATTGGCTACTTCCCTCAACTCCTGGGCCCTTTCAAAGAACAAAAGCTGGAAGTGAGTCCAGTCACTAGTACTGGTAGCAGTGGGGGGTTAGGGGGACAAAAGGACAGTAGGTGGCAGATTCCTGGAACATTAGCTAGACGACCCGTTTGAAGACAGACGAGGTGAGGGGGTGGGGGTCAAATTGGGTCTCAGAAAATCTGGAGCCTTTGCAAAAGCTGACAGACTCCATTTTGTTTTACTGTCTAGAACCCCTGTAAATCATTAGAAACGATTGTCAAAAGGAGTTACAAATTAGCAACAAATTTTACGCCAATGAACCATGAACATGCGTTAGAATTTAGTGACAGACAATTTAATCAATATTTGTCCACTGGTTACAGTACATTAAGAATCCACCACGCCTCCCAAGGACACCTTTCAGCAAATCCACTTTGACAAATCCTTCAGTGTATTGACCGGCTTTGTGAATTCCTGTTTTGTCTCTGGAAGTAAGCCATTGGCTTGGTTTTTACATGACGGCCTGACAAAACATTGGTGGCCCTAGGTCTTATTCATGCTCCTTTTGTTAATTGTGAGACTAATCAATCTAGATATTTTCTACAGAATCAAGCTGTAAAATGTGTGCTCTGAGAACACCAAAAAGATCAGACTTCCTGAAATACACTGGATCCAAAGCAATTTCAAAAGTCAATGCAAGATTATGCAAACTCACAAAAGCATTGTTTTGAGAAATTGAGACCTAACTATCTACTCTTTTAGATAGATGGCTCCATTATAAATACCATTTACAGTGCCAAATTCAATCAACTAAGCCATGGGTCCACAGTGAACCCAAAAAGTAAGACGTCACTGCCAAAAATAAATGATATTCAGATCAAATGTAAAAAAACACGACATGGAAAAATATCTGATTCTTTTGTCCATGTGAAAGCTGTGGTAGTGAGGGCTTTGTGGAGAGCACAGTCCGGTCAAAGCTCTGTTCACAAACTCAATGACAACCAGTAGCATAAAAAGAGGGAAACACACAATACCTGGCAGAACCTTTCAAAGAGTCCACTTTGGTCATGCAAACACTTGCTGACATCAGATTTATTGTGGAATTTGCTTATTCAGCTTCAGATCTCTGTTAAAACTGTTCAACTATCTATCCTCCATTCTAACCACTTGACCCCAGTCGCACAAAGAAGCTGAAATGTTTACTGTACAAACTAACAACTAGATTCTAAGAACCCCCCTGGCCTCATCAGACAGGTTTTCAGAAAGGACTGATTAACGGATATCATCAACGTGGATTATCAGGAGTATCTTGATCAGACCCGTGGCTGTGCAAAAGTGCTTAATTGGCATATAGTCCATGCACTGTGAACTCAGGAGCCTGAACGTTATCAACAACCAATACTGAAGGGATGTTACATCATCACTGTTCATACTTCCACATAACATAGCAATAAACCAAGCCATGTTGGTATGAGTCACATTTAAAATATCCCCCAGCCCCATCAAACTACACTGGCTTGGTTTATCAATATCATGCTTAGACTAGTAAATAGGACGGACTGAAGCACAAACTGATTAGCAAAATCAAATAAATGAATGGGAGTGTTTTAAAACAGGTGGCCACCATCATGAAAGCCATGTCATAAGAGAAAGACCTAACATAACCGTTCATCTTTATTGCCACTCGCAAAGGCTCAAATCAGATATCACTGGATTACCTTCTTAAAGTCCTACTCCAGTCTACTTTTCAGCTCATATATCACATGATTTACTTAACAAAAGGCACATCTCAATAGGTGGTCCAGGTGTCCTCATGACATGGCACAACTAGGGGGGTGGGCATTTCCTCTTTTGGTCTCTTTTAGGAACACACCAGGCAGGTCCGAGATACTGTTGTGAAGAAGATTTCCCAAGCTTTAAACATCCCAAGGAGCACTGTGCAAGCGATAATATTGAAATGGAAGGAGTATCAGACCACTGCAAATCTACCAAGACCTGGCCGTCCCTCTAAACTTTCAGCTCATACAAGGAGAAGACTGATCAGAGATGCAGCCAAGAGGCCCATGATCACTCTGGATGAACTGCAGAGATCTACAGCTGAGGTGGGAGACTCTGTCCATAGGACAACAATCAATATTATCGCTTGCACAGTGCTCCTTGGGATGTTTAAAGCTTGGGAAATCTTTTTGTATCCAAATCCGGCTTTAAACTTCTTCACAACAGTATCTCGGACCTGCCTGGTGTGTTCCTTGTTCTTCATGATGCTCTCTGCGCTTTTAACGGACCTCTGAGACTATCACAGTGCAGGTGCATTTATACGGAGACTTGATTACACACAGGTGGATTGTATTTATCATCATTAGTCATTTAGGTCAACATTGGATCATTCAGAGATCCTCACTGAACTTCTGGAGAGAGTTTGCTGCACTGAAAGTAAAGGGTCTGAATAATTTTGCACGCCCAATTTTTCAGTTTTTGATTTGTTAAAAAAGTTTGAAATATCCAATAAATGTCGTTCCACTTCATGATTGTGTCCCACTTGTTGTTGATTCTTCACAAAAAAATACAGTTTTATATCTTTATGTTTGAAGCCTGAAATGTGGCAAAAGGTCGCAAAGTTCAAGGGGGCCGAATACTTTCGCAAGGCACTACATGGGATATTGTTTTTCAAAAGTAAAAGCTCAAAAATAGCTGGAGTATGTTTTTAACATCTGTTGTGCTCATTTGAGTGTTTTAGGAGTGCGGCACCTACACTTCGAGGCTTAACGTGTATATACCTAACTATCCAGGACTCAGCGTATACCTAACTATCCAGGACTCGGCATATACCTAATTACCCAGGACTCAGCGTATACCTAATTACCCAGGACTCAGCGTACACCTATTATACTTCTGCAGACATTTTCTACCATCAGCCAAAGTGGATACACAGGCATGGCAAATACCTAATTCATTACAGTGGTGCTGTATTTGCCTTGAAATGTAAATATTATCGGTATGTTGATATACTACTCCAATGAAAGGCTTATCCTTTTATAAAGTCCATTACCCAAGCTAATGTAATATAAGGTCACCTGACTAAGGTAGCACAGTCTTATTGTGTCTAATGCGAAACACACCATTAACCCAGCACACAGTAAGTATGGAAGTACGTAAAATCTGTCCTATCTTGAATGGCATATGAGAATACCTTCAAGCCATGCGGCAGGCAGCCTAGTGGTTCGAGCGTTGGGCCAGTACCGGAAGTTTGCTGGATCGAATCCCCGAGCTGACGAGGTAAAAATCTGCCCGAGCAAAGCAGTTGACCCAAAGTTCCCTGGGCGCCGAAGACGTGGATGTCGATTAAGGCAAGCCCCCCGCACCTCTCTGATTCAGAGGGGTTGGGTTAAATGCGGAAGACACATTTCAGTTGAATACATTCAGTTGGACAACTGACTAGGTATCCCCCTTTTGCCTTTTCCCAATGGCCTGCCACGACCTGTCAGTTGGGAGAGGCTCTGCCGGCTTTCATCCATCTACTGCCTCAAACCATCTCACATATCGCCACCACTGTCACTCTAAACACAGCATTGTCTAAGTGCTCATAAATAAAATGTCATTATAGAAGAAATCTGGGTGTGAAATTTAAGTGGTATAATATTAAATCAGTTTTACAATTATAACTATCCATCCACAGCCATTCACAGGCACAGGAGGAGAATCCAGAAGGCAGGTTGGAACAGGACAAAAGGGGATGGGGGAGTCCCGCTGTGAGTCAGCACAGCGTAAGGGAATTAGTATAAACCCTCTTTTTTCTGCCCAGACGTGGGCGTACAGTAACTCTCCGGGGCCCGCCCAACGGGGAGTAAAGTTCAGGGCAGACAGAGATGTACTATGTAGACCTGGAATGAGTCTTGATTCAGCTTCCGTGAAAATACTGTCTATTCTAGGCTTTGAGTTCATGAACATTCCGCTCAAATGAATAGGCCCCTGGTGTTTCTTGTGAATGTAGTAAATGTGTACAGTGAACAATGGTTTATATAGAGGTGACTCTTACCTTTGGTGTTGGCCTGTAGTGTCTTCAGGGCTTGGATGAGGCCTTTAAAGCCATCCAGATTCCGGTCATTCTGACTGTACAGCAGGATCTTCTTGGCATCGGAGAACAGACGAGAGATTCTGCAGACATCCACAGATTAACACAGAATAAAATTGAATCAGTTCAATTCAAGTTATAAACAGGATATTTACAGGAAACATTAAAGTGACCATTTTCTTTATTTGGAAACAATGATGTTATTAATCCAATGAAGCGGATGAATTATAAAATAAAGTGTATTCATGTTTTTAATTTTAAAAAACAAATCAGATACAGAGATGCAGCTTGGGGTGGGACTCACATGGACTCGTTGAAGTTGCCCACGACCCCGGGGGACTCTCCAGGAGTAGGGTTGCGGAAGCAGGGGTTGTTGGCGTTGCAGATGATGCCTTGGATCCAGGGCAGGGTGCCCGCCGAGGGCATGGCCTTGTTGGGGAAATGACCTGAGCGAGACACCGGGAGAGATACCATCAGTAACGTCACTGTATAGTCGTCATAAGACACAAATTGTGGTGCTTGAACTTCAATCATTTATACAGCACATTCAAAACCACATCTCTGGTTGTATAGCAAAACACTTTTTGGGGGACGTTTTTGACATATTTAGTCTATCAATACACTATCTACAGAGAATGGACTGCAGAGAACACAGGGTAGTTCTAGTCACGTTGGATCTGATACTGAGACACTTAAATGGCCTCTATATCAACCCGACGGAACTACTTGAGGTGGTCTTTGAACATCACCTACAGAGTTTCAAAATTCTATTTTTGTCTACGCAAAAGACACCTAACTGATGTGTGTTCTCAGATTAACTTATCGGGCTGGTGGCGGATAAGCTAGCATCAGCGTAACCACGTCTTGTCCCATCTTGAAGGCTTCACTGTAGCTACAGGCCTTATCAATGTGAGGGAGTGATTGCCTAAGTACAATGTACAACCTTTGTCCCCTCCTAAGGTGCCATCCCTCCCTCCCCGAGAGGCTTGCCTTTATTTGTGTGATGAGTTAAAAAAGTAGGCGCGCTATCAGTAAACCTGAGGCCTGCCAACTGGCCCATTACTAAGAAAAGCAGAGATAAGAGATAACCCCACATAGCCAATTGCTTAGCTGATTCAGGGCAGCCATATTGCCTTTCAGAGTGATCGTCATCGACGGCCTATAACGATTATGAATTAATGAACTAGTGGGTGATAAATGTGAATCCTAAATGCAATTTAGCTAGGCAGTTTTCAAACTAGCACCACATTAATCTGAAATCATTTGAAATCTTCCAAACTAGCACCATATTCAACTCAAATGCTTTGAAATCTTCAAAAAGAGCAATGGGTATTTGGAGTCTTATTGCACGGTCACATTTTTTTCATGGTTAATATCCATCCCCAAAACCAATAGGTTAGCCCTGTGCAAGGAAGACCATGTCTTTCCTATGGGGTGTAGGAGAAGTTACAACATGCCCAGACCCACGTGCTGTATGACTCACACCAAAAGTATCCCTGTGCCTGGTGCCTAACCAAGACTTTAGGAAGAACTGAAAGCAATTCACCCCTAATGCTTCTGCTTTCTGGCAGATGGACAAAGCGCAGGCTTCCGGGAATGAAAGAAAGCGGATATTCTGACGTAGACAAAGATTTCTCAGGAGATGCGTTCACCCCATTGATATAACAGTTATAACAGTTATTAGTAGCTATACGAATGCTTTGTCCTACACAACTGTATCCTGAAGCAGGTTTGTAGGCTATTACACAAAGTAGGATCAATAAGAATGCAAGTCCCATACAAAGAAACAATAGTTGCTTTAGCAAAGAGAAGGTAACCGGCAGCTTCATTGATCCTGTTCTGTGAACTGACCCCAGTGATATAATTAACTGAAGAATTCTCTAGCGTATCATTCCGGGGAAAACAGGCTTTGGTTCAGCAAGTGCATTTCCATTATATAAGCTTTTCCCATACCCGTGCCAAAGATAGTCTCCGAGGGCCTTGCGACTTTTATCAGCTTTCACATATAGAACCTTGATAATGAGATTAGAGCAGTAATAAAGGCATCGTAAACTCTAACCCCCCCCCCCCCCCCATAAAGTCACTGATATGTCCACAGGCAATCTGAGCCACCTCACAAACGAACTGTCAAATCAAACAGAAAACAATCAAACTTATATTTGTACAGTTTTGACTAATCAAAGAGACATTTTGTTTTGACAAAAAAAAGCTCCAGTGATTAGTATTGGATCTATTGTGATGTTCGTATCGGAGGCTTCATGCAGGAGAAGTAAAGGGATACATGCCCAGTGGGAAGAAATCTTCTGTCAGTCTTTAGATAAAAACCCATTAACAGGGGTATATCTGCCATCCCATACCAGAAAATTGATTAGCAGGACAGAATATTCCCCATATAACAGTTAACGCATAAAACAACCAGCATACACACCCAATAAGGACCTATCATAAACAGTTCAACACGATTAGGCTGCTGTTGGACTGTGAAAATGTATGTCTTTTTTTTCCTCCATAGTGGGTTTACTCGAGTGGCCAGCACGTAGCAGTTTCAGAATAAATGACTGTACATGGCATTGTAGCATACTAGTGCATGGTATTGCTAGCTTGTATACTGTAGCATCAATGGCTTGTATCTTTGGCAGTGTACAATATGTATACATGCGACAACATAGTTCTTCCACAGATTCCAAATACAAATGCCTCCGTGGCCACAACAGGAGTGGTTGAACAGCCATTTGGGGTGTGGGGTGGGGAATTCAGTTGAGTGTCTTGTGGAGAAGTGTCTGTGCGTAAACAATGACGAGGGGGGTGCATCATACTTACATTCATGTTGTTCGTATGGAGGGTAGTTCAGTCTCACTGATATCAAAATGAAGAAGATCAACAGGGGCCATACTATCTCAATCAGCAGTTGGAGCTAGAGAAGAAAACAAGAGAAGAAGGCCAGTTAGCATTTTTTTATAAGGAGCGTGGCCCATGGTAACCATTACTACCCCCCCCCCCCCCCCCCCCCTCCCCATTTATAACCATAAGCCTAGCTTGTCTGCTAATAGTCTGGAGCGCTTAAAAGCTGCCATTCAAAATGGCTCCCTCACTACACCATATAATAGGTCTGCATCAACGCTATACGCAGGCATGATGTAGCTGTCATAAGACAGCGTCTATTAGGACTGCATTCCTAATAGACGCAAAGTGATCAATACAACCAACCCCCACTTCAAAATAGCCAATGTTGCACACCCACATCCAGCAACAGTGAAGTCATCTCTGTTCAAGGGTTATCGGGTGCATGCTGATTGGATTAGGAGACGGAGAGAGATGCTACTCCAGCACACGTAAAGCCATTCAAAATGCAGGGTTCTTGCACAGGTGGGAGACAAAGCTGTAGTAGCAATTAAAGCTAACACTGCTAAGATAAAGCTCTGTCCCTTTGGGCATGTAGCATATTACTTTCCAGTAAAACTTTGTTTTTTGACTACTTGAATAAAGGAGCCTACGTCTCGCATCGAATACACCGTAAAATCTCCCTCCAGTTAAGGGAATTGCTTACAATAGTTATTGTAAAAATCAAATCAAATGTATTCTTCACATACAGTTTACAGCAGGTATAAAAGGTACAGTGAAATGCTTGTGTTAGTTCCCTCAACAATGCAGAACATTAATCAATAACAACAATGAAAGGAGTCAAGTCAAAAATAACAGGTAATAGAAGAGGTAGTATGCACAGTAATAATGGACTGGATTTACAAATATAAAGTGGGTAGTGGAATCAATGGTATATATTGGAACAGCAGCGTTGACTGTGTGTGTGAGTGTGTGTATATGAGTTCTCTGTGTGTGTGTGTGTTTATGGGTGTTTGTGTGTGTGTTTGTGCGTGTGTGTGTGTTTATGGGTGTTTGTGTGTTAGGGTTGGATGTGTGGGTTGTCAGTGCAAATAATTTATCCGGTGCAAATAGTCTCTAAGGTGCAGGTCTGTCCAGGGAGATGGCTAGCATAAGCTTTTCAGCAGTCTGATGGCCTGGTGGTAGAAGCTGTCTCGAAGCCTTTTGGGCCGGGACCCGATACTCTGATAGCGCTTGCCAGACAGTAACAGAGCGAACAGTTCGTGGCTCGGATGACTTGAGTCCTTGACAATCTTTCGGTCCTTCCTCAGACACCGGCTGGTGTAGATGTCCTGGAGGACAGGGAGATCGCCCCCAGTGATGTATTGGGCCTATCACAGTGCTGTTCTTACTCTTATAATAGGAGAACAGGACATGACCCCTCTTTGAAACTAAACAGCTATTGAACTATTGTGTAAAGTATGATTTGCTACAAAGAAAGAATTTAAAAACTGTAGACCTGGTATATGACAATAATAAAGTAAATACATTTGTTTGAAATACACTGTAAACATTATAACAGAAGAACATAATTGTACATCCTCTTTTAAATTGTCCTATCAAACAAAGCCACGGGAAAAAGTCCCAATTCCTATTTCACCAATTCACACAATCTGATTTAAAGATGTTCTGCTTACCGTTTGCCTTCTCCTGTAGGTAAAGTTCTTCCACAACAACAAGCCCAGCTGAGTTGAGATGGACATCTCTACTCTGGACCTCTTCCACTCAAGCTTCCCTCCAGCTCCAAACTGAAATGACACACAGGCAGTGGTGACTGTGGGTAAAAAGTCCAGCCAGCCAGCACACAGCTCAAAGGTACAAGGTCAAGGGTCATTTGTCTAGTTGACAACATCTCTCCAATAGGTCCTCCTCACATGGGAACTTATTCTGCACTGTGTCCCCACTCAGTTCCCAAGCAGACTTTATGAGAGTGAGGATGGGTTGAGGGGACGTATTTACAGGTTATTAGTGGTTCTGTCAGTACAAATCGTGTGGTTCTGATGGTCCAGATTTGGAGTGTATATCTTTGCAGATGTTCTTTATATCTGGTCAGAATCCCTGATACAGGCCCTCCTCCACCCTCTGGGGTATGGATAATGATTATGTCTCCAGAGAAACCTAGATGCAAATAAAAGTCTTAAATATCAAATTACTCTAGGCAGAATTAGATATTTTTGGTTTGGGTCAAAATGACCCATTTTCATGCAGAAACACAAAACATGATTTAGATTTGTTTATGAAAAATGTAAAGTATTAAATAAACCACCTTGGGGGGTTATGACCAAAAATATGCCCCAAGATGACCTTATGACCCCAGTCAGAATCGGAGTTCCATCTCTCTCTGGACCCCTTTCCCATGAACTGTGTGACTGACTGACTCTGCTGCTAGCTAGGCATCTTGTTCGTTAGCTATAGCTGTGTAGCAACTTAGCCAACCAGGCACAGGTAGATAGATGGTTTAAAGCGGCTCTGGCTCCATGTTCATAACTAAAACTGATAGCTATTTGCTTTGTTGCGATGACAATACATTCACCTGGATATTAGCTAATTGCCAGGGTAGCTAGCTAATGAACTCCCCCGGAGTATAAACTAGAACATCTACGATCATGAAGCAGAGCCAGACAGAATTCCTGCCTAGGGATGAGAGCGCATCATTGCACCGGTTAACACCGAAGCATGCCTTTCCTCACATGCACAATTGTAAACAACATAAATACATCCAGGCGTTTGGCTGCACCATGTTTTACTGGACATATATGGCCCTAACTTCATAGACGAGGGATAAAACACTGGGTCACAGGGATGAGATTCGCGCAAAATGGATAACTGTTTATGTTGTCCAAGTGGCATGAATCGGAGTTTGCACAAAATGTATTTTGTTTGCATCGTAAACATGCATCATTCAGTTTTGACTGCTAGTGAGGCTCCTGGCTTTTCAGGATATTGAAATTACAAATCACAAGGGTTATTTGTCCTTATGGTTAAAAGGCATATGAAAACTCTGAAACTGGAAATAAGCTATTGAATGATCAGTGATAATCACCATTTGAAGCATGTAATTTAACTAAATATATTTACTTACATTAGGCTGCAATTGTTGTAGGCTAAGTGGGAATGAAACCGTCATGGTACAGAAGTAGAATGCGTTCCTATTTCTTACTTACTTTTTTCAAACTACATTGTAGGTTAAGGGCCCTATAAGTAAGCATTCCACAGTAAGGTCTACACCTTTTGTATTCGGCGCATGTGTGACAAATACAATTTTATTTGGTCGGAGAGAATGAATTAATAAATAGATTGAATGAATGTTTATATTGAGGGAACTAATAAATAAAAAACCCAACTGAACGGATTAGTCTGGACATTTTTTTCACCCACCATGGCGCATTAGGGCTCCTGAGTGGCGCAGTGGTCCAAGGCACTGTATCTCAGTGCTAGAGGCCTCACTACAGACCCTGGTCCAATCCCTGGTCCAATCCCGTGATTGAGTCCCATAGGGCGCCGCACAATTGGCCCAGCGTAGTTAGGGAAGGGTTTGGCCAGTGTAGGCCGTTGTTGTAAAATAAACATTTGTTCTTAACTGACTTGCCTTGTTAAATAAAGGTAAAATAATTGTTTTTTAAAGTGTCTCAGCATGAACCCAACAAATGGAGCATGGGTATAAGTGAATGAGTGAGTAGGCTACACAGAAATAAAGGACTCTAGTGCACAAAAGCCTGTTTTAGCATGTGCAGCACCAATGAGGACATTCAACATTTTGAAGAAGTCAACTGGGTGACACTTCCTATGGGTTAAGGAAGGAGCACATAATTCCTCCAGGTCACCAGGAGGGATCAGCCAATTAATTTTTCTTGTGAGAAAACATTCCATAACTGCAGGTGGCAGTAAATCATCAATCTTGTCTTTATACCTGTTCAAACACAATCTAGGTTGCAGTGTCGACCCGCCCTGTGCAACTGGGTCCTGGACTTCCTGTCGGGCCGCCCCCAGGTGGTGAAGGTAGGAAACAACATCTCCACTCCACTGATCCTCAACACTGGGGCCCCGCTCTCAGCCCTCTCCTGTACTCCCTGTTCACCCACGACTGTATGGCCATGCACACCTCCAACTCAATCATCAAGTTTGCAGACAATACTACAGAGGTAGACTTGATTACCAACAACGACGAGACAGCCTACAGGAGGTGAGGGCCCTCCAAGTGTGGTGTCAGGAAAATAACCCTTCACTCAATGTCAGCAAAACAAAAGAGATGATCGTGGACTTCAGGAAACAGCAGAGGGAGCACCCCCCTATTCACGTCGACGGGACAGCAGTAGAGAAGGTGGAAAGTATTAAGTTCCTCGGTGTAGATATCACCGACAAACTGAAATGGTCCACGCACACAGACAGTGTGGAGGCTGAAAAAATTGGTATTGTCACTCGAAAACACTCACTAACTTTTACAGGTGCACAATTATGAGCATCCTGTCGGGCTGCATCACCGCCTGGTACGGCAACTACACCGCCCACAACCGCAGGGCTCTCCAGAGGGTGGTGCGGTCTGCACAACGCATCACCGGGGGCAAACTACATGCCCCCCAGGACACCTACAACACCCGATGTCACAGGAAGCCAAAAAAGATAATCAAGGACAATAACCACCTGAGCCACTACCTGTTCACCCTGCTTCCATCCAGAAGGCGGGGCCAGTACAGGTACATCAAAGCTGGGACAGAGAAATAGAAAAACAGATTCTATCTCAAGGCCATCAGATTGTTATACAGTCACCACCAGCACAGAGGTGGCTGCCTACCTACAGACTTGATACCATTGGCCATTTAAATGAATGGATCATTAGTCACTTTAATAATGCCACTTTAAGAATGTTTACATCTCACATTTATATACTGTATCCTTCACTATCTATTATTTTCTATCTCTTGCATGTTTGCCGCTCTGTCACTGCTCATTCATATATTTTATACTTATATATTCTCATCCCATTCCTTTAATAGATTGTGTGTATTAGGTTTTGTTGTGGAATTTGTTAGATATTACCTGTTAGATCCTGATGCACTGTCGGATCTAGAAGCATTTCACTACACTCACAATAACATCTGCTAGCCATGTGTATGTGACCAATAAAATGTGATTTAAGTGTGCACTATGTAACCTTTCAGTTTGTTTACCATAGAAGTAGTAGAAGAAGAAAATGTACTACTTTAAAATTGAGATGGACTCAATGACGTTGCCCATGCTTGCACAGACGCCATAACGGGAAATATACAATGTTGCATCCTCTATCTCTACCGTACGCTACTATCAGCTTCTCTACCGGTGTTTGGAGTGACAAGCTCAGTCTAGGCTATTGTCTCCCTGTCTTTTGTACTCACAAGAGCCAGGTGGGCTGTTTGTGTGATAACTCCCGCAGGTAATACGACAATATAAATTACTCAATAACATGTTATTTTGCTGGGCTTCACATTGACGTCCCTTACTGTAAATTAAAAACAAAGTAACTTGTTTCTAAGTTGTTTATTAACTTGTTTGGTGGCAAAATGTTGTAGAACAAGTACAGGGATAACTCTGCAAAGAATGTAATTGAATAGAAAATATGGGATAGTTTTTTTAAAGTCAGTTTATCACAATGAGAAGATTCGTGCCATGCGGTGTTCTCCGCATGCTTGGAAAAATCTAATATGAAGTCCTTTTCCTAAATGAGTAAATCACTGTTACATAACAATACATAATGTGGTTGTAAATGTGACGGAAGACTAGTCTACATCGTGTTTTATAATTAAGTACAACAAAAACTACAACGAACACATTTTTTGCTATAAAACAAAAATATCTATAAGTGATGCGTTGTTGAAAAGAAAAATAGCAAAAGTTTGCCATATAACTCCGTTATATTTTCAGCTTTCTTTCTAGCAGATAGGACTACCATTAAAAGAAGAGAAGAAACAAACGACAGACAATTAATCAGTGGAAAATCGAAATACCTTTTCCCAAAGGCACGAAATCAGACCCTTTCAGCATCAATTGTGTTTCCTCCTAAGCTAAACCACACTTCTTCACCACTTTTTGAAATATTTTTTATCCTGGCTTGTTATCCAGGCATGTGTGACCTGTACACAGAGGAGGAGAATCATCTGGATCTAGAAAAGCTTTTATATGGAGTGAACCTTGGCTACATCCGCTTGGAGAACTACAGGGGTTACTCTCGGTCATGGAGATGTTCCGTGATTAAATCCCCCTAGTGGAGCACATGTAGACTCGGGGCTACTCGCACTCCCCGACCTCCTTAACATCTGGAACTAATGATAATCGAAATAAAAACCATAGACCTACATGTATTTAAAGTAGTAAATAGCCTTCCCGGGACTACATTTCGTTTGGGTAAACAGTTGGGTTATAGGCCTATACGCCATCCTCTTTCCACAAATTCTGTACATTTTGTTTGACAATTTGGTCATTTAGCAGACCCTCTTATACAGAGAGATTTACAGGAGCAATTAGGATTAATGAAGTGCCTTGTTCAAGGGCACATCGACAGCCAGCTCGGCTATTCGGTCACTGGCACAATGCTCTTAACCGCATTTTCATTCTGATTATTCAGAATGAAAACGAACAATCACTGACGCTGCATATGTTTTTTTTCCATAGATTTAGATTAAACCCCATAATTTACTGTCAAAACATAATCTGGTCATGTTTACCTTTCATGAGATTCAACCATTAATTAGATACTTCCCCTGATTTCTTCCAATCATTTCCAGGTTGCATGTATCAAATCAAATTGTATTGGTGAAATACACATATTTAGCAGATGTTATTGCAGGTGTAGCGAAAAGCTTGTGTTCCTAGCTCCAACAGTGTAGTAGTATCTAACAGTGCAGAAGTAGCTAAAACAATTCACAACAATACACACAAATCTAAAAGTAAACTAATGGAATTAAGCAATATATAAATATTATATAGAGCTATGTCAGAGTGTAATTGACTAAAATACAGTAGAATAGAATACAGTATATACATATGAGATGAGTAAAGCAGTATGTAAACATTATTTAAACATTATTAAAGTGACTAGTGTTCCATTATTAAAGTGGGCAGTGATTCCAAATCTATGTAAATAGGGCAGCAGCCTCTAAGGTGCAGGGTTGCATAACCGGGTGGAAGCCGGTTAGTGATGGCTATTTAACAGTCCGATGGCCTTGAGATAGAAGCTGTTTTTCATTCTCTCGGTCCCAGCTTTGATGCACCTGTACTGACCTCGCCTTCTGCATTATAGTTCGGTGAACAGGCAGTGGCTCGGGTGGTTGATGTCCTTGATGATTTCTTTGGCTTTCCTGTGACATCAAGTGCTTGTAGGTGTCCTGGAGGGCAGGTAGTTTGCCCACGGTGATGTGTTGGGCAGACCGCACCACCCTCTGGAGAGCCCTGTGGTTGCATGCGGTGCAGTTGCCGTACCAGATGGTGATAATGCCTGACAAGATGCTCTCAATTGTGCATCTGTAATAGTTTGTGAGGGTTTTAGGGACAAGCCACATTTCTTCAGCCTCCTGTTGCACCTTCTTCACTACACTGTCTGTGAAATAGGCTGATGATTAATGACTCATCACTTGGGAAACAACAATGAGTTCAGCCGAGGGGGTGTTCTTTTTAAAAGACTGAAAACATTTCCCCAAAGCAATGTGACAATGACAAAAACACAAATGTCATTGAAAGGAAAGATTTGAAGAGATTTGCAGTCAGCAAGTTACCCTTGATGACAATACAGTAATTTGCTCCCCCGAAATGGCGTAGCCTCTCACCTATGAATTGGATTAGTGCAAATAAATATGTTTATAGATGGAAATTATAAGGCCCATGAAATAGTTAAATAATTACACTATTAGGTTATGCATATTCATGAAACCAATCATTGTAGCTCTTTTTAATTATATCAATTATGACCTTTTCATTCTGCCAATCTGAATGGGACTCTTAGCCGGTTAAAAGTTCAACTACTCAAAGCTCAATAACTTATCAACACAGTAGGATTTATAGCTGTAGGCAGAGCATATCCTCAGAATACCATCTCCAACACTCTAATCAGAAAAGGAACAGTTCAAAGTTTGCCAGACGTTTTCATACCTCAAGTGGTCTAAAGTCAAGCTGATGTCATCTCATTCTAGTCAATAGGATAACTCTGCAGTGCAGGCCTCAGTCCCTAATTAATGTGAAAAATGGGAACAATGTATTAGTAATATTTGCAGAAGCCTAGTACTGGGAAATAACAGTAGAAAACATTTTATGGTATTAATCTGTTTTCATCAACCTGGCCAAGGCTTTCGACTCTGTCAATCACCTCATTCTTATCAACAGACTCAAAAGCTTTGGTTTCTCAAATGACTGCCTCGCTTGGTTCACCAACTACTTCTCAGATAGAGTTCAGTGTGTCAAATCGGAGGGCCTGCTGTCAGAACATCTGGCAGTTTCTATGGGGGTGCCACAGGGATCAATTCTCGTGCCGACTAATTTCTCTGTATATATGAATGATGTCGCTCTTGCTGCTGGTGATTCTCTGATCCACCTCTATACAGACGACACCATTCTGTATACAGTACATCTGGCCCTTCCTTGGACACTGTGTTAACAAACCTCCAAACGAGCTTCAATGCCATACAACAGTCCTTCCGTGGCCTCCAACTGCTCTTAAATGCTAGTAAAACTAAATGCATGCTCTTCAACCGATTGTTACCCGCACCTGCCCGCCTGCCTAGCATCACTACTCTGGACGGTTCTGACTTAGAATATGTGGACAACTACAAATACCTAGGTGTCTGGTTAGACTGTAAACTCTCCTTCCAGACTCACATTAAGCATCTCCAATCCAAAATGAAATCTAGAATCGGCTTCCTATTTCGCAACAAAGCCTCCTTCACTCATGGTGCCAAACATACCCTCGTAAAACTGACTATCCTACCGATCCTTGACTTCGGCGATGTCATTTACAACATAGCCTCCAACACTCTTCTCAGCAAATTGGATGTAGTCTATCACAGTGCCATCCGTTTTGTCTCCAAAGCCCCATATACTACCCAACACTGCGACCTGTATGCTCTCGTTGGCTGGCCCTCGCTACATATTCGTCGCCAAACCCACTGGCTCCAGGTCATCTATGGTCTTTGGTAGGTAAAGTCCCACCTTATCTCAGCTTACTGATCACCATAGCAACACCCACCTGTAGCACGCGCTCCAGCAGGTATATTTCACTGGTCATCCCCAAAGCCAACACCTACTTTGGACGCCTTTACTTCTAGTTCTCTGCTGCCAATGACTGGAACGAATTGCAAAATTACTGAAGTTGGAGACATATCTCACTCACTAACTTTAAGCATCAGCTGTCAGAGCAGCTTACCGATCACTGTACCTGTACACAGCCCATCTGTAAATAGCACACCCAACTACCTCATCCCCATAATGTTATTTATTTATTTGCTCTTTTGCACCCCAGTATCTCTACTTGCACATCTATCACTCCAGTGTTAATGCTAAATTGCAATTATTTTGCCACTATGGCCTATTTATTGCCTTACCTCCCTAACCTTACTACATTTGCACACACTGTACATAGATTTTTCTGTTGTGTAATTGACTATACGTTTGTTTATCCCATGTGTAAGTCTGTGATGTTTTTGTCGCACTGCTTTGCTTTATCTTGGCCAGGTCACAATTGTAAAAGAGAACTTGTTTTCAACTGGCCTACCTGGCTAAATAAAGGTGAAGAAAAACAACATTTGGAGTACACTGGTCTGTGTTAAAGAATTCTCATGATCACTTAGGGTAAAATAAAAATTAAACACATAACGTCCTGTGTAAGAAAGGCACGAAAAACAATGGCCTACTACTGTCAATATAGTATGCCCTGTGAGATACATTTAAACAATTCTCATGACTTCTGCAACACCACGTAGGCGATATGGTGAAAGAAAAATACTGGACGGAGCTCCCTAAATCAGAAAGGTTACAAAAGCAGCTTACATATAGTATCGCTTGTGACGTTGAGGTACATTTAAATAATTCTCCTGACTTTTGCAAAACCACATAGGCTATAAGACAAGATGAGGTAGAGCATGTAAACAGGTAATAACATGGTTTCATTGTCTGCTGAATCACATAATAGATGTGTAAAAGCTCTACCTTAGACTAGAGGAGCATAACGACTATGTTTTAAGAGTTAAGTATTAATTGGGTAGGCTACCTGCTATCGATTTCGGCCTTTTTCACAGGATGTTTCAGACATACTATAGTAACTTGGCCCCTGCTCAGTGAAAGTAGGTGAAAGGTGAACTGATGTCATCTGACCCTGGCTGCAATTGCCCCCACCCAGATGTTCCAGCTCAAAGGGACTAAACTTATGTAATAGCAAGTGATGAGTCAGCAAAACGTTTAGACAGTATGGAAAAGACACATCTAATCAGAAAAGCCTTTAAATATATACATTAGGCTCTTGAACAGCTTCTATCCCAAAGCAATAAGACTGATACATAGCTAACAAAATAAATACACGGACTGAGTTAACCTTGTCTTTATTGACCTTTTGTATTTTTGCACAATCACAGGGCCCTACACACACACACACACACTCTATCAACTGCTCTCACACATAATATGCACATACATTTATACTGACTCTACACTCACATGCAAGCTGCTGCTACTCTGTTTATCATACAATGTATCCTGATGCCTAGTCACCTTACCCCTATACATATCTACCTCCATTGCTCCAGTATCCCTGCACATTGTAAATACGGTATTGGAACTGACCCTGTACATAGCATGCTTGCTTACTTATTGTGTTCTTCATATTTCTTCTCATTTCTCGTGTTTTTTTTCTTGTATTACATTGTTATTATTTCATTGTTGGGTTTTGAGTTTGCAAAAAAGGCATTTCACTGTACTTGTGCATGTGACATTAAAAGTTGAAACGTGAAACTTTACAGACCTTATCTAAGTTTGGATATGTTTTAGGCTCATAGTGAAAGATTCGCACTATATGAGCAATTCCTATCAAGAATGTAAATTGTAAGATTCAAGTCAGTGGATTTAGTCAAAATTACTCAACCTTATTCTTCTCGAGTGTACATTACCATAGATTGTGATTCAAGAGAACATTTTCTGTAGAGAACTGTTGCCATTTTGTCTGAAACTTGTAAACACAGAAACTTGTAAACCCCCTTGTCAATGTAGACTCATGACCCATTCCACATTGAGTGTGCGGGCCCCAGGAGTATATTAACAGTAGGTATTATGTAACCTGAGGAAGTGCGGCACACCTCAGCAGTGTGTCCACAGTATACCCCCTAGCCCAGAGGAACACCAGGTTTTATTCTGAGCCGTCAACATGGAGACGTCAGATGAAAAGGAAATAAGAGTCGACCAACACCACAACGGGAGGACTACAGGGTTAACATGACAATAACGCAAATTAAGAACTTGACTTTTCTCAAATGCTACACTACATTAATAGGTTTCATATGTGTGATAAAAAAAATTAACTGACTTAATCTTCCAAATAGGTTCTTGATTAGAGCCAGGAGTTTTTACTGGGACATACATCAAACCATAAACTGTAAGCGAGACTTTAATCTGAGATATCTAATACAACCATCTCTTAGGTTACTACTGTAGGCACATTTAACACTTGCTCTTAACCCATGGTGCCATTAAAACATTGCTGATATAGTCACACTATAAACCGTCTCGCTTTAATGAACTACCCTGGTCTATTAAATATTGAGTCCCACAGTAACACCGGCATGTTTTGGACTTCTAAGCCCTTTAATACATTGTGTGTTTGAGACTGCTGGGTTGTACCTTTGGATTGGTCTATTTCTTCTGCATCCACTGGTACCAATCATTTGGGGCTCCCGAGTGGCACAGCAGTCTAAGGAACTGCATCTCAGTGCAAGAGGCGTCACTACAGTACCTGGTTTGAATCCAGGCTGCATCACATCCGGACGTGATTGGGAGTCCCATAGGGCGGCGCACAATTGGCACAGCATCGTCCAGGTTTGGCCGGGGTAGGCAGTCATTGTAAATAAGAATTTGTTCTCAACTGACTTGCCTAGTTTAAATAAAGGTTAAATAAATAAAAAAAATGAGTGTGTGATTAACGGAAGCTGAGCTAGAGCAGTGTTTGAGACTGGGCTGATCCCAAAAACGGTTCTCCTTACAAAAACGCATGTAGAGTCATAACGTTTTGTGCTACAAACTAGTATGACATATCAAAAGACTCACGAACACGTAACTTGTTTGCTCTAAGATGCTCACAAGCCACACAAGTGTCGTTAGAAGGTAACGGGTTCTTCTACAGTACATAGATCATAGGAAATCCCAGTGTCTATATTGTAATAAGGTCACAGTTGCTGTCACAAACGCCACAATTGTCACTGTCTAGTTCGATTTTAATTTCCCACTGAGCAAACAAGCTGTACTTACAGAATTCTTAGTCTTTTTTTATCAGGTTGTTTCTTTGGCAGACATTCTTTTTGACATTCATCAATAAAACTAATAAACGCAACTGTATATGTCAAATTGTTTTGTGTTTAACTTGTAGTCCTGGTGGTCCCGCAATGAAATTGGTAAAACACTTCAAATTTGAGGCTATGAGGGCAGAGCAAGCAGATGAATGAAAATTGTGAATTTCATCTTGTTTTTCTGAGGGTACCCTGGTAACAATGGAGTCTATTAAAAACTACCAGAGCATAGCGAATCAGACCCATTACACAGGGTCTGAATGACCCACCAAATGGGAGGCTCTCACCAAACACTGCCTCATTACACACTAGGCCAACAAAAACAAGAAACTGCCCCCTACTGCAAAAAGACTGCTAAATAATATGCTACATATTAGGTAACAAATGGAAGTGAAAGGTTCGACCTACAGATTTGGAGCCCACAACACACATATAGGGACTAACAAAAAGCAATGGTCGACTCAGGAGATATTGTCCAAAAAAAGCATGACAAGTGAGGATGGCACATTTAGTTGAAATGCTGTGTCGTCACATTTAGTCATCCAGATAGTCATGAGATCCACTCCCTAAAACAAGATGAACTCTGTTATTTAGTCTGGTTTATACATAGACCTTTCTCAAAACCTCTGATTTGCTGTTTTAATGGAATGCCTAGACATATCATAGTAGCTCACAGATAGGAGTGCAAAAGGGGACAATTGTTGTAGTTTTGCTACCATGTACTATGTCGATCTTCTCGTAAGTGAGACACTAATGCAGCTAAATAGTTCAAAGATGTCCACTTTCTTTACTTCCTTTCCTTCAACTGGAGTGATCTAAGTGAGCTGTGAGATTGGTTTTTAGATCAATGTACAAACAAATGTAGTCAAGGTGATGAGTAGAGGTAGCCAGTTCAGACTATTGAGACGCCCTGAATCTTTGACAACTCCATCCGTTTCATCTTTTGCTGTTGGGTCCACTTTACTGCCGACTTCTCCAACTTCTTTTACACAAGGTGTGACTTCCCTCTAGTGGCTGAAACCAAAATGGCAAGACATTTGTATTGTACAAAGATAAATCACAAACGGAATGATCTCATCAAATGTTGCCCATTAATCCATTATAATAATGTACATGTCGGTATGTACAATTACATCAAAACAAATACAGAAAACACTGAATTTGTTTAGAAATGTTGTGTCTAAATTGTAGCCCTACAGTTGATGGTAAAAACAGGGATTGATAATCGAAAAGAACAAGAAAAACAAACTACTAACTTAGTACTTTGAACACATACTGTATCGCTCCAAAACCTATATTTTAAAAAGGCATGCCAAAGGTTGATAATGCAATCACTCATTACTGCCTTAAAAATAAACATCACACACACATTCACGCGCACAAACACACACACACAGCGCACTCTCTCCCTGGTACAACAGAAAACAATGCAACAAAGGCCCCTCTTTCTTCCTTCAGACTGGCATCTCCCTGCCAGTGCTGTGCCCCACACAGCCAAGAAGATGGAACAGAGAAGTTCGACAAGCGGTACCCAGCAAGGAAGGCCCAGGAAAACAGTGGACAACCCTTATTTGGGGACAGAATACAGCGTGCAGAAAAATCCTGGATACCGTATGAGAGTGAGAAAAGCGTTAATATATATTTTGGTATTGTGAAAGGTTATTTATGCTTCTTTCCCCCCCAGTTTAAAAGATGTGTATGCTATTCATACATTATCATACATTATGCATTTGATTAAGATGATTGGTTTACGAACAAATCTTTCAAAAACAAGTAAATTATAGGTAGTTGCTAGAATATTGATCAAGTAGCCTAGGCTATATAGCATCATTTATTGGCTGATAAGAAATTGCATTAACCTCTGATGAACAATTTGGATTTAGATGAATGGAAACGGTCAATCCATTATGTTAATTTTAATTTGATAATGGGAGCGCTGACAATACAAATTTATTGGAACATTTCATGCCCCTTTAGCTGGCCTATTCATTTTTAAAATTATGTGCATTATGGTTGTGTTTTCTTAGGCCCACAACTCCTCCAGTTTTTAATGTCTTATAGTTTATCATGGGCGTGTGCGTCATATTGTGTAGTTAGAGTAAATGGACATTAGGATACAAAGAGAAAGCCGTGCTTTTAGAAGTCCCGCCATCCTCCGGTTATAGTCGGGTACCAAATGCGCAGTCGCATGAATGGACGCTACGTTCCTTTTCCGGCTGCATCTGCACAATCCACCAGGAAGTGTGGTGCGATAAATCCGAAACTATTAATCCCTTATACCTGGAGGAAGGAGATAGATATTAGTATGCATTTTGGATGGAATATACCATTTGTGTCGCCTTTCTAATCTACAAATCGGTGTTTTGCAATTCATGCAGGGTAAACATAATACCCTTAACTCCCTGCAAGTTTGGGTTTTTGTGCTGTAGCATTTAGTCCTTCTCAAATCTAACCCTTGACTGCAATGGGATGCTGCGGTAGCACAGAGGTAAGCTAACGGTTTCCTCCACCCCCATGTTGCATTCATTTAATTGCACCTTAAACATCATGCATGCAACGGCGATTGCACTGCTTATATTGTTGCGACCGCTGGCATCCAATGACAATTCTCACCACCGTAGTCAGATTAGATAAACCTAGGCTATGTTGATCGGGGAAGAGTAGTGGTAATCCTATTATTGAAGCCGAAGAAATATCGAGCTATAATTTGCGACAATAATGGTTTTATAGTTTAGTTCATTACCACCGACATCAAGCTACCGCTTGAAAGCAGCTTTGCATACCATAAATAGCCCGTGAGCACCGTTAGCTTTGTAAACAAACCTCTCGCAACGTGCGAGATTTGACGCAATTGAACAGCGCCTTGACAATGAAGAAGAGTAGAATATCGTTAATGTGATTGTTTAACGCAAAGTAATGTTTCACTACATTCGGCCACAGTCTATCTACGAAAATAAGATGTCAATGAAATTGCGTGCCATTGTACATTTGTGTGAAATAACATGTGTAGCCTACAGTTTCACATTTGAATTGACAGGCGCATATAGACTGCATCCTATTTGCTAATGTGGCACCGACGATGTGTTGGTATGTTGTTTTACAGAGGACAAAGAGAGAATGGAAACCCTTGGAGGATCGAAGTTGCACGGATTTGCCGTGGTTCCTTTTATTTACTGTATTCTGTGTTGGAATGGTAAGTGTATATATATATGCTTATTTATTTTACAATTGAAAACGAAGTACAATGTAATACCATAAATGTATGTTAAACCACATTTTAATACTAAATACAAGGCTCACCTCAATGAAAGTCGTTCAACTCCTCCTATGACACACTTTTTTTAAATGCCCAGCTGATTGATTGCCTGACTAGTGGCACCTGTTAGGTTACCACACCTACCACCTTCGCTCAGCCAATTGTCTCCAAGCATGCAGACAATTAACATCTCCTGAAGTTTAAACTTGAAGTGTGCTCAGACTTTTGAGAATGGTTGACAGTGTGGCTAAAATGTATGAAACTTACAAACTGATCTGAATAGATATTCGAGAGAGGGAGAGGGGGAGAGAGAGATCACTACTTACTTTCACTACTTACTTTCACGTATTGCATTTGTAGCATTGGATGCTAATGCTTGGTAATGCTTCTCTCAGGGGAGTATCTGTGGGTTCACCATCGCCACGGGGGGCGCAGGCCGCCTGGTCTTTGGGTATGACAGCTACGGGAACACCTGCGGCCAACGCAATGAGCAGATCGAAGGGGTCCGGCTGAGTGGACTGGATCAGACGGACAAAAAGTGAGTCTTTCTCACCCACTTCACACACTTCTATCTTGAAGTGGCAGTGACATTTGCCAAAACCCAACCCGATGTTTACAAACATAAACGGTAGGCCGAATTAGCCCTCATTGAGAAATATGAAGAAATAGCTTTGCCCCGTTGCTCATTGGTTCAATAGAAATGTCAAATGGCAGTCATTTTAACCGTGATCTGGACGCTACTGGCATAAATAGAACCTTGAATAAATATGCAGAGGCCTCAGGAGTAGGACGTTCTGTCACGGTCAACTGTACTTACTGCCTGCACCACCCTCTGGGAACACTGGTATTTCAGCCACTTCATTTGCATTGCATGCTGATTACTTTCCCCTCTTTGGATTGACCGTGTGCTTAATGATTGGCTAGGGGTACCATAGAATTAGGAATTAGAATACCTCCTGTGGTACAGACCTGTGGGTCATCAGCACAGGGTAATTCATTTCTTTGTGGTTTTGCCGGAGTGTCAGTCAACAGATATTAATGGGTTTGAATTCGCTCTGCTTGAAGTTTTTCCTCTTACCGTTTGGCCAGACTGATGAAACAATGGAACATGTCATTTTTCATTGTTTTATTTGCTAGTTTCTTCCTATTGAACATAGAATTTGTCCATTGTGTTAATGTGTGTATAAATGGTATGCATTGCCCTGCTGCCAATGTTTACAGACACAAGATATAGCTAGTCATAGGGAATGGGGAGAGGGAGAGAAAGTAGCTTGGTATCAGTCAGTGACTATGTAAGTGAACGGAGGTAGACGTTTCTTGTGCTGTTGATGCTTGTGGTAGGGTTGTGTTGTGTAAAGACACACCTGCAGGTAAGGCTATTTAAATGAATAGCTATAGGGATATTGGACCCTCGGTTGTACATGGCTATTGTGTCGATTGATCCCACAGTGACTAGCCTGCCCAGTCTGAAATGATCCCCAAGCCTCTAGTCCTGGGTAATAGTCTGACATGGGTGTCAAAGGTGTGGTTGTATGTTTATTGACAGGCACATGCAAATGTATAGATGGAGGTTTTATCGACAGAACTATTTTGAAATGAAATGGCTTCTGCCCTTGAGAACCCTTTTCAGGCTCACTGGTTAGCTTCCCCGGTCCATAATCATCACATTAGCTAGCAATTATATGCTTCATTAAAGCACCTTGACGGCCCCTCCCAGGATTGGGCTATTGATGTGAGTGATACACACACACACACACACACACACACACACACACACACACACACACACACACAGACAGACTGGCGCTGTAGACTGAGACCACTGGATTAATGCTGGCCCCAGCGGCAGTGTGTGTGAGTGTGTAGAAGAGTTTGGTGGAGAGGGTGTGAGGCTTGACTGACAGGCCTCGGTGCGAACGCAACCACCTGATGCTGAACTCAATTGGGAAGGCAGCTGTCACGGGATTCAATTAAGGACTACACAGCTGTCAATCCTGTTTCTGTCTCTCTCTCTCTTACTCTCTCTCTCTCTTATTCTTCACCTCACTTCCTTCTCTCTCTTGGTATATCTTCTCTTCATGTCATTAGACCTATGGTGCTTTCAAGACTAATCATGGTGTGTGACCTTCAGGCCGGAATGTCAGAAAGTCAGAGCTCTAGAAAAATGTTCCTACATTTCTGACTTGGAATTACAAGTTGGATTTGTCCCTTTTGGAAATAGTTTTTTTTCTGAGTTCTGAGTTGTCTTGAATGCACTGAAGTCGGACGTCGGAGATTGCCCAGTTCCCAGTTGTTTTGAATGCGGAAATAACAATAACACAGCTGTGATCTTTCTTGGTGGTACTCAGACATTGTTTGTTCGAAAGTGTCTATTTTTGCAATTCTGTGGGCGAAAAAGTCTAGCATTGCTGGGGTGGATAATGTAATCCTAGCAATGTAGGCCAAGTTGAGGTTATGTTCTATGCTGTTTTCAGTCCTGCTCTCAGCAACCCTTTAAGGTATAGGCTGGTGTCACACAATACAGTCAGTGACAACAAAGTCCGAGCTTAAGGGATAGCTGGTCAGGGTTTATTTGGCTAGTACAGTTAAGCAGCTCCTCATTCACAAGGCAGGGACCAAATGTAAACAGTACAGCGCAGTAGACGTATTGTTCTGGCCATGGCAGCTGGTTGATCCAGGATCAGTCTATCCAAGTCTGATCCTAACCTCAGCTGTTAGGAAGAACTGACTTTAGAGAAAGTCAAACTGCCCTCAAATATTCTGATAAATCCAGTGTGACTTGATTTTCATATCTATCTTCCTTTCAACAAGTATGTGTGCAGTGCAAACCACTGTGCCAGCTTATGAATCACCAGAAATTTAAATCTTGTCCATATACTGCTTACAGGGTAAGGAAACAATGTTGTTTTGTAAAATGGGTGAACTATCCCTTTAACATTTTAGAGGTGGGGGTACTTCAAACTTTGTTGACCTAATAGCAGGAACGGCACCATCTAGTGGTCAGAACCTGGTTATATCAGGATGTCGGATGGGACATAAAACAAACAACTTCAGTGGCTAATTTCTCTGAACAGGAGAAAAAAACATCACCAAATTCACTGAGAATACAATACATAGTATGAAGAATCAGTACTCAGAGCTGCAGCTTCATACTACTTGTCAGACACATAATAATGTCTGGAACGGGGTGAATGGAATGGTATCAACCACATGGAAACCATGTGTTTGAGTCGGATACCGTTCCATGTATCCTATTCCAGCCATTACTATGAGCCCGTCCTCCCCAATTAAGGTGCCACAACCGCCTGTGTTGTCAGACATAGAGAACTGATACTGGTTGTTGGGGAGCGATTGGTGTGAGGGGTCTGTGGGTGGCTTCTGACAATTTCTTTGGATTCTTAATCATTGTTAGTAGAAAACACTTTTGGTCCAAATTGGATGTTAGGTACTATATTTATTGAATGTTCTATAAATTAATGTCAAATTTAGGTGCAATCTATTTCTGAGGTCAAATTATATTTCAACAAAATAATGTTGCAGGAATGCTAATCGGATCTGTTTCTAACTAAAGAAACGAAACGAGTTCAGAACAATCTGAGATGGTGGGTGTCATTACTTGCTGAAATTACATGAAACGACCCTCGTGTGTGTGTGTGTGTGTGTGTGGGCGAGGTGCCCACCCCCTAGTGTATAAAAGCACCAGGCAGATGGACCACAGTGAAGGATTCTCTTATTGACATGTCCTTGTTCCTTCCACTCTCCATTCCACTGCCAAGTCCCATGGACCAGTTCCAGGAGCAGCAGCCAAAGGCTCTCTATCTCGTGACATTCTATCATATCTCAGTGGATAAGGTATTGTTGAGGCAGTGGGTTTGCTTTGTCCCCAAAATGAACAGGACATTGAGGGGCGGTGTAGGCTTCTGGGTTTTCCCGGTCATTTTGTGCCTTTGTTTTCCTCTCTCAGAATCACATGTTCCCACAATTTCACATCTCGTGACTCATTCCTCATATTTGTAATGGGAAACAGATTTTATTGATAAACTGTTAAACAAATTGCTGAAAATTCTCACATTCCTTGTTACCCATCCCTTATGTAGGTGTTATTGATAAAGAACAGATATTTTGTTGTCTGATTTGTCTGCAGGTATGTGTTCTTCCTGGACCCATGTAACATTGACATAGTGCAGAGGAAGATCAAGTCCATGGCCCTGTGTGTGTCCCTGTGTCCTGATGAAGAGCTGAAGACGTACCAGGACCTCAAGAGATTCGCCATGCACAATGGTGAGTGAGTAGGGCCCCTGGTGAAACAGAGTGGACACTGTCAGCCAGTGGTGATTTTAGCATGCAATTCTTGGTGGGGCAAAAAAATTATCATGTGTAATGCACTACCAGCAAATCCACTACACAACACTAAACAATACATTAAATGCACTATAACCGTGACAAACGGTGCCCACAAACTGTTAGGGCCTACATAAATCTGTCCTAACACCATACCAATGCTACAACTGCTATCAGCGGAGCCTTGTCTGGCAGCGAAACAGTTCATTCAGCTTCATTTACTGCCTTTAAAAAAAAACATAGCTGATATGGCTGACTTACTTAAACAAATGTGGTTTCTACTGACAATTTAGATGTACAAACTATGGCATAAGGGGATGACAAGCGTATAAGAGGCAATCCGTAATTTTGATTAAGACATTAGTGAGCGAGCTAGGATGGACATAGTCAGTATAAATATCCCAGAAACCCTAGACCCACTCCAATTTGCATACCGCCCAAACACATCCACAGATGATGCAATCTCTATTGGACTCCACACGCCCTTTCCCACCTGGACAAAAGGAACACCTATGTGAGAATGCTATTCATTGACTAAAGCTCAGCGTTCAACACCATAGTACCCTCCAAGCTCATCACTAAGCTAAGGATCCTGGGACTAAACACCTCCCTCTGCAACTGGATCCTGGACTTCCTGATGGGCCGCCCCCAGGTGGTGAGGGTAGGTAGCAACACATCTACCACGCTGATCCTCAACACTGGAGCCCCCCAAGGGTGTGTGCTCAGTCCCCTCCTGTACTCCTTGTTCACCCACAACTGCATGGCCAGGCACGACTCCAAGACCATCATTAAGTTTGCAGACGACACAACAGTGGTAGGCCTGATCACCGACAATGACGAAACAGCCTATAGGGAGGAGGTCAGAGACCTGGCCAGGTGGTGCCAGAATAACAACCTATCCCTCAACGTAACCAAGACTAAGGAAATGATTGTGGACTACAGGAAAAGGAGGACCGAGCACTCCCCCATTCTCATCGACGGGGCTGTAGTGGAGCAGGTTGAGAGCTTCAAATTCCTTGGTGTCCACATCACCAACAAACTAGAATGGTCCAAACACACCAAGAAGGTCGTGAAGAGGGCACGACAAAGCCTATTCTCCCTCAGGAAACTAAAAAGATTTGGCATGGGTCAAATCTCCTCAAAAGGTTCTACAGCTGCAACATCGAGAGCATCTGGTTGCATCACTGCCTGGTACAGCAATTGCTCGGCCTCCGACCGCAAGGCACTACAGAGGGTAGTAGTACATCATCACCAGTACATCACTAGGGCTAAGTTGCCTGCCATCCAGGACCTCTACACCAGGCTGTGTCTGAGGAAGTCCCTAAAAATTGTCCGACTGTTTTCTCTACTACCGCATGGCAAGCGGTACCGGAGTGCCAAGTCTAGGACAAAAAGGCTTGCCGGGATGCTGGCCTTCTAGGCAGAGTTGCAAAGAAAAGTAATATCTGACTGGCCAATAAAAATAAAAGACATTAAGATGGGCAAAAGAACAGACATTGGACAGAGGCCAGCATCCCGGAGTCACCTCTTCACTGTAGACGTTGAGACTGGTGTTTTGTGGGTACTATTTAATGAAGCTGCCATTTGAGGACTTTGAGGGATCTGTTTATCAAACTAGACACTAATGTACTTGTCTTCTTGCTCAGCTGTGCACCGGGGCCTCTCTCTCTTTCTATTCTGGTTAGAGCCAGTTTGCGCTGTTCTGTGACGGGAGTAGTACACAGTGATGGACGAGATCTTCAGTTTCTTTGGCAATTTCTCACATGGAATAGCCTTCATTTCTCAGAACAAGAGTATACTGATGAATTTCAGAAGAAAGGTCTTTGTTTCTGGCCATTTTGAATCTGCAATCGAACCCACAAATGCTGATGCTCCAGATACTCAACTAGTCTAAAGAAACCAGTTTTATTGCTTATTTAATCAGGACAACAGTTTTCAGCTGTGCTAACATAATTGCCAACAGGTTTTCTAATGATCAATTAGCCTTTTAAAATGATAAACTTGGATTAGCTAACACAATATGCCATTGGAACGCGGGAGTGATGGTTGCTGATAATGGTCCTCTGTACGTTTATGTTGATATTCCATTTAAAAATTCAGCCGTTTCCAGCTACAATAGTCATTTACAACATTAACCATGTCTACACTGTATTTCTGATGAATTTGATATTTTAATGGACAGACAATGTGCTTTTCTTTCAAAAACAAAGGTATTTCTAAGTGACTCCAAACTTTTGAACGTGTGTGTATGTGTGTATATATATATATATATATATAACAAAATTACGCCCTGAATGACAGGTTGCCACTGCTGTCAGCTATATGCTTTTCTGCCATCAAAGCACACAAAAGCATAACACTGACAGCATATTGAATCATTGACAGATTCTCTATACCTCTTAGTAACTCTCTACTGATAATGCTGTGGACCCCAGCACATACAAGTTATTGATTAGAAAATCTGTTTGACGACAGTGGTCACGTCGTGAATTGTTTTGAAAGGAAGCGCTTGCATTTTATTCATCACAATCTCACATCATATCCATGAAGGAAAAAAACAACTAATCACCACACATTTTTAGATGAGCGGCGTTTAAAAAACAAATGGAAAGGTTGTTCCGTTAGAAAAGAGTGCTATGAGGAGCAGTTGTTTCTCACTCCCCCCCACCCCACCCCCATAAACAGAAGGCTACTAGGTCATCGTTCCAGCAGCCATCCATCACGTCATTGACAGTGAATCACTGCCATCCTTTGGAACGACAAACCCTTTCTACAAACACTGACATGACCGTGATCCCGCGTGCCATCTTCCCTTAATACTGTCCTTTCATTCAACACACACTCTGGCACAGCAGGCACCTTGGCACATGTGGAGAGCGAACTAGATGAACAAAGGCACCATTAAGGCCAATGCCACCCCTTGCTGTATGGGTACTGTTGTTTGTGCTATCCTAGCCCGTCCTTCAGCCAGGCTTGCGTGTCTCCTGTCAGCACTGTATATACTTATTGTGACACACGCACTCCATGTATGCCCCATGATAGACTGGGCTGGGGTTATGTAACTTTGCCTTCTCCAGAGGTCTTGTGTTCTGATTCTGAATTCCTGTGGCAGTGAGCGTAACACAGTTAAGAACAAGATTGTGTAACGTGCTCAGTTGCATGAAGGGAAAAGGATGAAATATGGATCAGCATATGTTGGTTTAGACAACATATTGAGCTATAACTGATCACTTCTGGGGAGACTGAATTTAAATCAATCGTCCTTATGTTCCTAGGTATGTTTATGGTTTCACTTTCCTGTGTTCAATGTCTTTGTATTTCACTCAGGGTCGGAGCTGTGTTCATACGAACTAGCCGGTCACAAATACCCCAGCCTTCCAGAGAGGTTTGAAAAATGTCCCAAACTTCCAGTTCCACCAAGGTAGGAAGGCCTAACATTAGGGCTGCATTTCAATAGGCTTAGATTGCTTATTTTCATTCAGGACTTTCACTTAACCAGTCATATAGATTAGATATTACCTCAAGAAAGGGGGGTACATATATATTTTTTTAAGTATTCAAACCGTTCATGTTTTAGAGAACCTCCCAGGTCATGTGACCCCTGACGGTTGACCTCTACTTCGTTCCATCCCACAGCAAATCTCTCCCGGTGTTCAACCGCTGCACACCGGTGGACATCTCCTGCTATGCCAAGTTTGCAGAGGCTGTGGTGACGTTTGTGAGCGACAACAGCGTGTTGCACAGGCTGATCGGTGGCGTGATGGCCAGCAAGGAGATCATCGTGGGCCTCTGTCTGCTGGCGCTAGGTGATGACCTCATCAGCATGTTTGTTATCAGCAGTATCTCGGGGATGCTGGATAGGTATAAGCAATATGGCCAAATCTGCACCCATTGGGGAACAAGGTGGAACTACTACCATGCCTATCCAATTGTTTCAGATCTACATGAAGAGCCAGGGGAAGGGGCTAATGGGTTGTTTCTGGACAGGGCCTTAGTCTCTGAACTCAGTGGGATTGGTCTTGTGAGAGTGAATGACTAAATCTTTATTGTATTTCTGGGGCCCACTAGTCTCTGAGCCTTCACTAATGTGAGCCAGTAAAGAATAGACCTGCATAGGGAACATCTGTCCTGCTCTAGTGCATTCTGCTGATTTCTCCATATCAGTATGTAGTGTCAGTACATAGGCAGTTACTGTAGGTCAGACATCAACGGCGGAGAAACGCAGTGCTCGGTGAAAATACAGCAAAGTCATCACATCTTTGAGTCCCCCCTGAGACTGCGCTCTTTGGAATGAGAGGAAGGAAGCTCTCAGGTAAAGGGCATGACATGGGAGCCATGAACTTGTACATTTGGGAGTTAATGCTCAGAGTACATGTGGGTTAGAGTAAGACAAGGTTCTGCTGTGTCAAGGTGGGGAAGGAAAGGGTTTGAATATGGTTAAGCTGATCCTCGATCTTCACTTGGGGAACTGGTTCTCTTGAGTTCTGATTCATGGTCAGTTTTGGTTTTTGATTCCAAATGGTTGAGGTTAGGGTTGAGGCCCGAGGGCAGGGTTAGCTGATCCTAGATCTGTGTTGTGCTACAGTGCTCTCCATGATCCTAATGCTGATCATCCGCTACATCTCTGCTGTGCTGGTCTGGATCCTCACTGCCATGGTGGTCCTGGGCTCCCTGGGTGAGCTCATTTACCTGTTTCCTGGCCTTACTTCCTGTGCAGTGTTTTGATCAATCAAAATAACAACTGAAAACCGTGCCATAGTTTTGCAATTAGCAGTCATTCTATGATAATTTTTGGGACAGTCCTCTTTGCATTTAGCAGTGTGCAGGTGTTCAATCTATCATAGAAAGTGTCTCTGTTTTTCTGTAGCGGGCACAAGCATTCTGTGGTGGCTGTACATAGACCACCGGTTAACTGCCAACAAGACCTTATCTAAAGAGACTACGGAGACGAAAGATGCTAAGGAGGAAGCAGAGATGACAAGGGACAGTGCCCAGGCGCTTCTGGTGTATGCCATCGCTGCCACCGTATTCACAGTGAGTACAGTTAGTGTTTGTGTTTGGAATGAAAGGGAGACTGGGCAACCAAGCCTTGTAAATTGTGGGTGGAGTGTGTGTGACATTTCAGATTGAATGCCTGGCGCTGCTTTGAAATCTCAAACTCTTGACTCCTGGCACCTCCCTACTTTTTTACTCCCCCCTCCTTTCTCTCTTTAACCTTCCTCTCACTCTCTCCCACTCCTGTTGGCCATCTTCCATTTGTTTCATCATTCTCCATTACCCCTTGTCTTCCTGTCTGTTTTTGTCTTCCTATGTCCCTTCCACCTTCTCTTGACCTGTTGTTCTCTTCTTCACTAATTTATATCCCTCTCCCTCCTTATCGATCCCAATTTCTCTCGCTCTCTCTCATCCCTCTCTTCCTATACCCTTCTCTTTCTTTCTGTGTGATTTCCCCCCCCCCCCCCCCCCCCCAGGTGATCCTTCTCCTGCTGATGCTGTTCATGAGGAAACGAGTGGCCCTGACCATCGCCCTGTTCCACGTGGCCGGCAAGGTGTTCATCCACCTGCCGTTGCTCACCCTGCAGCCCTTCTGCACCTTCCTGGCCCTGCTCCTCTTCTGGATGTACTGGGGCCTGGTGCTGCTCTTTCTTGGGACCACCGGTGAGGGAGGGAGAGGGAGAGGGAGGGAGGGTGGAGGAGGGAGCGGGGCAAGGGTTCTCCTCTTCTGGATGTACTGGGGCCTGGTGTTGCTCTTTCTCGGGACCACCGGTGAGGGAGGGAGAGGGGTAGAGAGGGAGGGAGGGTGGAGGAGGGAGCGGGGCAATGGTTCTCCTCTTCTGGATGTACTGGGGCCTGGCACTGGAAGCAAAAGTGAGTGAGAGAGAATCTTTACAAATGGTAAGTGATGAATTCCAACACAACAGGACACCGCACTAGTACGGTTTAGTTCAGTTTACTGTATTGGCCTTATTCAGGAACTTGTCCAAACTAGTCCCGACCACTAGACTGAGACTGAGATGTCCACCTCAGGGAACCCGGTCCAGAACGAGGAGACAGGTCTGACAGAGTTCCGTCTGACTGGGCCTCTGCAGTACATGACGTGGTACCACGCTGTGGGCCTCATCTGGATCAGTGAGTTCATCCTGGCCTGCCAGCAGATGACTGTCGCTGGAGCTGTGGTAACGTACTACTACACAAGGTCTGACTCTGAAATTATATTTTCATGATTTGTTTATGTACAAACTCTACCTACATGTACATATTACCTCGACTAACTGGTGCCCCCCCCACATTGACTCTGTACTGGTACCCCCTGTATATACTGTAGCCTCGCTATTGTTATTTTACTGTTGCTGTTTAATTATTTGTTACCTTTTATTTTCTATTTTTTTTACTTAACACTTATTTTTTCTTAACTTCTTAAGGCATTGTTGGTAAAGGGCTTTTAAGTAAAGCATTTCACTAAGTTCTACACCTGTTGTATTCGGCGCATGTGACAAATACAATTTGATTTTAAATGTTTATTCTATAGGATATCGGCTATAAGATTAGTAATAACATTCGATTTTATTGTCTGTCTCAGAAGTGTGTTCTGCTAAAACAAAAGTCGAGGAATTTATGGGAATTCCAGAGAGAAGAACAAGAATGTCAATTTAAACTTCTCGGTCTCTTCATTTATTTGGCCTCCATTCTATTTCCCTCTATCCTTTCCTCTGTCTCAGGGACAAGACCAGGCTGCCAGTCACCCCCATCCTGTCGTCAGTGCTGAGACTGATGAGGTACCACCTGGGCACGGTGGCCAAGGGATCCTTCATTATCACCCTGGTCAAGATCCCACGCCTAATGCTCATGTACGTCCACAACCAGCTCAAGGGCAAGGTAAAGCACCCTGTTGACTAACTTCTCTCTCTCTCTCTTTGACATTCATTGTATGGAGAATAATAAAATACTGCAGGTTACATACAGTGATGTGCTGTACAAGCTAATCAAGGCTAGCTTGTTCGTTTGTCGCCAGTAGATCTTACATTGCTGTCAATGTCAACATTGTTGTGACATGACACCTGCCATCTTCTGTTGCTCTGTTTAGGACAGTTTTAAGAGGAGAGAGGATGTATGTTCAGATGGCTGTTTGAGTTTGACACAGTGCTGGTAACATTAGGGGTGTTGGTTTGGTTAATAAATGGGACATATAATGACTATATATTTTGTCATTTTGGATAAACATCTGGTAAACCATGTTACTATATTATTATGTCATTTTCTTTACAGGTATTTTTCTTTATTCTCCTTGGAGGGTAATGTGAGTTAGTGTCTGTTGTCCTTAACCTACTGATTGTTGTCACGTCCCATGTGTTGCTGCTTGACTTGACCTATGGAGAGACACCTTGCAGCATAATGAATTGAAGGGATAAACTGGCATTAGCTCTCCAGAGTTCTGAGAGTGGAGGTAACTTCACCTGACTAATGCCCTGAACTGTAGGCCTACAGTTCAGTTGGGTAGGCCTACAGCAATCTGACTGCCTGCTGCTTTCAGTTTCCACTATCTTTTGGTTTAGCATGGAGATGTGAGAACACTATGTTCTGGAGCTCTGCAGGGAACAGTTTTGAAAACTATTGTATCTATTTTTGAATAGTGCATCTGATACCTTTCCCCATCTCTCTCTCACACAGGAAAATGCATTTGCTCGCTGCATGTTGAAGACCTGTATCTGCTGCCTGTGGTGTTTGGAGAAGTGCCTCAACTATTTGAATCAGGTAGGAGTGCTTTCCTTCCCCCTAATTGGATATTTGTTTTATATAAATAAAGGATAGATAACAGGTGTAAGTTGGTTTGTGTCCTGCTGGTCTGCTTTAGTGACTACAGTCTCTTCTCTCGCTCTGTCTTTAGAATGCGTACGCGGCGACAGCCATCAACAGCACCAGTTTCTGTACGTCGGCGCGCGACGCCTTTGTGATTCTGGTAGAGAACGCTCTGAGGGTGGCCGCCATCAACGCTGTGGGAGACTTTGTTCTCTTCCTGGGCAAGGTGAGGGGGGCAGCTGGGAAACTTGAGGGCTTCAGAGTAGTCCCTATTCACTGTTACAGGATCAGATCTACTTTTCAACCCCTTGATGATTAAGGTTAGGATGGGGGTAGGGTAATCTGTTCCTAGATCTGTGGTTAAGGGCAGCCGTTACATTGAGTGTGGGCCTGATTGCATGGACTCACGGGAGGCTGCTGAGGGGAGAATGGCTCATAACTATGGCCAGAACAGAGTAAATGGAATGGCATCAAACACCTGGAAACCATGTATTTGATACCATTACACTAATTCCATTCCTGCCATTAACACGGGCCTGTCCTCCCCAATTAAGGAGCCACCAACCTCCTGTGACGTTGACTGTTCAATTGCCTGAATTTGAGGAGTAAAACTTTGACCCTTTGACCCTGAGTGTGTGTTTGTGTGTGTGTGTGGTCAGATCCTGATCGTGACTTCCACAGCGTTCGCCGGCGTACTGCTGCTGAACTACCAGCGGGACTACGCAGAGTGGGTCCTCCCTCTCATCATTGTCTGCCTCTTTGCCTTCCTGGTGGCCCACTGCTTCCTGTCCATCTTCGAGATCGTGGTGGACGTACTCTTCCTCTGCTTCGCCATTGACACCAAATACAACGACGGTACACCGGGCAAGGAGTTCTACATGGACAAAGCCCTGATGGTAATTTACGTGAAGATATGGTATACTGGTGGGATTTCGTTGAAATGGGAAATTATATGTGTATCTATACTGGACAAAAATATAAACGCAATATGTAAAGTGTTGGTCCTATGTTTCATGAGCTGAAATAAAAGATCCCTGAAATGTTCCATATGCAAAAAAAGCTTATTTCTCTCAAAGTTTGTGCACTAATTTGTTTACATCCCTGTTAGTGAGCATTTCTCCTTTGCCAAGGTAATCCATCCACCTGACAGATGTGGCATATCACGCTCCCTCAACTTGAGACATCTGTGTCATTGTGTTGTGACAAAGCTGCACATTTTAGTGGCCCTTTATTGTTCCCAGCACAAGGTGCACCTGTGTAATGATTATGCTCTTTAATCAGCTTCTTGATATGCCACATCTGTCAGGTGGATGGATTATCTTGGCATAGGAGAAATGCTCACTAACAGGGTTGTAAACACATTTGTACACATAATTGAAGAGAAATACCGTTTTTGTACATATGGAACATTTCTGGAATCTTTTATTTCAGGTCATGAAATGTATGACCAACATGTTCCGTTTTAAATTTTGTTCAGTCTAGGTTTTTGTTTTTCTACACTAAAGCTAAGGATTCTGTGGTTTAATGACGAAGGTAATGCATTCATTTACATTGTTTTCATTTTAGCAGACTTACAATAGTGAGTGCATACAGTTTTATATATTTTTTTTCATACTGGTACCCCATGGGAATCGAACCCACAACCCTGGAGTTGCAAGTGCCATGCTCTACCAACTGAGCCAGACGGGACCATTCACATGATATATTAAGTGTATATTAACCGACACTGGTGCGTTTCAGCACATGGTATGACACTCCTTTCCATCTCTTCCTGCAGGAGTTTGTGGAAAACAGCAGGAAGTTGGAACGGGTGGTGGAGCGAGGGCGGAGCCGCCCCACTGAAGCGGTGTCGGTGGAGGGGCCGGAGATGAAGCCCATGGTGAGTGACAGTGGAGAGGGCGGTGACACTGAGGTGGGCTGGGGCTTGGACGGAGGCGGGGGAGAGTGGGAGGAGCTGCAGGAGTTCCATGTGTACTACCTCCTGGTAGGGGTGCTGGTGGACTGGGCCCTGGGGGAGCAGTGTACCATGGTTTCCTTGATCCTCTGCCTGACCGAGGACTTGGTCCTCTTCTTCTGCGTCTACCTGCCCACCTCCACACTCGTGCTCTTCGCCATGCTGCTCCAGAAACCCTCCCCCGTCGTCAGGCCTCAGCCACAACCAAAGGCACAGACGCCGTCGCCATCTAGATCGTTGTCTTCGCATGCTAGCTAAAGCATGCTAACTAACTTACCACAACAGCATCTTGCTCACCCTCATCTCTAATAACTCTTCTCAAACTATTCCATCCCTCTTTTTCCTTTTTTCTTCTTTTTTTTACTGTTTTTTGTTTTGCTTGCCTGTCATCTCCTGGCCATCTTTAACCTGAAGTGTAAATTAGTTGGAGGTTTTTGTGCCTTATCACCATGGTGCTTTTTGGTAAATAGGGGCATGTCTGGTAGCTCTTCTGTCAGCTTAGAAAGATGGTGGGGGGGGGATGAACACAAAGAAACAGTATGCCATGAACAGTCCACCCCCCTAAAGTACACAGCAGTGAGAAACAACAACGCTGATGCATTGCTAAAAAGGGACCAATGGGAAGATGGATATAGGACTTTTTGTTTGCCTGTCTATTGTACGGTGCTGCTGGATTTCCATTTACTGCTGGAATTATTTAAAGCACTGTTAGTTGCCAACTTCAGTAGCACCTATCTGTTTACTTGTAGATTTGGCCTTTTCTTATCTCCTAGATACTCAGAGCATTATGGGTAAAGTTATTATTGTAATTTTGTAGTTAAGAGGTAGAAGTATCTCCCCCAGTAGTTTGAAAATAATAAGCTATGTGTATTAGTCATAATGTACAATCATTGTTGATAATCGCAAGCAAGTCAGCTTTGGCCCAAGGATATACAGGCGTATCCCTCAGCCCTCCTCTGAGTGTCCCTCAGCTTTCAGGTCACAAGATGGATCTTAACATCACCACTCCACTGCATGGCTTCCATTTTCTTTTCCGTACCATTTTCTCATCCATACATTTCCAAGCTTTTTTTTTTTTATCTAACCCTTTTCCCACCCATTTATTATTTTACCATGCAAGTACTTTTTTCAATGACTGCATGTGATGCTGTGAATGGAGTAATAAGACTTGAATAACTTTGCTTTCCAGGCTCCAGGAACAAGTTCAGCTTGACCAAAATCACCTAAAGGGACTTTTTTTTAAAGACATTCCAAAATGTTTATTTTTACCAATGTGTAACATGTTTACTATGGTTTCACTCCAGGGATACAATATTTTAATAAGAAACTGTAAAAAAATATATATAACAATGTAATGAAGCACTTTATATTGAAGCGCTGCATATTTTAAAAGGCTGATGCATTTTTCGTAGTGATGTCCTTTTTTATAAGACAAAGAATTGCCATCTAGTCAAACACAGTACTAAAATGTATTGAATCACTGGGTTGTCAACGTTTTGCATAACAAGTTTGCCTTTTGGTTGGACTTCTCGATCAGCGTGATACTTATTCATCATGCAATGATAGCACTTAGATGTGTTTTTAATCAACCACTGAAACTTAAGTACGTTAGACTCACGTTTGCATTTGAATTCAATCTGCATCATGGAAGAGTTATTTTGTTTTGAAAGGAGATGTATTTTTTTACCAGTGAGTGTAGGGGATTTTTTATTTTTATTTTGCAGCGCGATTTTTTGGGATGTTCAGAAACAGGATGTGATCATACAACTGTGTTACAGCAGGAGGAAGACAACTTGTAGTTCCCATGGTTTGGAGGGACACAGAGACAAAGTTACTGCGATTTGGAAGTCTACCCCCCCTACACCTAGGCACTTAGATCTACAAGGGACCATGAGAAGTTTAGGGGTAGGGACTAAGAGTTCATTATGAACTGGGCATGACATTTACAGAGAAATATCCAGAGGGCTGCAAAGGCTGTTGCTTTTCTTACTCAACCAATTGTCCCCTAGTTTGACTCACTTGGTTCCTCTATCAAACCAGTCAGTCATTGTTGGGATTGATGGACAATGTACATTTGACCTAATCAGGTGAGGTGTAACGAGTCCTCTTCCACTGAAGTCTCAGTAGGAAGTGAACTCAGACTTTGCAGCCCTCAAGCAATAACGCAACACCATGTAGTATTTACCGCTATAAAAATGTCTTCCTACTTGCACTACAGCTTTTAAAGACAAAAGATCCTGGCATAGAGCTATCATCTGATGTTAGGGGGGGGAGGAGTGGGGGGGGGGAGTGGAGGTGGACACACTCTCACTTTGCCTTAACCGGTTCCATAGGCTGTGCCCCCCATCTTATTGGTTAATGACGGGACTCCCCAGTTTAACTTGGGGGGTGGGGTGGTAGAAGTGCTGTAAGCCTTAAGTCCCCTCTTCTCTTTGCAGTAGATTTGTATTTGATACCCAGAGTACTGAATCCATTGGAGCGACTGAAGAACAACTTTGACCCCCCCCCCCCCCCTTTTTTATTGTTGCTTTTAATGATCTAGGTGAGAAATGCTCTTTTTGTTTATGTGTAGGGTTTTCAGAATGGTATGAATAGCAAATGATTTATGCAGTTATTTTGTAACGAGAGTTTAATGTGTTGATAAGACTGAATAGTATTCTGATATTGTGATGTGATCCTGGTGGATATGAAGGGAGAGATGGCTGTGACTGTTCACATGATAACCTTTTCATTTTCAGCTTCTCGTGTGAGAGAATGACAAGCGCCAGCCATCCTTCACAATACCATTGTTAATGTTTCAAAACAGGTAAACAAGTCTGTTGGTGCGCTTTTTGTCCGGGAATACACTACTAGACCGTACACTGATGTACCTATGAAATATTAAAGAGCATGTATTTAGAAGAAAAAAAATGGTCAAGCCGAATTAACATTGCCGCAGAACCCTATTGCGCAAAGCATGTTAAGAATTGCACTAAGATGGTATTCATTGAAACACTGATCAATTTAAAGTATCTGTCAAATATTTAGTTGAATGACAGCTAGTCAGTCAGTACAATGTAGATGTTTCAGAGGATGGAACTTTCCCCAAGTGAGAGAACCTGCCCAGTGCAATCAAGGAATCCACTTAAGGCACAGGACAGACTACTGATAACTAAACAGCATTTCTCTGAAAACGACATGTCATTCATGAGTACATTCGTATGAAAGAGTTTTGGGCACCCCTGACAATTTCCATGATTTCCATTTATAAATAATTGGGTGTTTGGATCAGCAATTTCATTTTGATCTATCAAATAACTGATGGACACAGTAATATTTCAGTAGTGAAATGAGGTTTATTGGATTAACAAAATGTGCAATATGCATCAAAACAAAATTATACAGGTGCATAAATTTGGGCACCCCAATAGACATATCACATCAATATTTAATAGAGCCTCCTTTTGCTAAAATAAGCCTCTAGACGCTTCCCATAGCCTCTAATGAGTGTCTGGATTCTGGATGAAGGTATTTTGGACCATTCCTCCTTACAAAACATCTCCAGTTAGGTTTGATGGTTGCCGAGCATGGACAGCCCGCTTCAAATCATCCCACAGATTCTCAATGATATTCAGGTCTGGGGACTGGGATGGCCATTCCAGAACATTGTACTTGTTCCTCTGCATAAATGCCCGTGTAGATTTTGAGCAGTGTTTTGGGTCGTTGTCTTGTTGAAATTTCCAGCCTGACTTCAACTTTGTGACTGATTCTTCAACATTATTCCCAAGAATCTGCTGATATTGAGAGGAATCCATGCGACCCTCAACTTTAACAAGATTCCCAGTAACGGCACTGGCCACACAGCCCCACAGCATGATGAAGCCCGCACCAAATTTTACTATGGGTAGCAAGTGTTTTTCCTGGAACGCTGTGTTCTTTTGCCGCCATGCATAACGTCCCTTGTTATGACCAAATAACTCAATCTTTGTTTCATCAGTCCACAGTAACTTATTCCAAAATGAAGCAGGATTGTCCAAATGTGCGTTTGCATACCTCAAGCGACTGTTTGTGGCATGTGTGTAGAAAAGGCTTCTTCCGCATCACTCTCCCATACAGCTTCTCCTTGTGCAAAGTGCGCTGAATTGTTGAACGATGCAGTGACACCATCTGCAGCAAGATGTTGTAGGACTTTGGAGGTGGTCTGTGGGCTGTTTTTGACCGTTCTCACCACCCCTCGCCTCCGACATTTTACTTGGCCTGCCATTTCTGGCCTTAACAAGAACTGTGCCTGTGGTCTTCCATTTCCTCACTATGTTCCTCACAGTGGACACTAACAGCTTAAATCTCTGCAATAGCTTTTTGTAGCCTTCCTCAACCATAATGTTGAAAAATCTTTGTTTTTAGGTCATTTGAGAGTTGTTTTGAGGCCCCCATGTTGCCACTCTTCAGAGGAGAGTCAAAGAGAACAACAACTTGCAATTGGCCACCTTAAATACCTTTTCTCATGATTGGATGCACTCGTCTATGAAGTTCAAGGCTTAATGAGCTCACCAAACCAATTGTGTGTTCCAATTAATCAGCGCTAAGTAGTTACAGGTATTCAAATCAACAGAATGACAAGGGTGCCCACATTTCTGCATAGCCTATTTTTCACATCTGATTTAATTTCATAACTTAATATTGCTACACTAAAAATCTTTGTCTGGACATTACCCCAGTACTCAGCTTTTATTAGAAAATGAATGGCATGCCACCGGTCATTTTCTGTGATAACAGAGTAAATTATTATGCAGCCTCAGAGGGGTGCCCAAACTTTTTCATACGACTATGTGTCCATTATAGAAGATCAAGACTTTGACCGAGGGACTGTTTCACTCAGCCTTGTCCGATTTGTACGTTGAACACACCCAGCCATAACCCACAGCGTTGTTTGCCAAACTCTTAACGTTACCAGTTGATGCACACAACGGGAAAAATCAGACACTGAACCACACAGAGACGGTGTTCTGGTTTCTTTTTCTTTACATGACAGTAAAGCAAACTGCTCTGCGAATAGCTGAGACGCAAGGCCTGATTTGTCAGCTTCTATTAGCGCGGACAGAATACCCTATTACTGAGAAGGAAGAGCCAGTATTGTAAGAGCCAGTATTGTAAAAGCCAGTACCTATACTCAAAACGATGGCCAATAGACGACTTGCATGTTTTCTGTCTGTTTCTCCCTCGCTCCTCAGGGCGAGCCATCTTTGTAGGGTGTGAATATTACGGCATTAGCTCCACGTGACTTAACAGATAGAACAATAGCTTTACTCAGCAACAAAGCCACTGTTTTTCGAGATGTTAGTCGACCTCTTCTTCGTTCTTGGAAACAAACTGCACGTCTATTCTTGTCACACAGGAATGAGAGATACTGTTCTGGATAGGCAACATCAGTTTAACTGGTGTAACAGTAGCTTTTAGAAATGTCTGCAGTAAGGTTGTTTAACATTGGGCAATGTTTTGTTTTTTATATTTATGTATATTCGTTTTTTTAAGGTAATAAATTGGAGAAAGTAAATTTGTCATTGACTGTCATAGTTGTACATTTATACATAAAGTTGACATCATGTTATGACACACAAATGACAGGAAAAGTAAACTAAATGCCAAACAGTAACACACAAGTATCCTGCATTTGGACAAAATATGCTGCAACCCAAAATCTGGAGTGTGACTTTTGGCACACGAGTGAAACATGTCAGATAAAAATCTATGTGACGTGTGCTCGTTGAAATACATACTGTAGTTAAATTAAGTGCGCAGATGTGTACATTGTGTGTTTTGCATTAATTCCTATGGCAGAGCATGTACACTCTATTATATGATCTAGAGAGAATGAGGTTGGTCAGGTAGTGTTCTTGACCATAACATACAGTAAAAAAATAGGTATTGGACCAGAACTTTGGGTGGGTCATATCTGTACCGGCAGGGCCATTCTTAATCAGATGGCTGTATAGTCTAGAACTCCAAAACCATTAGAGCCATTAGTTCCACAGGATCCATCCCTCTGTCCAGAGTCTCTACAGGTCCTCATCGTCCTCGCTGACAAGTATAGTGTCCAGGTCCTTGTCCTTACGCTCTGCGCTCTCTGTGACAAACTCCCTCTGCTGGGCCTCCAGCTCTCTGAGCTCCCCCTGCAGGCGCTCCAGATGCAGCACACGCCGGTTCTTCAACAGCTTCATGGGGAACGGGTTCATGTCGCTGAAGGCTATGTTGGTCAGTTTCCTGTTGGAAGGAACAGAGAGAGCAGGAGACAGACACAAGCCCAAGATTACTCAGCCTGCTTATTTCCATACAAAGAAACCACAGAATTGAACTCTATGTAAGCAGCATAGACACAAAACACTCCATAAGCTGTATGGCCCTAACACCAGACTTAGCCCTCTCACACGTTTTACTTGCATGCATTGGACAGAGATAATCGTATCTGCTCTTTGTTTGGAGATATGAGACTGCTGTGAATGCTGCCCTCAATGCACTCCTCTGGCTGTATAGCCTCGTTTTCTCCCATGTGTTGAGCCCATAGCTGAGACAACTGAGCTATCTGACTTATATATGGTGAGAGCATCCATCTCGGCCTACAGCAAATAGCTATTCAGTCTGCTCTGCCAGCAACACTCCGACGAAACAGAGCAGCAGAAAAAGAATGGGCTCAGTAGGAACAGGGCAAAAAGCACAAACCATATAGATAATACAACAATTAAACAGGATACAAAAGGACAAGCTAAATGTGATTTAGTGGAATCGTTCACAAACCACTTAGGGGTGAATCAGGTGTACTGGGCTGTAACAAAAACATACACGCCAGCCCTCCAGGAGTTTAAGACCTCTACTATAGTGGTTCCTATCCCACTAGAGAAACATCTAATATAGTGGCTTTTTTTTTTCCAGAACACAGCCTCCATAGTTTGAACTTGGATGATCTTTAATGACCTCTCACCTGCCGTCAGAGATGGTCTTGGTGAAGAAGCGCAGGTATTGGTAGATCTCCACGTTGTCATGGATGTTCAAGATGTCCTCCTCTTTGTACTTGAACAAAGCCAGGGCATACCGAAATATCACCTGGATCAAAACCATGCATGTACGTTTACATTAGAACTGCCGCAACAACAAAAAATGTAACGCCAGGTGGGTCGATTCTGGACAATCAATATCATTTCGTCAATCAGTTAACAACCAGTCATACTGCAGACAGGACCCACATTTGAATAACCATGAGCTAAAATTTCCTTTCGGCCCAGGCGCTAGTCTCTCTTAAGCGCGGTACCTTGGTGCCCTCGTAGAGGAAGGCGTCCCACACCCGCAGGAGGATGTCGCTGGGCAGGCTCTCAACGAACACCACCAGGAACCAGCTGAAGGTGATGAGGGACACGTCCACACTATGCTCCTCAAAATGGGCTGTCAGTCGGGGCATTTTCTCCGCCATGAAGTCCTTCAGCACACGCTGGTCCACCTGCAACATCCACCATGTCATATTGAGTCACATCAGCAGATGACAACAGATATTGGCATGACATGAGCAATGTTGTTGAATTCATTACGTTATTCATGAAATGTATGCGCAATTTAAAAGTTTCAGTTCCATGTTTTGGAACAGATGCAGAACTAAAACGGATTAAATCCCACTAAAAGCACCACTTCCCATATTTTTACTACAGAGAACTATAGAAACAATTATTTTACACATCTATACAGTTGTTTAAAATCACATATTTTGCTCCTTCGAGCCAGATCATTACCTGCGAGGCTATGAGTGTTTTGGTGTAGTAGTCCTGAGGCATAATGGTCTCCACCACAGCTACTAGACACCAGAAGGCATCCTCCTCACTCTCCAGCACCAGGAGAGCTATGGCTGCCAGCCTGAAAGGGGAGGGACAGGCCAATATCATAATTGCCCTCGGATATTCTGTCAAGATTGTTTTGAAGTCTGAAAGCTTGTATGGTATATCTACAGCCTAGTCTGAGTAGCCAGATCTAGGAAAATGCACATTTTTAGACTAATCATAGATTTTCACAAAAAAAAAAAAACTCTAAATTGTTATAAATCAGGCTTCCCTAAATTGAGAAGATTGTGTTGATTGAGTTGGTAGCATGGTTGCATCACTGCCTGGTATGGCAACTGCTCGGCCTCCGACCGCAAGGCACTACAGAGGGTAGTGCGAACGGCCCAGTACATCACTGGAGCCAAGCTTCCTGGACCTCTATACCAGGCGGTGTCAGAGGAAGGCCCTAAAAATTGTCAAAGACTCCAGCCACCCTAGTCAGACTGTTCTCTCTGCCACCGCACGGCAAGCAGTACCGGAGCGCCAAGTCTAGGTCCAAAAGGCTTCTTAGCAGCTTCTAACCCCAAGCCATAAGACTCCCAAACAGCTAATTAAAGGGCTACCCAGACTGTTTTCACCCCCCTTAACGCTACTACTATTCTCCATTTATTATGTACGCATAGTCACTTTAACTCAACCTACATGTACATATTACCTCAATTACCTTGACTAACCGGTACCCCCTGTATATAGCCTCGCTACTGTTATTTTACTGCTGCGGTTTAATTATTTGTTACTTTTTTAAACATTTTTTTACTTAACTTCTTAAAGCATTATTGGTTAAGGACTTTTAAGTAAGCATTTCACTGTAAGGTCTACCTACACCTGTTGTATTCGGGCACGTGACAAATCAAATTTGACTTGACATTGTTTTGGAGTCTGCACTTTATATCAGTTTACAGCTTTGTACATTAGGTGGCAGTATTTCTCTAGATGTAATATTTATTGAGCACACTGCTGACTGATATAGGGAGTCTTAAGTACCTGTTGAGGCCCTGGCAGTAACCAATGGTGGGATTTTGCCAGGAGAAAGCTAGCAGAATTCGTTGGAGCTGCTGCAGAGTGGGGCTGGAGGGCGAGGAAAAGCGCTGATTGGTGGTGAGCGTGCGGTGTAGGTCCAACTGGATCTGTCTGGAGGCTTGGTGGGGTGACGTAAGGCTCTTCTGGCACAGCTGAAACAGTAATGGATGGATTTCATGTAGATAGATGGATGGAAAGACTGACAGACAGATGGAGAAAGATTCTGAAATTGAGAGATGCATTGTAAGGAAGTGAACTAGCCTGATCCACTAGCACCCACCTGCTCATAGCGATCCGGGTGGCGCTCCCTCAGCGAGCGTGTGCGTGCCCTTACCACCCAGCGCCACACCCGTGGGCGGTACTCCCGTGGCACGCCACACCGCAGCAGGAATTTGAGCTCCGGGGAGGGGCAGAGGTCATCGGCCGGGCGGCCGCCCAGGTACTGAGCCCAGCGGTCCAACAAGGGTTTGACCCCGGCCTCCTGCCTCAGCAGGTTGTGGGAGCGGATCTCCAGGGCCTGGATCTTCGCCAGCAGCTTCATGTCCTCCACCTCATAGTCCGGGATGATCTTGAAGCCGTACTCGTCGTGCTCCCTGAGGAATGGAGATCAGTGTTCATTCACTGTTTTTAGATGATTTAAGCCTTCATTGACTATTGATAGTAATCTCATTTTTGTTCATTGTGGGACTGCATTGGTGATTTAATGTGTTCTTGTAACAAGGTGTCCCCCTTTAGAGACTGTTGTAAATCTTTAAAGGAACGCCTGTATGAATAAAGAATACAAATAAATAAAAGAGGTTGGTCCTGTCATCTATCAGTGTAGTGAAGCAGAGAAGACAAAAAGACAAGGAAAGGAAGCCAGTTCAGAGTATTGAGCCAGGGCCCGTTACCTGACAGGGTTGAGTTTGAGGACGTCGTTCAGGTCTCCTTTCAGTGCGTCCTCTATGAGGTTCCTCACAGCCTCCCGCTGGCCTGGTTCTAGAGCCTTGCTCTCCTGCAGCTTCCTCAGTACACCCAGGTAACGACTCTCTATCTGACAGTTACGGGCCTCCAGGTAGGCACACTGCAACACAAAATAAGCACACCCTAAGACCGAGACGGAGGTCCCAATTCAATCAACTGTAGTGGCCTTCAGTGTTTCACTTAAGCACAACCCACTTCAACAGCACATGCAGATGTATTTGGCACTGAGTAGCGCCCATATTCACAAGGCAGACCCACCTTTACCATAAGGCTTTTCTCCTGCTCTGAACTGTTGCGCCATAGCTTGGTCAGCTGGTAGATCTCAGAGTTCAGGAACTTGTTCTGGATCTTGTAGGCCTCAATGTCATCCTGTGTGAGAATTATTAATAGTGAGAGGAAGGGCAGGGTGAAGGCCATTTAAATAAGCAAAGAAATATGATTCATATTTGTACTACAACTATGTTTTTTTGGACCAGAGAATAGAGATTCTATTCCAAAAGACTCACATGTTCTGGCCCCTCATTTATAACCGGTGTGTAAATTTGACACTAAATATCTGCGTGTGATCTTTTTGAAGACTGACACGTACGAAAATTGAGATTTCTAAACGTGGGAGCACGGCATACGCATGTTTCTGCTTATAAATCAGATCTGTCGTAAACCTGTTCGCTCATGAACGCGCATTATAACTCCACCTGAATAGCGCCCGTCATTCACCTTTTAGAGTGGCACTAACACCCTTATTTGCTGTGTACTTTGGAAGTATTGGAATTAGACCAACACGTTATATCTAAAGGAAATATCAAATGTCTTTGGGAGGTGTTGGCAGAATGTCGTTTTCTTTTGCGTTGACATTTGACCGTTTCTGAAACACAAAAACAATTGCAAATTGTTGTGGACCCGTAAACATATAGTTTGAATTCAATAGTGTTTTGCATTTACTTTGTCCTGAACCTAAATGTGCAAAAAAACTGAAACATTGTCCATTCTGAGAAAAAAAAATCTAAACTACAGTAGGCTGTACCAGTGGTAGTCGATACACTTCAATGCAAAATTTCAACTGTCTGTTCACCTGTATGTTATAAACCACGCTCCCTTTTGAATGCATAGAGCAAAAACTTGAAATTATAATAGCCTCTCTAATAGGCCAAATTAAATGAGAGATGCGCATGGTAATTCGGTAAATGGATACTTTGGGAATATGAACTCATGGCCAGAAAAGGTGCAATGGTTGTGATATATATCTATTATGTTTGTAAATGAAATACTGTCTAGGCTAATCGAGAAATGTGATATTACAGTAGTCAGACGTAGCCTACAAAACGTCAATGGAAAACCGTAACCGTAACCGTGAACCGTACTGTTCTACCGTGACACTGCGCTTCGATCGGATCCCATAGAGCAAAATACTTTGAATACCAGTAGCCGATCAATTTACTACTGTGAAGTGGGTCCCATTAAAGGAGAGATGGAACGAACAGCAGCCTATCAATTTACTACTGTGAAGTGGGTCCCATTAAAGGAGAGATGGAACGAACAGTAGCCTATCAATTTACTACTGTGAAGTGGGTCCCATTAAAGGAGAGATGGAACGAACAGCAGCCGATCAATTTACTACTGTGAAGTGGGTCCCATTAAAGGAGAGATGGAACGAACAGCAGCCGATCAATTTACTACTGTGAAGTGGGTCCCATTAAAGGAGAGATGGAACGAACAGCAGCCGATCAATTTACTACTGTGAAGTGGGTCCCATTAAAGGAGAGATGGAACGAACAGCAGCCTATCAATTTACTACTGTGAAGTGGGTCCCATTAAAGGAGAGATGGAACGAACAGCAGCCTATCAATTTACTACTGTGAAGTGGGTCCCATTAAAGGAGAGATGGAACGAACAGCAGCCTATCAATTTACTACTGTGAAGTGGGTCCCATTAAAGGAGAGATGGAACGAACAGCAGCCTATCAATTTACTACTGTGAAGTGGGTCCCATTAAAGGAGAGATGGAACGAACAGCAGCCTATCAATTTACTACTGTGAAGTGGGTCCCATTAAAGGAGAGATGGAACGAACAGCAGCCTATCAATTTACTACTGTGAAGTGGGTCCCATTAAAGGAGAGATGGAACGAACAGCAGCCTATCAATTTACTACTGTGAAGTGGGTCCCATTAAAGGAGAGATGGAACGAACAGCAGCCTATCAATTTACTACTGTGAAGTGGGTCCCATTAAAGGAGAGATGGAACGAACAGCAGCCTATCAATTTACTACTGTGAAGTGGGTCCCATTAAAGGAGAGATGGAACGAACAGCAGCCTATCAATTTACTACTGTGAAGTGGGTCCCATTAAAGGAGAAATGGAACGAACAGCAGCCTATCAATTTACTACTGTGAAGTGGGTCCCATTAAAGGAGAGATGGAACGAACAGCAGCCTATCAATTTACTACTGTGAAGTGGGTCCCATTAAAGGAGAAATGGAACGAACAGCAGCCTATCAATTTACTACTGTGAAGTGGGTCCCATTAAAGGAGAGATGGAACGAACAGCAGCCTATCAATTTACTACTGTGAAGTGGGTCCCATTAAAGGAGAAATGGAACGAACAGTAGCCTATCAATTTACTACTGTGAAGTGGGTCCCATTAAAGGAGAGATGGAACGAACAGCAGCCTATCAATTTACTACTGTGAAGTGGGTCCCATTAAAGGAGAAATGGAACGAACAGCAGCCTATCAATTTACTACTGTGAAGTGGGTCCCATTAAAGGAGAAATGGAACGAACAGCAGCCTATCAATTTACTACTGTGAAGTGGGTCCCATTAAAGGAGAAATGGAACGAACAGCAGCCTATCAATTTACTACTGTGAAGTGGGTCCCATTAAAGGAGAGATGGAACGAACAGCAGCCTATCAATTTACTACTGTGAAGTGGGTCCCATTAAAGGAGAGATGGAACGAACAGCAGCCTATCAATTTACTACTGTGAAGTGGGTCCCATTAAAGGAGAGATGGAACGAACAGCAGCCTATCAATTTACTACTGTGAAGTGGGTCCCATTAAAGGAGAGATGGAACGAACAGCAGCCGATCAATTTACTACTGTGAAGTGGGTCCCATTAAAGGAGAGATGGAACGAACAGCAGCCTATCAATTTACTACTGTGAAGTGGGTCCCATTAAAGGAGAGATGGAACGAACAGCAGCCTATCAATTTACTACTGTGAAGTGGGTCCCATTAAAGGAGAGATGGAACGAACAGCAGCCTATCAATTTACTACTGTGAAGTGGGTCCCATTAAAGGAGAGATGGAACGAACAGCAGCCTATCAATTTACTACTGTGAAGTGGGTCCCATTAAAGGAGAGATGGAACGAACAGCAGCCTATCAATTTACTTCTGTGAAGTGGGTCCCATTAAAGGAGAGATGGAACGAACAGCAGCCTATCAATTTACTACTGTGAAGTGGGTCCCATTAAAGGAGAGATGGAACGAACAGCAGCCTATCAATTTACTACTGTGAAGTGGGTCCCATTAAAGGAGAGATGGAACGAACAGCAGCCTATCAATTTACTACTGTGAAGTGGGTCCCATTAAAGGAGAGATGGAACGAACAGCAGCCTATCAATTTACTACTGTGACGTGGGTCCCATTAAAGGAGAGATGGAACGAACAGCAGCCTATCAATTTACTACTGTGAAGTGGGTCCCATTAAAGGAGAGATGGAACGAACAGCAGCCTATCAATTTACTACTGTGAAGTGGGTCCCATTAAAGGAGAGACGGAACGAACAGTAGCCTATCAATTTACTACTGTGAAGTGGGTCCCATTAAAGGAGAGATGGAACGAACAGTAGCCTATCAATTTACTACTGTGAAGTGGGTCCCGTTAAAGGAGAGATGGAACGAACAGCAGCCTATCAATTTACTACTGTGAAGTGGGTCCCATTAAAGGAGAGATGGAACGAACAGTAGCCTATCAATTTACTACTGTGAAGTGGGTCCCGTTAAAGGAGAGATGGAACGAACAGTAGCCTATCCTAACTTGTAGGCCTATAGGCTATTTCGCGCGTATGAAACCATCAGTCAGAAAAGAGGAATGTATTATGCATAGAAATAGCTTTCTAATTATTTTAGAATGCAAAGATAATTGCATGTAGATATTATATTTAGATACAGTTTTTTGTTTGTTATAAATAAGTCACCATGTTGACTCCAATACTTCCCACAGTTGTGTCAAGTTGGCTGGATGTCCTTTGGGTGGTGGGCCATTCTTGATACACACGGGAAACTGTTGCGCATGAAAAACCCAGCAGCGTTGCAGTTCTTAACACAAACTGGTGGGCCAGACACCTACTACCATACCCGGTTAGGCCCTTAAATATTTTGTCTTGCCCATTCACCCTCGGATTGGTACACATACACAATCCATGTGGCCTCAATTGTCTCAAGGCTTAAAAATCCTTCTTTAACCTGTCTCCTCCCCTTCATCTACACTGAAGCGGATTTAACAAGTGACATCAATAAGTGATCATAGCTGTCACCTGGATTCTCCTGGTCAGTCTGTCACGGAAAGACATGTTTTGTACATTCAGTATATATTCCCCATTTGCACAAGGCTAATAGTCTACTTTGCCTTCTTGCAATGCAATACTTCAACCACTGGAAACTGTGCGTATACATGGTCTAAAGTTTGTGGGTGGATAAGCACATTCTCACATCAAGTTTAGTTTTTATAAATGACAACTTTTACGTTAAAAAAAAATGGCACGCGCATGTTTTGGGGCATATTTTGTGAGTATGCAACATTTATAAATTAGGCTTCTGGTCTTGATTCCATCTCTGTTGTTGGACTGACCTACTACCTACCAACCACAAACCAACCTTGAGGTTCTCAGTGTCCTCCTGCAGCTGGTGGAAGGTCAGGGCCTCCAGGCCATTAGTGGTGGACATGGTGCGTCTTGGGTCGGTCATGCAGGCCGCCACCTGCTCTGACAGCTTCAGGATCACCTGGGATAACATCAGAAAATATGATATTATTAGGCAGTGATGCCATACATTATCATATCATGAAGTGTATACACTTGGAGCCAAATAGAACTCGGGCCCATATTCAAAAGGCATCACAGAGTAGGAGTGGTGATCCAGGATCAGGTCCCCACTGTCCACATAATCATTATGCTCGATAAGGCTAAACTGATCCTGTATCAGCACTCCTTCTATGAGACTCTTTGTGACTACGAGACCAGACCCCAAAAATGGGTTTCACCTCCTGTTTGGAGTTGTTCTTCGCCATCATCAGGGTGACGTTTTCCTTCAGCTCGGCCACGTGGGTGTCCCTTTGGGCCAAACTCGCCCTCAGACCCTCTGCCTCGACCTTCAGCTCCTCCAGACGACCCTGCAGGTCAGCAGCTTGGCGCTCGCGGTGCCTCAACAGCTCCAGACGCTCCTGCTCACACTCGGCTGCCAGGAACTCAGTGCAGGTCCGCTTCTCCAGCTGAGCCGCCTCAAGGGCCTTGTGGAGAAGCCACACCAGCTCCTGGATGGGGGAAGGGGAGGAGGAAGAGGATAGGGTAGAGCCAGGGGCAGGATGGGATGTGAATAGTGAGGTTAGTCCATCTAGTCTGGCACAGATTCAAATGAGAAGGAATACATTTAATTTCAAGATATTTGTAGGCATATCAAACCAATCAATACGCCACATTCTAGACGTCAGAGAGTGGATAAGGGCAGGGTGAAAATCAAGCATGGCTTTGTAAGATATTGGAGGTGTATTAGATCTGGCACAGCTTTGGTCTTAGCTCTAACCTTCTGGGCCTTGACCTCCTCAGCCAGCATGTGTTTCTCCTGCTGAAGGCAGGTAGTCTTGTCTGAAGCAGCTTCCCGTAGCGCAGCGGGCATGGTGGCAGAGCTGCCCCTCGTCTTCCTCCTGATCCTCGGGGACGGGCATGTGAACGACCTGCCCTCCCCTGGGGAGCGCTCACCCGCAGGGTCCGCCAACAGCAGCGGGGTGGTAGGAGTCGGAGGGTCAACGGGAGTCCTAGGGTCTGTAGGAGGGCATGGAGGTTAGCTATGGCTCTGTGGTTATTATGGACTGTGAGATCACCAACTTGTGAAATAAAATGTTTCTTTGTTTAGATGAGAAAAAAATGACAATGTTACTCGAGCAATGAGGACATTATGCCATCAGACAATGAGAAAACCTGATCCTTCTGTATGATTTCAATCAGCTGCCGACAGAGGGCAGAAGGATGCCAGAAAATTAGAGAACATCTCCAGAGGCTAGGGTGTGTGTGGGACATACCAATCCTGTCCTGGGCTGTCTGGTAGGGGGTCCAGGGAGGAGGCACCTCCAAATGGAACACACTCCGACTCAGTTCCTGGGAGGACCGCTTGTAAAAAAGACTGTGCACCGAGTTCCTGTAGGAGCAGCACGCATGTGTGAGAACACACACACACACATAAGCATGCACGCCAACATCCCCACCCCCAAGTGCCAGCCTTAGTGTAAACCTGCAACTAGAACAATCCCTTTATTATGAAGCGATTAAGGTACAAGTCCTCCAAAAAAACATTAATCTCAAAGTCACTTTCACTATGAAGTCAATCTTGACATGTTCGATTGGCAGAGGACAAACATCTGTAGTCACATATCCACAAACAGTTCTGTCTACGATCAATAACTTCGATGAATATCGAGTCAATCGTCAACTACTACAACGTATCCCAAAGTGATGGAGAAAAAAAATCTACACAGTTACATATTGGGATAATATTTTTGAAGATACAACATCATATCGTTTTGACAATATCACAATGTTACTTTTGCGATAGTTGGCTGTACCTGCACCAAAACCCCAGTATTTTTCCTTCATAGGTTTTTCTCCATCTTCTTTTTGTTTTCAGCACTTTTATTTGCATGACTGATTGTTTTGTCATGGGTCTCTCTCGTCCCTCTGCAGCAGACATATGGTGAGCAATATGTTTGGAACATCAAATCACAATAAAATCACAGTATCAAATTGCAATACAGATAGAATCTTGAGAATCGCAATACATATCGGCGCCTAAGTATCATGATAATACTGTATCGTGAAGGTACCTGGCAATTCCCAGCCCTATTATCCCATACCATCTGTTGTACAGGTCCAGTCATATGCCTCAATGCCAAATGAATGGTAAAGATAGGCAGAAAATAAAAAAAATAAAAAATTCACCTACTGAATCTCTATCAGAGGATGTTTGAGGGAGAAGTTGCTTAGGGGGGCCCGTTGTTGCGGTGCGGGCAGATTGGCAGCCTCCTCACCCAAGAGGCCTGGCGGGGTCTTCATGGTGGGCAGGAAGTCATCTACGTTACAGGAAGTAACAGGAAAGAACAATGTCAGTGGATCACGCCCTCTGGAGCCAGGGCACACAAAGGACACAGCTACTCATGTAACAAGCAGGAACCTTCTGGCTGAAGACAATGAGTGATATTATGGGTTGTAATACAGAGAATAAAGACCATGACTATCCAGCCACTTGGTCTTGAGATGAAGTTGTTTGCTCTTACTGTACTGCTATGAACTGAAAGTTATGACACCATGGGGTGAGACCCATTGAAAAGTCTAAAAGATTCATATATTTTTATTAACTGACAAAAGTCCTGATATCTTTTGGGCAACCAAATTGTGCACGCTAGATACAAATACAATGGCGACCGTGGGAATATTCAAAGGAGTACCACGGTCAAAGCATACTGTTCTGTTCCGTCGTGAAACGTACTGGGCATGTCAGGACAAGCATGAAATACCTCACAGTTTACAAACCAGTTGGTAGGAAAGGTTGTGTCTACAACAGGAGCAAACTCAATGACGTTGGGCAAAGTCAAAACAGGGAACTAGCAATAACGTCACTTTTACATTGTTCATTGATGCATATTCAAGACAGCTATGACTTGAACAGTTGGATTTCTCACTTATACAAGCCGTTTAAGCTTCAAAATATCATACGGATGTGTTGATTTATTGGACCAGAATAGCCTGTAGTATGCGTAGTGTAGCCATGCGGTGCTGTAACCAAGGCTCCTAGTTCAGCAGTGTGTCAGACGGGCACTTCCTCTCTCTCTCGCTCGCTCTCTCTCTCTCGCTCTCTGTCTGGGCCATGCAGAATCACCTCCTGCAGCTGTCAGTGGAGCTGTAGCTTAAACATTCATTACATAGATTACCCAGGGGTCAAAGAGCAGGGCACATTGGGATCACCTGCGACACGTTCAGTAGGCAAACATTGTGGAACTCTAAGATAGAACAAACATGTCTCAACTCTATTCATGACATTTCTATCTGCAACATTCTACAACTCATAGTATTTCTATCTGGAAAGTACAGTGTTTCAAAATGTTGTGAATAGAGCTGAGAGACATGTTTGTTCTACGTAAAATATTTATCTCTTAGAGTTCCACAATGTTTGCCTACTGAAAGGTCCCAGGTGATTCCAGTGTGCCCTGCTCTTTGACCCCTGGAGAATCTGTGTACTAAATGTTTAAGCTACAGCCCCACTGACAGCTGCAGGAAGTGATTCTGCATGGCCCAGACAGAGAGAGAAAGAGAGATAGGAAGTACCTGTCTGACACCCTGCTGAACTAGGAGCCTTGGTTACAGCATCAACTGTACATTTCAGTGTTCCTCAAGGCTCCGTTTTAGGACCACTACTGTTTTCACTATATATTTTACCTCTTGGTGATGTCATTCGGAAACATAATGTTAACTTTCACTGCTATGCGGATGATACACAGCTGTACATTTCGTTGAAACACAGTGAAGCCCCAAAATTGCCCTCCCAGGAAGCCTGTGTTTCAGACATAAGGACGTGGATGGCGGCAAATGTTCTACTTTTTAGACAAAACAGAGATGCTTGTTCTAGGTCCCAAGAATCAAAGAGATCTTTTGTTGAATCTGACAATTAATCTTAGTTGTACAGTTGTCTCAAATAAAACTGTGAAGGACCTCAGCGTTACTCTGGACCCTGATCTCTCTTTTGATGAACATATCATGACTGTTTCAAGGACAGCTTTTTGCCATCTACGTAACATTGCAAAGATCAGAAACCTTCTGTCCAAAAATGATGCAGAAAAATGTATCCATGCTTTTGTCACTTATAGGTTAGACTACTGCAATGCTCTACTTTCCGGCTACCCGGGTAAAGCACTAAATAAACTTCAGTTAGTGCTAAACACGGTTGCTAGAATCTTGACTAGAACCAAAAATTTGATCATATTACTCCAATGCTAGCCTCTCTACACTGGCTTCCTGTTAAGGCAAGGGCTTATTTCGAGGTATTACTGCTAACCTACAAAGCATTACATGGGTTTGCTCCTACCTATCTCTCTGATTTGGTCCTGCCGTACATACCTACACGTACGCTATGGTCACAAGACGCAGGCCTCCTTACTGTCCCTTGAATTTCTAAGCAAACAGCTGGAGGCAGGGCTTTCACCTATAGAGCTCCATTTTAATGGAATGGTCTGCCTATTCATGTGAGAGACGCAGACTCGGTCACTGACACGCAGACTGAGTCACTGACATTATCTTCCTGTCCGGGTTGTTGGCCTGGTTCCTCTAGGTTTCTTCCTAGGTTCTGGCCTTTCTAGGGAGTTTTTCCTAGCCACTGTGCTTCTACACCTGTATTGCTTGCTGTTTGGGGTTTTAGGCTGGGTTTCTGTACAGCACTTTGAGATATCAGCTGATGTAAGAAGGGCATTATAAATACATTTGATTGATTTCAATTACCCAAATACAGTGTCCTCAGTGTAACCCCCGAGTGTAGAAATGATCAGTTACAATGTGAACAGTAGATAAGTGGTTTACGGGTATCAAGTCTTCAGAGATGAAAGCGGTAACGCAGCTAGAGCGAGCATTTGTCTGCAATTTGCAGACGCCGCAGAGAAAGATCTAAGCACATCTGATCAACGTTGTTTCCTGTCCTGAACCCCACCTACCAATCTCAACCTTGGCCAGACACGCCCCCCATGGGGCATATAATAATAGATCATTCAATACTGGAAGGATGAATTCGTTATTTGCAATGATAAAGGCCTGTGTAGGTGAAAATAACATTTAATCTATTTCATGAAAATGCCATGACCCTAAAAGTCCATGAATAGCTCCCAGAGGGATTTAGATTGTTATTGCGTTCCCCTCCCCAGTCTATCTACATTTTACGTCATTTAGCAGACGCCCTTATCCAGAACGACGTACATGAGCAATAATTGCCTTGCTCGAGGGCACAGACAGATTTTTCACCTAGTCGGCTCAGAGATTCAAACCAGTGACCTTTTGGTTACTGGCCCAACGCTCTTAACTGCTAGGCTACCTGCAAAAGGGAAGTCAACCCTCCATTTGTTAGTCAGATACTGTGCCTTTACGACAGCAATACAGGTTTACAGAGTAGAGACATGAATGTTGGCAAAGAATGACATTTCTTCTAGAAACTATTGCAACAGAAAAAAGTTATTTGCCAGGGCCAGTCATTTGCCAATGTATCTAAGTAGTGCACATACTGAATATATATATATTTATATAGAAATGCCTGACTTAACTCATGGAAATACTGTATTTTACATGATGGAAATGAGCAGCAAAGACAGCTTCCTTATTATTTGTAAACATAGGTCTCTGTTCTAAAACACTAGAGACCAAATAGGCCAGTTGTTTCCCCAGACATCAGCTGACTGACTTGCTGGAGGAACATGGAAGAAGTCTGTTAATCCTCCATGCATTTTAAAACATTGGAATGGCTCCAATCATGCATTCTGTTTAACGACACTAGGGCCTGTTCCGAAGGCTGCAACATTACAGAACGGTCCTATAGAAATGTATTGTTTGGAAGAGTTATGACCCTCTGTCATGTAGAATAGGGAATCATATCAGCAGAGTCAGCTCTACTCATAGTATTTCTATCGGGAAAGTTCAGAGTGTTTCAATTACCTGAATAGTGTCCTCAGTGTAACCCTCGAGTGTAAAAATGATCAGTTACAATAATTCTTGTTCTTTTCTGACAAGAATACTGTCAAATTAAAGTGACAGTCAATTGTTACTAACATTTTTGTATGTAAACTAGAATTTTTGACAGAACGTTTGTATGAAAGCCTATTTGAGAGTTTAAGATGAATAACTTACCCAAAGTTCTGTTTAAGTCTCTGATTGGCTGGCTACACTTGATGCCCACGGTAGATTTGCTGAATCACTGAAAGGAAGTGGGTGTGCTGCCAGAGTAAAAGGTTTTCAGGAAGCTACGTCTCAGAGGGAGAATTTGGAAATCCCTAGTGAGGCCAGGGAGAGGCTGACAAAGTCGACTGCTGATGATTCATGAAGTGACTATGTAGCCAAGGGACAAGTGTGGTAAATATTGACATCACACTCCAGTGCATTGACATCTGTTTTCACTCAAAATAAATTTGTTGTTGTTGTTTGGACATTGTGAGTTATTACTAATGGTTAGTTAAAAATGATAACGTTCAATTCAACTAACTTAATTTGTTGCCTAGTAATATGTCTGCTTCGAACTCACTCTCAAACACGTAGATCCACTGACGCAGCTCACTCTTCAGATCCCAATCAGCTGAATTCTGATCACCTGTTTAGACACCTGTGTGTCATTATCACACACTATTTAGTTCAGTTACTTGCACCCCATCATTGTGAGATATTGTTTGTTTTGTGACACACTTCTATTTGGAGCTCTGTTTTTCCCGTAATTTAATCCTCCAGTGTATGATAGTGAGGAAGGCAAAAACTGACGCCTTTTGCCTGTACTTTAGGCTATCGGATTTCCTGTTATCAACCTATTGCCTGATCTCCCGGACGACGTTACCAGCCTTTTCTCTGCCTGTACTGTTGCCTTTTTGGAACCCCTGTGTATGACCTTCTGCCTGCCCCTGGACCCAGCTACCTGCCTCCTCCTGTGTATGACCTTCTGCCTGCCCCTGGACCAGCTACCTGCCTCCTCCTGTGGTCCTTTATAAATAAACACCTGCTGCGCCGTGCGCTTGAAACCAACACTCTGTCTCCCATCGTGTTCATTACACCTAGTTTTTCACCTCTAGTCTGCCAATTGTAATCAAACGGTGTCATAGGGTGTTCTGTATCTGTGTGTAGGATCTTGTACATATTAGAAATTACCTCTAAACTAGCATGTGTCAATTGGGAGTGGAATAACTTGAGACAAACCCCTTTGATAGAATATGACACCCATCTCCTAAGGTATTCATAGTACAATTTAGTATGATATCAACTTTAAACAAAACATTTCCTCAGATAACACGATCCAACTGGTTACATAATTTAAAAAAAAATGTTAACCTTTATTTAACTAGGCAAGTCAGTCAAGAACAAATTCTTATTTACTATGACGGCCAAACCCGGACGATGCTGGGTCAGTTGTGCGCCGCCCTAGTGGACTCCTAATCACGGCCGGATATGATACAGCCTGGGTCATTGACATTCCAGTCACTGCTAACTTGACTATGTGTCCGATGGTTCCACGTGAAGTATTACATTTCTCTCACATCTTTTAACGCTTCACTAAGCATAAAACCACGCATGGTATATGATGGTACTGAGCTGTTATTCTTAGCCTGGTTGCCAGATCTGTTTCTACATGAACAACCTTCTCTGTCGATCATTGTCATGCCAGACATAATCTTGATCAGTGTCTGGGGCCACTTCATTCTACTACCTCCCGTCTTTCTGTACCTGGGCAGCTGGTGGGTAGTTCCCCCTGTCCCTCTGGTCTCTGGTGGTCAGTGCAGTGACGTGTGGATTCTCCTGTCAGCTGGTCTCGGTGCTGCCATCTCTTCAGCTGCAGCTGTTGTAGCCAGTACATCATGGCCTCCTGGTTATCTGCCTGAAACAGACAGAATATATATTGTTAGCCTACTGTACATGTGTGCCCAAGTCGGAATATCTGTAATGCATAACTTCTAAAATGTTTGTTATTTTTAATCACGTTATTCAGATACAGGAGCACCACTGTTTCGCTGCCTCATGTATCCTTTTAGCGGTCTTCCCATCTCTCCACAAAAACCAATGACATTTCAGAAATATTGATGACACTCACATTCAGAGCAAAGTCAGACGTTTGGGAAAACCCTGGGGATACCGGTTGAACTTGTGATGGCACCAGAAGTGAATCCCCTCTAAATCAGGGACTTTGGCCAACCACTGACATTAATAATCAAGTAACTACCAGGATGAAAAGGAAACAGGCAGAATGGCCAACCTCGAGATTCAGATTTGACCACCCCTGTTATAGTATAGATTAAATAAACATTACCTTGAGGACGAAGGTCCGTTCAGGGTTCTGGATGTGAAAGGTGCCCTGCTCTCCGTGGAGGGGGTAACCGAACGTGGCTCTGCACAGCTCAATCCTCCCCAAAGAGGTCACATCCTGTGCCGTCCTGTAGTAAAACAACTGGCTCTTCTTCTCCTCGTACGTGAACCAGCGCCACTTCCACGACTTCAGGGGACCTCCTTGTTTAAGGAGATACCCACATAGTTTAGTGATAGACGGGCTTTCCGTGGGTTGTTGCTGGGCTTGGTTGTCCATGGTGGTGGCAAACTGACTCTGGTTGTTGTCTGTGGCAGCAGTCTTAGCTGGGACCCCTTCACTCTGGTGGTCCTGACTCGGCTGGCCCATGCCGTTTGTGCGTGTAGCGGTCTCTTCAGAGTTCCTCCCTGTTGTGATACAATCATCCTCATCCGCTGGGCTTACCGCCTCTGCTTGGGGAGGAAGTGAGTGAGACGAGGCAGTGCTGGGATTTCCTTCTGGGTCCTCTCCCTCCATCACACTGAGAGACCAAGAGGGAGTTGAAAAAAAGCTCAACTAAAACAAAGCATACAATGGAGAGGTCACTCTGCTCCACTTGGAGACTTGACATGATAGTGAGGCTTTGACAACGGGGTCAGCATGAACACATCTAAAGCTGTTCAATGTGTAATATTTTATTTTCATCTCCATTTGTAAACTAATATATGATTGGCTTAGAAAAGTGTTACACTTTGTGGCTCTAATCTTTTTGCCATGTTTTTCCTTGCATCACTCTACAGGGTTTTTGAAAAGGTCATACTGGTGCTATGTCGGATTTCATGAGGGTTGCCAATGGTGTAAAAAGTTGGATTTGTCTGTTTATTTTTGTGGTATCGATAAAAAAAAGGTATTTGATTGGGGAATGGGGATCCATTTTCACGATGGGAAATCAATTCATCAATAAATGTTGGGAAACAGAAGACCAGCAACAAAAAACAAACAAACTGGTTTAAATTCCCCTGGTGCAACTGCATGGTATTTGCAACTATAACGAGTCTGAACTATGATCAAGTAAGCCATATCAATGCAGTTAAACAGGTTCATGTAAAATAATGAATTATGTTGGCTTACACTTATGGCACTTCCAAGGCCATTTCATGATGATTATTACGGTCGTGTCAATCATGTTTTATAATTAGGCTACTGTAACAAGGCAAATACCAGCATTGTAGGCCTACTGCCTCTGCCCAGATGCCTACTCATCTTTCAAGGCAACAGCCATTAGAGCTCACTTTGCCACGCATGAGCCCTGGTCTGAGTCCCAGCTTTCACTTTCTTTCGCTACACTGGTGGCAGACTTGGGATCACGTCCAGCTCACATCATAAAGTGGTGGGAAGCATTCTGTAATTACATTGATATATCTAGTGAACAATGGATAAGCAACAATGGGCGTGATGGATAGAAGTCGTCACTACGGGTGTGATCAAGCCTTACATCAAAGTTGCCTGAATGTGCAATGCCCCGATCAGTTATTCAGAAGAAAATCCTCTCTTTCTAAATTACATGAGTTGTGTGGATCTGAAACAAACACATTCTACACATTTACAAAACTACCCGTTTAAAGTGTTATTATAACCACGGTGTTATTTTGTTAAAGTTTATACATCTAATAACCTGACAATGATCCACATCATATGGGTAGATAAATAATGCAGCAAAACACAACCATCTTTTTTTTAAGGACGCAAACCAGTAATATGAATCACTGTTAATCCATCCTGTTCTGATCCAATGAGATGGATGGAGGATTTTCTACGGCCTAGAATCAAGGCCTTTCCCTGTCATGAAGGACAAAGCTAGCTAGGCTAGGTGAAGACTGAACTCAAGTTAAGGGTTATATGTCAGACTCTCCAATACCACTTTGCCCAACATGTTATACCCCAGAGGTTGTAAATAAACCATGTTTGAGGTGATTTAACTTGGATTATCATCATCATTATTATTGGGCTGTGAAACCCATAGCCAAATCGCTTCAGACTGAGCATTTCTCACTGGAAAATGCTGCCGACATTGAACACAGCCTAGGGTTAGGGCGTTTAATTTCAGACTGTCCTGTGCCACTATTCCCAACATCTTATACAACATAGGTTGTAAATAAACTATTTTTAAAGTGATATAACTTGTATCATTATTATAGGACTGTGAAACCCATAGCCGAATGGCTTCAGACTGAGCATTTCTCACCATTTATTTACAGAGGGCAATTTCTGTTTTATAACAGGTACTGTCCATCATTTACAGTATTGTGTTGATTAATTATGGCTTTCTTTGGTGGAAATACAGAATATGTATAAACATGTCAAATATACCAAAGCTAAGGACCATTAACCATGTTATTCATTACTGAAACATGTAAACTACAATGAATACATGACAACTAGATACAAATATATATATATTTTTTTATTATTCATACATAAGTCAAGAATAGGCTATAACATGAGTAAAAACAAAGTGTGTGTAAGTGTTTGTGTGCATGTATTATGGTGTGTATTGTAATTTTCCATCATAAAAATGTATCCACATTCCCCAATCAAATACATTCATCAATACCACACAATAAAATAAGTAAAGTTGGGCATTTTGTCTCCAATCTGTCAACCATAATAAAATTCGACATAATGCATTTTATACAAGACTATGAAAGAAATGGTGTAATGTACACCAAAAAAGAGACTTTAATTAAATGCATTAATGAAAAATATGAATATGCAAAATATGAAACGGGTTATGAAGAAAATTGTGTAGGCCTACTGTTGCCTACATGGGAAAAAAAAGGCCTTTCTGACTACAAGTGCACCTGTATCCCAAAGTATTAAGTGAAAACAAGCATAGAAAACAGTATTGGCATTAAAAAAAAACCACAAGGTTACTGTATTTATAATTATTTCGGTGACAACCTGGTTGATTAAAAATGTTGGGTTCTTAACACGTTTTAAAAAATATATATAAATAAATGTGGTACACAAAAAGGCAGTGTAGAACACCATTGCCCATCACGCAATGCTGTAATAACTTTCAAAAGAAAGATTGTTCCGAAGTTTGCCTGCCTGCATAGAAAACAAATACAAAACATCATCATAGGTACACTTCAACAGACAAAATTAGATTTTTTTTTCTCCAGAAAATCCCATTGTAGGATTTTTAATGAATTTATTTGTAAATTATGGTGGAAAATAAGTATTTGGTCACCTACAAACAAGCAAGATTTCTGGCTCTCACAGACCTGTAACTTCTTCTTTAAAAGGCTCCTCTGTCCTCCACTCGTTACCTGTATTAATGGCACCTGTTTGAACTTGTTATCAGTATAAAAGACACCTGTCCACAACCTCAAACAGTCACACTCCAAACTCCACTATGGCCAAGACCAAAGAGCTGTCAAAGGACACCAGAAACAAAATTGTAGAACTGCACCAGGCTGGGAAGACTGAATCTGCAATAGGTAAGCAGCTTGGTTTGAAGAAATCAACTGTGGGAGCAATTATTAGGAAATGGAAAACATACAAGACCACTGATAATCTCTCTCAATCTGGGGCTCCACGCAAGATCTCACCCCGTGGGGTCAAAATGATCACAAGAACAGTGAGCAAAAATCCCAGAACTACATGGGGGGACCTAGTGATTGGGACCAAAGTAGCAAAGCCTACCATCAGTAACACACTACGCCGCCAGGGACTCAAATCCTGCAGTGCCAGACGTGTCCCCCTGCTTAATGATCCAGAAGAAGACTGGGAGAACGTCATATGGTCAGATGAAACCAAAATAACTTTTTGGTAAAAACTCAACTCGTCGTGTTTGGAGGACAAAGAATCCTGAGTTGCATCCAAAGAACACCATACCTACTGTGAAGCATGGGGGTGGAAACATCATGCTTTGGGGCTGTTTTTCTGCAAAGAGACCAGGACGACTGATCCATGTAAAGGAAAGAATGAATGGGGCCATGTATCGTGAGATTTTGAGTGAAAACCTCCTTCCATCAGCAAGGGCATTGAAGATGAAACGTGGCTGGGTCTTTCAGCATGACAATGATCCCAAACACACCACCCGGGCAACGAAGGAGTGGCTTCGTAAGAAGCATTTCAAGGTCCTGGAGTGGCCTAGCCAGTCTCCAGATCTCAACCCCATAGAAAATCTTTGGAGCGAGTTGAAAGTATGTTGCCCAGCAACAGCCCCAAAACATCACTGCTCTAGAGGAGATCTGCATGTTGGAATGGGCCAAAATACCAGCAACAGTGCGTGAAAACCTTGAAGAATTACAGAAAACGTTTGACCTCTGTCATTGCCAACAAAGGGTATATAACAAAGTATTGAGATAAATAAGTATTTGGTCAATAACAAAAGTTTTCCACCATAATTTGCAAATAAATTCATTAAAAATCCTACAATGTGATTTTCTGTTTTTTTTCTCATTTTGTCTGTCATAGTTGAAGTGTACCTATGATGAAAATTATAGGCCTCTCATCTTTTTAAGTGGGAGAACTTGCACAATTGGTGGCTGACTAAATACATTTTTTGCCCCACTGTATATTGCTCAACTAAAGATCTGGCCCTAGTCAAAGTCAGTCAACAGTTCCACATTTAATTATCTGGAACGAAGCAAGTGTGTGAATAGTAGACATGTAAATATCCTTTCACTGTTTACAGCAGATCTCCAACTTTTCACAACCATATTCTGAGGAAGAACAAGAACTACCTGGTTAGGGTGATTGGCCTGATAGGGTGTGTCCAGCAATGGAATGAAACATCCAACCAATGCCTCAAGTGATGTGCTGAACGTCCTCCACAAACCCACAGGGTTGTGGGGTCTGTCCAGAAACAACCACTAGCTCATACATCCTCGGCACTTATGGAGATTTGAGAGGATTGGACAGGTGTAAGCAATATGGCAAAAAGTATACCAAGTCTGTTAGAGGGTGGAGCTATCACCATGTCACCACCTATCAATGACTCTCAGATCTCCACAAGTGTCTGAGAGAAGGGGCTAGGGGTTGTGTCTGGACAGGGCCTGGGTATCACACACCATAATAAATACTCATGCACCGGTCATTGGTTGTGTGAATATAAAGGGGACTGAGCATACTAGACCATGTCATTTCAAAATGAGGGGTGTTGTAGCTCTATTGGTGTTGCTATTCTGTCTGTCAAGTAGTCTTACGACTTGCACTAAATTCTTCCACTGCTCTGTCATTCGCTACATACTTTAGATGGAGACTGCCATCATTGAAGTAATTTGTGGTGACGAGGGGCACTGTACAAAACAAAGTCTTCGGCTTTGCTACTTTGATACAAATCGCCGATTGCCAATACTTAGCCTTCAAGGCAAGCAACACTGAACCATGCATGACGGCACCAGCTGTTCCCGATGACTGTGTGATCACGCTCTCCATAGCCGATGTGAGTAAGTAATATTCACAAAGCCGCAGTGCCAGATGGATTACCAGGCCGCGTACTCGGGGCATGCGCTGAACAGCTGGCAAGTGTCTACACTGACATTTCACCCACTCCCTGACCCAGTCTAATACCTATGTTTCAAGTAGACCACTATATTCCCTGTGCCCAAGAACGCCAAGGTAAAATGTCTAAATGACTATCACCCCGTAGCACTCACATATGTAGCCATGAAATGCCTTGAAAGGCTCATATCAACACCATCATCGCAGACACTCTGGACCCACTACAATTCGCATACCGCCCCAACGGATCCACAGATGACGCAATCTCCAATGCACTTCACAATTCCCTTTCCCACCTGGACATGAGGAACACCTATGTGAGAATGTTTTTCATTGACTACAGCTCAGAGTTCAACACCATTGTGTCCTCCAAGCTCATTACTAGGCTAAGGACCCTGGGACTGAACACATCCCTCTGCAACTGGATCCTGGACTTCCTGATGGACTGCCCCCAGGTGGTGAGGGTAGGCAACAACACATCCACCACGTTGACCCTCAACACAGGGGCCCCTCAGGGATGTGTGCTTAGTCCCCTCCTGTACTCCCTGTTCACCCATGACTGAGTGATCGCGCACGACTCCAACACCATTGCTAAGTTTGTAGACGACACGACAGTGCTAGCGATGATCACTGACGATGATGAGACAGCCTATAGGGTGGAGGGCAGAGACCAGGACAACATCATCTCCCTCACCCTCAGCAAAATAAAGCAGCTGATCGTAGACAACAGGAAATGGAGGGCTGTGCACGCTCCATTTAATGTGTAAATGTATTTTTTGTGTTATCTGTGATCGTTTGTTTGTCTTGTGTAGTTTCTTAATCATTGTATCTAAACGGTATGTGGAAACATGTATATGCAGGGCCCAGCTGTAAAAGAGACCTTGGTCTCAGTCTGGTCTTTGTTGAAATAAAGGTGTAATAATAATAATAATAATAATAATTCACATTGACAGGGCTGTAGTGGAGCGGGTCGAGATCTTCAAGTTCCTCATTGTCTACATCACTAAGGATCTAACATGGTCCACACAAGCCAACAGTCGTGAAGAGGGCATGGCAATGACCTCAAAAAGTTCTACAGCTGCACCATTGAGAGCATCTTGACTGGATGCATCACCAATTGGTATGGCAACTGCTTGGCATGCGACCACAAGACGCTACAGAGGGTAGTGCGCATGGCCCAGTACGTCACTGGGGCCGAGATCCCTGACATTCAGGATCTCTATACAAGGTGGTGTCAGAGGAAGGCCCTAAAAATGGTCAAAGACTCCAGCCACCCAAGTCATAGACGTATCTCTGCTCCCGCACAGCAAGCAGTACTGATGCAACAAGTCTGGAACCAACAGGACCCTGAACAGCTTCTACCCCCTAGACATAAGACATTTTTTTTTACTCGTAGCATAAGCTGCTGGTATTGTTTATCATCTGTCACTTTATTCCTAGTTACATATCTACCTCAATTACCTCGTACCCCTGCACATCGACTCGGTACCGGCACTTCGTGTGTACAGCCAAGTTATCGTTACTCATTGTGTATTAAACTTTTTAGTTTTCTATTATTTCTCTATTTACTTTCTGTCTGCATTGTTGGGAAGGGCCCCTAAGTAAGCATTTCACTGTTAGTCTACACCTGTTTTTTAAGGAGCATGTGATAACTAAAATGTGATCTGATTTTAAATCCTAGACTTCCGACTGAATGTTTTTATTTAACTAGGCAAGTCAGTTAAGAAAAAAAATCTTATTTACAATGACGGCCTACCCCGGCCAAACCATAATCACAGCCGGTTGTGATACAGCCTGGAATCGAACCAGGGTCTGTAGTGACGCCTCTGTAGTGCCTTACATGCTGACCAAACCGCACGTCTGCGAGTGCCATCACGGCAAGTTGTTTTTGTTCACCCACACCGGAAGTGATCAGGACACGCAGGTTGAAATATCAAAACAAACTCTGAACCAATTACATTAACTTGGGGACAGGTCAAAAAGCATTAAACATTTATGCCAATTTAGCTAGCTAGCTTGTTATTGCTAGCAAATTTGTCCTAGTATATAAACATTGGGTTGTTATTTTACCTGAAATGCATAAGGTCCTCTATTCCAACAATAAATCCACAGATATACCGGGAAACACTTGGTTTATCGTTTTCTCTCCTCCTTCCTTCAAGCTTCTTTTTCTTATTTTGACTAAAATCTAAAGAAGAATATTATATGGCGGTTGGCAACCAACATTACAGCATTACTACAACCCACCGGAGTGTGGACCTTCGTTCATCTTTCAATCACCCACCTGGGCATATGCTTCTAAAAACCAATGAGGAGATGGCAGGTGGATATATCCTCCTAAAAAAACTATTTATATTTTAGCACCTGGCCACACAGATGCTCATGAGCAGTGTGGGTGCAATGATTGAATAACATGCATGTGTACATTGAATTTGCAACAGTGTGGTCAACATGTTAGACTGCAGCATCACTTGTGTTCAAGACAACTGGGAACTAGGTAATCATTTTAAAAAACGAGCTCTTTCTGAAAAATCTGTCATCCAAATTGGAATTCCAAGTTGGAAACACAGGCATCTTTCAAGAGCTCTGACCTGAAGATAAGTAACATCATGGTTTTACCTCGTTTTTTCGTCCCCAGTTGTCTTGAAAGCACTGAGGTCATAAATTGTAGAAATAGACACTTCAAAATCTTTACACACACACACACTTGAAATATGACCACATTTGAAAACCATCTTGAAATTTCGAACATATGGCCGTCTTTATACCATAATGTCACAGTCACATGTAAAAACTACAGTAAATGAAATATTTACCTACTCGTTTTAAACTCCTTCTCCAAGTAATAACATGCCATGGAATGCTCACTGGATCCCGAAAGTCAGCAACAAAATTAGTTCCAAGGACCTACAGGTTGATCCAGGCGCGATAGAAACCAACGCCAATCTAGAGCTTCTTGGAATAGGGCGGTGGCGCGCGCCAAGCTATTTTCAATACATTACACAATGTATTACTTGCAGTTGATGCTTGCTTGAGTTAGCTTATTTTAGACTTAAAACATAAGCTAGTAAAGTTCGTTCCCTTCCGAAACATTTTCACAATATAGGAACAGAGGTGTGTACTAGCTTACATACCTTAGGCTTGCACGTCGGCGCTGTTTACTGGCAGCGGAAATTTCACTGGCAAAAAACGTCTCTCTCCAGTTGTCTAAATATTGGTGCTTTGAAGACAACTGGGAACTCGGAAAAAACGAGGTCAAATCATGACACCAGTGATCTTCAGGTCGAAAAGTCGGAGCTCTGGAAAGTTGCCCGATGCCGCGTTCATATTATAGTCGGAACTAGGAAATCCCACTTTCTGAACGCGACCTATAACTACAACCAGTTAGCATGTCGGACATTTCCGAGTTTCTTAGTTCCGACTTGTACAGGAACGCCGCACGAATTTCGGACTTGGAATTCCGAGTAGGTTGACTGTTCAAAACAGTTTTTCTCAGTCGGAGCTCGTTTTTCATGAGTTCTCAGTCTTGAACACGGTCGGAGATTTTTGATAATAACATAGGATACTGAAGGCATTCGCGTCGACGCACTTGTGTCTCTATAGTGGTTGTACATTCAATTTCAAGTGTGGTTCACTTTTCCCATGCAAGTTACAAGGTAAAAACATTCACAGCTAAACATCGGTTGCTGCCATGAAAAACAATACAATTTGCGCGCATGTAGGAGAGTCATATGTAACATATCGAACACACATATTCATCCATTTCACAGATGAGTCGGTGCAATGAATGCTAAATGATTTGCTTCTCGCAAAGTAAAAAAAAATACAAAATAATAATATGTGTGTGTGTGTATGTATATATATATATATATATATATATATATATATATATATATATATATATATATATATATATATATATATATATATATATACACACACAAATATATATATATATATATATACACACACAAATATATATATATATATATATACACACACAAATATATATATTATTATTAAATATATATTATTATTTTGTATTTTTTTTGGCTAAGTGTATGTTGTGGATGGAGTAAGCTGTTAGTAGCCCATGTGCCTCACCCTAATCATTTGGTCTATTTTCAACAACGCGGTATTGTAAACACATAACGTTAGTAGTTGTGGTGCTTGGCTTGCACATGCAAATTCGGCACACACAACATTCTATAATAGAAATGTGTTATTTGACGTGTCAATTAAAAGCTTATTTAATGCGTCAAATAGTGTTATGGCGTGTATCTTTTTTGACACGCAAAGACTCAAACGGCGTTCAATGTGCCTCACACTAATCATTTGATCTATTTTCACCTCTTAATTTCACCTACTGTTCTCACTTGGTGGTGCACAAATAGCATATAACCTGTTTCAGAGAAAAGTAATAATCAAATATTGTAAGATGTTTCATTTTCTGTTTATATGCCCCATTTATTTATCCTATGGTTCTGGCTGGTACAGGGAGTTCACCGAGAACGGCCCATGTTCTGAATTCTGTCGCTGTACATTTCAAAGTGCTGAACAACTAGTTATATTGACTATTCCGCTTGTCGTTCCCTTATGCCATAATGTGTAGATCAAAATTGTCAGTAGAAACCACATATGTTTAAGCAAGTATGTCATATCAGATGTTTTTTAAAAAGGCAGTAAATGAGGCTGAAACTGTTTCGCTGCCAGACAAGGCTCCGCTGAATGCCAGGTGTAGCATTGGTAAGGTGTTGGGACTCTGCTGTTGGGACAGCTTTATGTAGGCCCTAACAGTTTGTGGGCATCGTTTGCCACCGTTGTGGTGCAATTCATGTATTGTTTAGTGTTGTGTAGGGGCTTTGCTGGCATGCATCCCACTTTTTTTCCTCCCACCAAGATTTGCATGCTAAAATCGCCACTGTATATATTGTAATGAAACCGCAGGGAGCAGGTCTCGAACCATCAACCTTCTAGTCCAAAATCCAGCGCGCTATCGACTGTGCAGCAAAAGCATACTCGAGCAGCAGAGTCGAAAGCCGCGCTTATAAACCCAGGGTCGTGACAATATATATATTTCTTACACTGCACTGCCTACACCACTTTAGCCTATTTTCGGAGTCAGTCGTCAAAGTCATGCCATTTTCCCCCGTACAGGAAGAGGGAGACGTTGCAATAAGAGTCTACTCATTTCAGCATTTTACGTCAGGGTTGAAAGGTGAACAAATTGAAATCGCAGCTGCAGCAGCGTTTGTAAATATTATTGAAGCTACGCAAAGGTAGGTTACTTGTGTGTCACAGCTTTTATTGATGATACAATTATAAATATTCTATTGAATAACATGACTTGTCTCTCCACGCAGAGTTAGTTAACGTTACCTTACCATATCGGCTAGCTTGCGAGTACAGATGCTAACCAATACGTCTTGTCGGCATCTGCTTACTGTTAGGTAGGTAGCTAAAGGGTGTGATGCGGAACTTGAGGTTGCTGAAGAGCCTTCGTTGCTCGGAGCTGCAGGGCCCGGGCACGCCGCAATGTTTCTCTGTTCGGACAGACACCCGTACGGTGCTCATCGCTTCAGAATACTCCATCACCGAGTTGGACCCACGAGCTGGCCAGGTACTTTACACATAGCAGTGTTCTTCAATCATGGTCCTGGAGTCCCACCGGGTAAAGGTTTTTGTACCAGCCCATCACGAACACCCTGTATTCAACTATTAATCTCCCCATCATGTTCAGGTGATGAATGAGGTGTCGTTGACAGCTGAGCGCTACCTTCCAGAGGATGGCAGTGGGACAGTTGTTGGTATCCAGGATTTACCAGACCAGGAGTCTGTGTGTGTTGCTACAGCCACTGGTGATGTCATCCTCTACAACCTCAGCACTAACCAGGTATCAACACTGTAGAAATAACCCTGTTTATTGAAATTACAAAAGATGAACACTGTTACTCATAGCAGGTTTGTACTGCCTTTGTTTTCGTGTGTGTGTCCATTTTAGTTGGAGTGTGTGGGCAGTGTGAACAGTGGTCTAACAGCCATGAGCTGGAGCCCGGACCAGGAGCTGGTCACTCTCACCACTGGTCAGTATATCGACCTACTTCACTTATGGTCTATTGTTCATGGGGTCTATCATGAGCCATCAGAAGTAATGTTCTTTCCTTCCTTTTCTTTCCTTTTCTTGATACTTTTCAGGTCAGGACACCATTATCATGATGACCAAAAACTTTGAACCAATCATAGAGGTTGGGATCCATCAGGATGACTTTGGAGAGGGTAGGACAGATGTTTTTATTTTTCAAGAGACCCAAAGTTTCTTTACATACACAAGATAATCAGCAGGATAAAAACCTATAAAAGTACACTAAACATGATGACAGACTAAACAGGGGAGAGCACTAGACATGAAGACAGACTAACCATGGAGAACACTAAACATGATGACAGACTAACCAGGGAGAACACCAAACATGATGACAGACTAACCAGGGAGAACACCAAACATGATGACAGACTAACCATGGAGAACACTAAACATGATGACAGACTAAACAGGGAGAACACTAAACATGATGACAGACTAAACAGGGGAGAGCACTAGACATGAAGACAGACTAACCAGGGAAGAGCACTAGACATGAAGACAGACTAACCAGGGGAGAGCACTAGACATGATGACAGACTAACCAGGGGAGAGCACTAGACATGATGACAGACTAAACAGGGGAGAGCACTAGACATGACAGACTAAACAGGGGAGAGCACTAGACATGACAGACTAAACAGGGGAGAGCACTAGACATGAAGACAGACTAACCAGGGGAGAGCACTAGACATGATGACAGACTAACCAGGGGAGAGCACTAGACATGATGACAGACTAACCAGGGGAGAGCACTAGACATGATGACAGACTAACCAGGGGAGAGCACTAGACATGATGACAGACTAACCAGGGGAGAGCACTAGACATGATGACAGACTAACCAGGGGAGAGCACTAGACATGATGACAGACTAACCAGGGGAGAGCACTAGACATGATGACAGACTAACCAGGGGAGAGCACTAGACATGATGACAGACTAAACAGGGAAGTGAACTAGACGGAGGATAAAAGCCGGGTAAGCCTGTGTGAAGAGGTGTGTCTTTAGTGTGGACTTGACATATGTGTATGTGTATGTGTATATGGACATATGTGTATGTGTAACACTATAGCTTCCGTCCCTACCTGGGCTCGAACCAGGGACCCTCTGCACACATCAACAACTGACACCCACGAAGCATCGTTACCCATCGCTCCACAAAAGCCACAGTCCCTGCAGAGCAAGGGGAACAACTACTTCAAGGTCTCAGAGCGAGTGACGTCACCGATTTGAAAAGCTATTAGTGCGCACCCCGCCAACTAGCTAGCCATTTGACATCGGTTACATATGGATTGTGAGGTTCTGACATGGAGAGAGAGGGAGTTGGGGGGTGCTAAGAGCACCTAAAATTGGAAGATGGGATCCTAATGTAAATATTCCTGTGTATGCACACTATGCCTTTGGTTGACTGACATGCTTTTTATGTGTTTTAGGGAAGTTTATTACAGTGGGCTGGGGGAAGAAAGAGACCCAGTTCCATGGCTCAGAGGGCAAGCACGCTGCCCAGAAGAAGACCATAGTAAGGAATATGATTCACCTTTCATCCTAAGAGCAGTTGAACTCTATTTAATGAAGGTCTCACTGTCTCGCCCCTCTCTGTGACAGGAGGTGCAGCCAGCCATGTCCTGGGACGACCGCAGGCCGAGGGTGACGTGGAGAGGAGATGGCCAGCTCTTCGCTGTGAGCTCTGTTTGCCCCCAGACTGGTGAGAATCAGTGTTTTTCACAAAAACAATTACTGTAAAAAGATAAATACTGTAGATTGTGTTGGTATCACATGCATTGCATATGTGTGATGTTTCAGGTGCCAGAAAGGTCAGAGTGTGGAACAGAGAGTGTGTCTTGCAGTCAACAAGTGAAACCGTCAACGGTCTGGAGCAGTCACTGTGTTGGAAGTAAGATCTCTGTGGAGAATCATTCAACATCTTTGACCACCTTGTTGTATTATGGTTTAGGGAACTTAAATACAATGCATACCACAACATGGTTTGCATGTGAACCTTATGGAACCAATGCCTTGTTTCAGACCGTCAGGTAGTTTGATAGCAGCCACACAGCGTCATCCTAACAAGCACAGTGTGGTGTTTATGGAGAAGAATGGGCTCCTACACGGGGACTTCACCCTGCCCTTTGGAAAAGAACAGGTCAAGGTCGGTCATTCAAATACTCTACACGAAAACTGGGCGATATGGACAAAAATCCATATTGCGATACATTTCCTGAATTGATGCAATAATGATAAATAGAACGATAGGTTTATAACATAAATGGTCTTCACAGTTTTTTAAATGTTTTATATTACCCTTAAAACTACTGCTACTGCTTTGAATGTTGTAGCTTTCAATTGTCCCATTTAACAACTAACCATATTAGCAAACTTATTTCATTTCAAACTTCACATTTCGCTAGGATAGAACCCCACAGTGGTGGTGTCATAATACGCATAAAACCTAGTGGTCAAATCGTTTTTCCACCATTCATTTTTCCCATAGGGGATTTTAGAAACGCTTAAAGTAAGGGCTGTGTTTCGTGTCGGCTGACCCTGGTGTGATGTTTTGATAACCATGTACATCTCTCTCGGACAAGGTGACTTTTCTCAATATATTCGGCACGATTTACTCTCAGATTTGAAAATACTATTTAGCCTTAAAGTAAGACAACATGCAAAACTACAAAATCTGTAAGCTCCTGCAGGTCATCTCCATGTGAGACCTTTGCAAACAGGTCTAGTGACAATTTAAAACTTGCAGAAGACAGTTCACAGAATTGTCCATTTTTAAGAAATGTAGCCAATTTATTCATTACTATATGTAGCTAACGTTAGATAGCTAATCCAAAGATTCCTACCTTTGCCTCGATTCGGCAGCCTCGTCCAGTTCATGGTATTTGTAGTTCTTTATGATGGTTACATTAGCAGCTAATTAGCATTTCATTTTTGGGGGGTAAATACAGGCAAAATATATTGATAAAAGTCACCTTGTCCAAGAGAGATTTACGTGGTTATGAAAACATCTCGCTAGGGTAAACCCTACACGGAACACAGGATTTTAGAAACACTTAAAATAAGGGCTAAGGGGAAACATTTATGGGGGGGAAATTATTGGAACCATTTCCCTGTTTGACCACTAGGTTTTATGGGTATTATGACTCATACTGTGATACTCGATACCTGTGGTAATGAACGATATCAGCAGTGCCTGCAATAAGTGGTCGGTGTCAGTGAATTTGGTTTATCGTCCCAGCTCTACTCAACACACTGATCTAGGATCAGTCTAGCATTTTGCTCCCAATGGTTCAGTTTAGGATTTGGGGAGGGAAGCTGATCCGAGATCTGTGTGACTGTTTCAGGTGAAGGCACTGCTGTGGAACAGCGACTCTACTGTGTTGGCTGTGTGGCTAGAGGACATGACACAAGAAGAGGGGGGCCAAGTCAACACATACAGTAAGATCTCTACCCATTACTCCCAGCATTATTTCATACATTTATAATATGGGTTAATCAGTATCTTTCAGTCAATGTGTTGCCTTTTTATTAAGCAGATTTTTTTTTATTGTAAAAGAATACTTTGGGATTTTGGCGATGAGGCCATGCATCTACTTACCCAGAGTCAGGTGAACTCGTAGATACTATTTTCATGTCATTATGTTTTGTGTGGACCCCAGGAAGATTAGCTGCTGCTTTTGCAACATAGCTAATGGGTATTCTAATTAAATACCAAATGTCTCTGTGTCCAGTATGAAGGAAGTTTGAGGTAGTTTTGAGAGCCAATGCTAACTCGTGTTAGCGCAATGGCTGAAAGTCTATGGGTACCTACTAGCATACTAACAGATACCCATAGACTTCCAGTCATTGCGCTAATGCTAGTTAACGATTGCGCCTGTTAGCAACTTACTTCATACCGGACACAGATGGAGACTACCGGACACAAATGGAGTCCACAAGTTCATCTGACTCTGGGGAAGTAGATAAGGGGCCTCATTGCCAAAATCCTGAAGTATCCCTTTAACTGATCTGGAGTGACATCCAGCATATTTTTATTTTATTTTTACCCCTGCCTCACTCCCTATCCGCCTCACTCCCTATCCGCCTCACTCCCTATCCTTCTCCCTCCCCCAGTTCAGCTGTGGACAGTAGGTAACTACCACTGGTACCTGAAGCAGAGCCTATACTTTGGCAGCGACCCCCAGAGGGCGCCAGCCGACGTGAGCTGGGATCCTGAGAGGCCCCTGGGGCTGCACCTGGTGACCCGAGGCTGGGCTAGCCTGACCTACGACTGGGGCTGGAGCACTGACCGCAGCCACGGGGAGGACGGGCAGGACAACGCTAACGTGGCTGTGATCGATGGAGGTGAGTCAGATAGGGACCTTCCAATATCTTTGAAATGCATCCTATCCGTCTGCATTCATGGAGGTGATCACTAATTTATAAGTGAGCGGATAGGTTAAAATATGGTTGCACCTCCCACTGCTTTCACTAATCTTAATCAAGTATTTCAAAGTATAGTGTTTGTGTGACTGTTTCTCTTTGTAGACAAGGTCCTAGTGTCGACATTTCGTCAGTGTGTGGTGCCCCCACCCATGTGTGCCTACGAGCTCCAGCTGCCTGCCCCTGTCAACCTGGTGACCTTCCACCGCCAGCCCCAGAGAACCAATGAGCTGGCAGCACTCACCGCCGACGGACACATCCTAGTCTATGGTCAAGGTGGGCCACCAGAAGCTTTGAGCATCTGCCCTCTCCTTTCTAATTGATCAGCCATCACTCTTCTCTCTCTTCACCCCTACTCTCTTGATGCATACACTGAGTATACCAAACATTAGGAACACCTTCATAATATTGAGTTGCCCCCCCCCCCCCCCCCCCCCCCACACCTTTTCCCTCAGAACAGCCTCAGTTCACCGGGGCTACAAGGTGTCAAAAGCGTAGGGATGCTGGCCAATGTTGACTCCAATTCTTCCCACAGTTGTGTCAAGTTGGCTGGATGTCCTTTGAGTGGTGGACAGCTCTTGATACACACGGGAAACTGTTGCGCATGAAAAACCCAGCAGCATTGCAGTTCTTGACACAAAGCGGTGCGCCTGGAACCTACTACCATACCCCGTTCAAAGGCACTTAAATCTTTTGTCTTGCCCATTCACCCTCTGAACGGCACACATACACAATTCTTGTCTCAAGGCAGATAAATCCTTCTTTAACCTGTCTCCTCCCCTTTATCTACACTGATTTGAAGTGGATTTAACAGGTGACATCAATAAGGGATCATAGCTTTCACCTGGTCAGTCTATGTCATGGAAAGAGCAGGCGTTCTTAATGTTTTGTACACTCTGTATATCTCTCTGACCTCTTTCCTCTTCCTTTTCATCTCTTTTCCCACTCACACTGTGCTGTTAATTAATTGTTAAGACAGGTACTGGGTACATAAATCCCAGCTACTTTTGTGTTTAATTCTGTTGTCTGTTCAGGTACTGGGGACCAGAGTGACCCTACTGCCAGAGTGGGAGGATTCCGATCTATCACACACGCTCCTCAGTTAAAGACTACCTACAGGTACAATCTGGACAGTCATTCCAAAGCTTTTTCATTTATGACCCTCACGCTAAAGTTGTATTGCGCCCTAACATTGTGGCTGTATTGTGTGCAGGGTTTTGTTGGATCAGGAGCTGCCCCTGGCTCTGCGTCTCCTGCTGTGGCTGAGGGGGGATGTGTTCCTGGGGGTGGGGGGCAGTGTAGAGGGGCCGTCCCAGTCCACGCTGCTTATCCTGGGACCCTCGGAGGCCCAGAGCCCCCAGTCAACCCTGGAGATCAAGTAAGAAAGAACAATAAATCACGACAACGCTGCTTTTTACCAACTGTCAGAAGGTCCCCCTAACTGTTTGTATCCCCAGGTCACGTGTGGAGGTTGAAGGTCACGTTATCAGCATGTGTCACAGCTCCAATACGGGCACAGTGGCCCTGCAGCTGGAGGATGGCCAGATCAGGAAGTTCCTCTGGGGTACGTGAACTACTTCCTGGGCTATGAGAATATTGTTTGTAGACTTGCTTGTGGAATTGAGCCAGCTATCATGAGATGTTTTCTATGCCTCCAGCATGAGCAGCCTTGTGTATGTCCCCAGATTCCCTGAAGCCTAGTGTGGTGAGCTGGCAGGACGCGACAGGCTACAGCATCAACTTCCCAGATCCCTGTGTGCAGACGGCCCTCTGTACTATAGAAAAGGTAAGGGTATAGTCCAACTGAATACTGCTGTCACCGAAAATCACTTACTATTATTTGCTGATTTGATAATATTGATTGTGCCAAAAGTACCTACCTCCTGGTCTCAAATCTAGGGGATTTCTTGTAATGTCAACAGGAGCATCTGCTGGGGCTTACAGACCGATCTCACCTGTTTGTTGACGACACAGAGGTAGGTCTGTTGTTTTACCTTGGTGATTCAGCACAAAGGCAGAGTTACCATTATGATTGATGTAAACACACTTATTACTTAAATGTAGCTGCTTGGCAGCCACATGTAATGCAAAGCCAGGTCATGTTAATTAGAAACAGTCAGCTTTATTGACCAATCTGGTTGTGTCACTGCCTCCCTCTGTTCTTCTTCCACAGGTGGCCTCCAACGTCTCCTCCTTCGTGGTCTACGATGACTTCCTGCTACTCACCACACACTCGCACACATGCCGCTGCCTCCGACTCAGCACACTCACTGTCAAAGGACTGCAGGTGGCCTTGGCTGCAGACGGAGGTCAGAATGACCAGAATGACGAGACTCTCCGCAGGGTGGAAAGGGGCTCCAGAATCGTCACTGTGGTCCCCCAGGACACCAGGCTCATCCTGCAGGTCTGAACTGTTCTGTCTGTCATAAAAACAGATTGCAATCCCAGATTATTTTACCTCATTGCGTTTACCCATATTGTTTGGCACTGCATCCCTGGTCGTGTTGATGGTGAGTATGACACGTGCGTGTCTGCAGATGCCTCGCGGTAACCTGGAGACCATCCACCATCGAGCGCTGGTATTGGCTCAGCTCAGAAAGTGTCTGGACAGTCAGAAGTTCCGAGAGGCCTTTGAGTGCATGAGGAAGCTGCGGATCAACCTCAACCTGATTTACGACCACAACCCCAAGGTTAGTAAGCCACCCATTCACTTCTCCTTCACCTTAACCCGTCTGACCTTCTGGTGTGGAATGGCACATACAAACTAGATGTCACAAAAACGGTTGTGTTAAATATCAAATGTGTCTACTCTAGCCAACAGTTCGCAGATACAGTGCGGGTAGGCTAGTCTACATGAGGTTATTATTGATAAGAGAGAGAATATTTTTATTTGTCAAATGGCAGTCAAGCATCGATCATCCTGCCACCAAATTAAGACCCTCAGTATTTAATGGAGAAGCTCATCGCCTTGCACTTTCACCACCCTGTGAAGTTCATTATCATTTATTTCGTCTGTAGCCTAATAACTTGTATGCTTTCCGGAGACGTAGTGGGAGGACCACAAACCATATCATCGCGTGACTGCAAGTTTAATTCTATATGATGTTCTTCTCTGGCAGGTGTTTTTAGAGAGCGTGGAGACCTTCCTGAGACAGCTAGACTCTATCAACCACATCAACCTTTTCCTCACAGAGCTCAAGTAATAACCATTTTTATTTTACAACAATAACAAACAACGGCCATTTTGTAATGTATAGGACATTTTAATGTGGAAGTTTTATTCTTTTTTGATTTTACAGAGAGGAAGATACCACTACGACAATGTACCCATACCCATCGAATGCTACAGGCCAGTCAGCGCCCGGGGCTTGTGGGAAAAAGGTTGATATTGTTTGTGATGCGCTACGCTGCACCATGGAATCTATGGACCAACACAAGTGAGTGCGCTCTTGATACAGGTTATTCTTTTTGTCAATGAAAACCAATACAATTTGATTTGTATAGTCTCTATTTACAGAACATTTTAACTAGCATTGTACTCAAATCGTGTTTCCTTTACGCTTCATTTTGAGTGTAATATTGTCATTATCACCCACAGGTACTGCCTGTCTATCTTGACGTCACATGTGAAGAAGACTGTTCCTGAGCTGGAGGTTGCCCTGCAGAAAGTCCACGAGCTTCGAGGTAAAACGGTCACAAAGCAGATCAGCAAGAGCAATACGAAATTGTTAACAAGATATCTGAAAATCCATGTGTTTGTGTGTATTTGTAGTGAACCCACCCGGTGCAGCCAACGCGGTGAGTGCGGAGGAGGCTCTGAAGTACCTGTTGTTCCTAGTCAATGTCAACGAGCTGTATGAACACTCTCTGGGCACCTACGACTTTGACTTGGTCCTCATGGTAGCTGAGAAGTCCCAAAAGGTCAGTGACAGAAGAATGGTACTGCAGGTAAACCGTACTTAATACAGTGCCTTGCGAAAGTATTCGGCCCCCTTGAACTTTGCGACCTTTTGCCACATTTCAGGCTTCAAACATAAAGATATAAAACTGTATTTTTTTGTGAAGAATCAACAACAAGTGGGACACAATCACGAAGTGGAACGACATTTATTGGATATTTCAAACTTTTTTAACAACTCAAAAACTGAAAAATTGGGCGTGCAAAATTATTCAGCCCCTTTACTTTCAGTGCAGCAAACTCTCTCCAGAAGTTCAGTGAGGATCTCTGAATGATCCAATGTTGACCTAAATGACTAATGATGATAAATACAATCCACCTGTGTGTAATCAAGTCTCCGTATAAATGCACCTGCACTGTGATAGTCTCAGAGGTCCGTTAAAAGCGCAGAGAGCATCATGAAGAACAAGGAACACACCAGGCAGGTCCGAGATACTGTTGTGAAGAAGTTTAAAGCCGGATTTGGATACAAAAAGATTTCCCAAGCTTTAAACATCCCAAGGAGCACTGTGCAAGCGATAATATTGAAATGGAAGGAGTATCAGACCACTGCAAATCTACAAAGACCTGGCCGTCCCTCTAAACTTTCAGCTCATACAAGGAGAAGACTGATCAGAGATGCAGCCAAGAGGCCCATGATCACTCTGGATGAACTGCAGAGATCTACAGCTGAGGTGGGAGACTCTGTCCATAGGACAACAATCAGTCGTATATTGCACAAATCTGGCCTTTATGGAAGAGTGGCAAGAAAGCCATTTCTTAAAGATATCCATAAAAAGTGTCCTTTAAAGTTTGCCACAAGCCACCTGGGAGACACACCAAACATGTGGAAGAAGGTGCTCTGGTCAGATTAAACCAAAATTGAACTTTTTGGCAACAATGCAAAACGTTATGTTTGGCGTAAAAGCAACACAGCTGAACACACCATCCCCACTGTCAAACATGGTGGTGGCAGCATCATGGTTTGGGCCTGCTTTTCTTCAGCAGGGACAGGGAAGATGGTTAAAATTGATGGGAAGATGTATGGAGCCAAATACAGGACCATTCTGGAAGAAAACCTGATGGAGTCTGCAAAAGACCTAAGACTGGGACGGAGATTTGTCTTCCAACAAGACAATGATCCAAAACATAAAGTAAAATCTACAATGGAATGGTTCAAAAATAAACATATCCAGGTGTTAGAATGGCCAAGTCAAAGTCCAGACCTGAATCCAATCGAGAATCTGTGGAAAGAACTGAAAACTGCTGTTCACAAATGCTCTCCATCCAACCTCACTGAGCTCGAGCTGTTTTGCAAGGAGGAATGGGAAAAAAATTCAGTCTCTCGATGTGCAAAACTGATAGAGACATACCTCAAGCGACTTACAGCTGTAATCGCAGCAAAAGGTGGCGCTACAAAGTATTAACTTTAGGGGGCTGAATAATTTTGCACGCCCAATTTTTCAGTTTTTGATTTGTTAAAAAAGTTTGAAATATCCAATAAATGTCGTTCCACTTCATGATTGTGTCCCACTTGTTGTTGATTCTTCACAAAAAAATACAGTTTTATATCTTTATGTTTGAAGCTTGAAATGTGGCAAAAGGTCGCAAAGTTCAAGGGGGCCGAATACTTTCGCAAGGCACTGTAGTTACCCTGATGAAGCCATTTGCTGCAGAAACTTTGAGGGACGATCACTGCAAATGGAGAAAACGCCGCTACTTTAATTTATTTTCATGGGTATTAAAGATGAATTATCTGTTGCCCTCCCAAACATTCAAGGACCCCAAAGAGTACCTTCCCTTCCTGAATATGCTGAAGACTCTAGAGCCCAACTACCAGCGCTACACCATCGACAAACACTTGAAGAGATACAGGAAGGCCCTGCACCACCTCAGCAAGTGTGGTGAGTGTGTAATGCAATAGCCCTCAGCATTTCATTAAGAGGACAATTACATAATTGAAATGAATGACCTAGACTGGGTGTGTTTTTTGTTGTTGTTTTTGTACCAGGTGAGGAGCACTTCACCGAGGCCCTAAATCTGGTGAAGGACCAGAGGCTGTATAGTGAAGCCCTGGGGCTCTATCCAACAGACAGCCCTCAGTACAAGGTAATGCATTCTCACACATTACTAAATAAGTAGCCACACTGTGTGCTACTGTTATGTCTCTGACCTCCCAACCCTGACCTCTAACCTCTGTCCAGGCCTTGAGCTGTGCCTACGCTGAGTACCTGGTGGAGCAGCAGCAGGCGGAGCAGGCAGGGTTGTTGCTGTGGCGCTGCGGCGAGGCGGTCCGCGCTCTCCAGGCCTTCGTGGGCAGTGCCAGCTGGAGGAACGCCCTCTGTGTGGCAGAGCAGATCCCCCTTCCACCCGACCAGCTGGCACTGCTGGCTAGGGACCTGGCAGGTACTGTCCTACCGACGTCCTGGCACTCAGCGCCAACACATGAAGTCTTAAAGTTGTGTTGTCGATTCAAAACGTGTTGCTCATTTGGTTTCATATTTCCCCCTATTGTTTCAGAGAAACTGATAGAGCTCAGAAGATATACGGAGGCAGCCATATTGTTGGAGCAGTATGCTAAGGACTGTGAGGAGGCCATCTCGGCTCTGATCACAGGTGCAGTCTGGGAAGAAGCACTTCGACTGGTGAGTTAACAAGATGGCCTCCATCGTACAACATGCTCTACAAACTCCTCCCAAGACAAAATGACATTGTCTTTTGTCTGTTCTAGGTGTATTTGTACAACAGACAAGACATCATTGAAACAAACCTCAAACCAGCTCTCTTGGAAGGTAAAACCCCAATTTTTCATTGGTGAATTTAAATGCTCTTCATGATAGTGCTAATGATGTTTCAGTGTGCAATATATTTGTTATTTGTGATCTTTATGGCACCAAATGTATATACATTGGTTTTATGAACACTGTTTTCTTAAGCATGTAGTTCTCAGACCTCCTACCTGGAAGCTCAGAGGGTGATGTTCATTCGTCACAAAACCCGTCTGGCCGTGGTACGGGAGCTTAAGGAAAAGGCCAGGCTGGAGTTACTGGGTAAACCAGCATTACTTACACACATATCATTTTTGTAATAGCTTAAGGGGCTTTGAGAATGGGCTTGTCCATGTTATACTGACGTGCCTCCCTCTCTTTGTTTCCCTTTCTCTCCCTTGTTCTGTCTCCCTCTCTCATTCAAGATGAGGATGTCCCAGACTGTCCAGAGGCAGAGCTCTACTCAGAGGCCAGTAGTGTGATGTCCGGCAGCCGTGCCGGGTCCAAGTACTCACATAGTAACTCCCGCATCTCCTCGTGAGTCAGCCCTTTACACATCTGTATGAATTGCATGAAATACCTAGTGGGGGGTGGATGTGGGGTTGGGACTTGGTAGTAAGATGTCGGTAGTCTCAGTATGAGATAGGAACTAACCTCTGTCTCTTAGGAGGTCGTCTAAGAATCGCCGGAAGGCTGAGCGCAAGAAGCTGAGTCTGAAGGAAGGGACCCCCCTAGAGGACATGGCTCTGCTGCATGCCCTGGCAGAGATCATCCACTCTGTGGACAAGATGAGAGGTAGGAGACGCACGTTCTTGTTGATAGGTAGAGTCATGTGGGCAGGTCCTGTGTGATTGACAGTGTTATGCTCTGCCCCTGCAGAGGAGGTGCACAGCCTGCTGAAGGGCCTAATGCTGTTCCAGTTTGACGGACAGGCGGGGAGGCTGCAACAGGCCTATGGGGAGGCTCTCCAGATGATTGAGGTGGCCCTTCCTGAGGTGTGGCAGGAGGGTCTTCAGCAGAGTCAGGCTCCGGTGAGAGAGAGAGACACACACACACACACACACACACACACACACACACACACACACACACAGGCTTGTTCTTAGGAGTTAATTTAACCTGTGTTTTAATTTTGTTCTCCAGATTACCGGTCCTAACTCCACAGCCAACAGCATCATGGCTTCATTTCAACAGCCAAGACCCTCATCAACCCAAGGTCCGTTTTAGTAGTATTATCCTATTTATTACTATTGAACATACACAATTTACTCATTTGTTTAGTAATATTAGGTGCTAAAATCAAATGTTCGTATTCCCTTTTTTAGTTTATTAATATAGTATACACGTTTCCTCTTTGCAGATTCAGAGACTCCCCCACCCCCAAAGATGAGAAATGGTGTCAAGTGGAAGCTGAGTATTTTGAAGTAGCTTTTTGTCATCGCTGTTTTCATCTGGTTTCTTCTTTTAACTGTAAAGCTATCTTATCACGTAACCTGTTAATAAAGATGTATACTGGATTTTCTTGTAACTCTTGTATGACTAAAGCATGATCAACAGAGCTGTCAAATGTTCTCACAATATAATGTTGGTAATGGATATGGAATTATTAATACTGTCAGAGATATGGAAACGGCAGGCAGTCAGTTCATAGTTCATTTACTGTTTCATTTGCCAACCTTAAAGGCACATTGATAAGTAGCTTTCAGAAACATTTTCGATAAATGACAAAGGGCCCTTTCTCCTCATAGTCTTTCCTCCGAATCCAAAGTGACTGGAAAGAGGACAGGGAGGCAAGAATTGAACCTCCAAGCCACACAGTGTTTTGACGCTCCTGGGATGCCACAATGGTAGTCCCACCACATGGTGCTATCTGGTTGAGCTCGCTCTGCAGCCGTTCAGGAAGACCACTGAACATTGTGGAGCCGCCACATATTAGGATATTCTGTAGCATGTCACTCTTCAATCTGATGTCACATTTATTGATACAGTTCATGACCATAATAGGAAGTCCTGGCTCACGGGATCCAATCAGATTTGGTTGGAATAGCACCTCTGGACAAAGAGAGCGCTCATTTCCCAATGAGATATAATTCCCATCTGGAAGCTTGTATTGCACCATGTCACAAACTCTTAATTCAATGTCTATATCAGGGGCTACATAGCAACATTTTGCCTTGATGTCATCCATTAGGCCCAATTTGTCAAAAGAAAACCCTTTTCCAGACTCCTGCAGTAACTTCTGCAAGTAAAGGTCAAGGCTTCGTCCTGCATATTCTGCACGACAGGTGTAACTTGGCATGTAGTGGCCGTCATCAATGGGAACTGCGTAAGAGCATCCATGCCCGCATTCCAAAACCAGTCCGCTAGTTCTGCCATAGGAATACATGGATAAAACGGACTGGTTTTCAATAAACATTGCTGGAGTGTTGAAGCTCTCGAACATGATTTCGGCGAGTTTTTCTCTGTTGGTGGTCGGACTAAGAGGAGGGTCACACAAAAGCACGGCGTGCTCCTCGCTTGGGATACCCAGCGTTTTGAACGAGTATTCCCACAGTCTCTCCATTGCATCCCATTCTGTTACTATGCCGTTATGCACCGGGTTGACGTGGGATATGTCTAGTGTTTCTAGAATTTCCCTCCCCACATAGCCGTGCTTGTAATCCAAGGGGCCTTTCCGCGCCAAACCCACAACACTGGGAATTACGCAGGAGGGCGCATCTGCCCCAGCAAACCCAGTTTTCAGGTATCCTGTACCGACATCGATGACTACCGCCTTGGTGCACTTCACGATACCCTTCGCCTTTGGACTCGACTCCTCTTCATCAAGCTCTGTTTTCGGTTTAGATGATTTGGATGTCTTCTTCAATTTAGGGTTATCCGGAGAGGTGTTTTTTGACTTCGAATACTTTTTCTTTTCCTGACTGTTCCCTTCATTCACTCTGATCAACTTTGCGACTTTTGCAGGACCCTCACTTGGAAGAATGGGATCCACAAAAGTGTCGTTATCCATATTTTTACTTCAAGGTGTAGGCCATAACTGTAACATGCAAAAACCAAAAGCGCTACGTCCTGAACTGTGTCCCGACAGTTTTGAAGCGCCAGGATGATGCGCATTCAATCACTGTGTTACCTTTGTGACGTAATTGATCGTAGTAATAGTACACGTAATTTGGAATGCATATGTACGGAACAGTCAGAAACGAGAAGAGTAGCTGCAGATCGCTAATCTGGGTACCAGTCTTTTTAGCTCATATTCCACCCCTTGCCAGAGACTGGCCTTTTGGCAATATAAACGTTCAGTATGCAAACAGGTTTACGGCGCAGTTGCTGTTTGGTAGTTGGAAACAACATTCATATTTTCCATGACAATGTTATGGAACAACAATACCCTAGTCAAAAAATCCTATATGATTAGCGATTTTTTTCCAATCGAATCCTATAGGGTTTTGTGTCCCCTGTATCAGAATCCTATTGGACTACTTTTTTTTATTTTTTTTAAAACTTTTTTTACGAGTTCACTCCCAGACAGTCCTAGCAAAATTCTTTCTTGAGAAATTGCTCTTTGCTAAGAATCTATTTTTGTTTCTCTTTGACCATTTTTAATTGAAAATAATCACAGTAATACCCTTTACTGACTTTACAGTATGTATAGCCCATAATGTTGTTTTTTTAGAGCCCAGTCCCGTTTTAACCACGTTCTTGCCAGGATGAGCCTTTTATATCTCCTGTCTCCTGGCAAGTGTAGGAGTGGGCCAATGTGGGTGGATGTCTATTTTAATAAATCAATTGACTATACACCATTCACAAATAGATCTATTATACATTTGTTTTAGGCAGGTCCTAAGAAACAATTTAGGCTATAAAACTAGTCAAATGTATTTTCAAACGAATAGAATGGCATATTTTGAGTTTGTTACTGGTCTGTCAACACACATTTTGCCCTATGTTATAGTGCGCTAAGAATATAATGAAATATAAAATACAAATATTTTCCCAGCACGACATGCGAGATATAAAACGTGATATTTTGAAACCGAGCCCACCCAAGGCAAGCCCGTGCTATTTTGATCCACGTTTGATCTATTTTCTACCCTCTTGCCTTGTTAGGGAGCTGGCATAGGGTCTTACATGGAGAGTATCTTCGTCATGATACCCATAGAAAATAATATCAATCCAAATTGTCAACAGCATTAAGTCTCGTGTTCATACTTCACAAACTCCGCAGGATTTTGGAGTTGCCGGCGATCGAGCAAAAATAATAGGCCTACACTTAATTTAGGCTACATTATTACATGCTAAATGTTTCTGATCAGTAACAGATGAACTATACCACCTCCACTTATTTGCCCAGCCAGAGATCTAAACAAATATACAGATGGAGATTCAAACAATATGACATGAAGACTAGTCACAGGCTTTTGGTTGGGAGTGGGAGTGGGCCTAGGCTACTAAACGACTGCAAGTGAAGAGCAAAATAACCCACTTGTTAAATTACGTAACATGCTGGCAAAATGTTCTGTTCGGTGTTGATAAATGAGCCATCTAGACAAGATTACATTTCTACAGCCTGATTGTAGCCTAACCAATAGCAGAGATTCAGTGAAAAGAAGAGTCAGACATTGATTTATCAAGACCCCACGCTTGTCTCAAAGCAGCATGAAACGGTTGATCACACGTGGGTAAACTTGCTTCTATCATATATCATCTGGATGCCTTTGGGAGTTTCAGTAAGCAACAATTTTCCTTCAATTGCATAAACCTACTTTATTCCAGTGCATGTGGTGGGCTATGTGAAGATATGGGAGTAGTGACATGCCTTGCAAAGTTTAGAATTTCCAGGATGATTGTAGTAACAGGCGGTGTCCAGCAATGCTAGGCTTTTAAACACATGCAATTCTACTCACTTTGCCATAGGGCAGAGAAAGATGCAGTTTTACAAAACAATTTCTAAATATACCCATTTTGCCATGTGGTGGAGAGAGCCTTTTGCAGTTTTGTACAAATGTTCTGCATTTCTACACATTTTGTAATGACTGAGTGAGGATGAATAACAAAATCAATGGGGCCCCTGGAGACATACCCTGTTGGTATTTGGCCATGATTACTAAGACTAAGACTAAATTTCACCTGGCAAATTCTATTCTTACTCAATAGTAAGTTGAGACTCCGACTGAGGCCCCCTACGGCCGCTTACATCAGGAACCGGCCCTGCAGATTGCAATCATGCAGTAAACATTCCATCCGAGGACATTAATCATGTTTAGAAGTTCTATTGATAATCATTAAAAATGTTTGATTGCATGTAAATTAAAGAGTTGTATTGGTAATTTTGTATTGGGTTTAACAACTGTTCAAAACAAGTACCAAAAGTAAGTTCACAGCCTCTGCTTGTCAGGAAACAAAGAAAACACATACCTGATCAAATATCTTTAATGGGACAGACAAGAAATAGTACATGACAATCCATACGTAATAGCAATAACACATGCATTTCACATCTAGGAACACACAGCAACACATGAAAAGGTTATATCTGATCGGGGAAATACAAAAATCAACATGAGTCATTCACCAGAGACAAATGAAAGCCCTTTCCATTTCTTGCTGTGCAGTAACACAAGCAATTGTTGACCTGACTGACAAATGAGGCAAAATACCCAACCAGATGTTATTGGAAGAAAAAAAAATCCTATAAAAAAATATTTACATAAAGAAAAGTTTGTATTAAAAAAAGGTATGTCTAAAGCCCATGCCTGCACTCCCATTACCCCAGTGTTTCCCCTAGCTACACTTTCTGAGGCGTAGCACAGGTGCCCCAAAACAGCAACACATACTGCCAATTTGAATAAATTGGGGCCCAAAATATTTTAGTCTGAACAAAAAGAGCTAGATGGGAGTCACTACCTGGTCCGCCTAAAGTGATGGTAGAGGAAACACTGCAGCATCCCATGGGAAAAGCAGCTGGCATGCTGATGAAGGGGGCTTGTGGGGTTAAGGTATACGCTCAGGGTTTCCAGAGCTTGAGTAGGCCGTCCTCACTGTACGTGGAGATTAGGTTCTGATGGGGGTGGTGGGCGATGCCAATCACATCCTTCTCATGGACCTGGGATGGGGGAGACAAGAGTTTATGATGAGACAAAAGTCCAATACAAACTTTAGGCCAGGGGGTAGGCAACTAGATGATCGGAGTAAACTGCAAATTGACCCCGTCCCTCCAAAAAGCCTTTGGGGGTGTGTCCCCCCAAAGATCTCTGGGCTGCCTGTTGCCGACTCCTGCTTTAGGCTATAGTTCATTGTAATTGTGCCAGGATTGGCTAACATAAATTTTGATTTACGTGCATAATCCTGACTAAATTGACAACTCCTATTTTTATCATTGAGAAATAAGTTTTAACCAGGCTTGGGGTTGATTGTTTTTAATTCACATGATTTGGAATAAACATACTGTTAGGGTTCTCTCCAGCTTGCCGGTGACTGTGCTGAAGCAGTAGAGCACAAAGTCCTCTCCTACACAGTATATCCACTCGCCACGTGGAGACAGTGTACAGCAGACAAAGTCTCCTCCCTCCCTCTTACCAGAGCTGAAACTTCTCACAATCTGGAGGACAAAAGGGGAATAAGGTCATACCAATATCATTTTTTTAATATTCAAAATTAATACTTCATATTCATTTTTTTTAAATGAAAAGTGACCGTAAGTGGTCAAGTTAAGTCCTGACCTGGCCCTGCATGTTCATGATGACAACAGTGTTGGAGCGGTTGCACACCACAAAGTGCTCTGGGTTCTTGGGCAGAAGGATGACGTTGTTGACTGTGATGTCGGTGCCGGCCGAGGTGCCCAGGGACTTGAAGGTGTTAGTGCATTCTGTGGTCTTCATGTTCCACACCTGACAGGAGATTCACACAAGTGTTAATCAAAATCCATCAACATATATTCTGCTGGAAATGCAGGTACACAGGACATACCAAGTCAAAATACAGTCAAAATACAGTATTATGGGACTGTTGGCTTCTAGCAGCCTTTTGCAGAGTGGGGGTTCATACCTTCACAGTGCCGTCAGAGGAAGCGCTGATGATATGGTGGCCGTCAGGTGTGAATGTCGCTTCATTAACAAATGAGGAGTGTCCTCGGAACTCTTTCAACGACTTGCCCGACTTCAATCCGTGAACCCTATGGAACGCAAAAACATCAAAGTTATGGTTCCTTGGTGACCACTGTTCTATAGGCAGGAAAAACAAAGAGAAACCATGAGAGAAAGAGGGCTTCATGTGTGCAGGTCACCTGATGGTCTGGTCGAAGGAAGCACTGAGCAGCTGGCTGCTGTCCTTGCAGAAACTGAGGCACGTGACACCTTTACTGTGGGCGCGCTCAAAGCGCCGCAAGCACTGACCACTCTGGATCTTCCACACCTGTCAGAGGAGAAACGAGGTAGCGAAGGTAGTGCGAGTATCCACTCAACCCAATGCAAGAGTTTGAACATTAAAAAGTTGAGGGGAAAGTGACATTCCTATAGTGCCGGTAGAGACCTTTATTTTGCCGTCCTGGGCCCCTGTGGCCAGCATCTCTGTGTCCCTGCTGAAGCACATACACAGCACTGCATCATCCATCATCATGAAGTTATCCTGCGCCTGGTACTTGAGATCCTATCACACACACACACACATTTGATAAGGTCATCTTATTAAAACTCCACCAAGGCAGTAAAAGGGTATTTTGAAAACTTCATGAATTGAAATCAAGTGTATTTTCCCAAATCAGAGTATCAATTGGTGTTAGATCACACACGCACCTTTCTGATTTTGCCAGTGGTGAAGTTCCAGACCTCGATAAAACCATCCACTGATCCTGTGACTAAGTACTGACCATCAGGGGAGAAGCGGGAACACTCCACGTGGGACTTCTGCCCAAACTAGTAAGAATAACACTGCATTATGATGACACCCAAGCAGAACTCCTTGTTCTTGTTTTCATGCATTGTGTTTTTATGCATAATTTAATTAAAATGTTACATAACCAAGCCAGTACCATTGAGATACAACAATCTCTGTTGAAAAAAAGACGAGGCCAAGGGCAAGCATCAAAACCACCCTTACTAATAAACACTGGCAATACCATAGCTGGACATACAGTACCTTGATGTGTCTAGTGAGCTGTGTGGGGAAGCGCTCCTCCTCCACGTCCTTCACGGCTGCTTTGCCCCTGAACAGGTCAATGGTCATACCTGGGGGCAGGAGACCCTGGTGCTGTTGCCATTTTAGGGACTGAGAGACAGAGATGGTGGTTAAAATACTAATCTGCATAATATTATCCTGGTCGTAGATCAGACTATGTGCTGAATTAACATGAAAATACCATATATTCCAGGTGTATAGGAACATGTCACCCACCTGTCCCAGCAAGGCCATGAGACGGGAGGGGGGCACCACGCTGACCTCCCCGGCCAGGGCCTGGGCGATGGCCACCCGTCGTTTCTCCTTACTGCTGCCATCTGGGTAGGCCTGGAGGACACAGAGGGAGGAGAGCACACAGACACTGAGCAATGACACAAACACAAGACCGCAGGAACTCTGAAGTCAAAACACTATAGGACATTTATTAATGCTATATTTCAGGAGAACACGGGTGAAGGTTATTTTTGGTGTTCAATTAAAGATGTTCAGGCATACAATAGAGGCACAGACATAACCAGACAACCTGGAAATAATTTATACTGAGTTATATCTCCCCTATACACGGAGTGAACTCACCTCTCTGGGGTCAAAGTAGGAGCGAGCCAGCAGGTTCTCCAGGTGAATGTACCTCTCTGGTTGCGTCTGCTTCAGCATGATCATGGGGTCTGTTTGCCTTAGCAAAGACCTGGCTGCTCCCAACTCTCTCAACTCAATGAGCTCCAACACCACCTAGGGCACACAAACGCACTTTACAAAAAAACAATGACATTGCAGCAGAGCTAGCTAGAAAAGAACGTTCTGGTGCATACGAATTCCAAATACAACACGACAACGTTTTACCTGTTCATACAAGTCTATCAAAGTCTTGTCAGGGAGCTTGAGGGACTGAATAGCTTGCAGCACAGTATCCCAATGGCCACTGTTGATGTCTGCCACGAAACTCTCGATACTGTCCACAGTGTTCAAAGACACCGTGGTCTCTTCCTGTAGGGTGGTCAATGTCCGGTGCAGATTGTTCTCTTTCAGGTACTGCATTATCAGACGAATCACGCTGCAAAATCATGGGACACTCCATCAAGGCATGTCATATTTTGACGCAAGACAAGTTCTATCTAATCGTGTTCGCTTGCAAGCCAGTTAGCTAATTTAGGCGTTCTGACAGGCTAACGTTAGTATTAGTTAGCTAAGACTATTACAGCTACATTAAAAAGATCACTGGTGGGTACAAAAACACTGAAACATAGCTACCTAGCAGGCAAGTTATGTTAGCTTAGGTAGCTAACGTTTACTGGATACAAGCTGCTTGCAGGTTGAGGTAGGCCTCAACTGAGTTTAGAGCTGCCACGTGAACCATAATAAATAAACAAAACATTCAGCCATTTACAGTTGTGCAAATATGAATAGCTATAATACTTACTCGGCTGATTCCACCTCCAAAGACATGACTAAATCACCAAAAAGTAGATCGCTGTGAGTAGAGAAATCAGCGCAAAGGCAAACTAGGAACGAACAGTCGTTGAAGTGGGCGGAGTTTCCAGCAGTAGTAGACTAGAAATATATTTTCAAAATAAAAGTAGATTCACGTCAATAACGTCTGTAGTCGACTACATGCATCAACCAATGCTTGTGTGTGACGCCATCGTCTTTCGACTGATAGATTGCTATGTCATATGATGTGGTTAGCTGATACGTAAAATACCTATCCAGTTGTTGTAAGATCTGGTGGGCGGCAGCAACGTCTGGGCAGCAGGGGAACATGACCTGTATGTAGGCCCAGGCAGGGCCCTAATGGCGGTTTATTCAGGGCTGTGTTCAGTACGAAAAAAACGTAGTGGAACTTTCAATTAAATGCGGGAACGGGGCTTGGGCTGTTGGTTCAAAATGCATGCTGCCCTTTGATGCTGCATTCATAAACAAGTGGGAAGGTGGTAATTACCAGTTGATGAAGTCGTAAATACCAGTTGGATGCATTCAAGTGCTTTGAACTCGTTGAGAAACGCCGATTGGCTAATGGCCAACAAGCTGCGTCAACCATGAACTAAAAGTACGGTTATCATGCTTGTAAACAAAAAAACATGAATAGATTACTTTTTGTAAATACTGTTTTGTAGTTGCATTTAACTTCCAAAAATCCTGTTATAGAGGTAATTTCCTTAGTAGGTGACATCAGAGATCACCCCGCCACACCCACCAAATGGGTCAAATGTACCTCAAAGTCTGTTCAAGAACATTGAAGAATGCTTTGAGGAAACATGTTGTTCAGTACAATGCATTATGCAACATAGCAAACGTTCAATCAAATTGGACGCACCCCAGGTAGGCTACTGCATCTACACAGGCAGCCCAATTCAATTGTTTTCCCCCCATTAATTGGTAGTGTAATGGGGTGGTGTATGCATGCACCTTAAATTGGATGCGATATGCCAACCAAATCTCAAAAAAGAAGAAGCAGTGCTTGCATTTTTATCGTAACATGGACGGCCTCCCGGGCATAACAATACTCAGTCGGGTATAAATATAAAGAGAAATATAAAGTATGTGGACACCTGCTTGTCGGATATCTCATTCCAACATCATTGGCATTAATATGGAGTTGGTCCCTCTGTTGCAATAACACTCTTCTGGGAAGGCTTTCCAGTAGATGTTGGAAAGTAGCTGCTGGGACTTGCTTCCATTCAGTCACGAGCATTAGTGAGGTTGGGCACTGATGTTGGGTGATTAGGCCTGGCTCGCAATCGGCGTTCCAATTCATCCCAAAGGTGTTCGATGGGGTTGAGGTCAGGGCTCTTTGCAGGCCAGTCAAGTTCTTCCACACCGATCTCAACAAACCATTTCTGTATGGACCTCACTTTGTGCATGGGGGCATTGTCATGCTGAAACAGGAAAGGGCCTTCTCCAAACTGTTGCCACAAAGTTGGAAGCACAGAATCGTCTAAAATGTCATTGTATGCTGTAGCGTTAAGATTTCCCTTTACTGGAACTAAGGGGCCTAGCCCGAACCATGAAAAACGGCCCCGGACTATTATTCCACCCACACCAAACTTTACAGTTGGCGTTATGCATTGGGTCAGGTAGCGTTCTCCTGGCATCCGCCAAACCCAGATTCGTCTGTCAGACAGCCAGATACTGAAGTGTGATTCATCACTCCAGAGAACGCGTTTCCACTGCTCCAGAGTCCAATGGCGTTGAGCTTTACACCACTCCAGATGATGCTTGGCATTGCACATGCTGATCTTAGGCTTGTGTGCGGCTGCTCTGCCATGGAAACCCATTTCATGAAGCTCCCAACAAACACTTATTGTGCTGATGTTGCTTCCAGAGGCAGTTTGGAACTCGGTAGTGAGTGTTGCAACCGAGGCCAGGCGATTTTTATTATTCTTTAAAAAAAAAGGTTTTTATTTATTATTATTATTTTTACGAGCTTCAGCGCTCTGCGGTCCCGTTCTTTTATGTCTAGCACTTCGTGGCTGAGCTGTTGTTGCTCCTCGAAGTTTCCACTTCACAATAACAACACTTACTGTTGACTTGGGCAGCTCTACAGGTGAAAGAAACACACACCTATTTCGGCGAGGTGCTAGCTAGGGGAGTGGAACACTTTTAAAAAATAAAAGAAAGCCGCACACTCTAGGAGCTCAGATGCAAAAATATTAATGTTCAACATTTCAACAGACAAGCTGTCTTCAGGGTATAATGACAAACACTGCGGGATGACTCATTTATATGGTGTCAAAAGACACACAGGTGTCTGTAATCATGGCCGGGTGTGGCCGGATATCATTGGTTAAATCTCATATATTAAAATAGCATACATAAAACATAAATGGATAGTGTACGATCATAGATACAATTTGGATACATAAGCCTACAAACATTTACAATGAATAGCAAAATCACAATCATCACAAGAATGGCTTCAGATCAAAGTCTACGTTGAGACCGAAGGGAGCAAGGGTCTTTAAATTAAAGATCCAGGAGGCCTCTCGTTTCAACAATAAATTGTCGAGGTCACCCCCTCTCCTAGGGAGGGTGACATGTTCGATGCCAATATAACGCAGAGACGAAAATCGAGTGGTTTTCTTCCAAAAAGTGGGCCGCAACTGGGTAAGTCGAGTTTTTGCACCTAATGGTGCTAGGATCCTCCGAGATACATACTTTTAATTTGCGCTTTGTTTTACCCACATCGTTTTTACCACAAGGACAAGTTATAAGATAAATAACGGTCTTAGTGGAGAACATGATAACACCTTTGATTGGGATCTGTTTCCCTGTTTGGGGGTGTTTGAAGGATCTACATTTATAAGTGCCATTGCATTGAGCACAGCCATTACATTTGTAGTTTTCATCCAGTAGGGGCGCAAATACACATTGTGCAGGGATATCTTGGTGGTGGTAAAGAGTTTACCAATTGATCTCTGAGGTTTCTGCCTGCACTCGGCGGTCCTGTTCTTGTATGACCTACCACTTTTTGACTGAGTCGTTGTTGCTCCTAGATGTTTTCACTTCAAAATAACAGCACTTACTGTTGAGTGCTCTAGCAGGGCAGAAAGTTGACAAACTGACTTGTTGGGAAGGTGGCATCCTGTGACGGTGCCACGTTGAAAGTCACTGAGCTCTTAAGTAAGACCATTCTACTGTCAATGTTTGTCTATGGAGTATGCATGGCTGTGTGCTTGGTTTTATACACCTGTCAGTGAGGGGTGTGGATGAAATAGCCAAATCCACTCATTTGAAGGGGTGTCCACATACTTTTGTGTGTATAAATATAGTGGCTATGGGATGTATAGACAATACAGACAGTATATGGATAGAATATGTAATTTATCTGAAGAATAGTATATGTACAGCAATAGTTAAATAGGATAGGCCTTGACTAGAATACAGTATATACCTGGGTAAACGGTATGTAAACATTATTAAAGTGACCAGTTTTCCTTGATGATGCACATAGGGCAGCAGCCTCTGAGGTGCATGGTAGAGTAACTGGGTGGTAGCCGGCTAGTGACAGTGACTAAAGTTCAGGGCAAGGTACTGGGCTGAGGCCGGCTAATGGTGACTATTTAAGTCTGATGGCCTGGAGATAAAAGCTGTTTTAAATTCTCTCTGTCCCAACTTTGATGCACCTGTACTGACCTCGCCTTCTGGAGGGCAGGCAGTGTGTCCACGGTTGCAGACGGTGCAGTTTCAGTACCAGGCGGTGATACAGCCAGACAGGATGCTTTCAATAGTACATCTGTAAAAGTTTGTGAGGGTCTTAGGGGACAAGCCAAATTTCTTCAGCCTCCTGATGTTGAAGAGGCGCTGTTACACCTACTTCACCGCACTGTCTGTGTGGGTGGACTGTTTCAGATTGTCAGTGGTGCAGACAAACTTTAAGCTTTTCACCTTTTCCACTGCGGCTCTGTTGATGGGGACGTGCTCTCTCTGTTGTCTCCTGAAGTTCACAATCAGCTCCTTCATTTTGTTTTCCTGGCACCACTCTGCCAGGGCCCGTCGCCATTGGTAGTCATGTTTCATTTGAGAAGACCTGTTTCATTTGAGAAGACCTGTTTCATTTGAGTAGGCTAGCAGTCTTATCAACATAGCCCACTTCCTCTTCGAATCAAACCAACATAGACTGTAGGCCTATTCTGCAGTCTTGTCTCTGAATGCTTCTTCATGCAGTGTCAAAGCTTACCATAGGCCTACTTGTGTCCCTGTCAATAAGAAAACAAAATCATTTTTGTTGCTGATGTCTTGCGAGGTTTTGTACATAAAATAGTTTTGGTCACACTTTATTTGGATTGTTCAGATAGTCCATCTGTAGGTGCTCTACAGATAGTTTGTTGATAGTCTGACCATCTGTTCATAAGCAACTGCTTGCTAAGGTTAGGGTTAGATTAGGGGTAAAGGTTAGGGTTAGTAGATAGTCTAGTGTCTGCTGGTTTTTGTTTTTTCCTTTCAATTAAGACCTAGACAACCAGGTGAAGAGTTCCTCACTTCCTCATCAGTGACCTTAGTTCATCAATCAAGTTCAAGGGAGGAGCGAAGGCCTGCAGACACTCTGCCTTCCTTGGAATGAGTTTGACACCTATCCAAAGAGTATTTTCATATTTCCCTATTTCCCTAACTTCAAATTCCCTGGTAAAGTAAACATTGAATAAATAAATAACCTTGTTCTAAACTTCCCAATAGACCCCCCTGTACACCACCCTGGCAACATCCCTTGAATGGCCAATGGCACTTTCACGCCATTTTCTGCTTTTCCCAAATTTGTTCAACAGGGGGAGCTCCACGTTTATAGAGAGGATAGTCTCATCAGTACTCTCTGCCAGTGAAGGTCTTTCAAGGTTATGATGTTCAGTGCTGTGCTGCACCAGTCCAGCTTGTCGTTCATTTCATGTATGTTTGTGGGGACATTGGCTCAACGCTGCTTAGGCTTGGTATTAAATAACTTTTGTCAGAGAAAAAAACGCTATATGTTTGCATTGTTTGCAACAGTATTGCATTGCACATGTGAACATCGTCTGGTAAAAGCTGAGTAATTGCTCCCTCCCTGATTTTTAATTAGACTTGGTCTTAAATGTCAGTATTTGGGATGATTGTTCAGCAAATAAATATACTGTCAGTGTGTATGATACAACTGGAACACTGAGATGTTTGACCCCACACATGATGAGCCGTTCTCCTAATAACATCAAATACATGACCTTATAAGACAGAAACAAAATACCACCTGTTTTATCTTCTTGATGGGGGTCTGATTCATTTGTCCCAAGAAGCTATTCACCTCTGTGCACTAACAGTGTGTGCATTAGTCGGCTCTTGAGTGTGAAGCAGGGGTGGGTGGGAATGGGCTAAATCGATTTTCCTTCTAGGCAGCTTTTCCCTGGGGTCCTAGTTCTCCATTGATAAGCCGTTATTGATCCTGGAGTCTCCCAGGCTGAGGAAGGAGAAAAGGAAAATAAGTGAGAATAGTGAACCAGACAGGTCTAGCCTATTCAAATGGCTGTAACATTCACATAGTCTACAGTGCAAACAAAACCAGCTGGCATCAGAATACAATTAATGATGGCACATCAAGGTGATGAAAAGCTACAGTACAAATGTGAGTGTTCCTGCGAGGCAATGTGTCTGCACACACAGGCACAGATGCATGGAGCTCCCTGAACAGCCTGGCTTGGAGAGATGCACAGCAGTGGGGTATCCTTCTTCCTGTAACACAATAAATGGAGTATCATAAAGCTCACCACAGAGAAACCACTCTTCAGTAGAAAAGCTACTGGGCTGTATCACATTGTATTTACATGAAAAACCTAGCAAAGTGCTGACACAAGCAGATGTTTTGAATGGTGTTGGTGCTGTCTTTACAGACGCTGGGCTGACTCCTTGGCTAAGGCCGCTGCACGGATTTAAGTAAATGTGTGACATGTACAGGGTTTGTTATTTTTTGTTGATGAGGAAGTCCCGCTTTTGGGGGGCCTTGTTGTTGAGAATGCACAAGAGGTCTGTATAAGCTTTACAGGATGTGACAGTATCTTGTCAGTTCAATCTCTGATCAAAGGGATGCTTTTGTGGGTTAGGATGCATTGGCTGTGATTTGAAATTTCTAACAGAGTTATTTTATTGGAAAAAGGGAATGACGGAATGAATCACAGTTTACCACAAAAGGCTTATTTGAATGAACTTAATAAGCGACCAGAAATGTTGCATAATCCTTGTCATAACAATAGTAACAGTAAACTAAGTCATATGAATTGATAAGATCATGTAATGGACAATGAAAACTCCCGTGGGAGGTTAAAGATTCAGTCTACGCTACACTACAGTCGACTTGCTGACAGGGCTCTTGTCATCTGTCGTTGGAAACACAAAGAAGTGATGAGGCTGTAGTTGAAGTGTTTTGTAATTGTTAAACCATCCTTGCTTATTTTCATCAGTGACACTCCACACAGTACGGCTTAGAACATACTGCGCAGTCAGTAATTGCTGTGCTTAAGGTATTTACATACACACATGCAGACTTAGTTCGTACTGAAACAACAGATAGGCTTAACAAGTTTGAATGAGGGTATTAGGCATAAAACAAAAGAAAAATAAAGATAATTTGTGGTAGCCTAATTAATACTGTTATTACCAGGCAATTGTTTGATGATAGGATAGAGTGATGGAAGCAGAATGCCTTTCTTCCTTTTTCCCCAGCTTTGACAATACACGTACACTTCATGAGTTATTGGTTCCCTGCATCTACTTATTGCAGTGCAGAGTCAAGATAATAACCAAACCCATCTTCTGTTGGACTGCTGAAAATGATATATACTCCTTAGGCGAACCCATTTTCCAGACTTTTTAAAAGGGTTACATCATGGAGAATGTATTCTCTTACCATGAGCACCGTTTAGCTATTTCAAATTCAAAACATGCTAAAGCAAACAGTGGAGAAATAATTATGCAATGCCTTGACCTCATTTGGGATACTTGCATTCTGAGATCATTTTGTAACAGGACAAATTCATCTGTGCTTTAATTAATGTTTCATTCAAGTGAAACAGAGCTGTCACTGTCATGTAAACATCAAAAAGAAACACACTTTGCTCTTGCAGTGGGGTCTAGAGAGGTAGGACTGGTGTGGGTCATTTTAAAATATTAGAACACATCCAACAGTGCTCGTGGGTTCTCTCGGGCGACTGCTGAGAGGGAAACAAACTGAAATGTCACTGCCTTGTACCTACCCATTGTGCTCCTCTGTATAATAATACTTTTTGAAAGGAGAGTGGCATTTGTCGCCATGGGAATAGGCCTGGCTGTCAGAAATTACTGAAAGTACAGCAAAACCCAGTTTGAAAAGGTCAAACCCGTATAATGAGAATTAAATGCCATTTTTCTCAGGATATCGAAGATCCATTTCAAGATTCCACATTAATTATGGCCACAACTACCTTGAAGTATTTATCATTAGCATATAGAATTAGTTATTATTAATTATTAAAATGTAGGGAGAAGTCATTCTCCCTCTGGCTTGCAAAAGTAGCAAGTGGGATTGTTCCAATTGCTGACAGTAACAATTAGCCTATCAGTCACACATACTTTAAAGATGCTACCTACAGTTCTCACTTCCTACCAGGCAGCTGTTGAAAAGCTACGTTTACACATCTTCCAGCTACAAGGAAGGCCGCCTTTCCCATCTGAATCAGCCATATGTTGTGTTTCTACACCGAGTGTACAAAACATTATGAACACCTGCTCTTTCCATGACATTGACTGACCAGGTGAAAGCTATGATCCCTTATTGAAATCAATTGTTAAATCCACTTCAATCAGTGTAGATGAAGGGGAGGAGATAGGTTAAAAAATGATTTTTAAGCCTTGAGACAATTGAGATCTGTGCCATGCAGAGGGTGAATGGGCAAGACAAAAAATGTAAGTGCCTTTGAATGGGGTATTGTAGGAGGTGCCAGGTGCACCGGTTTGTGTCAATAACTGCAACGCTGCAGGGTTTTTCACACAACAGCTTCCCGTGTGTATGAAGAATGGTCCACCACCCAAAGGACATCCAGCCAACTTGACACAACTGTGGGCCAGCATCCCTGTGGAATGCTTTCATCAACTTGTTGAGTCCATGCCCTGACGAATTGAGGCTGTTCCGAGGGCAAAAGGGGGGGGAGGGGTGCAGCAACTCAATATTAGGAAGGTATTCCTCGTGTTTGGCATACACAGTGTATTCACTATGTCTTCATTTGCAGGAAGAAAGCAACACTCAAAAGATGAATGAACTTTCCACCCTTTCAGTGATTGAATGCTCCTTTTGCTCTCACACACTCGTGTTGACTGGAGTGTGAAGATTAAGATGTGTGTCCATCTGTCAGTCTTTCCCCTCCGGTGTGTCTGGTGCATGCTTGATCAGCACAACGTGAGGGCGAAAGGGAAAAGACAAGTGGGTGCACTATAGACAACACACAGTCTTAGAATTATCTCCAGCCTCTCCTCAAGTAAGGTTGAAATTAATCTGTAATCTCATATCACCCTCCAATGTTCTGGTGTCACCCCAGTCTTAAGCTATGATCCAAGAGGAGCATGTCAGTGTATAATGACTATGGTCATGAATCATGACACGTGCAACTGAACTGCAATCAGCTTGGTCGCTCTCAAAACGTTCTTTGAACATTGCATGTAGTCTCAATTTAAGAGATCACTCCCAGGGCACAACACGTGTTCAATACGATCACCTGGGACTTCTTGACTTCTCATCGGTACAAAGTCCTCAGTACAGAACTAAGCTGCCACTTGGCCATGCAGTGACAAGCATTACAGAGCAAGATGAGAGAAGAGGTAGGATAGAAAAGCGGTAGAAATAATTCTAAACAATATGGATTGATTAGGAAGAGAGGGAGCATGCAGTGGTGGAAGAAGTACGCAATTGTCATACTTTAGTAAAAGTAAAGATACCTTAATAGAAAATTACTCAAGTAAAAGTGAAAGTCACCCAGTAAAATACTACTTGAGTAAAAGTCTAAAAGTATTTGGTTTTAAATATATGTAATATAAAAAAACGACTTAAGTAGTACTTTAAAGTATTTTTACTTAAGTACTTCACACCACTGGGAGCATGTGTGTGTGTAGCAGGAGACGGAGAGGGAGAGACAGAAAGAAAGGGTAACTTGGTCTTAGCTCAGCACTGTTACAACTCTACCAGCGTGCCACAGCGATTTCCTTCCCCCTGCGGGAACCTGATATTAATCAATGGGACACATCGTTTAGCCGTGGCCATCGACTTCCACAAGCATGGAGCTCCACAGTTCACTCTGCTAATGTGTCTATTCACACACTTTTTCAGGGGAAAATGGCTCTGGATATTATGTAAAATACTACCATTATAACACCATACCTTGAGGTTGTGTCATGGAAATCTTTTGAAACCCTTATTACATACATTTACGGAAATGTTTTTCAGATTTTTCTATGTTTATGTAGCTGTTGTTGTTTCCCTCTGATGTATGTTAGTCCTCCAAGTGCATTATAGCCACAGTAGGCCAATGTGTGGTTTATTCTTCACAAGTTTGGTCATGCTGTGGTAAACACTGACTGAGCTAAACCATGAGATACTGTAATTGGTATGTTCCGAAAATCACAGTGTTGATAATTAGGTTGCTTATAAAAATGCTGTCGTAGACCTGGGAAGGCAGCAACATGTGTTCTTCCTGACAGCGCCAAAAACATTTATCTCCATTCCTCAGAACGGATTTCACGTGACATGGAAAATAGCACAGGCCGTGCTGCTCAAGGATAAACAGTGTGGTGTGTGTGTGGAACACAGACAATGTCTTCAAACTTTTTTTAAATTATCAAAGTACAACATGACATACCGGTAAATGTTCTGTTTACACCGGTATAATAATATCATCGCTTCACTGCATTCTTCCAACATTGCTCATGGAGGAACGTTTCCCATTTGCTAGGAAGACATTCATGCCAGTATGGCCCAAAAATATCTTTGGTATCTCAGATTGTTCTGGCAAGTCTCACATAGAAACTTAATTGTGAGGAATAATGTTTGACATGCTTTTTACACTTGTGCTTTAACACACACCATTTTTTGGAAAATCATGATGAAAGTGGCTATTTTAAACCTATACATGCTTCCTAATATTATGCTCTAAAAAATGTATTATATCAACAGTACCAGTCAAAAGTCTGGACACACCTACTCATTCAAGGGTTTTTCTTTATTTTTACTATTTTCTACATTGTAGAATAATAGTGAAGATATCTAAACTATGAAATAACACACATGGAATTTTGTAGTAACCAAAAAAGTGTTCAAAATATATAAATCAAAATACATTTTATATTTGAGATTCTTAAAAGTTGCCGCCCTTCGCCTTTAACAGCTTTGCACACTTTTGGCATTCTCTCAACCAGCTTCACCTGGAATGCTTTTCCAACAGTCTTAAAGGAGTTCCCACATATGTTGAGTAACTGTTGGCTGCTTTTCCTTCACTCTGCGGTCCAGCTCATCCCAAATCATCTCAATTGGGTTGAGGTCGGATGATTGTAGAGGCCAGGTCATCTGATGCAGCCCTCCATCACTCTCCTTTTTGGTCAAATATCCCTTACACAGCCTGGAGGTGTGTTGGGTCATTGTCCTGTTGAATAACAAATGATTGTCCCTCTAAATGCAAAACAAATTTGATGGCGTATCGCTGCAGAATGCTGTGGTAGCCATGCTGGTTAAGTGTGCCTTGAATTCTAAATAAATCACAGACAGTGTCACCAACAAAGCACCCCCACACCATCACACCTGCTCCTCCATGCTTCACGGTGGGAACTGCACATGCAGAGATCATCCGTTCACCTACTCGGTGTCTCACAAAGACAAGACGGTTGGAACCAAACATCTCAAATTTGGACTCATCAGACCAAAGGACCAATTTCTACCAGTCTAATGTCCATTGTTCGTATTTCTTAGCCCAAGCAAGTCTGTTCTTCTCAGCATGAAGGCCTGATTCACACAGTCTCCTCTGAACAGTTGATGTTGATGTTGAGATGTGTCTGTTACTTGAACTTTGTGAAGAGTTTATTTCAGCTTTAATTTCTTAGGCTGGTAACTCTAATGAACTTATCCTCTGCAGCACAGGTAACTCTGGGTCTTCTTTTCCTGTGGCGTCCTCATGAGAGCCAGTTTCACTATAGCTCTTGATGGTTTTGTGACTGCACTTTAAGATTATTCCGGATTGACTGACCTTCATGTCTTAAAGTAACGATGGACTGTTGTTTCCATAATATGGACTTGGTCTTTTACCCAAAGAGGACTATCTTCTGTATACCATCCCTACCTTGTCACAACACAACTGATTGGCTCAAATGCATTAAGAAGGAAAGAAATACCACAATGAACTTTTAAGAAGGCACACCCGTTAATTGAAATGCATTCCAGGTGACTACCTCATGAAGCTGGTTGAGAGAATGCCAAGTGTGTGTAAAGCTGTCATCAAGGCAAAGGGTGGCTACTTTGAAGAATCTTGAAAATAAAATATATTTTGATTTGTTTAAGGCTTTCTTGGTTACTACATGATTCCAAATGTGTTATTTCATAGTTTTGATGTCTTCACAATGAGTAGGTGTGTCCAAACTGTTGACTGGTACTGTATATTCTGAAATACAATTGTCACGCCCTGACCTTAGAGATCCTTTTTATGTTTCTATTTGGTTTGGTAAGAGTGTGATTTGGGGTGGGTATTCTATGTTCTATTATTTGTATTTCTATGTTTTGGCCGGGTAGGGTTCTCAATCAGGGACAGCTGTCTATCAATGTCTCTGAATGGGAACCATACTTAGGTAGCCCTTTTCCCACCTGTCTTTGTGGGATGTTGACTTTGTTTATGGCACATAACCTTTAGCTTCACGGTTTGTTTTGTAGTGTTTATTGTTTTGTTCGGCGTCTTTTCTAAATAAAATAATATGTACGCTCACCACGCTGCGCCTTGGTCCAGTTCTTTCAACGGCCGTGACAACAATTGTATTTATTCAACCTTAAAACATTTCTTATCTCAAAAGTACCATTTTTGATTTTGTTCATTTTGAGACGTATTGTTTTAAACAATATACTCTACAAGAACATCACATTTCCAGAGTGTACACTTTGCTACTTTTAAAGTTATGAAACATTTTGTGAGCGCCACCAACACAGTGAATGGGAAAATGGATTCAAAGGGAATTCCCTCTGCTGGTGATTTGCTGAATGTGCCATCATACAGGAGGGCTATGATTGGTTAGTAACCTATAAAACCTATTTATATGTATAAAATTGATAAATTCTTCAAAAGTAGCAGAGTCTGTTCTGCAAATTGTATTTGTTTTAAGAGTGTTGTATATTGTTCCAAGCAATGTCTAAAAATAAGCCAAATCAAAAAAGGGTACTTTTATGCAAATAATTTTTTCTGTTGAATAAATGTATATGGAAAATAGTATTTCAGAGTCTAGACATACTTCACATTTTAGAGCACGCCGTTAGCAGTATAATCACACCAAGATGTTGTCTGTACCATGTACGGTTCACAGATCATAGTGTCTTATAAAGGGGGGATACCTAGTCAGTTGTACAACTGAAATCATTCAACTGAAATGTGTGGGTTAACTGCCATGCTCAGGGGCAAAATGACCGATTTTTACCTCCTCAGCTCAAGGATTTGATCCAGCAACCTTTCGGTTACTGACCCAATGCTCCTCCCTGCCAGGCTACCTGCCGCCCCATGACAGGAGTCAAGTATACCGATATTGGATCTTAATTTGACTTATATTGTGACAGTAAAATAATCCTACAACAGGATTTGAACGTTTAGTACATAGTGTTGCAGAATCGATAGTTAGGCTATAAGCAGTTCAACAGTAGCCTACATGAAAAGTGCAATAGTGTTTTATAACTGTGTGTTAGTGTGGGTTTTCAGTGAATTTATGTAAATCACGAAGCTCATCTGCATTTCCTGCTGTGCAGGAAAATTCTCAGCAACAAAAGTGATCAAATTAGTATGTTACATCTGTAGGTCGAAAATGGCTTAAAATGGTAACTTTCATCATGATTTTCTCAAATGGTTTGTGATACAAATGTATAAAGCATATCAAATATCATTCCTCCCAATTAAGTTTGTATGTGAGAATTGCCAGAACAATCTGAGACACCCAAAATATTTTTGAGCCATGCTGGGGTGGAATTGCCCATTTGACTCTTACAGGTCAGTTGCTCTTTAGCGTTTGAGGGATGAAGCCCTATCAATAATTAATTGGCTAAAATGAAATTTGTCGCTTACGCCAGATGAGGATGGAGGCAATGAGCTATAGGTCTTAGGCTCCACACCTCTCTGACCTTACTACATCACACAGGAAATAGGTTAAGATATAATCACTTTCTGGGAGCCGGTCTGGATCATACATCTGGCCCAAGCTCCTTTACAGTGTGGTTGCAATGCTAACAGGCTGCCTTAGCAATGTCATATGTTTTCCCACAGTGGTTTATCAATTTACGCTGAAAAGCTAATGTCACATTGAGCCCGTCACTGTGTACTAAGGTTGTATTTCCAGGGATTTATATGACATGGGGAATAACTAGCCAAGGAAGCGTATGGATCCTTTTTGTAATGTGGATAGTCCAGCTACTGTAGCAGGGCAGTTTCTGGCAGTTTGGGGTCCCTAAGGAAGATTTTGTTCCTCCCCCCCCACCTCACGTGCAAAACATTTTAATGGCCCCCCTCTCGGCGGTGGAGGTCGGCGGGCAAATTTCCTGCAGGTCAGAGCCCCTGGGCACGTGCCTTGTGTGACCGGTCAGTAATTTGCCCATGATTACTACAAGGTTTAGATTGCTGGGTACTATAAGGGATTCTAGCCAGCTATCTATAAAATGTTAACTGACATGGGCTAATTGAGTGACTGTCAGTGACTGACATGACAAGAGGAAAACTACTGATGCACAACCAAATTTCGAAATTGCTGTTGTGTATTCGACTATCCTAGCTAGCAGACCACCACTGACTTCCTGAAAAAAGCCTGTCTGACTTTCTAAGCAGCCGCCGCTTATGTCGTTTATGCCTAGAAACTGCCCCGTGCTGTGGTCTTGAAGTGTAGACAACTGATTGTGATATAGACTGCACCTTATATATTTTCACCAAAAACAAATAAAAAAGCCATAATGCCACATTCTGACCCATTCTAGTTTTCATCAGGTGAGATACTATCCAATCACTTCTTTTATCGACTATCAAACTCTCTACTCTGTCTCAAGGAGTCTGCCTGGGTCCCACAGGGCTGAAGGAAGATGACAAACAGAATTAAAGTGACACAAGGGGAATTTCAGGACACGTTCCTAGGATATTAAAGGCCATCCAATCTTGCACCGATTCCCTCTCCCCTCTTGTCTTTCTTTCAGTCTCGAAGCAATGAAGATAGCCTTACTGAACTGGGAGTTGTCTCCCCTGAGACGGCAGGTTATGAGAGAGCAACGCATAACGTTTTAATCAATAGCCACCCTCATGAATATGGTGTTTTGATGGGTTTAATTCGCTGCTTCATCCCTGAGAGTGCTGTGAGGGGATTCCCAGATTAATGATTGCATTCAGTGTTAGCATAGAATCCCACTCAATCCCCTCAATGGGAGACAGTATTAGCCGACGCTTAAACTGTTAGGGTTTGTTCTGCACTGCATTGCAGTGGGATCCCAAAATAAATAAATCAACAGTTTGTCAATCCAAAACATCAGAAAATATACAGATGTTCAGTGATAAAGGAATTGCCTTTCATATTATAATTAAATAAAAGTGGATGACCAGCAACACAAGACTGCAGTCTGTTCTGTGGTGGAAAACGGATTGGGACAAGAAATTGGCCCTGGCATTTCTAACACAACAGCAAATTTCTTCCCTTGAGGCCACATTATTAGCCAGATAATGGTTATTTTGTGCAAAAAAACTAGTTCGACCGGCCCACTGGGCTAAAAATGGACCATCCCAGATGGTTAGTCCGACCCTGGAGGAACCAGTCATTCAGTGCTTTCAGAAAGTATCCACACCCCTTGACTTTTTCCACATTTTGTTGTGTTTCAGCCTGCATTTTAAATGAATTAAATGAAAATGGTGTGTCACTGGACTACACACAATACTGCATAATGTCAAAGTGGAATTATGTTTTTAGAAATTTGTACAAACTAATTAAAAAGGAAAAGCTGAAATGTCATGAGTCAGTAAGTATTCAACCCCTTTGTTATGGCAAGCCTAAATGAATTCAGGAGTAAACATTTGCTTAACAAGTCTCACAATAAGTTTCATGGACTAACTCTGTGTGCAATAGTGTTTAACATGAATGACTACTTCATCTCTGTACTCAATATACTGTATATTCACAACTCAACTACTCCTATGCAGACTTGTCTACAGACGCTACCAGTCGAGCAGTGAATTTCAAACACAGATTCAACCACAAAGACCAGGGAGATTTTCCAATGCCTCACAGAGAAGGGCACATATTGGTAGATGGGTACAAATAAAAAAGCAGACATTGAATATCCCTTTGAGCATAGTGAAGTTATTAATTAGACTTTGGATGGTGTATCAATACACCCAATCACTACAAAGATACAGGTGTTCTTCCTAACCCAAGGACGGGGAGGAATGTAACCGCTCAGGGATTTCACCACGAGGCCAATCGTGACTTTTAAACAGTTACAGAGTTTAATGGCTGTGATAGGAGAAAATTGAGGATGGATCAACAACATTGAAGTTACTCCACAATACTAACCTAAATTACAGAGTGAAAAGAAGTCAGCCTGTACAAAATAAAAAATATTCAAAAACATGGATCCTGTTTGCAACAATAAACTAAAGTAAAACTGCAAAAAATGTGGCAAAGAAATTAACTTTATGTCCTGAATACAACGCATTATATTTGGGGAAAATCCAACACAACACATCACTGAGTACCACTCTTCATATTTTCAAGCATGGTGGTGGCTGCATCATGTTATGGGTATGCTTGTCATTGGGAAGGACTATGGAGTTTTTTTGAGGATAAAAATAATTGGAATAGAACTAAGCGCAGGCAAAATCCTAGAGGAAAACCTGTTTCAGTCTGCTATCCAACAGACACTGGGAGACAAATTCACCTTTCAGCAGGACAATAACCTTAAACACAAGGCCATATATATATACATTGGAGTTGCTTACCAAGATGACATTGAATTTTCCTGAGTGGCTAGCTACTTGAAAATATATGGCAAGACTATGGCAAGACTTGGAAATGACTGTCTAGCAATGATCAACAACCAACTTGACAGAGCTTGAGGAATTGTAAAAATAATAATGTGCAAATATTGTACAATCCAGGTGTACAAAGTTCTTAGAGACTTACCCAGAAAGACTCACAGCTGTAATCACTGCCAAAGATGATTCTAATGTATTGACTCAGGGGTCTGAATACTAATGTAATATTGGGATATTGGGATATTGGGATATTTCTTTATTTTATTTTCAACACATTTGCAAACATTTCTATAAACATGTTTTCACTTTGTCATTATGGGGTAGTTTGTGTAGATAGGTGTTTTCTAAAATTTTATTTAATCAATTTTGAACTCAGTCTGTAACACAACACATGTGGAATAAGTTAAGGGGTACGAATACTTTCTGAAGGCACTGTATAGCCCACAGATCCTCTTGATGGCAACATGTTTTGAGCTCCCGCTGCAGATTCATTCAGTATCATTACAGACACCCTGACATAAAAGGGCTCTTAGCTACTTTGTGTGACTGAGCATAAAAAGACCCATCTCCTTTTCGCTGGCTCAGGAACATAGAAGGTATACAAGTCTGCATTGTTCGTGTCAAAAGTAGTTTGATGTATTTTCGAGCATCTGATCTCCCCAAAGCAAAGTCATCCCAGAGGAAAACAAGTCACGAGCATCTTCTAGTTTCTTTTTCTTTGTAATTCCGTATCGTATAACAATACAAAATAATGGCTGTTGACTATATATGTTGACATCATGATCACAAGTTGCCTCAGGAATCTCCATGGATGACTGCTCTCTGCTGGTTCATTCAGAAAATAAAGTTCCTCTCAGAAGGTAATGGAGATCTCGCTTGCTGGTAAATTGGCATCTTATTTCAAAATTGTAAAAGATAAGGCCGCCTTGCAATTCAGTGATCTTTTATTCACGTTTGATCAACCCATTTGGCTTGCGATTTAAGCAAGTCATTTTGGATTGTGGTCTTGTGGTTTCCTAAGAGAGAAATACTTCTTATCAGGTAGAATCCTTTGAATACCTTCATAAAACAGGTACCACTAGTTCAAGTTGAGTAGCTGAAGATGTGACCGGCATCATTAAAGGCATCTATATTAGTCCAGTCGCAAGGCGACTAAACAAGACTGAATGCAAACAGTGTAGCTTTTCCCTCCGCAAGGCATTCAAACAAGCAAAGCGTCAGTATAGCGACAAAGTAGAGTCGCAATTCAACGGCTCAAACACGAGTCGTATGTGGCAGGGTCTACAGTCAATCACGGATTACAAAAAGAAAACCAGCACCGTCGCGGACATCGACGTCTTTCTCCCAGACAAATTAAACAACTTCTTTGTTCGCTTTGAGGACAATACAGTGCCACTGACACGGCCGCTACCAAAGCCTGTGGGCTCTCCTTCACAGTGGCCAACGCGAGTAAAACATTTACACGTGTAAACCCTCACAAGGCTGCCGGCCCAGACGGCCCTCAGAGCATGCGCAGACCAGCTGGCTGGTGTGTTTACGGACATATTCAATCAATCCCTTTCCCAGTCTGCTGTTCCCAATGCTTCAAGATGGCCACCATTGTTCCTGTTCCCAAGAAAGTTAAGGTAACTGAACTAAATTACTTCTGCCCCATAGCACTCACTTCTGTCATCATGAAGTGCTTTGAGAGACTAGTCAAGGATCATATCATCTCCACCCTATCTGATACTCTTGACCCATTCCAATTTGCTTACCGCCCCAATAGGTCCACAGACGACGCTATCGCCATCCCACTGCACACCGCCCTATCCCATCTGGACAAAAGGAATACCTATGTTAGAATTCTGTTAATTGACTACAGCTCAGCATTCAACACCATAGTACCCTCCAAACTCATCATTAAGCTCGAGACCCTGTGCAACTTGGTCCTGGTCTTTCTGATGGGCCGCCCCCAGGTGGTGAGGGTAGGAAACAACATCTCCACCCCGCTGATCCTCAACACGGGGGCCCCACAAGGGTGCATTCTCAGCCCTCTCCTGACTGCGTGGCCATGCACGCCTTCAACTCAATCATCAAGTTTGCAGACGACACTACAGTGGTAGGCTTGATTACCAACAACGACGAGACGGCCTACAGGGAGGAGGTGAGGGCCCTTGGAGTGTGGTGTCAGGAAAATAACCTCTCACTCAACATCAGCAAAACAAAGGAGATGATCGTGGACTTCAGGAAACCGCAGAGGGAGCACCCCCTAATCCACATCGACGGGACAGTAGTGGAGAAGGTGGAGTTTTAAGTTCCTCGGCGTACACATCACGGACAAACTGACAAATTGCTTCAACCTCAGGAGGTTGAAGCAATTTGGCTTGTCACCTAAAACACTCACAAACTTTTACAGATGCAAAATCGAGAGCATCCTGTCGGGCTGTATCACCACCTGGTACGGCAGCTGCTCTGACCACAACCACAAGGCTCTCCAGAGGGTAGTGCGGTCTGCACAACGCATCACCGGCGGCAAACTACCTGCCCTCCAGGACACCTACAGCACCCGATGTCAGAGGAAGGCCAAAAAGATCATCAAGGACAACAACCACCCGAGCCACTGCCTGTTCACCCCACTATCATCCAGAAGGCGAGGTCAGTACAGGTACATCAAAGCGGTGACCGAGAGACTGAAAAACAGCTTCTATCTCAAGGCCATCAGACTGTTAAACAGCCATCACTAACATAGAGTGGCTGCTGCCAACATACAGACACAAATCTCTGGCCACTTTAATACATTTAATAAATGGATTTAATAAAGGTATAACTAGCCACTTTAAATAACGGGACCTTAAAAATATGTCTACATATCCTACGTTACTCATCTCATATGTATATGCTATAATCTATACCATCTACTGCATCTTGCCTATGCCGCATGGCCATCGCTCATCCATATACATATTCTTTTTCATCCCTTTTACATTTGTGTGTATGAGGTAGTCATTGTGAATTTGTGAGATTACTTGTTAGATTTCACTGCTCTGTCGGAACTAGAAACAGAAGCATTTTGCTACACTCGTATTAACATCTGCTAACCATGTGTATGTGACCAATAACTTTTGTTTTGATTTGATAAAACAGGTACCACTAGTTCATGGCTGCCAAGTTGTGTAGCTGAAGATGTGACCGGTATCATTAAAGGCATCTACAGTTTGCAAATAAATGAATAAAAAATCCTACAATGTGATTTTCTGGATTTGTTTTCTAATTTTGTCTGTCATAGTACCTATGATGAAAATTACAGGCCTCTCTCATCTTTTTAAGTGGGAGAACTTGCACAATTGGTGGCTGACTAAATACTTTTTTGCCCCACTGTATATTAACAAGGTCATGGATGTGGAACTCTGTTAAAACATGTCTTTTCAATACTACTTTCTGAAGGCTTTTTAGAAACTTAATTCACACTGTTATCCAAGTCATTCCAATATTTGTTATTTCATTTGAATAAAATACTAAATTTCTTTAAATATTATGTCATTAGCCTTATGTTAAATACCAGTCATTAAAGAACATGATTTCATTGTGTGCTGGAATTATTCCCTAAAACAACTATTGTCAAGTACTTAGTATATTTGGCTTTCCCTGTTTCGACTTTCAAAAATAGAACAACATCAATTGAAATCTAAATGTCACTGTAACTGCTTTGATTCGAAGTTGCTCTATCTTGCTAGCTACTATTTTGTGCCTAGGGGATGTTTAGACTAGGGCCACAAGTAGAATAGGCAGTGACTTAAAGCTGGATGTCCCAACTCCGCCCTTTCCTCTATGCCAAACTGACGTTGTATCCATAGAGACTTGTAAACCGAACGTTAATACATTGTGGGAGGCAACCCGTCTGTCTAGACTCTAGACTCTAGAGAGACTAACTAATAACATGTACTGTGTCTGCACTGCCAGAGAGGTGTGGGAAGGTTTGTGTCCCTACTAAGCTACTGTCAAGCTCTGCTGAAATAACATCTAGATTCTGTACTGGGGGCCTCTGTGCTTCCATGGCACTTCATAGATCTCCTTAGTTAAGCATGCCATTGAATATACATTCATTTATTATCAGTCACATATTACAGTTTTTCTCAGTCGCTTTGGTGCATTTTTCACATCATCCCTAACATGTGCAAAATAATAAGTGCATTTCTCAGAACAATTTGTACAAACTGCAATATACAATAGATATGTTTCTAAAGCTAGTCAGTCACTAAAAATCCTTAGTACATCTCTCAAAAGTAAATATTCATGCCAATGATCATGTCAGTGTCATCAGAATGATAAGTCATTGAGTCATTGTTCACGAACAAGGTCGTCAAAATGTTTAGGCATGTTGTCAATGTAACGGTGTACTTCGACAGTATTACCTGATGTAAACTTAGGCTACAGTTTGGATGACAGTTACTGTATTGAAAATGCACAAGGCTGCACTTCTATGGCATATATCAATTTCAACAGTACTATTTACATATTACTGTATGTGGGTTATTGATTGAAAGAGCTATTGCTATTGCTATTGCTAATACTATTATTTGGAAGCTGTATTTTATATATCTTAGATCATTGAGATAAAGTATGGTCCCCTTTTGCTGCTATAACAGCCTCCACTCTTCTGAGAAGGCTTTCCACTAGATGTTGGAACATTGCTGCGGGGACTTGCTTCCATTCAGCCACAAGAGTGTTAGTGATGTTGGGCACTGATGTTCGGAGATTAGGCCTGGATCGCAGCCGGCGTTCCAATTAATCCCAAAGGTGTTCGATGGGGTTGAAGTCAGGGCTCTGTGCAGGCCAGTCAAGTTCTTCCACACTGATCTCGACAAACAATTTCTGTATGGACCTCACTTTGTGCACAGGGGCATTGTCATGCTGAAACAGGAAAGGGCCTTCCCCAAATTGTTGCCACAGAGTTGGAAGCACAGAATTGTCTAGAATGTCATTGTATGCTGTAGCATTAAGATTTCCTTTCACTGGAACTAAGGGGCCTAGCCCAAATCATGAAAAACAGCCCCAGATTATTATTCCTCCCCCACCAAACTTTACAGTTGGTGTTATGCATTGGGTCAGGTAGCGTTCTCCTGGCATCCGCCAAACCCAGATTCGTCCGTCGGACGGCCAGATGGTGAACGTGATTCATCATGCCAGAGAACACGTTTCCACTGCTCCAGAGTCCAATTGAGGGGAGCTTTACAACACTCCAGCCGATGCTTGGCATTGTGCATGGTGATCTTAGGCTTGTGTGTGGCAGCTCGGCTATGGAAACTCATTTCAGGACGCTTCCGACGAACAGTTCTTGTGCTGACGCTGCTTCCAGAGGCAGTATGGAAGTTGGTAGTGAGTGTTGCAACCGAGGGCGGTCTCATTGTTTTGTGGCATACCACTAAGTGGCTGAACTGTAGTTGCTCCTAAACATTTCCACTTCACAATAACAGCACTTACAGTTGATCGGGGCAGCTCTAGCATGGCATACATTTGACAAACTGACTTGTTGAAAAGGTGGCATCCTATGACGGTACCACGTTGAAAGTCACTGAGCTCTTCAGTAAGGCAATTCTACTGCCAACATTTGTCTATGGAGATTGCATGTCGGTGTGCTTGATTTTATACACCTGTTAGCAACGGGGTTGGATTAAATAGCCGAATCAACATATTTTGTATATATAGTGTAGTTCGGCACCATTTATTCTACTGCCTGGGCAGTTGAGTCTGATCAGATGATGCAGTGTCCCTGTCGTCAGACTGTCACTGTGGCTGTTGTTGTTGTTGGGACTGGGAGTATATCTGGACCCTCCTGCCAGTCCTCAACCACCCAGATCCGACGGCAAAGGTTCCCATCCCATCCGCATTCCCCAATGTCAAGCAGCTCCATGCACTTACTGGACCAGACAACGACCTGGCATCCTCAAAGCAGGGAGACGGATTACTACACCATGTCTGTCATTGAAGTGTCCTTGCCGGGATCCTGACTTCTTCATCTTTGTTTTCTACTCAAATCTGCAAATCTGTTTCCATTTTTAAAAATATATATTTGGGAGACCCAGTAATTATTTGTTTGTGTAGTCTTTGTTTAACAGCATTCATCAAGTTGTCAGCTTTCATACAGTCACAATTTTTTGACGGCTCTGAGAACAATGACACCAATGCTAGTGTAAGCTTTCAGTATGTCTCATGTCAAGTTCTAGTATACTCACACTTTCACCACATTGTAAAGAGGCATGAGTGGTATTGTAGCCGATATCAACTGTCACGAGGGTACAAGTGTCACAAATGTCAAACTATTGTAATGCATATGAGATACTCATCCAGGATAACTCCTCCAGTACAGTTAAATAACACGTCTCTCTATCTGAAGAGCATATTATTTTGATTCCATGTACACCTGTGTTCGAAAATATTCTCCTAACTTCTCTTCGATGATCATAGTCCAATTTGCTTTTACTGCACACTGTGTAAATAAAGTCAGGGAGAACACATTGCTTTACTACACACTGTGTAAATAAAGTCAGGGGGAACACATTGCTTTGCTACACACTGTGCAAATAAAGTCAGGGAGAACACATTGCTTTACTGCACACTGTGTAAATAAAGTCAGGGAGAACACATTGCTTTACTACACACTGTGTAAATAAAGTCAGGGAGAACACATTGCTTTACTACACACTGTGTAAATAAAGTCAGGGAGAACACATTGCTTTACTACACACTGTGTAAATAAAGTCAGGGAGAACACATTGCTTTACTACACACTGTGTAAATAAAGTCAGGGGGAACACATTGCTTTACTACACACTGTGTAAATAAAGTCAGGGAGAACACATTGCTTTAGTACACACTGTGTAAATAAAGTCAGGGAGAACACATTGCTTTACTACACACTGTGTAAATAAAGTCAGGGGGAACACATTGCTTTACTACACACTGTGTAAATAAAGTCAGGGAGAACACATTGCTTTACTACACACTGTGTAAATAAAGTCAGGGAGAACACATTGCTTTACTACACACTGTGTAAATAAAGTCAGGGAGAACACATTGCTTTACTACACACTGTGTAAATAAAGTCAGGGAGAACACATTGCTTTACTACACACTGTGTAAATAAAGTCAGGGGGAACATAATGCTTTTTAAAACACTTCAACATTTCTTATGTAAATAAAGTCAGGGAGAACATAATGCTTTTTAAAACACTTCAACATTTCTTATGTAAATAAAGTCAGGGAGAACATAATGCTTTTTAAAACACTTCAACATTTCTTATGTAAATAAAGAGGTGATCTAACAATGAGCAAATGGAGTGTGTGTCCTTAAAAGCCCATTCTTGCGATGACACACAGAGGCCCATCATTTCTCCTCGATTGGCGCTCTTGGGCCCTTAGATCAGGGCCTCTGATAGAGCCATTTGATGTATTGAGTCTATAGTGGGTGATTCCACTTGGTCCCAGTCATCAGACTGCTACTGGGGGTAATGAGCGTCAGTCCTGAAGCCTGCCAGCTGCCATGAGTACTTTAACAAGGCCAGATCAGTCTCGGCTGCCTTTAGCACAAATGTCAACACTGAAGTAAGGGCTTGAATAATTTACTGCTGTCTTTATACAGTATAAAAATAATACCTTGCCAGGTCATATATTTCACCTTGGTCTTCATAGAGGACCTTATATTTTCACCTTTTTGTATTTTCACTTTCTCATAATTTTATAGCTTTTGTGGTTAAGGTTTTTTCTTTATTAGTTGCTGTCAAAATGTATCTCATTAGACTGTCATGGCTTTCAAGTTTAATTAGGCTACTGTGAAAGATGCAATCAACCGTCTGGATGGGTATGTATTGACCACCCGTGCATCCGTTCATCAAAAGGTTGGCGCTAATGTCGGATGACGTTGTGTCACACACCAGTTGATGTAAACATTCCGTAGTGTTTCCACATCATATTCAATATTACACTGTTCAAATCAATGAATTTGAAGCTAATCAGTATACCCTTCTGTCCTGTCGCTGACCGAGTTAAGTTCAGTACCAAGTGCCACAGTTTCAAACCTACAGTATACATCCTTAGAATAATATTTCCGTAATTGCTCAGTTTTCATTTACAGGAATCTTTTGCTTTTGAGAGATACATTTTCCATTCAGCTTCCCTCTTTTATGCCACCATGTACAGCTGAGACAAAGTATAAACGGCTTTGTTGCCAACACAATGGCTCAGCTGAACGAATTATTCCCAACTAGTACTTAGAATTTTGTAGGGGGTAAGTCTTTGCAAGTTATTTAATTAAGGTTACCGGAACTGGTGTGACTACTCATCCATTAATATGAACCTCCTATGTAGGCCTAAAACATCTTGTAATTCCTTGAAAGTTGCATCTGTTGGGGCCTCCCGAGTGGCGCAGTGGTCTGAGGCACTGCACTACAGTGCTTGAGGTGTCACTGCAGACCCGGGTTTGATCCCAGGCTGTGTCACAAGTGGCCGTGAAGGGGAGTCCCATAGGGCGGCGCACAATTGTCCCAGTGTTGTCTGGGTTAGGGGAGGGTTTTGCCGCGGGGGACTTTATCAGCCCTCTAGCGAGTCCTTGTGGGGGGCCGGGCGCCTGCAGGCTGACTTCGGGTTGTCAGTTGAAAGTTGTTTCCTCAACACATTGTTGTTAAGTGGGCGGGTGTTAAGGAGCACACTTTGGTGGGTCTTGTTTTGGAGGACACATGACTCCACCTTTGCCTTTTCCGAGCCTGTTGGGCAGTTGCAGCAATGACACAAGATTGGGGAGAAAAGGGGTGTCAATATATATATATATATTTTTAAAGACAGTTGCATCTGTAAACAGTTCACATGCTGTAAAAACATCTTACTGTTTTAGGGTAGAAAATTCTCAGCTCCAAGAGACAATGCATGATTAACTCCCAATGTCACCCAGTTAACTACCTTGTGTTTACCATGCGTAAGGACAACAATGTGGTATTATTTCGTCCTTAACAATGAATTAAAGCAAGGTTGGACTCATTCTGTGTGCAGAAAATTGAGAGAGAGAGAGAATGTGACATGGCCGAGTTTTCACGGAGAAGGTCTCTGGTCAATATCTGCCTGTTCAGCTGGGACTGCAGCACACGGTTTAGCATGCAAGGCAAATCAGCCAGTCAACATCAGTCTTTAGCACAAGGGGATCGGAACTCTGTCTCCATGAGCATTGATCTGACTACACACACACACACACACACTGGTAGGCCGTCATTGTAAATAAGAATTTGTTCTTAACTGACTTGCCTAGTTAAATAAAGGTAAAAAAAAATTTAAACACACACACTCACGCGCACACACACACGCTGAGTAGACAGTGCAGAGCAGCCCAAGCATGGGGGGAAATCTAATCATCACACTGCAGAAGCTCAGTCTGCTGTGAGTCCTGTGACAAAGGAAAATGGGTTTTGAATAGCGTGGCGTAGACGCCATCTTTTAAAGCCGACGTGTAATATATAAACCGCTCGCTCATGACCAAAGAAAGAGGGCAAGAATGAGGTATGACACGAAAGGATCATTAGTAGTCGACAAGCAAATGGGGTTGAGTTGACAAACGGGACATGAAAGCCTGTTGTAAGTTTGGTGGCTTGTTAAACCTCAACCAACTTCCTGTCAACTTTTCTCTTTGAATTAAAAGGAGTGGTTCTCTGTATGTCAGGAGAGAATGTCTGTCACTTATCGCTTCGGATTTTGCAGCGTCCCCATTAGTTTCTTGCAATAGAACAATTTGTTCCTGAAAGAATTTCACAGTAACGCATTCAGTGATTTTCAGAGCATGTCCGTAATGGTGTTTCAGTCAGGCAGATGCACATATGTTGGCTTCCCTGGGGGATCAGGAGAGGGTAGGGAATCAGACACCCAGCCTGAGGAAGGACATTTATGAAGGGGAAAACAAGCAAACAAAAACATAAAGTGTTCACTGAGGAACTGTGCATTATGGACCGGTAACATGATTCGTTAGAAGTATTTTTCACCAAAAAAGAAGATGCAGTTGTTGAAACTGAGATGTTGTAATGCCAAATATATGTGTGCAACTCTGCATGCTGCCATTCACAAAGATAGTTTCCTTTTGATGCTTTCAGGAGCCAAATCTTGATGCAAATTGTAAAAGCAATGTATTTTATTACACACACTTCAATGCATACATACATACATTCATAAACCATGCAGAGGCAGCTGTTATTTTGAAGTCTAGTGTAAATATTAACATGCTACACAATATGGTTGACTGATAGGTTGTTACACTCTACATTGTTCACTGAGTACACCCTCAAGTTCTATTTTGTTGCTCACAGGGAATCTGCACTTTTCAAAGACACTAGGATCAATGTTTGCATGCAAATCAAATCAAAGTTTATTTGTCACGTGCGCCGAATACAACAGGTGTAGTAGACCTTACAGTGAAATGCTTACTTACAGGCTCTAACCAATAGTGCAAAAAAGGTATTAGCTGAACAATAGGTAAGTAAAGAAATAAAACAGTTAAAAGACAGGCTATATACAGTAGCAAGGCTATAAAAGTAGCGAGGCTACATACAGGCACCGGTTAGTCAGGCTGATTGAGGTAGTATGTACATGTAGATATGGTTAAAGTGACTATGCATATACAGTGCCTTGCAAAAGTATTCGGCCCCCTTGAACTTTGCGACCTTTTGCCACATTTCAGGCTTCAAACATAAAGATATAAAATGTATTTTTTTTGTGAAGAATCAACAACAAGTGGGACACAATCATGAAGTGGAACGACATTTATTGGATATTTCAAACTTTTTTAACAAATCAAAAACTGAAAAATTGGCGTGCAAAATTATTCAGCCCCCTTAAGTTAATACTTTGTAGCGCCACCTTTTGCTGAGATTACAGCTGAAAGTCGCTTGGGGTATGTCTCTATCAGTTTTGCACATCGAGAGACTGAATTTTTTCCCATTCCTCCTTGCAAAACAGCTCGAGCTCAGTGAGGTTGGATGGAGAGCATTTGTGAACAGCAGTTTTCAGTTCTTTCCACAGATTCTCGATTGGATTCAGGTCTGGACTTTGACTTGGCCATTCTAACACCTGGATATGTTTATTTTTGAACCATTCCATTGTAGATTTTACTTTATGTTTTGGATCATTGTCTTGTTGGAAGACAAATCTCCGTCCCAGTCTCAGGTCTTTTGCAGACTCCATCAGGTTTTCTTCCAGAATGGTCCTGTATTTGGCTCCATCCATCTTCCCATCAATTTTAACCATCTTCCCTGTCCCTGCTGAAGAAAAGCAGGCCCAAACCATGATGCTGCCACCACCATGTTTGACAGTGGGGATGGTGTGTTGCTTTTACGCCAAACATAACGTTTTGCATTGTTGCCAAAAAGTTCAATTTTGGTTTCATCTGACCAGAGCACCTTCTTCCACATGTTTGGTGTGTCTCCCAGGCGGCTTGTGGCAAACTTTAAACAACACTTTTTATGGATATCTTTAAGAAATGGCTTTCTTCTTGCTACTCTTCCATAAAGGCCAGATTTGTGCAATATACGACTGATTGTTGTCCTATGGACAGAGTCTCCCACCTCAGCTGTAGATCTCTGCAGTTCATCCAGAGTGATCATGGGCCTCTTGGCTGCATCTCTGATCAGTCTTCTCCTTGTATGAGCTGAAAGTTTAGAGGGACGGCCAGGTCTTGGTAGATTTGCAGTGGTCTGATACTCCTTCCATTTCAATATTATCGCTTGCACAGTGCTCCTTGGGATGTTTAAAGCTTGGGAAATCTTTTTGTATCCAAATCCGGCTTTAAACTTCTTCACAACAGTATCTCGGACCTGCCTGGTGTGTTCCTTGTTCTTCATGATGCTCTCTGCGCTTTTAACGGACCTCTGAGACTATCACAGTGCAGGTGCATTTATACGGAGACTTGATTACACACAGGTGTATTGTATTTATCATCATTAGTCATTTAGGTCAACATTGGATCATTCAGAGATCCTCACTGAACTTCTGGAGAGAGTTTGCTGCACTGAAAGTAAAGGGGCTGAATAATTTTGCACGCCCAATTTTTCAGTTTTTGATTTGTTAAAAAAGTTTGAAATATCCAATAAATGTCGTTCCACTTCATGATTGTGTCCCACTTGTTGTTTATTCTTCACAAAAAAATACAGTTTTATATCTTTATGTTTGAAGCCTGAAATGTGGCAAAAGGTCGCAAAGTTCAAGGGGGCCGAATACTTTCGCAAGGCACTGTATGATGAACAGAGAGTAGCAGTAGCGTAAAAGAGGGGTTGGCGGGTGGAGGGACACAACACAGATAGCCCGGTTAGCCAATGTGCGTAGCCAATGTGCGGTAGCCAATGTGCGGGAGCACTGGTTGGTCGGCCCAATTGAGGTAGTATGTACATGAATGTATAGTTAAAGTGACAATGCATATATGATAAACAGAGAGTAGCAGCAGCGTAAAAGAGGGGTTGGGGGGAATAGTCAAATAATGCAAATAGTCTGGGTAGCCATTTGATTACCTGTTCAGGAGTCTTATGGCTTGTGGGTAAAAAACTGTTGAGAAGCCTTTTTGTGCTAGACTTGGCACTCCGGTACCGCTTGTCATGCGGTAGCAGAGAGAACAGTCTATGACTAGGGTGGCTGGAGTCTTTGACAATTTTTACGGCCTTCCTCTGACACCGCCTGGTGTAGAGGTCCTGGATGGCAGGCAGCTTAGAAACAGTGATGTACTGGGCCGTACGCACTACCCTCTGCAGTGCCTTGCGGTCGGAGGCCGAGCAATTGCTGTACCAGGCAGTGATGCAACCAGTCAGGATGCTCTCCATGTTGCAGCTGTCGAACCTTTTGAGGAGCTCAGGACCCATGCCAAATCTTTTTAGTTTCCATTGTCGTGCCCTCTTCACGACTGTCTTGGTGTGTTTGGACCATTCTAGTTTGTTGTTGATGTGGACACCAAGGATCTTAAAGCTCTCGACCTGCTCCACTACAGCCCCATCGATGAAAATGGCTGTAGTGGAGCCATGCATATAGTTTCCAGAAAAGGAACGGTCCCACATCGAGAGGTGCTGGAACCCATTCTAGCTGTAGCGGCACAAATTAAGCACTGGTATCTATGAACTTGTATCCTATGTAGCTATAAACTGCCAGAGTCTCTGTAACGGCGATACTGAGTCTGTTGCTTGGTGCTTACAGTAGCACGGTAGCTTTTCATAGGTTTTCTGAGCCAGCAGCGCAGCTACTTACCAGAGCCCTACCTTTGTTTTTTCTTCTACAAAACATATTTTTCTACCACACGCAGGTTTCCTCTTAGCATCACAATAGTTGGGGCAGAGAGAGAGAGAGAGAGAGAGAGAGAGGTTCTGCTCACTCTATCCTTACTAGTCTCTAGGCACACAGAAAGAGAGAGAGAAAGAGAGAGAGAGAGGTTCTGCTCACTCTATCCTTACTAGTCTCTAGGCACACAGAAAGAGAGAGAGAATGTGTGTGTGTGTGTGCGTGTGTGGAGTAAGAGGGACCCAAAGCTACTGACCTTTCTAAATCCATAGGAGTCCTCCGCAGCTAACACCGCCATACACAGATGGGCTTAGAGGAGCAACACTCACTCAACCAGACGAGAAACCATTCTTGAGTGACATGAACTCTGCAATATGCTGAAGAGGAAGGATTTTAAGATGATTAAGAATGATTATGGCTGGAATAATATTATCTACATTCAGTTCGTGTATTGTAGAATAAGTCAAGGTGTCTAGTTATTGTCAGAAACCATTAGCTTTTCCAGCATGAATTCTTTACTAACATTTTTATCAACGTTAAAATTCATATAATGTAATGGCTTGGTGATAAGCTTATAGTCATTCCTAGTCATGCTCGCACATTTACTTCAATTTGCAGATATCCAACCAGCATTCTGGAAGATGGACATGTTATTTAGAAGCTGGTTTTGTAATGTGACGGTCCTACATTCCATTGTGCCCTGTATGATCAAGCTATTCCAAGTACTCTGTTAAATTGGGGGAAAAAGTGCAGTTGTTGCACAATAAACAGTTTAGTTTATACTTATCTATTGTCAAATCATGATCATCTTTAATTATCCTCGCATGAGGGATCCAATCAAGCAGATTGTTCAAAATCAACATTTGAATTCCAGAGTTTGGACTGCTATGGACAACACACAAATAAAGAAGTTCACTTAGGAGTCACTATTACACAGCTTGGAGCACACTTAACTCACACGATTACGGCAAAAATGACATGTCTTATTAGTGGAGAATTTCAAAGCACTAGGAGGCCTTAAAAATGAATGGTCCTTCTCAACAAAGAATACAGTATATACCCTTTCTCTTGGAGAAAGATGGAAGTGAATTGGAATGGGGAAGAAATGAACTTGTATGCAGTACCTCACACTCGAAAGGCCATGAAGTAACTAAGTTGATTTCACATATAAAATGCATTTTGTAGTTGCCAGTTCTAGGAGCATCCGCTATTGCTCTCTAATTTCAAGTCCTCCCAAAATCTCAATCAATATTACTGTATATATTTCCTAGATGTAAACAATGAATTAATATGACTGCAGATATAGTTTTTCTTGTGCATGAAATGGCAATAAAGTCTAAGTCCTCTTGTTGTTCTTATTTTGTTCTTCAATTCTGACAGAACATCTGAAGGAGTGGAGATGACTATTTAGAGGCGTCTTAATAAATGCCCCATCAAAGCCTAATATACTGCATGTGATTGGCTCATTGTCCTCTCTCATGCCTGCTAATTATTACCGCATCTAATAGGTTGTGATCATTGCACCTATCCAATAATATCAACTAACAGTACCAGATCTCTTGAGACAATTAGTGTGAAACAATGTTTTCTGACAGGAAACCCCAGGTGTTTTTCTTGCCAACGAGGGGTCCTGCAGAGATGGTTAAAGGCTAACATATGAGCAACACTAAATCACATTAAACAACCTTTCAAATGATTGGCTTAATTAGGCGTGTGCTTTAAAGCCCATTCCAAATCCAATGTGGGTCCTTTAGAAAGAGTTAGAGAAAAGTGACTGTTTCTCACTATTTTTAAATGACAACAAAACACAGAATGTTTGGAGATATGTTTATTATGCTTATGGTGAATTTGAGGACTTGCTGAAATTGATATGTGGAGAATTGGTTGAGTGGGATTGTAAACCTATACACTGTGAATAATTTGTCTTGAATAATCTGTTTGTTTAGTTGACCAAAAAGCTTTGCAAGGAATAACATTTTGTGACCGTTGAAGATGCCGAAAAATCCAATATTGCAATTTCCCCACAGCTTTTTGGGGCACAAATGATTGAGATAACATTCACTTCTTGGAGAGCTGTGAGCCCCAAACACACAGGGCAATTAAGCAAGGAACCCCTACCTCTCTATCGTTCCCCCTCTCTCTCTCTCTCTCTCTCTCTCTCTCTCTCTCTCTCTCTCTCTCTCTCTTGTGAGACAGAGCTGTGGTACAAAGCCCCAAATTCAGTTGCCAGAAGCTTAGTTCTGTTCCGATATAGCGCTGCTTTATTGATGGGCCCAGCATCAACTCCAGACGTAACATAAACTGACAGCTCCTGAGTTCCACCATGAGCTGAATCTGCAAAGTGACACCCAGAAGCTATCTGGCACAGGACCCACAATGGATGAGCTGCATAAACAGTGCAGGCACTTGAGTTTCTTGCCTGGATGGAGTTCTGGATGGAATATTTGATGCGGAGCTAACCTCATACCACTTAGCTTTTGCATATTCGCTTGGAGCATCTAAATAGTTTTTATATGCTCCAAATATAAAGTATTTACACTGAACAAAAATATAAATGCAACATGTAAAGTGTTGGTCCCATGTTTCATAAGCTGAAATGAAAGATCCCAGAAATGTTCATTCCTCTCAAAAAGCTTATTTATTTCAAATTTTCTGCACAAATTTGTTTACATCCCTGTTAGTGAGCATTCCTCCTTTGCCAAGATAATCCATCCATCTGACAGGTGTGGCATATCAAGAAGCTGATAAAACAGCATGCTCATTACACAGGTGCACCTTGTGCTGGGGACAATAAAAGGCTCTAAAATGTGCAGTTTTGTCAGGCAACACAATGCCACAGGTGTCTCAAGTTTTGAGGGAGTATGCAATTGGCATGCTGAATGCAGGAATGTCCAGCAGAGCTGTTACAGGAGAATTGAATGTTCATAAGCCGCCTCCAATGTTGTTTTAGGGAATTTGGCAGTACGTCCAACCGACCACACAACCGCAGACCACGTGTATGGCAACATGTGGGTGAGCCGTTTGCTAATGTCAACATTGTGAACAGAGTACCCCATGGTGGCGGTGGGGTTATGCTATGGGCAGGCATGAGCTACTGACAACGAACACAATTGCATTTATCGATGGCTTTTTGAATACACAGAAATACTGTGATGAGATCCTGGGGCAATTTTTTTAAAGGGTATCTGTGACCAACAGATGCATACCTCTATTCTCAGTCATGTGAAACCCATAGATTAGGGTCTAATGCATTTATTTCAATTGACTGTTTTCCTCATATGAAATGTAACTCAGTAAAATCTTTGAAATTGTTGCATGTTCCGTTTATATTTCTGTTCACTATGGATGCTCCAAACGAATGTGCAAAAGCTAAGCAATATAAAGTTAGCTCCACTTCAAATATTCCAACCAGAACTCCATCCATTATCTTATTTAATGTATTATGTGTACTGTTCAAATGTATTGAAGTATTTGGAATTCTAAGCAAATATATTCTTCAGCCATCATCAATTACTCACATAATGGTCACATCACTTTTACAATGAGGAATTACAACTCCTTAAAACTTCCCTCCGTAGACAGACAGTAATGAAACTCATCAAAAACACGCTTTCTCCAGTGCTGACACCTTAAAGCAGGCAGAGAGAGTATCGCACCAAAATGAGCACTTTAAATGCATGGCTGCCAATCTGTCAAGGTTTGTTTGTTGCCCCTGTTCTTGGTCCTCTGACAGCAGGAACAATGTGCTCCAGCCATCAACTCATCCCTCTCTCAGCCCTCCCTTCCTTCTTTTTACTTCCACAAGTCTAGGACAAGCTAGAGAGAAGCGGTTGGCAGGGTTGTAGCTTTTTTGTCAAGAGGAGTGATGTTAAGGACCATGTCTGGGAAGTTATGCTGATGACAAGAGGAGTCCACAGAATTGAACATCTTCCTATATTCTCTGCTCTCTGCTCTGTTCTTTGCTGCCAATGACTGGAACGAACTGCAAAAATCACTGAAGCTGGAGACTCATATCTCTCTCACTAGCTTTAAGCACCAGCTGTCAGAGCAGCTCACAGATCATTGCACCTGTACATAGCCCATCTGTAAACAGCCCATCCAACTACCTCATCACCATACTGTATTTATTTATTTATCTTGCTCCTTTGCACCCCAGTATCTCTACTTGCACATTAATCTTCTGCACATCTACCATTCCAGTGTCTAATTGCAATATTGTAATTACTTCGCCACCATGGCCTATTTATTGCCTTACCTCCCTTATCTTACCTCATTTGTACACACTGTATATAGACTTTTTTTCTATATTTCTTTCTACTATTATTGGCTGTATGTTTGTTTATTCCATGTGTAACTCTGTGTCTCTGTCGTATGTGTCAATCTGCTGTGCTTTATCTTGGCCAGGTTGCAGTTGTAAATGAGAACTTGTTCTCAACTAGCCTACCTGGTTAAATAAAGGTGAAATAAAAATAAATACAAATTCTTACTGCCTATTGCTCCCCAATATAACATCTCTGAAAGCTTCCAAAGAAAATACTGGAACTAGCTAATGATGTGAACTTGGGCAACATTTACTACTTCTAATAGCACCCAGACAGTGCCCAAAGTAACCTGAACATTTACTACTTCTAATAGCACCCAGACAGTGCCCAAAGTAACCAGAACATTTACTACTTCTAATAGAACCCAGACAGTGCCCAAAGTAACCAGAACATTTACTACTTCTAATAGCACCCAGACAGTGCCCAAAGTAACCTGAACATTTACTACTTCTAATAGCACCCAGACAGTGCCCAAAGTAACCAGAACATGTACTACTTCTAATAGCACCCAGACAGTGTCCAAAGTAACCAGAACATGTACTACTTCTAATAGCACCCAGACAGTGTCCAAAGTAACCTGAACATTTACTACTTCTAATAGCACCCAGACAGTGCCCAAAGTAACCAGAACATGTACTACTTCTAATAGCACCCAGACAGTGCCCAAAGTAACCAGAACATGTACTACTTCTAATAGCACCCAGACAGTGTCCAAAGTAACCAGAACATTTTAAATCGACAGGACATGACAATAATTCCAAAATTAGTTTGCAGTTTGCCATTGCACTGTGTGCAACACTTTAGGATTGTACCCTATGACTCTTGTCACATGTTGTTCTCTAACTTGAATTGTGTACCAATTCACGGTGTAACACAGCAAGTCTACACCAAGCTCAATCATACAAAAGCCTTAGAAATAGAAAAGTGCTTTGAATTATGCTTGCATCTGCGACCATGGAGAGATATGTTTTGAGATGTAGAGGGTGAAAGGAAGCCGGGCTTGCTGAAAAGGCACTAGAAGGCATAGTTTCCAGATTTATTCAGAACTTGCATGAGGCCTACAGTGTTGTTGGTGATAATGCTGATCTGGGCTCGAGTCTCCTAGACATCAGATATGGGCACACATTTTTTAAAGAGTCTTATCAAGTTTTCTTATGGCAGATTATCTTCCGAATCAGTTATCGGTTCTAGTGAATCTAAATTGAATCATTGTAACTTCGAAGGACATTAAGCATGCAAAAGGTTGCTTTAATCGTAAAAGGTTCCCCTTTTTGCTTCAGGCTTGATTCAAACTAACAGAACTATGAGTTTCTCCTTTCTGCAGAGCATTCCTAGAAGATTAGCTACTACACATCAACGTGAATGGATGTCATTTCACACTCAAAACAACACACATATGTTCGGTGACAACTGATAAGGATTAAAACAGACTCACTAATGATGTGTGCAACATTCACTCAGCTTCTAGATACATGCCTACATAGTTAGGGAAATTCTAATCCATAAAACAGATTTAGTGCTTGTCTCCTTGCAGGTAGCTACGTCTGTAGGCATTAGAAGTATTGCATTTACAGTACCACACCGATGCCTGGGCCTTCCTCTGTTATATTAGACACAAAAATATACTGTGGACGTGTGATATGCACCAATTGAGATTATAATATATAAACCATTTAACTAAAAACAGTGAGTCATTGCCTTTTAGAGCTTATAAAATAAACCACTCAAAGCTTCCACAGGTTTTTGCCAGCATCCTGTCAGAATGAATGTATTGGAACCCATTGATCCATCAACTAGACTATTGGCAACACAACACTGTATCATCACATTCATGATTTAATTGGATAGTTCACTTGGATAGTGTCCGACTATCAGAGACTGTGAAACAGGGAAATCAACCGTACGAACGGGTAACTGATTGTCCTCACGGGCATCTGACAGATTTTTAGGCTCTATGCCGACAATATCATAATAGTTATCAGCTGACTATACAGTGTACAAAGCTGTAAGTTGTTACAGTGGCACAGTGGAGTATAAATGAAATGTGTCATACTATGAAGGTGTATGCCATTTTATTATTTTCATCAGACTGTTAATCAAAACAGCACTCCTCTCTTGCGGTGTGGGAACCCTGTCTAATTAAATACAGTAAACAGAAATGCATTTCAATATGCTTCGCTTTCCATGTTCCCCCCTTCTGTTACTATGAAATGAATTGCATATTGCATCAGCCTCTCACATTGATTTATTAAACCTAGTACCAGATCCCGTCCGTAGAGAGAGGGAACCTCTGTTAACATTTGCCCTATGGTGTCTCCCTCTTTCAAACGTGTCAAACATTCACATATACTGAACAAAAAATATAAATGCAACATGCAACAATTTCAACAATTGTACTGAGTTACAGTTCATATAAGGAAATCAGTAAAATTGAAATTAATTCATTTGGCCCTAATCTATGGATTTCACATGACTGAGAAAACAGATATGCATCTGCTGGTCACAGATACCTTAAAAGAAATGTAGGGACATGGATCAGAAAACCAGTCAGTATCTGGTGTGACCACCATTTGCCTCATGCAGTGCGACACATCTCCTTCACATAGAGTTAATCAGGCTGTTTATTGTGGCCTGTGGAATGTTTTCCCACTCTTCTTCAATGGCTGTGTGAAGTTGCAAGATATTGGCAGGAACTGAAACACCCTGTCGTACACGTCCATCCAGAGCATCCCAAACATGCTCAATGGGTGACATGTCTGGTGAGTATGCAGGCCATGGAAGAACTGGGACATTTTCAGCTTCCAGGAATTGTGTACAGATCCTTGCGACATGGGGCTGTGCAATATCATGCTGAAACATGGGGTGATGGCTGCGGATGAATGGTGCGACAATGGGCCTCAGGATCTCGTCACGGTATCTCTGTGTATTCAAATTGCCATTGATGAAATGCAATTGTGTTCGTTGTCCATATCTTATGCCTGTCTATACCATAACCCCACCGCCACCATGGGGCAATCTGTTCACGACGCCCACACGATGCCAAACCTGTGGTTTGCCGTTGTGAGGCTAGTTGGACGTACTGACAAATTCTCTAAAACGACATTGGAGGCAACTTATGGTAGAGAAATGAACATTACATTTTCTGTCAACAGGTCTGGTGAACATTCCTGCAGTCAGTATGCCAATTGCATGCTCCCTCAAAACATCTGTGTCATTGTGTTGTGTGACAAAACTGCTAATTTTAGAATTACCTTTTATTTTCCCCAGCACAAGGTGCACCTGTGTAATGATCATGCTGTTTAATCAGCTTCTTGATATGTCACACCTGTCAGGTGGATGGATTTTCTTGCCAAAGGAGAAATGGTCACTGACAGGGATGTAAACACATTTGTGCACAGAATTAGAGAGAAATAAGCTTTTTGTGCATAAGGAACATTTCTGGGATGTGTAATGACACAGTTTCGGAGGGATCCGTGGCAATAGGCTGTCTCATCGTTATTGATGATCAGGCCTACCACTGTTGTGTCGTTAGCAAACGCAATGGTGTTGGAGTCGTGCTTGGCAACACAGTCGTGGGTGAACAGGGAGTATAGGAGTGGACTAAGCAAACACCGCTGAGGAGCCCCCGTGTTGAGGATCAACTTGGCAGATGGGTTGTTGCCTATCCTTACCACCTGGGGGCGGCCCGTCAGGAAGTCCACGATCCAGTTACAAAGGGAAGTGTTTAGTCCCAGGGTCGTTAGATTAGTGATGAGCTTTTTGGGCACTACGGTGTTTAATGCTGATCTGTAGTCAATGAACAGCATTTTCACATAGGTGTTCCTTCTGTCCAGGTGGGAAAGGGCAGTGTGGAGTGCAATTGAGATTGCTTCATCTGTGGATCTGTTCGGGCGGTATGCAAATTGGAGTGGGTCTAGGGTTTCCAGGATGATGGTGTTGATGTGAGCCATGACCAGCCTTTCAAAGCATTTCATGGCGACCGAAGTGAGTGCTACGGGGCGCTAGTCATTTTGGGCAGGTTACCTTCCCATTCTTGGGCACAGGGACTATGGGGGTCTGCTTGAAAAATGTAGGTATTACAGACTCCATCAGGGAGAGGTTGAAAATGTCAGTAAAGATACTTGCCAGTTGGTCCGCGCATACTCTAAGGACTTGCCCTGGTAATCCGTCTGGCCCTGAGGCCTTGTGAAAGTTGACCTATTTAAAGGTCTTGCTCACATTGGCTACGGAAAGAATGATCCGGAACAGCTGGTGCTCTCATGCATGCTTCAGTGTTGCTTGCCTCGAAGCGAGCATAAAAGGCATTTAGCTCGTCTGGTAGGCTCGCGTCATTGAGTAGCTCGCGGCTGTGTTTTACTTTGTAGTCTGTAATAGTTTGCAAGCCCTGCCACATCCGACGAGCGTCAGAGTCAGTGTAGTAGGACATCATCTAACCACTTCCATATTGACCGAGTCACTGGTACTTCCTGCTTTAGTTTTTGCTTGTAAGCAGGAATCAGTAGGATTGAATTATGGTCAGATTTGCCAAACGGAGTGTGAGGGAGAGCTTTGTATATGTCTCTCTGTGTGGAGTAAAGGTTGTCTAGAGTTTCTTTTCCCTCTGGTTGCACAAGTGACATGCTGGTAGAAATTTGGTACATTTGGCACTGTTGGGGGGGGGGGGGGTTACTGTCACGGATCCCACTGGAACTTTCATTGCGCACACTTGGCCCCTATTCCCACTGATTGTAATGGTATATTTGTGCCCTTTGTTCACCATGGTGGGGTCGATTATTGTTACTATGTCCGTTGGTGCGTGTGAGTACCTATTGTTGTAATCTTATTGTGTTACTTTGTATTTCATTTTTTACTTTGGTTTATTTAGAACATATTTTCTTAACTCTATTTCTTGAACTGCGATGTTGGTTAATTAAGGGCTTGTAAGTAAGCATTTCATGGTAATACCTGTTGTATTCAGCGCATGTGACAAATAAAATGCCATTTGATTTGATAATATAGGCCTGTGAGACATACCCTGAGACTCCTATTACCTGCCCATAGTAGCGTACCTCAATGAAATACAGGAATATATTTCAATATGTTTCCCTTCATGGTTTCTCCTCAAGCATTTGCTTTAAATTCGATTGCGTACTTGTATCTGGCTCTGGCTTTGATTAACACAGTAGCTTGGCCTGGCTCTAGAGAAGTAAACACTGTTAACATTTGACACACGGTTCCCACCCACACTCAGTAGCGTCAAGCATTTCACATAATTCAATTATAAATAAGAATTTGATAGAGCCTCTTATCGGAAAGTATTCAGACCCCTAGACTTTTAACACATTTTGTTACGTTACAACATTATTCTAAAATGGATTAAAACATTTTTCCCCCTGCTCAATCTACACACAATATTGATAATGACAAAGTGAAAACAGGTTTTCAGACATTTTTGCAAATGTATTCAAAATAAATACCTTATTAACACAAGTATTCAGACCCTTTGCTATGAGACTCAAAATTGAGCTCAGGTGCATCCTGTTTCCATTTATCATCCTGGAGATGTTTCTACAACTTGATTTGTAGAGTCCAATTGTAGAGTCCAACTGTGGTAAATTCAATTGATTGGACTTGATTTGAAAAGGCACACACCTGTCTATATAAGATCCCACAGCTGACAGTGCATGACAGAGCAAAAACCAAGCCATAAGGTCGAAGGAATTGTCCGTAAAGCTCTGAGACAGGATTGTGTCAAGGCACAGATCTGGGGAAGGGGACCAAAACATTTCTGCAGCATTGAAGGTCCCCAAGAACACAGTGGCCTCCATCATTCTTAAATGTAAGAAGTTTGAAATCACCAAGAACTGAGCAATCTGGGGAGAAGGGCCTTGGTCAGGGAGGTGACCAAGAACCTGATGGTCACTCTGACAGAGCTCCAGAGTTCTTCTGCATTCCTTCCTCTGATGGTTGTCCTTCCAGAAGGAAGGACTCTGCAGCACTCCACCAATCAGCCCTTTATGGTAAAGGGAAGCCACTCCTCAGTTAAAGCCACTCCTCAGTTAAAAGCACATGACAGCCCACTGAGATTCTCTGTTCTGATGAAACCAATATTGAACTCTTTGGCCTGAATGCCAAGTGTCACGTCTGGAATAAACCTGGCATCATCCCTAGGTGAAGCATGGTGGTGGCAGCATCATGCTGTGTGGATGTTTTCAGCAGCTAGCATTGGTAGACTAGCCAGGATCGAGAGAAAGATGAACGGAGCAAAGTACAGAGATATTTTTGATGAAAACTTTCTCCAGAGCGCTCAGGACTAGACTGGGGCGAAGGTTCACCTTTCAACAGGACAACGACCCTAAGCACACAGCCAAAGACAACGCAGGAGTGGATTCGAGACAAGTCGCTGAATGTCCTTGAATGGCCCAGCCAGAGCCCGGACTTGAACCTGATCGAACATCTCTGGAGAGACCTGAAAATAGCTGTGCAGCAATTCTCCCCATCCAACCTGACAGTGCTTGAGAGGATCTGTAGAGAAGAATGGGAGAAACTCAAATACAGGGTGTGCCAAGCTTGTAGCGTCATACCCAAGAAAACTCTAGGCATAATTGCTGACAAAGGTCCTTCAACAAAGTACTGAGTAAAGGGTCTGAATACTGATGTAGATGTGATATTTCATTTGACATTTTTTATACATTTGCAATAAAATGTAAACATTTGTTTTTGCTTTGTCATTATTGGGTATTGTGTGTACCTTAATGAGGGGGAAAACAATTTAATCAATTTTAGAATAAGGCTGTAATGTAACAAAATGTGGAAAAGGTGAAGGGGTCTGAATACTCTCCGAATGCACTGTATGAGATCAATTAAATGAATTTACTGTATGCGGTTGGCTTTCGGGATAATGCTTAAAGTCCTGACAGAAAGTCACAAGGAGAGCCATTAAGACGTGAAAGAAAATCAAGGGCGAAACAAAATTCTATGATGATAATCTCTACCTAGGGGTAGCTGATGATATCAGTTCATTGGTTTGAAGTCGAGGGGAATTTTTCTGGGGGGAACTCAGCCCTACAGCAGGTGAACTATGTTCAGTTGTTATGATGACCACTGTTCATGAGAGAGAGAAAGAGAGAGAGAGAGATCAATGCCCAAAGCTATCTTAATTACACAAGCAAGGTCGAAATCAATACACTATCTTGGCTGTTAGCTGTTTTGGACATGTTTACTCACAACAGTGCAGAGTGTCTCGAACATCCAAAATATAGCAGCCTACAGAATAAAATGGCATAGAGAATGGACTGGAGAATGAATTGAAATCCATCTATTTTAGCATTATGTGATATACATTAGATGCACCTGTAGCTCCTTTCTTATGATGATCATCATGTTTTATCCTGTTGTCATTGATTATTCAAAACAAATCCTATTTTTAAGATCACTGCTGTTGAGAAATTAAAACCAAAACAAGACCGTCAATCTCCTAGACATGCCAACAGAACATATAGGGTATTTCACTGTGAATAAATCTCACTGGCACACAAAACCAACCCTTGGAAACATAAAACATTCCCACAGAGTCCATTTTTATTTCCCTATTTCTTCAGCTGGAAAACATTGATATCCAACACGCCGGTAACACAGGAGACATGAAAGCCTGACAGCTTCCTTCACCTAACCTTCATCGTCCCACACATACATTTTAAAAGCCCCCATCTCCACTAGTAGTCCATATTACAATCCTGATCAGACACACACACACACCTCCCGTCTCCTTGCAGAGACAGGAGGAACAGCAGATGCCTCGTACAGTTTCCTCTTATGGCGCCAACTTAAGCAACAGATCGGCTTTATACTGCACAAATAGGAGAGAATGAGGAGCGATTTCGTGTTTATTCCCTTTGTTTGGTGAAATGTGTTTCTCCCCCTCATTAATTCAATTGCTAGAGGTGCTTCTGTGCTAAATGCAGTTCAAACTACACTGGGTGTTATCTGTCTACTTTCCCCACCTAATGCACTGAATTCAATTCTAACTGAAGATATTGTAAATTAGATGCATCATGGTATGCTATGAGTCCAAATGGGCCCATGTTAGTCTTTATATTGACTATTTAAATGAATGTTTAAGCAATGAGATACATTTATTCTATCAAAAAGAGGAAATTCACATGTCCACATGTAAAGAATTAAGTAACAGTAAGTACATGTATCTCAATATTTCAGCTTTATGGGGAGGAGAGGTATAGGACCATTAGATGGGGCTACACAATTCCAGTCAATAAGACATCGACCCTACATTGTAATTGACCATTCATTCTCCAACGCACAAGAGAAGTATCACCTTTGGTGTAACGAGAAGGAATTTTGAGGTTTCAGAACATTGTGTATCCCAAAAAACATGACTATTGTGATCGCATTTTTATCGTGAGAATGTTAAGAAAATGTTCCTGTAACCCTACAACGTTAGGCCTTAATCCTATGAGAAATGTCCTTACATTATAGAAACATCGTCTCCATCTCTATTGATCTCTCTCTGGTCTGTCTCACCCTCCTACTCATTTTCACACTCCAACATTACCCATGCCATAAGGACCCCCCATTTTGTTTCCCTCCAGACCTACAGCACCAGAGACTGTTACTATGACGATGGCTTCCTCACCACGCACCAAGAAGAGTTACTTACCTGCATAGCCGCGGGAAGTAGGGGTGCTGTAGCACCGCCTGAAAAATTGTAATAAAAAAATTGTAATAAAAACATTTATTTGTTATTTTTTTAAATATATTTTTTACAAAGTAGTGCACTGGGCCTTTACTGTATTAGCAGACGATATAGGTGTCTTCAGTGCAGGCAATCTTTGTTGTTGTTTTTTCCCTTCCTGTCGGCACACCAGCCCCACCCCCAAACTGCTTCTTGCGGCTATGCTTACTTGGGTTCAGTACCTACCTCCCCGTCTGGGCAGCACTCCCACCCCCAAACTGCTTACTGCGGCTATGCTTACCTGGGTTCAGTTCCGCTGGAGACCAAATAAATCATGTAGGCAACAGTTTGGAGCGAGTGGCACATCTGTCTCTCTGGCACTCCATTAAAATACTGATGGGTTTATATTCCTCACCAGGAGCAATCAGCTTTGCCCGGATGACCGCCGAACACACCTCCAATTGGAAGAGCTGGAGTGGCACAGTGTGAGAGAAGACCCGGGAAGTCTCATGTGTCGCATGAAAGGAAAGTGAAAATAAAATATGGTAATATCCAGCCTTGTCATTGAGATCTCTTATGGCAGAAGAACCCGGCCAGGACCGAGGGCATGGAGGCATGATACTCAACCATGTCAAAAAGATCTGGGATCATCTTTCACAGCAACTAAAGGATGGTAGAAAGAAAACAGGCTCTGCACTCAGGACCAACTTTCAGTCCTACCATATGGAACTATGCAGCAGGATTGAATGTATGCTCAAGGGAAAGACTGCGATGTCCACTTGTAAAACAAGTAACAGAGCCATAGATACTGTTGTCGTAACGTTTGCTGTTCATTAAGTGTGAAGACTGTTATATGATCAAATCGATTATCTATGTGTAATTATTAAACAAATCACAGAATAGTAATTACCTAGGAAGTCGGGACACCACAGGCAAATGTTTAAAGAGTTATTATTTCCCGAATTTAACTCTCTTCAGATATTTTCATATCTTATTGATTACAGTCACTTAGTAATGTATTATTACCTCATCAGTCATATTCTGAATGTTGCAAACTCTTGGAAATGTGCACGAACCCTAACATAAATTCTGAATCAGCGCTATACACATTGTCTTAATTATTTATTTACTAACTAACAAAATAATCACACAGAACTACATAAACACTCACAGGAGTGCCCTTTTATTAACTCTGTGTAAAGGGGCGTTCCATGAGGTTTGGGTATAATGTCTGTGCTCACTGGGTGTGGCCACTGACTCGTTTCAGACTTCATATGAAAACAATTACCTCGTTTAGAAGGCTAACATCACATTACATCTTCTCGCAAATAGTTTCATATTTAATCATATACATTATACAACATTCCGATGCAACGCTAAAAACTGAGGAATGTACACTTCCAGAGTTACAGTTATATTGGTCTTTCATGATGTCACAAAATAAAACAACTTTGATATGATTGTTCTTCAATTTAACATTGGTTCCAGCATGGCAAACAGTTAGCTCTGATAAAATGTAATATACTTTTTTTGCAACACGAATGCATAAAACAATTCAAAAGGGTAGGGGTCCAAATTATTAACACCTCTGTTTTCAATACCTTTCAATACCTCACCTTGCTAGTATTTAAAAAAAATAAAATAATGAGTTGGAGAACACATTGGGACAGATCTAAGACCATTCCTCCACACAGAATGCTTCCAGATCCTTGATATCCTTCATCTGTGCTTTGGATGGCCCTCTTCAATTCAAACCACAGGTTTTCAATGGGTTTCAAGTCCGAAGACTGAGCTGGACATTGCAAAATGTTGATTTTGTGGCCAATTAACCATTTCTTTGTGGATTTTGATGCGTGCTTGGGGTTATTATCTTGCTGGAAGATCCAATTGTGGAAAAGTTTCAGCCTCCTGGCAGAGGCAACCAGGTTTTTGCCAAATATTTCCCGGTACTGGGGAAAGTTCAAGATGCTGTTGACCTTAACAAGGGCCCCAGCACCAGTGAAAGCAAAATAGCCCCATAACATCAAAGATCCTACACCATATTGTATAGTAGGTATGGGGTACTCTTCTCCTCATGCATCTTTATTTCGATGCCAAACTCTCCACTGGTGTGCGCGGCCAGAGAGCTATATTTTCACATCTTCTGACCAACGCACCAGTTCCAATCCAAGTGCCAATGCCACGTGTTTACATTTGTTCGATTATATAACAATAGAGCTCTGTAGCCACACATACCAGTTACCCTCACAGGCAGCATGTTGCAACCCACTAAGCTATTTGTTATCATTAGGAATAACAAAATGACCTGTTGTGTGTCTACCATGGCCTTGACTAGAAGACAGGAGATGGTGTATCACAGAGGGTGTGTACATTTTTACATTAGTGAGGCACTGCTTGATCACACAGACACCTAAATTACCAGATCATATCCAAGGCGAGTCTACCTTAATAGATCATTGACCCGTTTGTGCGTCTGGAGACTGGGACCAGAGAGAAGGCTAAAGCTCTTTGTTGGTGCCCAGGATGGTTAGAGAAATAGGAGCAAAGAAAGAAACATTTCAGCTTGATTTCCTAATTTCGGATTGAGCCACAGATGATTTGACTCTTATAGCAGATTGATCCTTGATTCTTATCAGTGCTATTAAATTATTTTTTAGTCAAAGCCATTTCAAACCAGAAGGTGAACTTGAGAAATGCATTTAGGCATTATAACTAAGAACAAAGAAAAATAAAAGTATTACATTAATATTTATATTGCTCATGTCATCTAGTTTAATTCCTTGCCTACCACCTCTTCCTCGATAATGACCTTTCCATGAAATCCATTGCTTTACATGTACTGTATCTGACTAATAGGCTACATTACTCATAGGCTAGATTAATTTGGCTGCCTTCTACATGAAAAGGGCTCCAATGCCAGATATTCCTTGTCTAGCTAGATTTGTAAAGGCCCAGTGCAGTCAAAACATGATTTCCTGTGTTTTATATACAGTGCATTTGGAAAGTATTCAGACCCCTTGACTTTTTCCACATTATTTTACATTACAGCCTTATTCTAAAATGGATTAAATTGTCATCCCCCCTCATAAATCTACACACAATACCCCATAACAACGAAGCAAAAACAGGTTTTTAGAATTTTCTGCAAATTTATAAAAAATTCAAAACTGAAATATCATATTTACATGAGTATTCCAACCCTTTACTCAGTACTTTGTTGAAGCACGCTTGACAGCAATTACAGCCTTGAGTCTTCTTGGGCATGACGCTATAAGCTTGGCACACCTGTATTTGGAGAGTTTCTCCCATTCTTCTCTGCAGATCCTCTCAAGCTCTGTCAGGTTGGATGGGGAGCATTTCTGCACGGCTATTTTCAAATCTCTCCAGAGAAGTTCAATTGGGATCAAGTCCGGGCTCTTGCTAGGCCACTCAAAGACATTCAGAGACTCATCCCGAAGCCACTCCTGCATTGTCTCGGCTGTGTGCTTAGGGTCGTTGTCCTGTTGGAAGGTAAACCTTCGCCCCATGTCTGACGACCTGAGCACACTGGAGCAGGTTTTCATCAAGGATCTATCTGTACTTTGTTTCATTCATCTTTCCCTTGATCCTGACTAGTCTCCCAGTCCCAGCAGCATGATGCTGCTACCATCATGCTTCACCGTAGGGATGGTGTCTGGTTTCTTCCAGACGTGACGCTTGGCATTCAGGCCAAAGAGTTCAATATTGGTTTCACCAGACCAAAGAATCTTGTTTCTCATGGTCTGAGAGTCCTTTAGGTGCCTTTTGGCAAACTCCAAGTGGGCTGTCATGTGCCTTTTATTGAAGAGTGGCTTCCGTCTGGCCACTCACCATAAAGGCCTGATTGTGGAGTACTGCAGAGATAGTTGTCCTTCTGGAAGGTTCTCCCATCTCCAGAGATGAACTCTGGAGCTCTGTCAGAGTGAGCATTGGGTTCTTGGTCATCTCCCTGATTCCCTCTTTTCACCGATATAAATTTTGTGTCTATTCCATAACATGGGGCTTGTGAAAGCGACCTTTTTCTACACATGAGAGGAACCGGACAAGAAAATGGTCACGGAAACGGCTGTAAAACCCAAACTGTGGGAGCTACAAACTAAAAAGTCACCACCATCCAAAGATGAGACGTACACGACAGCCTCACGTACACGACAGCCTTGGTTGTTTGGCTCTATGATATCTGCAAGCTTTTCGGCAGTTGTCTGAATTCTGTCATGGGCTACCTCTTTTCGAAGAGGTCTTCTCACAAAACTGACTGTCCAGACCAAACCGTGGGAGCTACACCCTTATATGTCACCAAAAGGGGAGACTCTCGTGAACATGGAGGTGTTGGTTGTTCTGCTCTACAATGCACACAGGATTCAGGGGAGTCTTCTGATGGTAACTCAGTAACCCAGTACCTTATTCCTTATAATACATTTTTTGACGGTCTGTTTTGTCATTTATTAATGTGTTATTCTATGGGCTATAGCAGGTCAATCAAAAATAATATATAAAGTCAGCAAATAAAGAAATGTCCCTTTTACAGGACCCTGTCTTTCAAAGATAATTTGTAAAAATCCAAATAACTTCACAGATCTTCATTGTAAGGGGTTTAAACACTGTTTCCCATGCTTGTTCAATGAACCATTGACAATTAATGAACATGCACCTGTAGAACGGTCGTTAAGACACTAACAGCTTACAGACGGTAGGCAATTAAGGTCACAGTTATGAAAACTTGGAACACTACTGACACAACTGACTCTGAAAAACACCAAAAGTAAGATGCCCAGGGTCACTGTTCATCTGTCTTAGGCATGCAGCAAGGAGGAATGAGGACTGCAGATGTGGCCAGGGCAATAAATTGCAATGTCCGTACTTTGAGACGCCTAAGACAGCGCTACAGGGAGACAGGACGGACAGTTGATCGTCCTCGCAGTGGCAGACCACGTGTAACAACACCTGTACAGGATCGGTACATCCGAATATCACAACCGCAGGACAGGTACCGGAATGGCAACTGCCCGAGTTACACAAGGAATGCACAATCCCTCCATCAGTGTTCAGACTGTCCACAATATACTGAGAGAGGATGGACTGAGGGCTTGTAGGCCTGTTGTAAGGCAGGTCATCACCAGACATCACCGGCAACAACGTCACCTATGGGCACAAACACACCGTCGCTGGACCAGACAGGACAGGCAAAAAGTGTTCTTCACTGACGAGTCGCGGTTTTGTCTCACAAGGGGTGATGGTTGGATTCACGTTTATCGTCGAAGGAATGAGCGTTACACCGAGGCCTGTACTCTGGAGTGGGATCGATTTGGAGGTGGAGGGTCCATCATGGTCTGGAGTGATGTGTCACAGCATCATCGGACTGAGCCTCATGTGGTACCCCTCCTGCAGGCTCATCCTGACATGACCCTCCAGCATGACAATGCCACCAGCCATACTGCTCGTTCTGTGCGTGATTTCCTGCAAGACAGGAATGTCAGTGTTCTGCCATGGCCAGCGAAGAGACCGAATCCCAATCCCATTGAGCACGTCTGGGACCTGTTGGATCAGAGGGTGAGGGCTAGGGCCATTCCCTCCCAGAAATGTCCGGGAACTTGCAGGTGCCTTGGTGGAAGAGTGGGGTGACATCTCACAGCAAGAATTGGCACATCTGGTGCAGTTCATGAGGAGGAGATGCACTGCAGAACTTAATGCAGCTGGTGGCCACACCAGATACTGACGGTTACTTTTGATTTTGACCCCCCCCCCCCTCTTTGTTCAGGGACACATTATTCAGTTTCTGTTAGTTACATGTCTGTGGAACTTGTTCAGTTTATGTCTCAGTTGTTGAATCTTGTCATGTTCATACAAATATTTACACATAAATGCAGTTGACAGTGAGATTTGACAGTGATTTTAGATTATTTAAAGTAGCCACCCTTGGCCTTGATGACAACTTTACACACTCTTGGCATTCTCTCAACCAGCTTCACCTGGAATGCTTTTCCAACAATCTTGAAGGAGTTCCCACAGTCTAAGGCACTGCTTATCAATGCTAGAGGCATCACTACAGATGCTGGTTCGATCCTGGGCTGTATCACAACTAGCCGTGATCGGGAGTTCCATACGGTGGTGCATAATTGGCCCAGTGACGTCCGGGCTAGGGGAGGGTTTGGCCGGGTTAGGCCATCTTTGTAAAATAAAACTTAACTGACTTGTCTTGTTAAATGTAGGTTAAATTAAAAAAAATATGCTGAGCAATTGTTAGCGGCTTTTCCTTTACTCTGCAGTCCAACTCATCCCAAACCATCTCAATTGGGTTGAGGTTGGGTGATTGTGTAGTCCAGGTCATCTGATGCAGCATGCCATCACTCTCCTTCTTGGTCAAATAGCCCTTACACAGCCTGGAGGTGTGTTGGGTTATTGTCAACTTGAAAAACAAATCATAGTCCCACTAAGCCCAAACCAGATGGATGGTATGGCGTATTGCTGCAGAATGCTGTGGTAGTCATACTGGTTATGTGTGCCTTGAATTCTAAATAAATCACAGACAGTGTCACCAGAAAAGCACCCCCACACCATCACAGCTTCTCCTCCATGCTTCATGGTGGGAACCACAAATGCAGAGATCATCCGTTCGCCTACTCTGTGTCTCACAAAGACACGGCGGTTGGAACCAAACATCTCAAATTTGGACTCATCAGACCAAAGGACAGATTTCCACCGGTCTAATGTCTATTGCTTATGTTTCTTGGCCAAAACAAGTTTCTTCTTCTCATTTGTGTCCTTTTGTAGTGGTTTCTTTGTAGCAATTCGACCATGAAGGCCTGATTCACACAGTCACCTCTGAACAGTTGATGTTGAGATGTGTCTGTTACTTGAACCCTGTGAAGCATTTATTTGGGCTGCAATTTCTGAGGCTGGTAACTCTAATTCACTTTTCTCTTCAGCAAAGGTAAATCTGAGTCTTCCTTTCCTGTGGCAATCCTCATTATATCCAGTTTCATCATAGCGCTTGATGGTTTTTGCGATTGCACTTGAAGAATCTTTCAAAGTTCTTGAAATGTTCCGCATTCACTGACCTTCATGTCTTAAAGTAATAACGGACTGTCGTTTCTCTTTGCTTATTTGAGCTGTTCTTTCCATAATATGGACTTAGTATTTTACCAAATAGGGCTATCTTCTGTATACCACCTTGTCACAACACAACTGATTGGCTCAAATGCACTAAGAAGGAAAGACATTTCACAAATGTACTTTTATCAAGGCACACCTGTTAATTTAAATGTATTCCAGATGACTACCTCATGAAGCTGGTGGAGAGAATGCCAAGCTGTCATCCAGGCAAAGGGTGGCTACTTTGAAGAATCTCAAATAAAAAATATATTGTGATATGTTTAACACTTTTTTGGTTACTACATGATTCATAGTTTTGATGTCTTCACTATTATTCTACAATGTAGAAAATAGTAAAAATAAAGATAAACCCTTGAATGAGTAGGTGTGTCCAAACTTTTGACTGGTACTGTATGCACCTAAAGTGGTCCTAAAATTAGACATTTTATCACCATCTTAAAATAAGGATACATGTTAGCTTTAGTAAATATTGTAATCTAAGGGCTTAAACCTACAGGGGTCAACTCATTTATCACCTGGTGATGTCCCCAGGCAAGCCAAAACTGCAATTTAAGTCTGTAATTTCAAACAGCTCTTACAATAAAAGTGCATTATCATCATTTTCACAATTTCACAGTATTATTCCAAGCTCATAGTGTCCAAATAATATATATAAAACACTTGAGAATCACGTTTTTGACTGCACTGGGTCTTTATACCAAGAGTACTTGCTGCAGATTTGATCATACATAAAACCACAGAAAGATTGCAACAAACATACTAACCATTGAACGCTACTAAACTCCTGTATTACATTTCTGATGTCCCGGTTTAAGTCCTGCCTGTCTGACTGTGCTTCCCTAAAGTTTTTGTGCCAGAGGTTCTGATAGGGAATTTCTTATGCTAATTCCAAGGCATAGGTGTCCCATCTGTTTCCTAATAGCCTACATACACGCAATTTAGAAGAAGAATTGAGCAACAAAGAAGGCGTTATGCACATTTCTCTATTGTCATGCACACAAGGATTCACATTCTGTTCTGAAAACCTATTATAATCCATTTACAAAACATATGTGCGCATAAGGAATGATTAGGCAAAGAAAGAGGCACTGCGCTATTCAACGTGCAATATTCCACAGAAAGACTCATATGAGCTACACTGGGGTCGTCCGTGGTCTTTTGTGTAGACCTCAGAGTGCATAGAGACAAGATGGCTAGAGAAGATGGCTAGCAAATTATCTTGGCTATGCCTTAGATGAGCTGATTGAAGAAAGGGATTGAATTACCATCGCCTGATGAAAGACAAGACAGAAAAGCGAACTGAATCCATCAGAATAATCTCTGTTTTAATGTGGTGAATCAGCCCCAACTGTTAACCAGTGATGTGATTTAATTTCTCTCTTTCGAAAAAGAAGAAAACTTCATTATCTATTCTAGGAACCTAGCAAGTGCTTAGGGTGGGGAAATTAGTGTGGAGTTGCCCGTGGCAGCGAACAGCTTTCACAGCCTTCAAAGGCCACTGAAGAGATGCTGCAAACCTGACTTGACATTGCCCAGCAAAGTATTTATGAGTGCTCACATTATGGAATATCAATGTAGAATACATCATGGAGTTCCCAGTTCATATACAGTATAAAGGAGGCAAGTTATATTGGCCTATTTGTAAAAGCAATAACTCACAAGAGAACTAAGAGCTCACATTCTGAAGATTTCTAGTAAAACTGAGGAATTGTGAAACCCTAGAATTGTATCGTTAGATGTACAGAATTGATTAGCTTGAAGAGAGATGAGTCTACTGTACAATTGGATCTCCGTGCTTTAGTATTGTGGTTTTCGCTCAGCCTGGGGAATGGACCGCCCTCAGAGTGGCTGGATCTGTTCAGCAATTCAAATATCCATCTACACAAACAAAACATGGTCACCAGCATTTGATCTCATACGATATGCATGCGGTGCAATCTGCAAAGAAATAATTGCCTGAGATTGAGCCATTTCAAACCTGTCCTCTGGTCCCTCTATTTCCAGGCTCCATCATTTCCCATGACATGAGCCCTTTAATGGGTTTTCTCATCTCCTTGTCTCAGGTAATATGATGTATATTCATCAGAGTATAAACAGCTACCTCTGGGATAGAAGACGGATGGAGAGGCTATCTCCTACAAACATGGTTTTGTTTGGAGAAATCAAAAGTGCTTCCTTATTACTATTGTGCAGATGCATGGTATTTGGCTTTTCTCATATTAACATTCAAACGCCTGAACCTTTATCACTTGTTTTCCCTCATCACTGCTTACTGTTTGAGATGCTGTCAATACTGTGTCACTTTATTTGCCAAGGTCGCTGGATGAGGCTGCTGTATAAAATCCTGTCAAATTGCATTGGTATAAAATCGTCAGAGCCGATGTAGTACAACATTTGTCGTTTGTACGTGCTACCATGTTGGTGGAGCTTTATTGGTCAAAGTCAAGTTGTGTAATCTACTTGTACGAATTAATTTCCCCCCACATCCCCTTATCACTCTCCTTTGTTAGTTTGTTGTTAGTTTAAGCAACCTCTTCCTGATTGTGAAATATATGAAAACCAACACTGAGATGACAGTGTGAAATATTAGATTGTAATTCTCAGGGGATAAAAGGGGGGGGAATCATTTATCTAACCAATAGAGATGTTAATGGTGTATCCCACCGTAACATAGAGCTGTAACAGAAGTGACTTGAAATGTTTCAGCTACATTTATCTTAGCTAACAGTGTCAGGTATCCCATATAAAGTTAGTCAGATTCTGTTATTTGCCTTATATAGTCATCACACCACCAATGTGCCTTAAGGGAAGGAAGTGGGTGAGATGTGTATCAGCAACATGTCCTGCCTCCGTTTATTAAGAAACATCTTCACAGTTATATTTCGTTCAACTGTGCTGCCAGAAATGTTGAAGATATCAGTTGAGCATCTTTTCCAAAGTGTAAGTATCTTTGTGATTATTTACTTCACTAATTACATTTCTCTCAATTCACACAGCTTAAAACCCCAAGACTTCTGATCCCATTTGTCAAAAAGCTAGCTTTTCAACTTCTGGAAAAGTTTGTTGACATTGACGTCAAAGTAGTTTTTGGTTTCTAGAGCAGTTTGGGTTAGAACAAATATTGAGTAATATGAGGCAAACATTTCATGCTAAAATGTTCATCAAATACTTGATTCATTATATCTATGATGTTATTGCCTCTACACTATAGGTAACTGCAGAGATCCCCATGACACTGACAGGAAGAACGCTTTTTGGACTGTTTCTCTTCATACCAGGTCTTCTGTCTGTGAACGTGGTGAATTTCACCTGTGCAGAGTTGACTATCTGTGCATTACAGGGACAAACTGTGAAAGTAAGATGCCTCCATCCACCAAATACCAAAAGTGAATACCAACACCTCTACTGGTTTAAAAAAAAACAGATGTGGAAATGGAGGGACAAGACTATACCTGAGGACCTCTCCACAGACCCAGAATATAAAGGTCGTTTGACGTTTGGTGGCAGATCTTTCCTTGAAATAAGAGATGTTAGAAAGAGTGATGAAGGTGTCTATCGCTTTAGATTTAAGGCAGAGTCCTCTGGATGGATAAATAGTGTACCTGGAATCAAGTTGATTGTCACACATCTGCAGATAAAGAAGGATTCTGTGACAAATGGACAGGGGGTGAAACTGACCTGTACCACTAACTGCACTCTGAGTGATGACCCCGCCTACATCTGGTACAGGAATGCTAAAACAGTTCCACACACCAACACCTTCAGCCTGTCCCTCAACTCAGTCAATAGTAGGTATACAGGCAGCTACTCCTGTGCTATAAAGGGCTATGAGGATCTCCGTGCTCCTGCAGTGTGTCTACAAAGAAACTGTTTGGATGTGAGTTACACCCCCAAGACAATCTGTGGCTTCCCTGGGTCATATGTAGACCTGCCTTGCACTTACACATTCCCCAGAGGTCTCAATATCTCAGAGACACTTTGGGTGAATAGTACAGATCTCAGAATGGAGCCTGAAGATCTGACTCGCCACCCGGAGTATGTGGGTCGTGTGGAATATCGTGGCAACGGTAGTGACTGCACCCTGAGAATCACAGATTTGAGAAAGAACGACTCGTCCAAGTACAGGTTCCTGTTAAAAACGCAAGGGACATACTTCAATTCGTCAGCGGTCTCCCTGTCTGTCACAGACTTATATGTGCATGTATATCCTGACGTCGTGGACCAAGGAGCCTCTGTGTCGATCTGGTGTCATACCCAGTGTGGTCTTCCGCAAGGCTTTGGGGGCTTCATCTTGTACAAAGACGGACAACGCATAACCAGCCCAAATGGTGAAAAAGGTTACATAACAATCCACACAGTCAGCAGTGAGGATGCAGGTAGCTACTCCTGTGCACTGATTGGTCAGGATGGGTTACCCTCCCTGGAAGCTACACTCACCGTCACTAAAGGACCAGTGTCTGTGTTAATTATTGTTCTGGTGGTTGTGGTTCTCCTGACTGTCGCAGCTCTTCTGGTCTTTACCTTTAGCACACTGAAAAGGAGAAACATGGGAGGGCATGATATTAGAATGAATGTCCAAACTGTCAATAATGATGGCGCTCATCTAGATGTCAGTAGGAGGGAGAGCTCCCCCAACTATGAAAACGTTGAACATATCTATGCGGACCCAGATGAATTTGATGACACGTACACAGCTCTTCGGCGGGGGCATTGGCACTCCGTGTATGACATCATCCAGAGGAGGGAGTCACCACAGAACCTGGACTAAAGGCTGTCTGTGAGGAGAGCACTGATAGAATTAAAAAGCCATTTTGGACTGACCAATGTAGACATTTTCAAATAAATGCAACTTAAATGTTTGATATCAAGACATTTCGAAAGATTTTGGACATCACAGCAATGTTGAGGGAATTCTATTTGAGTCAGAAAAAGATAATGTACATCATTTATCATACGAGAGACAAAATTCATAAATTCTACAGGACAACAGCAGAGGCATGTCTTAAGTGTAAAACTAGCAATGACTCACTAGTTAATGCCTTCTGGGAGTGCTATGAAGTCCAAACGTTATGGGCAGAATTAGAAAGCTGTCTGTCAAAAGTTTTCTAATGTAAGTTGACTTTTAATCAATCTATCTGCATATTTCAAGACATGGTGAATATTTCAAGACTTAGTAAGATACCCAATGGACTGGGCAATATTGTTTTCTTCACTTACATTAGAGAAACTTAAACTTAAATACTGAAAGTCAAATGAAACTCCGTCGTTAAGAGGAGGGAAGAATCAATGCCTTGTTATTTAAATATGTAAAACAATCTGTCTACAGACAGAAACAACATAACATCATTTGAAGTCATATGGGGCAGAGTCTTACAAGTATCGGGGGTGGATACGGGGGTAGATATGGTGGGAACATGTGTGATGTCATTAATGTTTGTGGAAATGTATGTCAATGTTACGTTTTTTATTGTTTATTGTAAAAAAAAAACTGAATAATATATAAAAAATAAATAAATATATAGTACCAGTCAAAAGTTCCTTTATTTTACTATTTTCTACACTATAGAACAATAGTGAAGACATCAACGCCATGAAATAACAAAAAGAGCGTGCATAGCTGTCATCAAGGCAAGGTGGCTACTTTGAAGAATCTCAAATATAAAATGTATGTGTTTAACACTTTTTTGGTTACTACATGACTCCATATGTGTTATTTCATAGTTTTGATGTCTTATTCTACAATGTTGAAAATAGTAAAAATAAAGAAAAACCCTTGAATGAGTAGGTGTGTCCAAACTTTTGACTGGTACTGTATATAAAGAGAGAGCACTGGCACTAAACGAAGGCCAGGACTCACAAGATGGATAGATATGCACAAGGTCATTGGATACATTCTTGAGAAAGGCTGATCTCTCTTTCCTTTTTAGGGAAACATGTATTGAATGGAAATAATAGCTGTAATAGCTATTTCTATGGTTATTATTACAAGCTAATGCATACAAGCTAGTTAGTGTGCCGTTATCTACAGCATGTAAGCCATTTATAGGCGTGTGTAGGCTACATTAAAGAAACCTAATATTATTATTTGATTTAGTCTTTTGTTTATGACTACTGCCAAGACAGGAAATTACCTTGCATAATAACCTGAACGTTTAGCAAATAGGTCACTGATTACCTGCTGATAGACTTGAAATAATTACAATTTAATCATGCTAAACAAATATTCTGGCCATAGACTTAAACATTCAGAATACTCCATGCAATGTCTTCCGTAGTGTATGCACAGTGATGACACTGACCTGATGACACTGACCTCATTAGTCCTGTCACTGTGATCTACACACTGAGGAAGCATTGAAAAGAATGCCACGTAGACCCACTCCACCGTAGCCCTACCAGATTCTCTGCAGAGTGCACATCATCCTCAACCTTGTCCTTGCTCTCTCTAGAGTTTGACCGTGAGCGGGCACAAAATGTCACCAAGTTGAAGTGGCAGACAGGCACCCTCTCTCCGGGGCTTCAGGTCGCTTCTCCTCTCATTAGAGAACATAACACAATCTCACCCTTCTCCTCAAATCAAATAAGGAGTAGGTGATGATGTCCTCGGCAACCTGAATGCTCTTAACGAGTTTCAAAGGACACTATTTTGTCTTTCTCTCTGTTTCTATCCCCCTGTTTCTATCCATCTGTTTCTATCCCTCTGTTTCTATCCCTCTGTTTCTATCCCCCTGTTTCTATCCCTCCGTTTCTATCCCTCTGTTTATATCTCTCTGTTTCTATCCTTCTGTTTCTATCCCTCTGTTTCTATCCCTCTGTTTCTATCCCTCTGTTTGTATCTCACTGTTTCTATCCCTCTGTTTCTATCCCTCTGTTTCTATCCCTCTGTTTCCATCCCTCTGTTTATATCCCTCTGTTTCTATCCCCCTGTTTCTATCCCTCTGTTTCTATCCCTCTGTTTATATCCCTCTGTTTCTATCCCTCTGTTTCTATCCCTCTGTTTCTATCCCTCTGTTTCTATCCCTCTGTTTCTATCCCCCTGTTTCTATCCCTCTGTTTCTATGCCTCTGTTTCTATCCCTCTGTTTCTATCCCTCTGTTTATATCCCTCTGTTTATATCCCACTGTTTATATCCCTCTGTTTCTAACCCTCTTTTTCTATCCCTCTGTTTCTTGCTGTTGTTCTGCTCTCCTAGACCTTCATGAGGAGCCTCATGTCATTCATCTGCTTGACAACAGATTGCCATTTTGTCCATTCCATTTTATGTCATATTACATTTAGTGTGTATGTCATTGTGTACGTAACTATATATGTAAGACTGCTATATTGATTTTCAGCACACTGGTATGATTATTTTGATCAATACAGGCTTTGGTTGTTGTTGTTAGTTTTATTCAGTTTTCTTTTCGAGTTCGAAACTGCCAGCCCCTAACTCGCTTGTCTGCTTCAGTTTGTGCTTTCCATGTGGTTCATGCCGGTTGAATGAGCCTACCGCTGAGAGCAAGCCTCACCTGTTGTGCTCCATGAAAACGTGATCAGTCAAACCATTAGCATTTTACACCTATCAAGGGATTCTAATTAATGTTCCACTGCAGCGTTGGAGCTGGCCTGCCACAAACCTAATTTACTCCACCATATTTTATTCAACGCGTACCTGCATTGGGAATACACAGCTTTCCTTGCCTGTGGAGGATCATGGCCTTATTCTTCTGAACTCTCCCTCAAGTTTACCATCTTCCTTTATACCCAGCTTTATGCTAAGACTTTATTTTGGTCATATTCTGTGTCTCTAGTCGTATAGACTCCTTTCCTTGATTACTTTTATCATGACTGACCACTGATCTGTAGAGAACTGCAATTAAAGTAGGATGGCAGAAAGCAATCCATTCCTTTGAAATAGGAAGTGGTTTAAGAGTATTGGGACACGGCAGTACAGAACGAACAGTAGCAGTCAAAAGTTTGGACACACCTACTCATTCAAGGGTTTTTCTTTATTTGTACTATTTTCTATATTTTAGAATAATAGTGAAGACATCAAAACTATGAAATAACTAATATGTAATTATGCAGTAACAAAAAAAGTGTTGAACGAATCAAATATATTTTATATTTGAGATTCTTCAAAGTAGCCACCCTTTGCCTTGATGACAGCTTTGCACACTCTTGTCATTCTCTCAACCAGCCTCACCTGGAATGCTTTTCCAACAGTCTTGAAGGAGCTCCCACATATGCTGAACACTTGTTGGTTGCTTTTCCTTCACTCTGCGGTCCAACTCATCCCAAATCATCTCAATTGGGTTGAGGTCGAGTGATTGTGGAGGCCAGGTCATCTGTGTGTCCAACCTTTTGATTGGTATTGTATATTTGACTGGGTTGTGGCCCATCCAAGTTTTACAATTGGCCTCATGAGTCATCATGAACTATTTGAATAAAAAACAATGAGGCCACAGCATGAAAACAAAAGCTAGAGCCTCTCTATTCCAGATTGATTACTTTAATTTAACTTGCGGTCTGAAATGAGCTCTGTGAATGGTACATAAACTGCAGAAATGGTCTTGGTAACAACATGCATTTCTACATCTAATGTCAATGTTATTTTATATGTTTATTATTAATGTTATTTTCATTGCTATGCTGTCATCGTTGGCCAATATTTCCAGAAATTGTAGAGCCTCTATATCCTCAGTTTCCATGAAACACACCACACCAACGTGTTGTAGCAGCTCTGAATTTGACTCAACTTCTCCAGCTCAGCTGTTGATAGTTTTAGTTTTATTTGACCTTTATTTAACTCGGCAAGTCAGTTAAGAACAAATACTTATTTACAATGACGGCCTAGGAACAGTGGGTTAACTGCCTTGTTCAGGGGCAGAACGACCGATTTTGTTTTATCTTGTCAGCTCAGGGATTCAATCTAGCAACCTTTCTGTTACTGGCCCAATGCTCTAACCACTAGGCTACCTGAGGCTGGTTCATACAATCAGCAGATTTGACAAAAAGAGCTTAAAATCCAAAGACTTCTGATCCCATTTCTGATTGCCAAATCATTTTAATAGAGGTGGTCAGTCTAGTCTTAGGCAAGTTACGCTATATCCTCAGCCTACAGTACTAGTCATTACCTGTCTTTATAATGTCTTGGACTCAACAACCTAAATAGTTGAGTATATCAACCACTTAAATAATCAGGCATCGAGTTGTATCATTTTTTTAGCTCTTCCTTCCTCTCTCTCAAGAGCACAATGTTTGTTCCTGTGTGAAGAAATGCTATGTGAAGCAATAACTCTAAGAGATTTTTTCACAATTAATTTGAGTTGGTTTATCAATCCAGTGTGTGTACATAACACAAAAGGGGCCATAGTTGGTAAGAATCAGTAACTTAAATTACGCTATTGTGTATTAACCATGTACTTACTTTGTTTTGGAAACACACTCAGAGGAACGACTTGATGAGTGATGAGCAGAAGTGCTATGTGCTCCACCCTACATCGCAGCTCCACTCTCTCTGTCCATGACTGAACATGAGGGGGAATGCATTGTCTGGCCATGATGCTCCTCTGTATTGACGCTAGAATGATTGATGAGTTTTGAGGGCGAAACAATGGAGCCCGTTGAGAAACATTAGACTTAGCAGCACCCTCTTTCTCCTTGAGACAAGGAGGCAATTGCACACTCCACTTGCACTTCTAATAAACATCCGACCTTCAGTCCCCCATGCTTTGTTAACACTCCAGAAAGAAGTGGCTTGTTTATCAAAATCCCCCAAAGCTTTCAGTTTACTGCCATTCGGTTCAAAAGAAAACAATTCGGATCGAGGGAACATTGTCTTGTGAATTTGTGCTCGTATCGTAAAACAACGCAAAGGGATGTTGGCCATCTGTAATCAGTGATTTATTTGTATCACCTTGGTGATTTATCACCTATGGGCTAGGCTTCAATTAGCTGATATGGCTAATGTAGCTGAATTCAGCTAAGGTTTTATTATGCTGTTAATGTTGTTCAAATCATTGCAAAGTATGGTGATACCACAGCACAGAATCCATTAGTTGGCACAAGCCTAGTTGCCAAGGGTATAAAAAGGACCTAGAAATAACGTGTTAAGACAACATGCCTCCCTTTACTGTAAGAACATACAGTCATGCAATCACATGTGTGTTTAGCAATGTCCACAGGCAGCGAAACTCTATTTGGTGACTTCACACAGTTCATCTTAATGACTTAATTCTCCCGGAGCATTATTTCACATTACTAGCCATGCTATTTCCTTTCCCCATCATTAACACCACTGGTGCATGACCAAATAAAAAAGCCGATGTCAGCCTATGCATACAGATTTGTGGGATCTTAACTTGATCAGTCTTTGGTTGCTGAGAATTTTTCTGCACCGCAGGAAATGCCGATGAGCTTCATGATTTACAAAAACTAACTGAAAACCCGCACTAACAAACAGATATATCAACAATATTTCACTTTTCATATAGCTAGGGTGGCAAAATTCTGGGAACTTTCAATACATTTTTCAACCCTACATTTTAACCAGCTTAAGCACCTCTCAAGCAGCATTATGGATTCAATGTTTAAATCCTGTTGCAACAGGATTATTTGGCTGCGACAATACGGCTTAAATTAAGATCCTACATCTGCATCTGCGGACACCACACACAGAGGATCATCAAATCCTATAATGACTATGAATGAGGGGGATAAATTGGTTGTGGCAGGGTTAAGGGGAAAGAATAACTCTGTGGATAGATGTTTTCCAGTGTGACCCAGAAACAATGAGAGGAGACCCAGGTGTGAATGGGAGCATGAGCTAGGAGATAGGGTTTTGGGAGGCAGGGGGCTGTACTATGTTGTACGATGGTGTGTGTGTTGGAGCTAACTGATTGTCCACAATTTTCCTATATGACCTTGAACACCGTTTCACCACATTGGTCACCTCCGATCTCAATTATAATGGAGTTGACTGTCACAGAATATGCTTTCATGATAGATATAGAATGTTTGACATTGTTTTGGTTGCTCACATTCCTGTTCCCCAACACTGGTTATGCTATGATGTCATTATGTATGTCATATTCCAGAATTCAGTCAATTTGCCCTCCAATCGAGCTAGGGCTTTGCTGTGATGTCATGTTGTACTCCTTGTCAGAATGTTGGACATTTCATAATATGGTTTCCAAGGGAACTCTTGTTCTGTGTTAGTAGGTCAGAGCAAATCATTTCCAATATGGATACTATTCGGATCAAACAGATTTGCAGTCATGAAGAATTTTCTGACAATGGTGCAAAAATAAATGACTAGCTGGAAATTAAATTACATACGGATTCATGCATGGATCCAGAAGGTACTTCTGAGAACTAACCTCGTAAAAAGTTTAATTACTAATGCTCAATTTGTAGGTGTTTTTTTAGTATGAGTTTGAGGGTTGATAAGATGCTTGATACATAATTGTCACGCCCTGACCTTAGTATTCTTTGTTTTTTTTATTGTTTTGGTTAGGTCAGGGTGTGACATGGGTGATGTATGTGTTTTTGTACTGTCTAGGGGGTTTTGTAGGTTTATGGGGTTGTTTACTATCTAGGTGTTTATGTATGTCTATGGTTGCCTAGATTGGTTCTCAATTAGAGGCAGCTGTTTATCGTTGTCTTTAATTGGGAACCATATTCAGGCAGCCATCTTCTTTGGGTATTTTGTGGGTTATTGTCTATGTCTGTGTCTAGTTGCCTGTGTCTGCACATTTGTAGTATAGCTTCACGTTCGTTTTGTTGTTTTTGTAGTTTGTTTAGTGTCCGTCTTCATGAAATATATAACATGTATTCAAATCACGCTGCGCCTTGGTCTCCTCCGTACAACGAACGTGACAGAATAACCCACCTTAAAAGGACCAAGCAGCGTGATTGGGAGGAACAGCGCTTAATGGAGAAATGGAACCGGAAGAAGGACGAATGGGTAACAACCTGGGAGGAGATTGAGAGTTGGTTGATCGATCCAGGGAGAGTGCCAGAGCCTGCATGGGATTCTTTGGAACAGTGCGAGGAGGGATACAGGAGAATGGAGGAACGGCGAAGATATAAGGGTACACGGCTAGCACGGAAGTCCGAGAGGCAGCCCCAAGACATTTTTTTGGGGGGGAGGCACACGAGTAGATTGGCTAAGTCAGGAAGGAGACCTGAGCCAACTCCTTGGGCTTACCGAGGGGAGCGTGTAACTGGTTAGGCACCGTGTTATGCAGAGATGCGCACGGTGTCTCCAGAATGAGCATCCAGCCAGGATGGGTTGTGTCAGCTTTACACTCCAGACCTCCAGTACACCTCCACAGTCCTGTATGTCCTGCTCCCCGCACTCGCCCTGAGGTGCGTGTCCCCAGCCCAGTACCACCAGTGCCAACACCACGCACCAGGCTTCCTGTGCTTCTCCAGAGCCCTGTACGCCCTGTTCCTCCTCCCCGCACTCGCCCCGAGGTGAGTGTCTCCAGCCCGGTACCTCCAGTGCCGGCATCACGTACCAGGCCACCAGTGCGCCTCCAGGATCCAGTACTCCCTGTTCCTGCTCCTCGCACTCGCCCTGAGGTGCGTGTCCCCAGCCCGGTACCTCCAGTGCCGGCACCACGCACCAGGCCTATAGTGCGCCTCGGCAGTCCAGTACGCCCTGTTCCTTCTCCCCGCACTCGCCCTGAGGTGCGTGTCCTCGGCCCAGTACCGGCACCACGCATCAGGCCTACAGTGCGCCTCGCCAGTCCAGAGCGTCCGGCAACAGTACCCAGTCCAGAGCGTCCGGCAACAGTACCCAGTCCAGAGCGTCCGGCAACAGTACCCAGTCCAGAGCGTCCGGCAACAGTACCCAGTCCAGAGCGTCCGGTGACAGTACCCAGTCCAGAGCGTCCGGCGACAGTACCCAGTCCAGAGCGTCCGGCGACAGTACCCAGTCCAGAGCGTCCGGCAACAGTACCCAGTCCAGAGCGTCCGGCAACAGTACCCAGTCCAGAGCGTCCGGCAACAGTACCCAGTCCAGAGCGTCCGGCAACAGTACCCAGTCCAGAGCGTCCGGCAACAGTACCCAGTCCAGAGCGTCCGGCAACAGTACCCAGTCCAGAGCGTCCGGCAACAGTACCCAGTCCAGAGCGTCCGGCGACAGTATCCCAGTCCAGAGCGTCCGGTGACAGTACCCAGTCCAGAGCGTCCGGTGACAGTACCCAGTCCAGAGCGTCCGGCAACAGTATCCCAGTCCAGAGCGTCCGGTGACAGTACCCAGTCCAGAGCGTCCGGTGACAGTACCCAGTCCAGAGCGTCCGGCGACAGTACCCAGTCCAGAGCGTCCGGCAACAGTACCCAGTCCAGAGCGTCCGGCAACAGTACCCAGTCCAGAGCGTCCGGCAACAGTACCCAGTCCAGAGCGTCCGGCGACAGTACCCAGTCCAGAGCGTCCGGCGACAGTACCCAGTCCAGAGCGTCCGGCGACAGTACCCAGTCCAGAGCGTCCGGCGACAGTACCCAGTCCAGAGCGTCCGGTGACAGTACCCAGTCCAGAGCGTCCGGCGACAGTACCCAGTCCAGAGCGTCCGGCAACAGTACCCAGTCCAGAGCATCCGGCAACAGTACCCAGTCCAGAGCATCCGGCAACAGTCTACAGTCCGGAACCTACCACGACGGGTCTCAGTCCGGAACCTACCACGACGGGTCGCAGTCCAGAACCTACCACGACGGGTCGCAGTCCGGAACCTACCGATCCGCCAGAGTCTCCCTCCAGTTCCGGATCCGCCAGAGTCTCCCTCCAGTTCCGGATCCGCCAGAGTCTCCCTCCAGTTCCGGATCCGCCAGAGTCTCCCTCCAGTTCCGGATCCGCCAGAGTCTCCCTCCAGTTCCGGATCCGCCAGAGTCTCCCTCCAGTCCGGATCTGCCAGAGTCTCCCTCCAATCCAGAGGCGCCACTCACTCTAGACTCGACCATCAGTCCTCTAGTCCGTGGTCGGCGGTGAGGGTTCCTGCTCCAGAGACATTAAGTAAGGGTGAAGTGGAGCGGGGTCCACGTCCTGAGCCAGAACCGCCACCTCGGAGTCATGCCCACCCATATAGGTTTAGGTGTGCGGCCGGGAGTCCACATCTTTGGGGGGGTGGGGGGGGGGGTACTGTCACGCCCTGACCTTAGTATTCTTTGTTTTCTTTATTGTTTTGGTTAGGTCAGGGTGTGACATGGGTGATGTGTTTTTGTACTGTCTAGGGTTTTTTGTAGGTTTATGGGGTCGTTTACTATCTAGGTGTTTATGTATGTCTATGGTTACCTAGATTGGTTCTCAATTAGAGGCAGCTGTTTATCTTTGTCTCTAACTGGGAACCATATTTAGGCAGCCATCTTCTTTGGGTATTTCGTGGGTTATTGTCTATGTCTAGTTGCCTGTGTCTGCACATTTGTAGTATAGCTTCACGTTCATTTTGTTTTTGTAGTTTAGTTTGTTTAGTGACCGTCTTCATTAAATATATAACATGTATTCAAATCACGCTGCGCCTTGGTCTCCTCCGTACAACGAACATGACAATGATTTCATTTTAAAGTCAAGTTTTTTTTTTTTTGTTAAACTGAGGTTTATTTTTTTTTATGTAATGGCTGTGTGAAGTTGCTGGATATTATCGGGAACTGGAACACTCTCTCGTATTACCTCAATCCAGAACATCCCAAACATGCTCAATGGCTGACATGTCTGGTGAATATGCAGGCCATGGAAGAACAGGGACATTTTCAGCTTCCTGAAATTGTGTTCAGATCCTTGCAACATGGGGCCGTGCATTATCATGCGGAAGCATGAGGTAATAGTGGTGGATGAATGGCACGATAATGGGCCTCAGGATCTCGTCACTGTATCCCTGTGCATTTAAATTACCATTGCTAAAATTAATTTGTGTTCATTGTCCATAGCTTATGCCTGCCCATACCATAACCCCACTGTCACCATGGGGCACAATGTTCGCAACGTTGACATCAGCAAACTGCTCGCTCACACGACTCCATACAGTACACGGGGTCTCTGGTTGTGAGGCCGGTTGAACAAACTGCTAAATTCCCTAAAACGATGTTGGAGGCGGCTTATGGTAGAGAAATTAACAAATTCTCTGGCAACAGCTCTGTTGGACATTCCTGCAGGCAGCATACCAATTGCACGCTCCCTCAAAACTTGAGACATCTGTTGTGTTGTGTGACAAAACGGCACATTTTAGAGTGGCCTTTTATTGCCCCCAGCACAAGGTGCACTTGTGTAATGATCATTATATTTAATCAGCTCCTTGATTTGCCACACTTGTCAGGTGGATGGATTGTCTTGGCAAAGGAGAAATTCTCACTAACATGGATGTAAACACATATGTGCACAACATTTGAGAGAAATAACCTTTTTACGCATATGGAAAATGTCTGTTACATTTTATTTCAGCTCATGAAACATGGGACTAACAGTTTACATGTTGCATTTATATTTTTGTTCAGTGTAAATGGGAAAGGCATCACCAATTACTCTAATGCCATTGATTCCAATGAGACTGGTTTGGATTTTCCAAAGCTCCATTCTGGAACTTTGAGGGTTGGAGAGAGAGGAGGAAGGCACCAGCCCCTGGAATGGCCCCTCCCAGGGTTCTGAACAAGAGGAAAGGCAGAAGCAGCACATCGGAGCACATCGGAGCTCTTCACCTCCAACCCCCAGAAGGAGGCACTAAGCCTACATGTACAGTATATGCAGCACATCGGAGCACATCGGAGCTCTTCACCTCCAACTCCCAGAAGGAGGCACTAAGCCTACATGTACAGTATATACTGCCATCTGCACTTATCTGTCCCATAACGTCAGAGGCATATCAGAAATGATTCAGCAGTGGACTGATCATGGCAGCAAATGTATGTTGTGACTCACTGTCTGAGTGCCGTGTGTGTGTGTGTGTGTGTGTGTGTGTGTGTGTGTGTGTGTGTGTGTGTGTGTGTGTGTGTGTGTGTGTGTGTGTGCGCGCGCGCGAGTAAGCACTCCCCAAGAGTGGCTTAGGGAAGTTCCTGAATAATTGGTCATGATAATTTAAGTGTATGGTCATCACTCAGCCCACCTCAAGTCTTCACCATAATACACCCCCCAAGTCTCAACTGTACCTAGAAGTAGCTGAAGGCTTAATGACTCCAAATTATTTCATATGCTAGCTAGCTACAGACCGGAAGGCAGTGGCATCATAGAAAACTAATGAAAACGCAAGCCACATGCTAACCATGCCAAGACAATACCGACATTATTTGGGTGTCATATTATGACCTATTTGCACACTTGCCCTTATTAAATTGAGATCCCCACATCTCCCATGTAATATGCTGCAAGGTATCATTCAATTAATAGTGCAACCTTAATAACGCATATTAATGAACCCAAGTCGATCTCCATTACCAAGCAGCAGCACCAAAGGGACTGACACCTTAGGGATTACTGTTCAGTAATTATCCACGTTAAAATATCAGGTTGATATTATATGACTGGATTGACATTTACACATTGCAGCTTCATTTATTTTATTTTTCTTATCCACAAAATAATGATGCGTTATATTACAATATTATATTTGTTTGTATTACTTTTTACTCCTTATGGATCCGAAATGAATGGAAGTGTGAGCAACATGGTTACAACATCACCTGGCAGCCATATTTCTTACCCCTATTCGGTCATTTTTATATCTGCAAGGTGTGCTCAACGAGGAACCCCAGGGATAGAAGCATGATATTAGGGTATCCATTAGGAGGAATCACCAAATATCAGGATGTAATATGCCTGCTATAACGGCCTCCATTGGTTGGAGATTAGGTCTTTCATGACAGGATGATGGATAGATATACCAACTTCCTAGTTATTTTCCCACCAACACCATCAGCAACTAGCAAGTGAGTGTCCCTATCCTTCCCAGAGGTAAGAGGAGAACTGAGAAGAAAGCAGAGGCCTCATTCCAGTATCCCTCTGTCCTCCACTAGGTGATCATATGAAACACACAATCTCCAGGGGAAATTTGAAATTACATGCACATTTGAGTCATTTAGGAGACGCTCTTATCCAGAGCATCTTACGTTAGTGCCTTCATCGTAAGATAGCTAGCTGAGACAACAACAATTCACAATATTTGCAAGTACATGTCATCCGCAAAGTCAGCCCTAGTAGGGAAATACAAGTGCATATATTATTTTTTTTACACAAGTGCCACAGGATTTTTACAAACTCTTTAAGGAGGTAGGGCTTCAGACGTTTTCGGAGGACCAATAACTCAATTAAATGACGGAACGCACGTTATCAAAGTCTGTAAATTACCCACCTTGATTTAGAGGCCAACTCACCATTTTAAGGCAAAGACTAGTTTGGGCAGATCAGTGTGATTTATTTAGCTCGGATAGGCAGAGCATGCATTACAATGACTGTGTCTCTAGTCTTTTGTAATAAACAGAAAACTGAAGACGCATCAGGTCCAAACCATGCAACCCTGTGTAGAAGTTGTATTTTCTTTAGTACTCTGTTAAACCATTTTTATATATGTGGATTGTATAAGGTTTACTGGAAGAGCTCTTTGAACACGAGTGTTTGGTTTTCTAGAAAGTGTTAGAGGCCTTCTAGAAACTGAAGATGATTAATCAGGTAACAAGATGATGATCGTAAATCCGGACAGGAGAATGGAAAGCAAAACTAAGGCAACCTATGTAAGGAGCAAGAATACCTTGGGATATGGTTTTACAACTGGGAATTTCATTACACTGGTCGATATTGCCCACTGGTGCATAAATATGAAGAAAAGTACATGGATGGTGTTCAATTCAATTAAGTTAGAGAAATCATGTAGATCATAGAATTGAGCCAATTAAATCGCAAAGCAATGTTGTAATGAGTTTTAAAATCAATGAATCTGAATGAATATCTGTTTGTGGTGAAAGATCAGTGGTTCTCTCAAGGAAGCATTGGAATGTATTCAAGATGGTCTAGGGCTGACCTCTGAATTGGTTGGACACCTTGGATGGACCCCTTAAATTATATTCGTCAGCAGCTTCTTCTGTATTAAATTGACTTTATTAAAGGTAGCAGATAGCCTAGCGGTTAAGAGCGTTGGGAGAGTACTTGAAAGGTCACTTGTTCGAATCCCTGAGCCGACTTGGTGAAAAATCTGTCAATGTGCCCTTGAAGAAGGCACTTAACCCTAATTTCTCCTGTAAGTCGCTCCGGATAAGAGTGTCTGTTAAATGACTAAAATGTAAGTTTAATAATAATCTGTTTCCAAGGTGATTTCAAAGTGTGAACAATACAAAAGCAACTGATCATCATGAAAAATATTTATTTTCATCTCACTTTAATTTATGTACATGATCTGTAACCTATTTCAGTCAATACAGAGCAATAATGCTGTTTGAGTTAACTTGGATTTTATCTCCGCTTTTTAAGTCGTGGGTGTTCGGGAAAAACCTCTGTGGGGAATTGCAGAGTAAGCCTAATTACCTGGTTTTGGCAAGCCTATTCAATCCCAACCTCATTGTTTTGCTCCTCAACATGAAACAGGATAGAAAGCTGAAAAGGGGAGGATGAAAAATTCTCGACATGCGCCCTAATTTCAGATAAACGTGTCAATCTATTACAGTGGAATACTGGAGGACCCTCTGTTTACATTTACATATGAAAATGTGGGAGATTCAGTTAGTTAAACGTTAAAGGAGGCCTCATATTCTGTAGATCCATAGAGGTCCCTAGTGATGTTTAGCTTGTGTTAACTGCAGTACAAACGAGGTATGATTTACAGTTTATTGTGATATACTTGCATGGTAAGTAATTCCAACCACACAGCTTTTGACTATGATTGGGTTTGTTTGATCTTTGTAAGCCAAAGTGCTTAAATGGGCGAATGTCATGTAATGCACTGAAATTACATACAGTACAGGACAGTATATCCAAGGCACCCTGATCCTAATAATTACAACAACAACAGTAACAATGATCATGATGGAGCACTAACAAAGCCCATCAATTAGTTAGTTTGTTTTGTACATTACTCAGTGTGTGGGCCCATGTTGTTCATGTGGGCTCACTAAAAGCAACGGATGACGCCGCGGTGCTTGTTTTGCACTCGGTGGGTGGAGAGAGAAATATCTCAAAATTTCAGGTTTGAATTCCATAGGAATCTGTGACACCCACGTCAATCTGTAATCCTGGCTATTAGAGGGCTTTAGTTTCGATACGTGCATCATCATCACTTGGGTTGCCATGCACACACAAACGGCTGGCTTTGAAACAAGGCTTGGGAGAGTATTGCAGTACCAGGGCACTTTATAGTCATGGCACAGTGTTGATTTGTCTGTGAACAACCTGCAGGCATGCTACTGCATTTTTTCCTATAAAGTATGTACTTTAAAAGACATACAGATTGTCTACTGTGTGCATATGTGTCTGCATAGAGGTCACCAGCCAACTCAAGACAGGTACATATCCATGCCTTTTGCTAATTACACTGTTAAACTGGGAGTGCTTCACATTAAATTGGGGATGATTTAACCCTACCCATCTCTCATCTAATTGGAGGAAAGGTTAAATCAATGTGAATCTAATAAGGCCAAGAAAACATTGCAAGCCTTCAAATGACTGCACATAGAATTCCATTCAATAATCAGTCAAAGGTTAACAGGCAAAGATGATCAGCTGAATCTGCTACTAATTCCTCCATCTTATTGGCTAAAGGTGGCCAATATTCTGCTATTAATTTTAAATGGCAGTAAATGACATAATTGTCCTGTTGAAAATATGGACACATGCTGACATGATGTTGCTACACTATATCTGCAAGGCCAATACAATGTTGAAGGACAAAGGGTTTGGGCCTAACAAAGGTTTGAACTAGGCCAAGTACCAATGATGAGCAGGGGTCTGATTGTCAGATTAAATTTTTTCGGTACAGGACCTCCTGTGTGCACCAACATTTTTTGATGGGCCTAATAATTTAATTACATATGGAATCCCTATTAATTCAATAGGATCTCTGTGGGCCTAGTCTCTGTGGGCCTAGTCATCATTTAACTTTTAAAATGTATTACCTTTTATTGTGGCATAAAGACAACCAGTCATGATGTTTTCATCTGATTGTCAAATGATCACTTCAAAGTGTTCCTTCACTATGCTACCCGCGCACGTTCATTCACACGCAAAATATTTCCAGCCTTCAAACAGTGGTGAATGGAATACACAAAAAAAACAAATCACATACACAAAAAAACAAAAATTGTTATGATAATTGGCAATTGTAATTAGGTCAGAATGTACGCGTCGACTGTTGTCCGCGCGTGTCTCGGGTGTTGGCCACTCGTCTCTGACTTGGCAAAATGTCAGTGTTCTCGTCGAATTACAACGCATTTTGGAGCGTAGGTTACACCACCGGTTTTCATGTCCATTCGCAAATGTTTACATGCCGTTGACATGCGGTAATGATAAATAACAGTACATTACCCTACCGTTTTCTTGACATTTTGTTTTAATTATTGTGATAGGCTCATGTTTAACGTACCCCCACTATTGATTTTTCCAGGCCACGTACCAGACCGTACCACCTTAGTTTCACCCCTGTTTAAATGCAATGTGAAACCTTTGCAATCTGATTAAGTCTGTGTCAATGATGTGATAAACCAAAGAAAACGAGGGGCTCAAGAAACACCTGACAATGGATAAGTAGGCCTACACATGTTGTCCTTTGTGTGTGTGTGTGTGTGTGTGTGTGTGTGTGTGTGTGTGTGTAGCCTAATGGAAGGCTACCCTAGATGGATGTCACCTTAAAAAGGATGCATTCAACCACATAGATACACAAAAGCAGACGCCTGGGACAATATAATGTAGGTCAGACATGGTTAAAAGGCAGCAAGGCAGGTATATAGCTGGTCATAAAAGCCGTCCACTTGGTGTTCTTGTTTTCTCGGCTACATACCGGTAAACTACTCAAAAAGACACTATTGGACCGAAAGTGGTGGGACGCACAAAGACTGGACCGTGTCAATAATTGATCGCTCTCTTTCGGTCAGAACGTGGGACGTTTCAGAAGGGAGCTCTACATGTGATTCAGTGAGTTGCTTCATCAGCAGCAGGCAAGGCAGCTGCAGTTCCCCTCGTAAACACACTCATGTAGCCAGTGTGCAAGAAGGAGCAAGGACATACCTTTTTGCCAGGAAACAGGAGATGCTAGGCGTTTGCACTTAATATCATCGTTTGCCATTGCAAAAAAACTTCATTTTTGAGAGTCTTATTGTCGTTTTTGATAGATTCCAATCGCCGGACAGGTAATTATTATGAGCGCTGAAAAAAACCCGGCTGTCGGGTTAACTATGTTGAAGGTTGAGAAAGGAGCTTTCCACCAGCAATGGTGCTGAAACCTGCCTTTGATCGAAAGGAAGTGTTTCTGTATCACCGCAATCATTTTCATGGTGCTTTCACAAATGCAACGCTTTTATTAATCAGTTTAATGTTCAAATTGACTGATCATCTAAATACATACGTTATTTTTGCAATAGGCTACATACAATCAAAAAGGCATGGTTATTGTTCATGTAACAACATCGTAGGTTATAGGAATCAGGAACATTGATCGTTTCTAGATGGGTTGACAAACATTTGGAATCGTAAAAATATAAATTCTCTGTATTGGAAGTTTTCAATATGAGGAGGATTATTGTGTATTTTGGTCATCACCCTTCACCTCTGCTACTCCCGGGAAATGTGGAGACCTCTAAGAAATAGTTAAGTGTCGGTGACATATTTTAGACTTTGAGTAGCCTACCAATAAGAACACAAGTTTCGATATAATTCTCAATAACAAACCAGACATAATCAAATGTGATGTTTTAGGCTAAAAATGAGCATACTGATAAGTGTGTAGGAGAAGTGTACAGCACCATATTGTTATTTGTGCTCGTGACTTAATCAGATTGTGCATGCGTCTGCGTTTAGGATATGAGGTCTGATATATTGACGGTTGGTGTCCTTCCTATGGGTCCTAAACAGTCAGTCTACCTATGAGCTATTACATGCATATTTTTATTGGTGCTAAGAAGCATATTCAGTTACTTACATCAATAGATTCTTATGGAAATATGGCTGAATAGTATTTAAAAAGTTTCTTCAGAGTAAAGGGTTTCGATCAGGACAAGTTACACGTTTCAGTGGGAACTCAACACCGACTGTTTTTCTTTTTACTTTAGATCTGCCAATAAAGGACTATTTCTCCTGCTGGACCTGAATGTAAGATCGCGAGGATAAAGAAGTCAGGAATCAAAAGCCATCATCATGGATTTTGTTATGAAGCAAGCGTTGGGAGGTAAGTTGCTAACCTTATGCTAACACTGCCTGATGAGATCATGCAGTCCTAGTCTGTTGTCTCTATGGGGAGATACGGGAGCGTCCGAGTGTCTTCCAGTCTTCCAGACTATAGGTCATGACGAGGTCCGTTAAGGCGACTAAAACCACTTTGTTTATATTGGTTGATGGGTTTTTGGAGATACACAACTATCATGTTATTCTGTTACATTTATAGTTATGTATATATTCTGTGAAAGTAAACTTATATATAAGCTATGCCAGTTCATCATTGAAGGCTATATTTTTCTTGGTGAAATTTGAACACGCATCATTTATATATTTAGAAGGTTTGGATGTTTATCGATAGATTATGTCGAAAATATCATAGTATTTTGAATAACCACTGTTTTGGTTATGCGCAATTTCGCACTGCATATCCAGCACTTAGTCAGTCCCTTTGTTGAGAGCTATTGGCAATTTTACGCATTTCAGGATATGCACAGATACATTGCACATGTTTTAAAGCCCGAATCCTTAAAGCGCTATTTACTCTTCCATGAAGTTCATCTGGAGCATAGGGGTTGAACAATTGTCCATCCAAAAAACGAATACAGTGGAAGCCTACCTGTAGCCTTCCAATGAGCATCATTACAAACATTATTACTGTGCAGTAGTACATCTTGACTTTGTGCTACTGCTCCTTATCTTCCAGCTGCAAAAGCCTATCAACACTAATTTAATCTTCAACAATTTTATTAGTGCACATTAAATATGCATGATTTTATTTTCATAATTACTTGAGCTGAGATGTCCCTATGTGGGATTAGCATATAAAGTAATGCATTTTTTAATGAATGTAACAAATTGATCCTATCATCAATATGCAAATCAATCTAGTGGCTGGTGAAGTAAGTGTCTTATATGGAGAGGTGCTAAACCTAGAGATAGACTGTAATACAGTAAACCTTCTCAAATCCTGACACGGCCTCATCCCTCCCTCCCTCCCTCCACACACACACACACACACACACACACACACACACACACACACACACACACACACACACACACACACACACACACACACACGCACACACACACACACACACGCACACGCACGCACGCACAACCTTGTCCCTTGCCATAAAAATCGTGACTTGCCATGCATCCCTGTCATTGCTGGCTTTAGACAGCTGTGCGTTCTGAGACCCGATGATGGATACGTGGGAGAAACCAACACTGACTGATTAGGGAGAGCAAGGGCTCGACGAGGAAGAGATGGGATTCATTTCATTAAACAGCTGCTAGATAAGGCAGTTTGTCAGGGCCTGTGGTCATCTGTACACAGCTACATCGATAAAGAAAACGAGTAGAATCCACTGAATTGTGTGCAAAGGGATTTCACACATGAGGAAATTGAGCTGTGGTGCCAAGGTCCTAACCTTCAGCAGTTTGGAGACATGTTCTTGTTTATTTCTCTCCTATTGATGTGGGAAATGTGTGTGTGGAAGAAGATTGCCTTTTGGTTAATTAAGTTTGGCTTGCTTCCCCATTGTAGCAAGTTACACTGGTGGATTTGGACACTGATACATGCCTAAATTGGAACGCAGTGGCTGTACAGTAACATGTTGTACATTACGCTGACTCTGCGCTTCACTGCGATGTATGGGTTATGACTGACAGTCGCGACAAGAAGTTGCCTCCCTCCCGCTAATTAGGAAACTTTTGAATTTTTTGTTGTTGTCTCAGTGAGGGAAGTGCTGTAAATTAAGAGGACACTATGTATTTTGAAAGATGAGAAGTTGAGGAATATAATAAATACTGCCTTGATGTCATACAAGCAAGCCAAACACCCATGTGAGTCCAAATGTGCACTTCACTTTTCCATATCATAAAACGCATGTCAAATCAAATTGTATTTGTCACATGCGCCAATACAACAGGTGTAGACCTTAGAGTGAAATGCTTACTTACAAGCCTTAACCAACAATGCAGTTTAAAAAAAAAGAATAAGAAATAAAAGTAACAAAAAATTGAAGAGCAGCAGTAAAATAACAATAGGGAGGCTATATACAGAGGGTACCGTTACAGAGTCAATGTGTTGGGGCACCAGTTAGTCGAGGTAATTGAGGCAATATGTACATGTAGGTTGAGTTATTAAAGTGACTATTCATAGATAATAACAGAGAGTAGCAGCAGTGTAAAATGGGGGGGGGGGATAGTCTAGGTAGCCATTAGATTAGATGTTCAGGAGTCTTATGGCTTGGGGGTAGAAGCTGTTTAGAAGCCTTTTGGCACCCCGGTACCACTTGCCTGTGGTAGCAGAGAGAACAGTCTAGGGTGGCTGGAGTCATTGACATTTTTAGGGTCTTCCTCTAACACCGCCTGGTATAGAGGTTCTGGATGGCAGGAAGCTTGGCCCCAGTGATGTACTGGGCTGTACACATTACCCTCTGTATTGCCTTGCGGTCAGAGGCCGAGCAGTGGCCATACCAGACAGTGATGGAACTAGTCAGGATGCTCTCAATGGTGTAGCTGTTGAACCTTTTGAGGATCTGAGGACCCATGCCAAATAATTTATCCTGAGGGGGAATAGGTTTTGTCGTGCCCTCTTCATGACTGCCTTGGTGTGCTTGGACCATGTTATTTTGTTGGTGATGTGGACACCAGTTTTTAACCTGCTCCACTACAGCCCCGTCTATGAGAATGGGGGCGTGTTCGATCCTCCTTTTCCTGTAGTCCACAATCATCTCCTATGTCTTGATCACGTTGAGGGAGAGGTTGTTGTCCTGGCAACCCATGGCCAGGTCTCTGACTTCCTCCCTATAGGCTGTCTTGTCGTTGTCTGTGATCAGGCCTACCGCTGTTGTGTCATCAGCAAACTTAATGATGGTGTTGGAGTTGTGCCTGCCCGTGCAGTCATGAGTGAACAGGGAGTACAGGAGGGGACTGAGCATGCAACCCTGAAGGGCCCCCGTGTTGAGGATCAACGTGGTGGATGTGTTGTTTACTACCCTTAACACCTGGGGGCGGCCCATCAGGAAGTCCAGGATCCAGTTGCAGAGGGAGGTGTTTAGTCCCAGGGTCGTTAGCTTATCAATGAGCTTCGAGAGCACCATGGATTTGAACACTGAGCTGTAGTCAATGAATAGAATTCTCACATAGGTGTTTATTTTATCCCGGTGGGAGATGGCAGTGTTGAGGGCAATATAGATTGCATCATCTGTGGATCTGTTAGGGCGGTATACAAATTGGAGTGGGTCTAGGGTTTCTGGGATAATGGTGTTGATGTGAGCCATGACCAGCCTTTCAAAGCACTTCATGGCTACAGATGTGAGTGCTACGGGTCAGTAGTCTTTTAGGCAGGTTACCTTAGTGTTCTTGGGCACAGGGACTATGGTGGTCTGCTTGAAACATGTTGGTATTACAGACTCAGACAGGGAGAGGTTGAAAATGTCAGCAAAGACACTTGCCAGTTGGTCACCAATGGCATTGTGGTGTACTCCTCAATGCCATCGGAAGAATCCCGGAACGTATTCCAGTCTGTGCTAGCAAAACAGTCCTGTAGCTTAGTCACATACAGTGTCAATGTTTAGGATCACTATGTTTGCTGTACAGTTACAAGATGACATGACGTCGTACCCTGGGTTGTTCTGAACAGAATGAGCCTATGTTTGTCGATTGTGAATAAAATTTGCCATGTCACATGCACAGTGGTGAAGCGAAGTTTCGCGGCCCCTGCAAGGTCCGAGCAAGGCCCCCCTCCAACCCATGTTTAATATGATACATATTTCTTGCCAGGGTGCCGAGAGAAACATTTGCAGTTTTATAGCTAATCTCATGTTATTTTACATATCTTGCCATGAGGCTGTGAGAAAACGGTGCTCTTTTAGAGCCCAGCGATTCTTGAGGACAATCTTCAATTTTTTCTCACAAAAATGTGTCTTAATATTTTGATAGATCAAAGTATCACCATGTAAAGGAACAACTTCCTATTTTTGTCCATAAAATCCCACTAACTGTATTTATTTGAACCTAATTAGACACCATAAAAGGCAGTTCATTTGAAATATTATTGTACAACAAGTGTTTAAAAGCCTTGATTGTTTAATTCTAACACTCAAATACATTATACAAATCTCCACATTTCTTCTTATTTTGTTTTATAGCACTGTTAAATGCTTCAGGGCTAATTCCGTTAGCATTTTGGCATGATTTTCTAGATTTACAACATAAAACAACATTTCAAGAGCAAACATTATCCTTTAGGTCTAGCACAGCAAATACTTCAAATGTTTAGGGCATATGTTGCAGAACAGTGATTCCAATATCCTAAGGGGGTTGACAAGTTACTGACAGAGTTGACAACAGATACTCAAAACAGACATATTATTGCCTCCAAAAAGAAAAGTTCAATGCAAACATTTGTAAAATATGGACAATTATTCATTTGAAAACCCCCAATAAAAACATCAGATCTTTTAGCATTCTGACGGAGTGCACTTTGGACACAAACCTGACATTGCTGTTTTACGGAGTTGACAAAAATTGTGTTTTTCTTCTTCATTCAAGTGGTATTCACAGTAGCAATTTTGTTTTTTCCTCAGTTGCTTTATGACACTAAAACCTAAGTAAATGCAACATATTTGAACCAAAAGTCATATTTTATTTTAATCTGTCAGGCAGATTGAATTGTCAGTTTATGGTTGTGACCATGGTGATTCTAATATTGTTTGTTTAAATCTATCAAAAGTAGAGAACCCTACTGGCCACGAGTGGTCTTGTTACACTTCATGCAATGAGGACATGAATAAGGGGTCCTTATGGTTTTGCTGACCCTGCTCATTCCTGATTCATCTTATACAAATCAGACGGAGTTGGCCATATCTCCAGACACATATTTCACAGAGGGCCATTTAATATCCATTATCGGCAGTTGTTAAAATTGTAAAAACTTTTTAGGATATTTTGAAATTGGGATCCTTTGCTCCGGACAAGGGAATTTTCAGGCATAGAGCTGACATGGAAATGAATAATATTTCAAGTATTTAGAAAATTAAAAAACATATATTTATCCTTAAAAAATTCCCCTAAATGTAAACTTTAACCTAAAAAATGCAACAAAATGCTTTTCTTTTTTTACCATGAAAATAAATATTCCCTGCCGGACAAGGATTATCTCGACTTTCAAGAATCCCTGAGCTAATTTCCTGCTATTCAATGTATGTCACGCCCTGACCTTAGTTTTCTGTTTTCTGTATTATTTTGGTCAGGGTGTGACGAGGGTGGGTATGCTTGTTTGTCCTGTCTAGGGTTTTTGTATATCTAGGGGTGTTTGTTAGTCTAGGTCTATGGTGGCCTGAATTGGTTCCCAATCAGAGACAGCTGTTTATCGTTGTCTCTGATTGGGGATCCTATTTAGGTTGCCATTTTCCATTTTGGTTTTGTGGGTTATTGTCTATGTGTAGTTGCCTGTCAGCACTTGTTATTGTAGCTTCATGTTTGTTTTGTTAGTTTGTTAAGTGTTCTTTGTTTGTTAAGTGTTCTTTGTTTGTTAAGTGTTCTTTGTTTGTTAAAAGAAGAATGTATTTTTATCACTCTGCGCCTTGGTCTCCTCTTTATGACGAACGTGCAAATGTATTTTGCCAAGAGGCTGAGAGAAGATGTTGCAGTTGTAAAGCTAATTTCCTGTAATTCCAAAATATTTGTTCATGGTTTATGACATGTTCATATGCTATTTGGGGGTCCGACCTAGGGGGGAAAGCTCGCCCCCTCCCCCATGGGGATGTGTGCTAAGCCAGTGCACACGCACCTGAATGAACTCATGGCATCTTTCTATGCGTGACACGTATACTCCCTCTCCGGCGCTCGAGGTCGTCAGGCTGCTCGTTATTATGCACACCTGTCACCATCGTTACGCTCATCAGCGCCTCGTCAGACTCACCTGGACTCAATCACCTGCCTGATTACCTTCCCTATAACTGTCACTCCCTTTGGTTGTGTCCCTAGGCCTTATTCACTCTGTTCGTGTTTCATGTCTGTACGCTACTCTTGTTTCTGTGTTCTTCCATATTCGTTTTTTATTAAATATTTGCTCCCTGTACTTGCTTCCCGGCTGCTAGCGTACATGTTACAATGCAGATCAAATTATGGTCCGTTTCCCTGAATTGCATTGCGAAACACTGTAATATAACATAACTTTGCTAGTCATGTTGGCAATTAAACAGGCTTTCAAATGATTCCCACTGCGATTTACAATGGACCGTTTTTGGATTGCGTAAACAACATTAGTAATTGTGTGAGGGCTGGGATGCAGGATTGCGTTCCAAAAGAAAAACAACTACACGTGTGCTTGCTCTAGCTCCTGAACGGCACAGCTAGGAGAGCTCCAAAAAGCCCCTTATAGTTGAAGACTCTTCTTTGAGTCAAAAAAAAGTGCATTGATATTACTTAGTAAGAGGTGTACTGTATGGCCACTTGAAGACACCAGTTAGTACTCTCACTCAAACCATTGTAATTTGTTTGTCTTATGTTGCACTTACCCCACATTTCCAGGAATATTCTTATCATGTTACTGATGTTACTTGTTACTATTTGTATCATGTTACTGATGTGTATCATGTTACTATTTTCAGATTTTGTTATCAACAAATGCGGCGAAAAGTACAATAAATGTCAAATGCACATAAAATCAACACTGTATGGTTTGGATTCAGTCTTCTGTCAGGTGAACTGTTGTGTCCTCATCCTTTGGTCGAATAATTTCCCCATGATCTCCAAACTGTTCCCTTTCAATTGTTACCATGGTTATGCATGTGCTTTTCATATTTCTTCTGTAAGAAACATTTCAATTTTGGGCAGCAGATAGCCTAATGGTGTTTAATTAGGATTAAATGCCCGAATCCCCTAGCCGACTACGTGAAAAATCTGTCAATGTGCCTTTGAGCAAGGCACTGAACCTTAATTGATCCTGTAAGTCGCTTTGGATAAGAGTGTCTGCTAAATGACAGTATTTAAAAAGTATTATTTTTTGCCCTATCCATAAACAGTGCCTTCGGAAAGTATTCAGACCTCTTCCCTTTTCCACATTTTGTTACGTTACAGGCTTATTCTAAAATGGATTAAATCATATTTAAATATTTTTCCTCATCAACCTACACACAATATCCCATAATGACAAATATTTGCACATTTATCCCAAAAAATAACTGAAATACTTTATTGACATAAGTATTCAGACCCTATGCTATGAGAATTGAAATTGAGTTCAGGTGCATCCTGCTTCCATAGATCATCCATGAGATGACTTCATTGGAGTCCTGTGGTAAATTCAATTGATTGGACATTATTTGGAAAGGTACACACCTGTCTATATAATGTCCCTCCTTGAAAGTGCATGTCAGCGCAAGAACCAAGCCATGAGGTTGAAGGAATTGTCCTTAGAGCTCCAAGACAGGATTGGATTGTGTCGAAGCACAGATCTGGGGAAGGGTACCAAAAAAATTCTGCAGCATTGAAGGTCCCCAAGAACACAGTGGCCTCCATCAATCTTAAATGGAAAAAGTTTGCAACCACTAAGACTCTCCTTGGAGCTTGGAAAACTAAGAAATCGGGGGAGAAGGGCCTTGGTCAGACCAAGAACCTGATGGTCACTTTGACAGAGCTCCCGAGTTCCTCTGTGGAGATGGGTGAACCTTCCAGAAGGACAAAGATCTCTGCAGCACTACACCAATCAGGCCTTTATGGTAGAGTGGCCAGACGGAAGCCAAGCCACCGTAAAAGGCACATGACAGCCCGCTTGGAGTTTGCTAAAAGGCCCCTAAAGGACTCTCAGACCATGAGAAACAAGATTACCTGGTCTGACGAAACCAAGATTGAACTCTTTTGTCTTTGAACTCTTTGGCCTAAATAAAGAACTCTCTGGGAAGAAGAAAGATGGGGGTATATTTTTCATGATGCAACACTCATGGTGGGATTGTGATAACAAACAGAAAGACAAGTCCTTTTCTTCATCTGACCTAGGATACCTCACAATCAAATGCCGACCGTATTACTTTCCAAGAGAATTCTCTTCAGTATAGTCACATCCATGTATATTCCCCCTCAAGACGATACCATGATCGCCCTCAAAGAACTTCACTGGACTACTGAATCTGGAAAAACATTGGATCACTGCTACTCAACTTTTAGAAATGCTTACAAGGCCCTCCCCCACCCACCCTTTGGCAAATCTGATCGCGACTCCATTTTGCTCCAAACCTTCCTATAGGCAGATACTCAAAAAGGAAGTACCCGTGCTAAGGTCTAATCAACGCTGGTCTGACCAATCGAAATCCATGCTTCAAGATTGTTTTGATCACGCGGACTGGGATATGTTCCGGGTAGCCTCTGAGAATGACATCGACGGATGCACAAAAATGGTGACTGAGTTCATCAGGAAGTGTATAGGAGATGTTGTACCTACTGTGACTATTAAAACCAACCCAAACCAGAAACCGTGGATAGATGGCAGCATTTGTGCAAAACTGAAAACAAGAACCACTGCATTTAACCATGGCAAGGTGACTGGGAATATGGCCGAATACAAACAGTGTAGTTATTCCCTCGGTAAGGCAATCGAACAGGCAAAACGTCAGGACAGAGACAAAGTGGAGTTGCAATTCAACGGCTCTGACATGAGACGTATGTGGCAGGGTCTACAGACAATCACAGACTGCAAAGGAAAAACCAGCCACGTCGCAGACACCGACGTCTTTCTTCCGGACAAGCTAAACACCTTCTTCACCCGCTTTGAGGATAACACAGTGCCACCGACGCAGCATTCTACCAAGGACTGTGGGCTCTCCTTCTCCGTGGCCGATGTAAGGCATTTAAGCATTTTAACAATTGCAAAAATGCCGGCCCAGACGGCATCCCTAACCGCGTCCTCAGAGTATGCGCAGACCAGCTGGCTGGAGTGTTTACAGACATATTCAATCTCTCCCTATTCCAGTCTTCTGTCCCCACGTGCTTCAAGATGTCCACCATTGTTCCTGTACCAAAGGAAGCAAAGGTAACTGAACTAAATGACTATCGCCCAGTAGCACTCACTTCTGTCATCAAGAAGTGCTTTGAGAGGCTAGTCAATTAAGGATCATATCACCTCTACTTTACCTGACACCCTAGATCCACTTAAATTTGCTTACTGCCCCAATAGATCCACAGATGGTGTAATCTCCATCGCACTGCACGCTGCTCTATCCAAACTGGACAACAATAAAACCTACACTACCATTCAAAGTCTAGGGTCATATCTCTGCCATATCTCTGTCCAGTGTCTGTGTTCTTTTGCGAATCTTAATCTTTATCTAACACAATGTGCCATTGGAAAACAGGAGTGATGGTTGCTGATAATGGGCCTCTGTACGCCTATGTAGATATTCCAATAAAAAATCTGCCATTTCCAGCTACAATAGTTATTTACAACATTAAAAATGTATACACTGTATTTATGATCAATTTGATGTTATTTTAATGGACAAAAAAGTAGCTTTTCGTTCAAAAACAAGGTAATTTCTAAATTACCCAAAACTTTTGAATTTCTTATGTACTGTATGTAAGAATGCTGTTCATTGACTATAGCTCAGCATTCAACACCATAGTACCCTCCAAGCTCATCATTAAGCTCGGGGCCCTGGGTCTGAAACTCTTCCCTGTGCAACTGGGTCCTGGACTTCCTGACTGGCCGCCCCCAGGTGGTGAAGGTAGGAAACAACACCACTTTGCTGATCCTCAACACAAGGGCCCCACAAGGGTGCATGCTCAGCCCCCTGCTATACTCCCTGTTCACCCATGACTGTGTGGCCATGCATGCCTCCAACTCAATCATCAAGTTTGTAGATGACACAACAGTTGTAGACCTGATTACCAACGAGACAGTCTACAATAGGTTGCTTCCATCCGGTTACGCAACCCTTCATCTTAGAGGCTGCTGCCCTATATACATAGACTTGACGTTTTGCCTGTTTGATTTCCTTATGGAGGGAATAACTACAGTGTTTGGATTTGGCCATATTCCCAGTCACCTTGCCATGGTTAAATGCGGTGTTTGTGCTTTCAGTTTTGCGTGAATTCCGCCTTCTATCCACGGTTTCTGGTTAGGGTAGGTTTTAATCGTCACAGTGGGTACAACATCTCCTACACACTTCCTGATGAACTCAGTCACTGTATTTGTGTATTCATCTATGTTATCCTCAGAGGCTACCCGGAACATATCCCAGTCCGCGTGATCAAAACAATCTTGAAGCATCGATTCCGATTGGTCAGGCCAGCTTTGAATAGTCCTTAGCACAGGTAGTCCTGTTTGAGTTTTATCCTGGAGGAAGGGAGGAGCAAAATGGAGTCATGATCAGATTTGCCGAAGGGAGGGCGGGGGAGGGCCTTGTAGACATTTCGAAAAGCTGAGTAGCAGTGGTCTAATGTTTTCTCAGAGTGAGTGCTACAGTCAACGTGTTGGTAGAACTTCGATAGTGTTTCCCCCCCAAAAAAGATAAATCCCCAGATACAATAAATGCACGCTCAGGATATGTGGTTTCCAGTTTGCATAAAGTCCAGTGAAGTTCTTTGAGGGCCGTCGTGGTATCAGCTTGAGGGGGAATATACACGGCTGTGACTATAACCGAAGAAAATTATCTTGGGAGGTAATATGGTCAGCATTTAATTGTGAGGTATTCAGATCAGGTGAACAAAAGGACTTGAGTTTCTGTATGTTTTCACAATCACACCATGAGTAGTTTTTATTATTTATTTATTTTTATTTCACCTTTATTTAACCAGGTAGGCAAGTTGAGAACAAGTTCTCATTTACAATTGCGATCTGGCCAAGATAGAGCAAAGCATTTCGACACATACAACGACACAGAGTTACACATGGAGTAAAACAAACATACAGTCAATAATACAGTATAAACAAGTATATATACGATGTGAGCAAATGAGGTGAGATAAGGGAGGTAAAGGCAAAAAAAGGCCATGGTGGCAAAGTAAATACAATATAAATATAAACACTGGAATGGTAGATTTGCAATGGAAGAATGTGCAAAGTAGAAATAAAAATAATGGGGTGCAAAGGAGCAAAATAAATTAATTAAATACAATAGGGAAAGAGGTAGTTGTTTGGGCTAAATTATAGGTGGGCTATATACAGGTGCAGTAATCTGTGAGCTGCTCTGACAGTTGGTGCTTAAAGCTAGTGAGGGAGATAAGTGTTTCCAGTTTCAGAGATTTTTGTAGTTCGTTCCAGTCATTGGCAGCAAAGAACTGGAAGGAGAGGCGGCCAAAGAAAGAATTGGTTTTGGGGGTGACTAGAGAGATATACCTGCTGGAGCGTGTGCTACAGGTGGGAGATGCTATGGTGACCAGCGAGCTGAGATAAGGGGGGACTTTACCTAGCAGGGTCTTGTAGATGACATGGAGCCAGTGGGTTTGGCGACAAATATGAAGCGAGGGCCAGCCAACGAGAGCGTACAGGTCGCAATGGTGGGTAGTATATGGGGCTTTGGTAACAAAACGGATTGCACTGTGATAGACTGCATCCAATTTGTTGAGTAGGGTATTGGAGGCTATTTTGTAAATGGCATCGCCAAAGTCGAGGATTGGTAGGATGGTCAGTTTTACAAGGGTATGTTTGGCAGCATGAGTGAAGGATGCTTTGTTGCGAAATAGGAAGCCAATTCTAGATTTAACTTTGGATTGGAGATGTTTGATATGGGTCTGGAAGGAGAGTTTACAGTCTAACCAGACACCTAAGTATTTGTAGTTCTAAGTCAGAGCCGTCCAGAGTAGTGATGTTGGACAGGCGGGCAGGTGCAGGTAGCGATCGGTTGAAGAGCATGCATTTAGTTTTACTTGTATTTAAGAGCAATTGGAGGCCACGGAAGAAGAGTTGTATGGCATTGAAGCTTGCCTGGAGGGTTGTTAACACAGTGTCCAAAGAAGGGCCAGAAGTATACAGAATGGTGTCGTCTGCGTAGAGGTGGATCAGAGACTCACCAGCAGCAAGAGCGACCTCATTGATGTATACAGAGAAGAGAGTCGGTCCAAGAATTGAACCATGTGGCACCCCCATAGAGCCTTCCAGAGTTCCGGACAGCAGACCCTCCGATTTGACACACTGAACTCTATCAGAGAAGTAGTTGGTGACCAAGGCGAGGCAATCATTTGAGAAACCAAGGCTGTCGAGTCTGCCGATGAGGATGTGGTGATTGACAGAGTCGAAAGCCTTGGCCAGATCAATGAATACGGCTGCACAGTAATGTTTCTTATCGATGGCGGTTAAGATATCGTTTAGGACCTTGAGCGTGGCTGAGGTGCACCCATGACCAGCTCTGAAACCAGATTGCATAGCAGAGAAGGTATGGTGAGATTCTAAATGGTCAGTAATCTGTTTGTTGACTTGGCTTTCGAAGACCTTAGAAGGCATGGTAGGATAGATATAGGTCTGTAGCAGTTTGGGTCAAGAGTGTCCCCCCCCCTTTGAAGAGGGGGATGACCGCAGCTGCTTTCCAATCTTTGGGAATCTCAGACGACACAAAAGAGAGGTTGAACAGGCTAGTAAATAGGGGTGGCAACAATTTCGGCTGATCATTTTAGAAAGAAAGGGTCCAGATTGTCTAGCCCGGCTGATTTGTAGGGGTACAGATTTTGCAGCTCTTTCAGAACATCAGCTGAACGGATTTGGGAGAAGGAGAAATGGGGAAGGCTTGGGCGAGTTGCTGTGGGGGGTGCAGTGCTGTTGACCGGGGTAGGAGTAGCGAGGTGGAAAGCATGGCCAGCCGTAGAAAAATGCTTATTGAAATTCTCAATTATGGTGGATTTATCAGTGGTGACAGTGTTTCCTATCTTCAGTGCAGTGGGCAGCTGGGAGGAGGTGTTCTTATTCTCCATGGACTTTACAGTGTCCCAGAACTTTTTTGAGTTAGTGTTGCAGGAAGCAAATTTCTGCTTGAAAAAGCTAGCCTTGGCTTTTCTAACTGCCTGGGTATAATGGTTTCTAGCTTCCCTGAACAGCTGCATATCACGGGGGCTGTTCGATGCTAATGCAGAACGCCATAGGATGTTTTTGTGTTGGTTAAGGGCAGTCAAGTCGGGGGAGAACCAAGGGCTTTATCGGTTCCTGGTTCTAAATTTATTGAATGGGGCATGTTTATTTAAGATGGTTAGGAAGGCATTTAAAAAAAATATCCAGGCATCCTCTACTGACGGGATGAGATCAATATCCTTCCAGGATACCCCGGCCAGGTCGATTAGAAAGGCCTGCTCGCTGAAGTGTTTCAGGGAGCGTTTGACAGTGATGAGTGGAGGTCGTTTGACCGCTGACCCATTACGGATGCAGGCAATGAGGCAGTGATCGCTGAGATCTTGGTTGAAGACAGCAGAGGTGTATTTAGAGGGCAAGTTGGTTAGGATGATATCTATGAGGGTGCCCGTTTTTAAGGCTTTGGGGAGGTACCTGGTAGGTTCACTGATAATTTGTGTGAGATTGAGGGCATCAAGTTTAGATTGTAGGATGGCTGGGGTGTTAAGCATGTTCCAGTTTAGGTCGCCTAGCAGCACGAGCTCTGAAGATAGATGGGGGGCAATCAGTTCACATATGGTGTCCAGAGCACAGCTGGGGGCAGAGGGTGGTCTATAGCAGGCGGCAACGGTTGAGAGACTTGTTTTTAGAGAGGTGGATTTTTAAAAGTAGAAGTTCAAATTGTTTGGGTACAGACCTGGATAGTAGGACAGAACTCTGCAGGCTATCTTTGCAGTAGATTGCAACACCGCCCCCTTTGGCAGTTCTATCTTGTCTGAAAATGTTGTAGTTTGGGATTAAAATGTCAGAATTGTTGGTGGTCTTCCTAAGCCAGGATCCAGACACAGCTAGAACATCCGGGTTGGCAGAGTGTGCTAAAGCAGTGAATAGAACAAACTTAGGGAGGAGGCTTCTAATGTTAACATGCATGAAACCAAGGCTATTACGGTTACAGAAGTTGTCAAAAGAGAGCGCCTGGGGAATAGGAGTGGAGCTAGGCACTGCAGGGCCTGGATTCACCTCTACATCGCCAGAGGAACAGAGGAGGAGTAGAATAAGGGTACGGCTAAAAGCAATAAGAATTGGTCGTCTAGAACGTCTGGAACAGAGAGTAAAAGGAGGTTTCTGGGGGCGATAAAATAGCATCAAGGTATAATGTACAGACAAAGGTATGGTAGGATGTGAATACAGTGGAGGTAAACCTAGGTATTGAGTGATGAAGAGAGAGATATTGTCTCTAGAAACATAATTGAAACCAGGAGATGTCATTGCATGTGGGGGTGGTGGAACTAATAGGTTGGATAAGGTATAGTGAGCAGGACTAGAGGCTCTACAGTGAAATAAGCCAATAAACACTAACCAGAACAGCAATGGACAAGGCATATTGACATTGAGAGGCATGCTTAGTCGAGTGATCAAAAGGGTCCAGTGAGTAGAGAGGTTGGTTGGGTGTCACGGCGATTTAGACAGCTAGCCAGGCCATCGGTAGCAAGCTAGCAAAGGATGGAGGTCTGTTATTAGCCACCTCTTGCGTTCCGTCAGTAGATTAGTGGGGTTCCGTGTGGTAGAGGGGATTAATCCAAATCACACAACAACAACAAAAACAATAGATATAGTTATAGAGGCCCAAGAAGAAAAAAATAAATAAATACAAATAAATAAATAAATTGTCCGATTGTCTATTCAGATAGCAGCCGATAAGACAGCTAACGGTTAGCGGGCCGCAGATGGGCGTTCAGGTAACGTCGCGACGGAGGAGCCAGCCGGATAACTCCTTCGGGTAGATAACGTCGGCAGTCCAGTTGTGAAGGCCCGGTGGGGCTCCGCGTAGGCAGTAAAACGGGTCCGGATAGGTGATTGTAGCCCAGGAGTGATTGATGGAACTCTTCAGCTGGCTAGCTCCGGAATAATTGATGTTTGCTCCGGAATCGACGAAAGCCGATAGTCACACGGATAGCAGCTAGCTAGCTGTGAGATCCAGGTATGAATGTCCAGAGTTAGCGGTTGAAATCCAGGGACATGGAGAGAAAAATTGGTCCGGTATGTTCCGTTCCGAGCCGCGCTGCGCCATACAAAACTGCCAATAGATTTTCGAGCTAAAGGATAGCTGATGACCACAAACCGTGGTTAGCTGAATACTAACGATTAGCCAGTAAAGAAGCTAACTAGCTTCTGATTAGCTTCTGATAATCATGAAACATACAACCCGCCTTTCTTCTCCCAGGAGAGTTCTTTATTCCTGTCTGCGCGATGTACTGAGAACCCAGGGCCATGTTTCAGTGAAACAGAATATGTTATAATCCCTGATGTCTCTCTGGAAGAAGATTCTCGACCTGAGCTCGTCTACTATATTATCCAGAGACTGAACATTAGCAAGTAATATACTCGGAAGAAGTGGATGGTGTGTGCGACTCCCGAGTTGGGCTAGAAATCCACTCCAAATACCTCTTCTCAGCCGGCGGCGGTGTTTTGGATCAGCCTCTGGAATCAGTTCAATTGCCCTGAGGGGTATATTCCCGGAAAATGCTGCTGAGTTACCTCCACTCTGATATCCAAAAGTTATTTCCGGCTGTATGTAATAACACAAAAAAATATTATCAAAATTATTACAAAAGGTTTTCCTACTAATTATTTGCCTCCCTTTGAAAATGTCAATGTACACTACATGACCAAGAGTATGCGGACACCTTCTCATCAAACATCTCATTCCAAAATCATGGGCATTAATATGGAGTTGGTCCCGACTTTGCTGCTCTAACAGCCTCCACTCTTCTGGGAAGGCCTTCCACTAGATGTTGGAACATTGCTGTGGGGACTTGCTTCTGTTCAGCCACAAGAGCATTAGTAAGGTTGGACACTGATGTTGGGCGATTAGCCTTGGCTCGCAGTCTGCGTTCCAATTCATGACAAAGGTGTTCGATGTGGGTTGAGGTCAGGGCTCTGTGCAGGCCAGTCAAGTTCTTCCACACCAATGTTGACAAACCATTTCTGTATGGACCTCGCTTTGTGCAAGGGGGCATTGTCATGCTGAAACTGGAAATTGCCTTCCCCAAACTGTTGCCACAAAGTCAGAAACACAGAATTGTCTAGAATGTCAATGTATGCTGTAGCATTAAGATTTCCATTCACTGGAACTAACACCATACCCAAACCGGGTGCACGCGTGCGTCCATGTGCGCCATCGTGCGCAAATAGATTTTGACCCCCCACACGAAACGTGATCACGAGACGCAGGTTGAAATATAAAAACAAACTCTGAACCAATTATATTAATTTGGGGACAGGTCGAAAAGCATTCATTTGTCCTATTTAGCTAGCAACATTTTCCTGGGATATAAACGTTGAGTTGTTATTTTACCTGAAATGCACAAGATCCTCTACTCCGACAATTAATCCACACATAAAACGGTCAACGGAATCGTTTCACGTTGAAAGTCACTGACCTCTTCAGTAAGGCCATTCTACTGCCAATGTTTGTCTATGGAGATTGCATGGAGGTGTGCTTGATTTTTATACACCTGTCAGCAACAGGTGGAGCTGAAATAGCTGAATCCACTCATTTGAAAGGGTGTACACATACTTTTGTATATATAGCGTAATAACAAGCTGTAATGGTTTTCTGTGGGCGAAGGATTGGACCAAAGCGCAGCGTGGTTAGAATTCAACATGTTTAATAAAGACCATAAACGTGAACACTACAAAATACCAAAACAACAAATGTGAAAAACCGAAACAGTCCTATCTGGTGCATAGACACAAAGACAGAAGACAACCACCCACAAAACCAAACACAAAACAGGCTACCTAAATATGGTTCCCAATCAGACACAATGACTAACACCTGCCTCTGATTGAGAACCATATCAGGCCAAACATAGAAATGGGAAAACTAGACACACAACATAGAATGCCCACTCAGCTCACGTCCTGACCAACACTAAAACAAAGAAAACACAAAAGAACTATGGTCAGAATGTGACACAAGCCACTGTAATCCACTTTTGATCAAATTTAGAATGCTCAGTCGGGCATCAGTCCTAAAAAGAATATTAAAAAATATAGTGACAAAACACGCAACCCATGAATAAGAGATTGGGCGATGCATAGTCCTTAAACCCCACCACTACAAAGGTATAGCTACAGGAGTAATAGACTGGGTGGAAGAGAAACACAGCAATCTCTAAATGATTGATGTATTGGCATCTGCCTTCATCAATCCTGTGAGGTTTGTCTTTGGCATGTCCCCTTAAGGTCACTTATGTGTTGTCCGTGCTCATGTTATAATGATGATAGATTCCTTCCACTGTAGTGGGAGAGAGGTTAGATTGACCAATGACCACTGGAGGTAAAATCCCAAGAGGGGTACGCTGCGGACTGCTGTCAATCAAAGCTCGTAATCTGGATTCCTGGTGTTAAAATCTGTTTGTTTGGTTAGTGAATATCTGAACCCCGGATTGTGCATCTATTTATAAATAAATACAATTAGGAAGTAATGTACTAAATAGATATGAAGAAACACAATAGCAGTGGCACTATTATAATTGCTGTAACCACAATCATTACCATCATCATTATTACAATAATCCCAATTCTCCGAACCCACGCTCAGCAGACCGTGGAGTCAAATAAGATTTTATTACCCTAGCTACAGTACAATAACAAAACCGCTTCCTTAGCTTCCGTGCAGCTAATTATGTTTCCAAATGGCTCTTTTCTTTTAGTGTGGAGTTGGAATCAAAACAGTCTACCTGTGACTCCGGGGAGTCGAGTGTGTGTGTGCCGCATGAGCGCTGCCGCTTACTAATTTAGAAACAGCTAATAGTGTATACTATTCAATGAGTGTGTGTTTGTGTGTGTGTTTGTGTGTGTATGACCAGGAAGTTAGCGGCAGTATCACAGAGGGGTGACAGAATCAATATAGCATCCATGACGAGGTAGCCGGGGGGGATCCACATGCACTGCTGTGGGTTCAATGGAGAGATGAAATGTAGAGGTTGGGTTACTGGGAGATAATGGTGACATCCTCCTTAAATAATTAATGTTTATTTTCTTCTCTCAACAGGAGGGTTACTGATGTAGCACGTCTAGGAGTTATACAGCACCATCAGGAGGAAATAGCTGCTGAAATGAAAGGGAGATGGCCTCTGAAATGAAAGGGAGATGGCCGCTGAAATGAATGGGAGATAGCTGTTGAAATGGAAGGGAGATAGCGTGTGAAATGGATAAATGGTTTAATTTGCTCTGAATTTATTGTATTTTTGGCTCAGAGTCGTACCTTCTCGTACACTCACTCACCCCCCCCCCCCCCCTCTAACACACACACCTGCAGCATATTACAGCATATTGTCTGTTTTACCATGATGTTTCCCAACCCCTCTGTGCAGGCAGGCGGGCTGAGGCGGATGTGTTGGGTTGTAGTTCAGACAGGCTGTGTCCAGCATGGAGAGTTCTTTAGGGGTCAGCAGCTGTACATTCTACTCCTGGCCAGCCCACTTGGCAGTGCCGGCCCTTGTTGGCTGTAGGCAGTAGGGATTACGACTGTGCTGTAGACCCCTCATGCCCTCATGCCATCCTGGGGACCAGAGAAGACACCAGCCACAGCAGACACGAACGAGCACACACACACACACAAAGCCATTATTCACAGAAATACAAAAGGGAAAGTTCAATATACACAATTAAAACTAATAGCTAGACACACACACATTACTCTTGCACATATGCACGTCACAGATGGGCTAACTTTCCTCTGTTGCGTCTGAGCGTGCCGTGTTGGAGTGACTCATTTGTTTGGCCTGGATATTTGAACCTATATTACGGCAATTCAACACAAAAAGCTCACTTCAGTTTAGGTCATAAAGCTCCTTCAGTGAGAAAAGCATACAATGCTTTTTCACACAGTTCCAACAACTTCAGAGCTTGGTATAGATTCACTTAGAGTATGAACTGATTTCATACAGATGTGGGATCTTAATTTGAGCCAATTTGCTACAGCAGGAAAATAATCCTGCAGTAACAGGAAATGTGAATAATTATGTGGATTATGATTAATTGACATTTTTGAAGGGACTGATAGATTTTTAATTGGGCAAATCAAGTCATTGTAAATTACAAACTTAAAGTTTAAAACTCAAATACACTACAGTTTTGCAATTCCTTCTGTGCAGGAAAATCCTCAGCAACAAAAGAGTGATCAAATGAAGATCCTACATCTGTACACTTACTGTACATATTTCTGATTTTGGGAAGCAATTTTCCAGTTCTTTTGAAGCCACGTGTTTTTGTCTAATTTGAATCTGCTTGACCTTTCATGAAGTTGAAATTATCACCATCATCAATTGCCTGGCATTGCCCATTAAGGCAACAGAGAGCCAAGTAGTCCTTTAGACTATCCAAATATAATTGTCATTTTTTGGGAATGCTTTCAAGTGGGCTCCCAAGTGGCACAGCGGTCTAAGGCACTGCATCTGAGTGCAAGAGGTGTCACTATAGTACCTGCTCGAATCCAGGCTGTATCACATCCAGCTGTGATTGGGAGTCCCATAGAGTGCTGCACAATTCTTCCAGTGTTGTCAGGGTTTGGCCAGGGTAGGCCATCATTGTAAATAAGAATTTGTTCTTAGATGACTTGCCTAGTAAAATAAAAGCTCAGAATCAGCAAAGGGGAATGACGATGAATGGTTTAGAGCAGAGCGCTGTAGTTTAAAATAACAAAACTGGTTTTTTTTAATGAATCTTAGAATTATTTCTTTATTGGAATCAGTTCATCTTTGTGTTTTTCTCTGCTGAAATTTGGACAAAGTTTTTATTTGTGGTCACGTAGTATTGAAACACTGTTTATCCTCTTGGTGATGTAAATCGTTTGACCTAATTTAGCAAAAACTTTCTTCCACTAAAATAGACACCCTGAATACATGCTGGGCCGTTCTTCTGTTCCCAATATTGAAAGTGAAATGTTGAGCAAAAAGTGAAAAGTTCAGTCAAGACACTTAAAAGGCTAGTATCGGGGCTGTTGATATAAAGGAACTACTTCTGTTAAATATAGGCCTGTGACGTTGGCCATTAGATAAGCTCAAATTCTCCGCTTGGGTCTCTCCGATACAGTATGCTACCCTACACCACCCAAAGAGACTATGTTACTGGCTGGTAGTATGTTACGGTCCTTTGGCCGGAGCATCGGTTATCCTCACTGTGCCTCCTTGACCACCTTCCAAAATGGCCACCTCTTTCGTATGTCATCTTGGCAGAAAATCCTGGTCTCCCTCTGTCAGGCTTTAGCCGACATCAATATAGTAAAGGTGAGACGTGGTTCCCTTAAGGTTACAGGCCGCTCTGGTCTCTCCACACATTCACTTTTCCATTACCTTCCTCCCTGCTCCCTCCCTGAAACTCAGTCAAACATAATGTAGGCTCATCAATTATGTCAACCAAACAGACTTTAAGGTCTATTAAACAGCCTGGTCCTGTTTGGTGTGCTAGGTCATTTATCATGTACACTTCTGGTGTCTGGTACCGATTCCATGTGTGTGTGTGTGTGTGTGTGTGTGTGTGTGTGTGTGTGTGTGTGTGAGTGAGAGAGAGAGAGAGAGAGAGAGAGAAAGAGAGTTTGTCTTTGTGAGAGAGAATGAGGGGCAGATAAGGAGAGTGGGTCATAACAGCCCACTCACTACAGTACCTTTCCTTTCATAAAACACAGCTTTTCACCCTCGCCACAGGATGACAAAATGAAAGGTGAAAGATGAAATTGTGGTGTTACAGTCTAGAATACAGGTTATTATCTCAATGTATTGCTGTAACTAAATAAAATCCCTGAAATCAAGATTTACGATGGAGAGTTGGCCTCGCATTTCCCTCAAATAATTTATTCAGTGGGGAACCCAAGGTTCAGATGAAGGTCAATGAGTCAGCTAATTAATCCACCAATTACCAAAGCCTGTATAATCCAATCCACCAATTGCACTTCTCTGCTCGTTATATTGTGCAACAACCTACATGTAAGACCTAATGGTGCCCTGTGTGCATTCTACTTCTAGTCAAGTAGAGTACAAGCAATGTGCCTGGTTGGTCACTTGTGTGCAGAGCAGGCCTTTGCCCCATAGCTTTGAAGGCTTGGGGAGAGGGACATGTGGACTGGGCTGGGTTCTGCCGGTGGAGGCAATGCCCTAGTCTCTGATGATAATGCCGGAGGCTGCGTCATGCGCCATCTGTCCAAGGGAGATTCCTCTCTTTCCTTGCTCCTGAAAAGGGTCAATTGGGTTTAGGTGTAATTATTATAACTTTTTTTTTACCTGACAGCATTTTAATTGTGGCTGGAGGAATGCTCAGTTGGCCATCAACTGTAGTGAATGGGAGGGTCAGTTTCAAATGACTTTAGGAGTTAGGTCTATAGGGAGTGGGAATCATTGAGGAAATTGGATTTTGTTATGATTAATCTGGTGTGATTAATCTGTCTCATGGTAGAGATCTGAGCGGACCAGGTGCTTTCTCTAGAGTCAAAACTCGCCTGTTTCCATAACTAACTCCACCCGTTGCTTGAGAGAGGTGCCGTTGGATTGGGCGTGACGGATGCATCGGCAACCTGTTTATGAGGCAGCCAGTTCCTATCATGCATAATAAGCAAGTTGGAGGCCCTACTGTGTTTCTTTAACGGAATGTGAGGAAAATATGAGAATGAGCCCTTCTGCATTCTGTGCCTCAGCCTCACTTTATCAAATATGCCCTTCAACAAATCTGCTCTCTGAATTGATACTCTCTCAGAGAGAGTGAGACAGACTGTTATTTACTCTTGGTGTTTTTGTCTATCAAAATTCCATTCCACCTACAGTGTCTTCTGAAAGTATTCATACCCCTTGATATATTTCATATTTTGTGGCGTTCAAAATGGATTGCATTTGTTTTATTCTCACCTGTCTACACACAATACCTCACAATGACAAAGTGAAAACGTGTTTATAGAAATTGGTAGACAACCATTTTTCAGGTATTGACATAAATATTCAAGTAGATTTAAGTCAAAACGGTAACTCCGTCACTCAGAAACATTCACTGTCTTCTTGGTAAGTAACTTCAGTGTAGATTTGGCCTTGTGTTTTTGGTTATTGTCCTGCTGAAATGTGAATTCTCCCAGTGTCCGGTGAAAAGCAAATTGAATCAGTTTTACCTCTAGGATTTTGCCTGTGCTTATCTCCGTTTCTTTTTATTCTGAAAAACTCCCCAGTTCTTAATGATTACAAGCATACCCATAACATGATGCAGCCAACACTATGCTTGAAAATATGGAGAGTGGTATTCATTCATGTATTGGATTGGATTTGCCCCAAACATAACACTTTGTATTCCGGACAAAAAGTGAATTGCTTTACCCCCTTTTTTTGCAGTATTACTTTAGTGTCTTGTTGTAAACATGTTGCATACTCAAAGAAAGGTTTAAATCTCACCTTTCTGGTAAAATAGTTATAAATTGCTGAGGTGTAGTCACTTTTGAGAACACAAGCTCAAGTACACAGTACAAATATGATGAAAATATGAAAATGTGAAATATTTTATATTATGTATTTCCTGTTCAATAAAACTGTATGAATAAAGCTTGAATTGACTTACACTACTGTTCAAAAGTTTGGGGTCACTTAGAAATGTCCTTGTTTTTGAAAGAAAAACTACTTTTTGTCCATTATAATAACATCAAATTGTTCAAATCAAATTCAAATTGATTTATATAGCCCTTCGTACATCAGCTGATATCTCAAAGTACTGTACAGAAACCCAGCCTAAAACACCAAACAGCAAGCAATGCAGGTGTAGAAGCACGGTGGCTAGGAAAAACTCCCTAGAAAGGCCAAAACCTAGGAAGAAACCTAGAGAGGAACCAGGCTATGTGGGGTGGCCAGTCCTCTTCTGGCTGTGCCAGGTGGAGATTATGACAGAACATGGCCAAGATGTTCAAATGTTCATAAATGACCAGCATGGTCAAATACAGTGTAGACATTGTTAATGTTGTAAATTACTATTGTAGCTGGAAACGGCTGATTTTTAATGGAATATCTACCTAGGTGCACAGAGTCCCATTATCAGCGACCACCACTCCTGTGTTGCAATGGAACGTTGTGTTAGCTAATCCAAGTTTATCATTTTAAAAGACTAATTGATCATTAGAAAATCATTTTGCAATTATGTTAGCACAGCTGAAAACGGTCATGCTGATTGAAGAAGCAATAAAACTGGCCTTCTTTAGGCTAGTTGAGTATCTGGAGCATCAGCATTTGTGGGTCGATTACAGGCTCAAAATGGCCAGAAACAAAGTACTCACTTCTGAAACTCGTCAGTCTGTTCTTGTTCTGAGAAATGAAGGTTATTCCATGCGAGAAATTGCCAAGAAACTGAAGATCTTGTACAACGCTGTGTACTACTCCCTTCACAGAACAGTGCATACTGGCCCTAACCAGAAAAGAGTGTGAGGCCTGATGCACAACTGGTGCACAACTGAACAAGAGATTGGTTTGTATTTGAGCTCAAATTCTAAAGGGATTGATTACCTTTGAATATTGAGATTGTGATTTTATAGCATTTCAATGCTGGAACTATTCATTGTATAGGTTAAGAAGTGACATTTTGGGAATGTTGATTAAAGCATGTTAATACACAACATCCAATTTAGAAATTGGCTTCCTGGTTTACAGCGTCACTACCTCAGGGACTATATCTCCAGCTTCTTCTGAGATGAATAACAGCACTACATCTTTGTAGGCGAGTAAGAAAAGACGGAAGGTTGATTCCCGAAAGCTCTCTGGTTGAAAGCAATGCCATTCATCTAAGAAAAACAGCTTGAGCAATTACTGAAGGCTGGAGAGGTCAAAGTGTGCTTACTATTTTTTCCTCACCTGTGACGCCGATTGGTTCATTTTCAAGGCTCACTTGGTATTTACTGCTGTTGTTGCTTTCGCTTCTGAAAATAGTTCCGCAAATCCCTCTTTAATGCAAGTGAAGGGAAAGGGCTTTTTGAGGTGTTGGCTTTTGATACGTGTGCTGGCTCTCACGCTTTCACAGCCAAAGAACATTTGATGAAGTCTATGTTCTCAGCTTAACGCTCACTGTGCATATAGCTCATGTGGAAAACAAATAGATTGACTATTTGGATGAGTCTGCACCATCCAAAAAGGTGGTGAAGCCATTGGACACAATAGAGTACTAATTAGTTTGCGGCTGAGAATTGGTAGGCAAATGCTACACTTGCTTCAATTTAGGGATTGTTCATTTTGTCAGTGGCTTGGGATGGAAAGAGGATGGAATTGGCCACTTACATCCTGGCAATGAGTCATGGAAACCCATCCAAAATAAGGTCTGTTTTAGCACGGACTGGAGATTCTCGCCTACAAAACAACAATAGCAAATCAGATCACTTCATCAACTGGATTGACGTTGCAGCCCTAACTTGTTGACAGATGTTTTAGGTTGGGGGTGCTGGGGGGGGTTAATGTATTTTGTGATTCATCAGGGGGTGCTGCAGCGCCCTTACTTCCCGCGGCTATGGAAGAATCCAGAGAGGAGGAAAGAACTGAGAGGTTCACATAAAAGGGAAGGAGAGAACTCGAGTTGAATGAGAGAGTTTTTGCGACACAAGCCGAATCAACGACAGCGTTCACATCCAATTGATCACAGGCCTTTGTAAAATGTATTTGTGGGACATGATAGAGGGGATGGCAGACAGCGGAGCATACAGAGCTGCTCTGACATAGAGAGAGACAGATGACTTGATCCATTCTCGATGTGAGGAGAGACCAGCCATTGGCGTAACGGTTATCTCCTAGACTCCACCACAGGGCAATCCACAACCCGATTGCCTCAGCACTCTCACCTGACAGACAATAATGCTTATTGTTAGCTTGACCTGGCTGAATGTCACGCTCGCACATTGAATCCCTGGTCTGACAAAATTACCCAATCGATATCAGCTTTAGGGCCCAATGCCTTTGAGAATGGAACGTCTTTTGGATCGGGAAACAGCGATCATCTAGAGAGGGAATTGACAGGTTGGCTATCAGGAGGCTGCACAGGTCAGACATCAATAGCAGGCTTTGTCCTGGAGGACAACAGCACTGTGGTATCTCTCCAATCCATACCCTTCACAAAGATCCTTGGCCCTAAAGGCCACATGAGCTGGATGAAAGCCGTTTGTTGATGAGGTATTGACGAATTTGGGTTAGGGTTATGAGGGTCTTCTGGATGTGCTGCCAACAGCACCTAAACACAGCCTGAAAGATGAAAAGACAAAGCAGATCAAACTTTATTGGGTACAGTTTATGCCTTTCATACTCTAAACGTGGTCCAGCAATGGCTAGAGGAAAAGTATGTACCCTAGGCACAGGAGGCTGCTGAGAGGAGAACGGCTCATAATAATGGCTGTAACGGAGCAAATGGAGTGGCATGGACCACCTGGAAACCATGCGTTTGATGTATTTGATACATTCCTCTCATTCCGCTCCACAATGAACAGTGAATTAAATGTGGAGCCAAGCCAAATTGCAATATAGATTTGCAATACTCTGACGAACACCATCGTACACTAAGAAGCAGCTGAAATATTTGAAGTGCCACATAGATTACATTGTTTGTTTTTTTTAAACAGTAGTTGCAGTTTATGAGGATTCTCACTGAAGTCAAGGCAACTACAACAAGTGAAATTCAGGGTGAGCTTGACTCACAAGGTTTCACTAAGGTTATTCGTTCAACACTAATGCAGATATAACAATGTCGTGAGTCCAGATGAAGAGTGTCTGTTTGAGAAAGATGAAATGAACGATTCATTAGCAGTGGAGTTGGCTCAAGGCGAGTGTTGTCGAAATATCAAAGTGCAACGACGAGCGGTTTGCAACCAGGACAGCATTGGACATCCCATGAATAAAACGTTGTGTCACTTGTAACCTTTGTCTTGTTCTTCCGCTCAGTCCAGCACACTGTCGAGGTAACGACTTTCCTTTAAACATGCATGTCATGATAAACATATTTAGTGAGTGCTCAAAATGATGAAGGATACAATTATAGACACAACAAGACAAGATGAATCACTCAAAAGCAGCCATGTGCTTCAAAACGAAAGGAAAACAATACAGGACAGGAAGTTGCTAAAAATGCTAAAACAGCAGGACAGTGTACATGATTAAGTAGCATGATTAGATGCCAAGATTATACACAAGATAAATAAATAAGGAATAGAACAATACGTATTTTCAAAGAAAACAGGACTAATTTGGAATGCATGCTAATCTTAAAGCTGCTAATCACTTATGGCTTCAGTTGGGTTGCAGACAGAGAGTATGTGATGCGAGGAGTGCCGAGTAGTTTGTGTTTATTCAGTGCTGAGGCGAGAAAAACAGCACCTGGAGTGTTATGTGTTGAATAATCTGTTATGGGCAGATTCTGAGTGTAGACATGTATGTACAGTCCTAATAGATACATTCCTCCATGAGCTTTCTGGGTACACAGCACCAGCCAGTTGGAGGGGGAGTCTTATCTCTACAGCCTGGGCTCAGATAACCCTTCTGGTGTTCCTCTTGGGGTTTTATCACCAGCGAGCTGAGCATCTAAGCAGCTTTGATGCCAGATCAACCCACATCTGACACCTTCCAGTTCACACAAAAAAACCTCAGAAGGTCAACAAGAGCTGCCATTCCCACAAAAGGATAAAGGGTACATTTTCTGAGCGAGTAACTCCTGTCAGATGCATTAAAGTAATAATTCATAGAATGGGGCAATGTTGGCTATGAACACTCAGGGCGACTCTCCCGTATCGTGACTCACTGAGTCACAGACGACGCCGATGCCACCGTAGCCTATGAGAACAAGGAAGCCATAAAACTTATCCCAATGCCTGAGTGATCGCTGGCACGAACTTGCACGGTCTCGGAGAGCAGAGTACATTGCATGTGAGTGACTGCAACACCTGATGCTCACTCCAGCCCTGAGGCCAGTCCTCGAGGGGGACTGAGTAATCCCGCTTAATGGTCTACGAGGGGACAAGGAGAGATTTGTAATCTTCTCTAGTATTGTCTCACTTTCTCATGCTGAGGATTTGCTATTTGCTTTTGGAGATCAAATTGAGTGTCCAAAACAGAGGACGTTGTGTTTGTTAGCATGACCAGAACAAAGTCAGGTACATTAGGATACAAAACAGGAAACAAAACCGAAGCTGACACACAGTAACTAGAGTTCCTTTAATAACTAGAGTTCCTTTAAAAAGAGTAACTGCCATCGGTGCACACTTCTCTGTAGAAAGTGTTTTACTACTATCAATCCTCTCTCATTTTGTTCTAATTTTAGTGTATATGATATTGGGGAGAGGTATCATGCAATCATGTGCAACCTAGGACTTCAAATGACTGGCAAAGAGCTTGATATTGAGTGCTCATTTGAATGGCACCCATCCATTTGGGATGGGTTATGTCTCTAGGTGATATGCTGCATAACCACTAGCTTTCTTCATCATGGGCCACGTTTTGACTAATTTCCCACACTCTAATCTAACTATCGGGTAGAAAATAAACAGTCAGGGAGCTGTAAAATCATGGAAATTGATATGCTCCACATGGCGTTGGTTGGAAGGCGAAGATCAGTGGCTGAGGATGAGTCAACGTGTTAAAGTCAGAGCACTCCGCTCCACTCCTCTCTGCTCTGCTTCCTCTCTCCTTTCTATTGTCTCCAGTCTCCTGCTTCATCTCTCCTGTTTCCTGTCTTCACTCTCCTTTCTCCTGTCTCCGCCCTCCTCTCTCCTGTCTCCTCTCTCCTGTCTCCTCTCTCCTGCTTCCTTGCTCCTCTCTCCTGTCTCCTCTCTCCTGTCTCCTCTCTCCTGCTTCCTTGCTCCTCTCTCCTGTCTCCTCTTTCCTGCTTCCTCTCTCCTGTTTTATCTCTCCTGTTTCCCCGCTCCTCGTTTGTCTCCTCTCTCCTGTCTCCTCTCTCCTGCTTCCTCTCTCCTGTCTCCTCTCTCCTGCTTCCTCTCTCCTGTCTCCTCTCTCCTGCTTCCTCTCTCCTGCTTCCTCTCTCCTGTTTCCCCGCTCCTCTCTCCTGTCTCCTCTCTTCTGTCTCCTCTCTCCTGCTTCCTCTCTTCTTTCTCCTGTCGCCTATCCCCTGCTTCCTCTCTCCTGTTTCCTGTCATCTCTCTCCTCTCTCCTGTCTCCTCCCTCCTGCTTCCACTCTCCTTTCTCCTGTCCCCATGTCCCCTGCTTCCTCTTTCCGGTTTCCTGTCCTCGGTCACGTCTCTCCTGCTTCCTCTCTCCTGTCTTCTCTCATGTTTCCCTGCTCCTCTCTTCTATCTCCTCTCTCCTGCTTCCTCTCTTCTTTCTTCTATCTCCAGTCCCCTGCTTCCTCTCTCCTGTTTCCTGTCCTCTCTCTCCTCTCTCAAGTCTCCGCTCTCCTCTCTCCTGTCTGCTCTCTCCTGCTTCCTCGCTCCTCTGTCCTGTCTCCTATTCCATGCTTCCTCTCTCCTGTCTCCACTTTTCTCTCTCCTGTCTCCTCTCTCTTGCTTCCTCTCACCTGTCTACTCTCTCCTGTCTCCTCTCTCCTATCTACTGCCTCCTCTCTCCTCTTTCCTCTCTTCTCTCTCCTGTCTCTCTGCTTTCTCTCTCCTCTCTGTCTTCTCTCTCCTCTCTCTTGTCTCCTTTTCCTGTGTCCTCTCTCCTCTCTCTTCTCTCCTTTCTCCTGTCTCCTCTCTCCTGCTTCCTTTCTCCTTTTTCCTGTCTCCTGCTTCCTCGCTCCCATTCCTGTCCTCTCTCTCCTCTCTCCTGTCTCCTCTCTCCTCTCTCCTGCTTTATCTCTCCTCTCTTCTCTCTGTCTCCTCTCTCCTGTCTCCTCTCTCCTGTTTCCTCTCTCATCTCTCTTCTCTCCTCTCTCCTCTGTCTCCTCTCTCCTGCTTCCTCTCTCCATTCTCCTGTCTCCTGCTTCCTCTCTCCCATTTCCTGTCCTCTCTCTTCTCTCTCCTCTCTCCTGCTTCCTCTCTCTTCTGTCCTGTCTCCTCTTCCCTGATTCCTCTCTCCTGTCTCCTCTCTCCTGTCTCCTCTCTCCTGTCTCTTGTCTCCTGTCGCCGCTCTCCTGTCTCCTCTCTCCTGCTTCATCTCTCCTCTCTCCTGTCTTTTCTCTCCTGTCTTCTGCTTCCTCTCTCTTGTTTCCTGTCTTCGCTCTCCTCTCTCCTGCTTTATCTCTCTCCTCTCCTGTTTCTTATCTTCTGTCTCCTCTCTCCTGTCTCCCCTCTCCTTTCTCCTGTCTCCGCTCTCCTGTCTCCTCTCTCCTGCTTCCTCTCTCCTGTTTCTTATCTTCTGTCTCCTCTCTCCTGTCTCCCCTCTCCTTTCTCCTGTCTCCACTCTCCTGTCTCCTCTCTCCTGCTTCCTCTCTCCTGTTTCTTATCTTCTGTCTCCTCTCTCCTGTCTCCCCTCTCCTTTCTCCTGTCTCCTCTCTCCTGCTTCCTTTCTCCTCTTTCCTGTCCCCGCTCGGCTCTCTCCTCTCTCTTGTCTCCTTTCTTCTGTCTCCTGTCTCTTGTTTCCTGTCTCCTCTCTCCTGTCTCCTCTCTGCTCTCTCTTGTCTCCTTTCTCCTGTCTCCTTTCCTCTGTCTCCTCTCTTCTCTTTCCTCTCTCCTGTCTCTTCTATCCTGCTCCCTCTTTCCTATCTCCTCTCTCCTGTCTCCCCTCCCCTGTCTCCTCTCATTTCTCGCCTGCCTCCTCTCTCCTGTTTCCTCCTCGGCCAATCCTCTTTACCAGCTCCTGCTTGATATTTCGAGCAAGAAGTCCTCTCAGCTACTGCAAACTGTTACAGAAGCTAACGGTGACCTCAATTCTCAGCTCCCTCTCTCCCAGCATGGCACTTCAAAGAAGAACTCAGCCCTTGTGGTATTCTAACTTCAGCCCTGGTGGTATGCTAACATCAGCCCTGGTGGTATTCTAACGTCAGCCCTGGTGGTATGCTAACATCAGCCCTGGTGGTATGCTAACATCAGCCCTGGTGGTATGCTAACATCAGCACTGGTGGTATGCTAACATCAGCCCTGGTGGTATGCTAACATCAGCCCTGGTGGTATGCTAACATCAGCCCTGGTGGTATGCTAACATCAGCACTGGTGGTATGCTAACATCAGCCCTGGTGGTATGCTAACATCAGCCCTGGCATAAGAGCTTGTTATAATGACACTGACTTGAGATAATCGCATGATGGTTGGTATTCATAATTTTCAGTATATATTTTTTATTATATTAGAAGAAGAAAAATACTAGCCTCTGCCAGGAGTTTTGAAAAAAAATGTGTTTAATAACACTTACAGTATGTGCCATCAAGTCAGGCAATTTTGACTTACATTTTTCAGAAATATTTCACATGACATTAATGTAAAGAGGCTGAAATCTGCAAATGTGACAAAGCTTTCAATAATTCAATGGGCCATCAACCCTTGTAAGAAAGGAGGTGTTTTCTTATACAGTTTCCCATCATTACAATAGGGTTTGTTGGCTCTGTGGGAGAAATATGGATTTAACCTCCATAACAATAGAATGCTGCTAGATGAATGTTCTTGAAAATGCATTTCCTTTTTCAAGTCAATATTTGTCATTTGCATCAGCAAGCATTAGCGGTTAACACAAAGCACACATGAGGACAAAGGAGATGAATTTAGCCTTAGTTTTCTCAGTATTACCAAAGCAGCTGATATGTTCTATGTGATTGACTGTAAACACTCAAGAGCCTAAGAAAACAGCACATCAAATGAAGAATGAAGGAAACGAATGTAATCAAATGGTGTGGATTCTAGAGGCATACGCTTGGAATGCATAGATGCAACAGCCTTCAGAGATCTGCAGTGACACTCTTAGTGCTCCCACATAGGTGACATGCTGTGAAAGGGATTGTCATATATCACATGCTTATCCGAAGCCATACGAATTCAGTCCGTGCATGACGGCGAGGGAAAAAGTCATCTCGTATTTGAACGATGGTGCTAGTTATCTAAGAGATCAGATTGCCTGTGTGATCAATGAGTGTTTCTCACGAATGGCAGAGCGGATGGGGAGATGTGATTATGCGCAGAAGGGAGCTAATGATTCGCTGGACTAATGAACTTTTTCCAAAGCCATGCAAGCACGGGATAAGAAAGGATTGAATCATACCATCTGACGTTAGCGTGAAGCCAGGGAGTAAGATGGGAGCTGAAGGCAAAGCCACCAGGAAGAGACTGGGGGAAGGGATTGGAGCCCCAAGGCATACAATTCAATGTGCATGAATTACACTGATAATACTGTAAATACCAAAGTATCAGAGAGCCCTCCTAGTGCAGCAGAGATCTTAGGATAATGCCCAAGGTGATGGCAGCTTTGTAGGTCAGACCTCATTTTAAAATCTGTTATATACCAGGAATAATATGCTCATTCATCACAGACTTTCATCCAAAGCAATTTACAGTAAACATATTCAAAAGGCATGTGAGGCTTATGCGGGAATCAAACTCACGGCCCTAGTCATGTTGCAAGCAACACATTCTAACCAACAGAGATATTGCAAAGCACATCTTTTACATGTTCTTACAAGTACATGGGCTTTTCATATTGCGTGGGTAATGGGTTTGAGATTCAGATGTTCTAACACTATTTGTTGTCTTGGTCACTGGAGCCAGTAAACACGGAGATGCTTGTAGGCCTACATTGGTCTTGCATCTCTACCTTTACACACAATATCTTCTCGTCAAGTGACATTTTGACTTGCAAATTTCAGAAATATTTCACATGACATTAATGTGAAGAGGCTGAAATCTGCAAATGTGACAAAGCTTTCAATAATTCAATGGGCCATCAACCCTTGTAAGAAAAGGAGGGGTTTTATTTTACAGTTTCCCATCATTACAATAGGGTTTGTTGGCTCTGTGGGAGAAATATGAGGAGAACAGGAAGGATGGTCATTATTTTAGGACCAAGCTAAATGCTTTCAGAATATGTGAATTTGTCACAAATGGTCCCTCTTGAAATATTCCGTACTCCATGAAAACTATAGCAAATGGCTTTAAGGATTTAACCTCCATTACAATCAAATGCTGCTAGATGAATGTTTCTTGAAAATGCATTTCCTTTTTCAAGTCACTATTCGTCATTTGCATCAGTAAGCATTAGTGGTTAACACAAAGCACACATGAGGACAAAGGAGATATAAACTCCTTTCTGTGCTTGCAAACATTGCCGCAAGAACACGTTTACACATTTACATGTTGCTTATGAGTGCATTTCACACTACTTGTGGATTATGATTGTATTTTAAGGCTTGTATGAATGTCCTGCTTAATATAATGTTTGTGTCATCACTGCAAATCAACTGCATTATACTTTTAAATAAAACACGTGAACTTCAACCAGTAAAATGACTCTTTGGCTAGCTTTTGCTACAGCCTATGTCAATGAGCGTTAGCATTCTAGCTAACAACTGATGCATCCAAAATAGTTGTTTTGCAACGATCACAACCAAACAGAATCTTAGTGACTGTTCAAGCAAGAATCAAAACATCATTGTAAGCATACGAGAACCCATAAAAGTGATTTGGTTTCGAAGTAATACAAATGGCGATGGTTTGCTTACTGCAGCCAAGAGTCGCGTGCATCAGTGCGTGACGTCAGTGTGTGGTGAACTGGAAAAGGGTCTATACAGAGATTCAAATAAAGACCCATACCTCACTCATATTCTGAATGTTCTTGAAAACGTATTTTCCTTTTTCAACTCAATATTTATCATTCGCAACAGCGAGAATTTGTATTTAATTTTTAACACTAACACTAACCCAGTCCCCAATAACCAGTCTCTGGAATGATCACCACCGAGAGGACAATTGATGCTAATCTGATGCTCTAGATTCTAGGGGAATTCTTTGATGTTACCTGACACCATTGTGGTTCTAGTTGATTTAGCATGGATTGCAGTGATATGTACCCTACTGTATATCTTGCTCGCGTTTCAGCCTCACATGTGACTCCCTTTCAAACAGAGAAGAATGGCATTAACAGAGAGCTGGAACCATCCACTTAAGTAGTTTAGCGATGGCTTTGAAAATACTGAGAGAGGAATGCTACCTCAGAGGATATTGCAATTGTCCTCCGTGTGAATGGGGTAGTGCAGTTGTCAGAGCAAGTAAACGGTTGTACAAAGAGATCTAATGCAGAGCTGTGCTGGACTGGGAGCAACGCCACCATTTCCACTCACGTAGAAAATAGCATTACAACGAATGCCAATCTCCAAGGGAGGGCTACAGACCTGAGCTCTTGGTTGCCAAATTCACAATGCAAGCTCAAATAGATACTGTAGATATAACAGGTTAAGCTATTCTGAGTAATGAAACATAAAACCTTTATGCTAGTTAATCAAAGTAATGCGATAATTGAGACAGTGACGTGTACATGTAGAGTTGTTAATCACAGAACAGTTGTGAAATGTGTTTCACAGATGTTAACTTCACAGGTACTGATTGGGAGGTGTCTATTTACAAGGTGTGAGGTAATAGCATATGTGCAGGTGACATGCAAGTTCTGCCTAGGATGGTTATGGGGTTATAGTCCTAGACACAGTAGTGAATCTATACGTCTATGTAGATCTTTGAAAGCCAGACACAGTGGTGAATCTATACGTCTATGCAGATCTTTAAAAGCCAGACACAGTAGTGAATCTATATGCCTATGCAGATCTTTAAAAGCCAGACACAGTAGTGAATCTATATGCCTATGCAGATCTTTAAAAGCCATTTTCCATCACCCTCTTTTATCTTGTCATTTAGTTCGTATGGATTTGATTACCTGTCATTTGAATTAAAAAGCCTAATTCTCTTTGCCCTACTTTCCAAACGAATCAAGTCATGTTTCAGAGGCAATTATATGGAAGCCTCGAAAAGTATGAGTATTGCAAAATATTCCCGGAGTGACATCAGCTTAATTCCTTTTAACCACCACACCTGGCAAAACAAGTGAATAGGAACACAACTACGCTTGCACAAGCAATTCATAATTAGGACCTGAATGATTTGTAAGTTGACTGCGTGACCCTGGGAATCATCTAATGCATAAACAGTTTGGCGTGGGCGTCTATAACTAGCTACATCCAGATGAACCCATCTGAATAGGTCTTCTAATTGACAGCTAGATTCCGAATTGGGGTTATGCTAATGTAGTGAGCTTGATCTAATGACAGTTACACTTATTTTACCTCCTCCATCATAGGGGGATCAGTCCTCAAAACAATGGTAATTTAAATATATTTGAAACTTTTTCAATTAATTATTCTACATAAATTGAGGTTGAGCAAGTTTTAAAAAATACAGAGGCACGCAGAGGATGCTGATAATGGTGGAGAACAGCGACATATCAAAAGCATAGAAATGACCTGAGTCAAGGGAATTAAAAGAGCAAAAAGCAGCGGAGCAACAATTGAACTTTGGGGGATTCCATTTCTTCTTTAGTGCAAGTGTCATGTACTGTCATGTTGTGTCTTGTTTCTGTCCTTTCCCTTCACCCTGTCTCCCTCTGCTGGTCGTTGTTAGGTTACCTTTTCTCCCCCTCTTTCCCCCAGCTGTGCCTTGTCTCCTCCTAACTACCTCGTCACCCCTTTTCCCACCTGTTCCCTTTTTCCCTCTGATTAGTCCTCTATATCTCTCTCTGTTTCTGCTCCTGTCTTTGTCGGATTCTTGTTTGTGTTGTTCATGCCTGAACCAGACTATCGTCATGTTTGCTGCAACCTTGTCCTGTCCTGTCGGAACCTGCCGGTCCATCTGAGCCTACGTTTTGTTTTGTTATTAAAGAAGCTCTGTTTACGTTAATTCGCTTTTGGGTCCTCATTCACGCACCGTAACAGAAGAATCCGACCAAGAATGGACCCAGCGACTTCGGATCCTCTCCACTCAGCCGTCGAGATCCAGGGAGCGATGCTAGGCAGACACAAGCAGGAATTGTCTGCTGCTCGACATGTCGTTGAGACCCTGGCCACCCAAGTCTCCAACCTCACAGAACAGGTTCACCATCTCCGCCTCGATCCACCGGCCACTTCCAGGGCTTTCGAATCTCCGGAGCCCAGAATCAATAACCCGCCGTGTTACTCTGGGGAGCCCACTGAATGCCGCTCGTTCCTCACCCAGTGTGATATTGTGTTTTCTCTCCAGCCCAACACTTACTCCAGGAGCACTGCTCGTGTCGCCTACGTCATATCTCTCCTTACTGGACGGGCTCGTGAGTGGGGCACGGCAATCTGGGAGGCAAGGGCTGAGTGTACTAACCAGTATCAGGACTTTAAGGAGGAGATGATACGGGTTTTTGATCGATCTGTTTTTGGGGAGGAGGCTTCCAGGGCCCTGTCTTCCCTATGTCAGGGTAATCGATCCATAACAGACTACTCTATTGAGTTTCGCACTCTTGCTGCCTCCAGTGGCTGGAACGAGCCGGCTTTGCTCGCTCGTTTTCTGGAGGGTCTCCGCGCAGAGGTAAAGGATGAGATTCTCTCCCGGGAGGTTCCTTCCAGCGTGGATTCCTTGATTGAACTCGCTATTCGCATTGAGCGACGGGTTGATCTTCGTCACCGAGCTCGTGGAAAGGAGCTCGCGTTCTCCGTTGCCCCCCTCTCCGCATCACTACCATCTTCCTCTGCCGGCTCGGGTGCTGAGCCTATGCAGCTGGGAGGTATCCGCATCTCGACTAAGGAGAGGGAACGGAGAATCACCAACCGCCTCTGTCTCTATTGCGGTTCTGCTGGTCATTTTGTCACTTCATGTCCAGTAAAAGCCAGAGCTCATCAGTAAGCGGAGGGCTACTGGTGAGCGCTACTACTCCTGTCTCTCCTTCAAGATCCTGCACTACCTTGTCGGTCCATCTACGCTGGACCGGTTCGTCAGCTTCCTGCAGTGCCTTAATAGACTCTGGGGCGGAGGGCTGTTTTATGGACGAGACCTGGGCTCGGGAACATGACATTCCTCTCAGACAGTTAAGGGAGTCTACGGCCTTGTTCGCCCTGGATGGTAGTCCTCTCCCCAGGATTCAGCGTGAGACGCTACCTTTAACCCTCACTGTTTCTGGTAATCATAGCGAAACCATTTCTTTTTTAATTTTTCGTTCACCTTTTACACCTGTTGTTTTGGGCCATCCCTGGCTAGTTTGTCATAATCCTTCCATTAATTGGTCTAGTAATTCTATCCTCTCCTGGAACGTCTCTTGTCATGTGAAATGTTTAATGTCTGCTATCCCTCCTGTTTCCTCTGTCTCTTCTTCACAGGAGGAGCCTGGTGATTTGACAGGGGTGCCGGAGGAATATCACGATCTGCGCACGGTGTTCAGTCGGTCCAGGGCCACCTCTCTTCCTCCACACCGGTCGTATGATTGTAGTATTGATCTCCTTCCGGGAACCACTCCCCCCCGGGGTAGACTATACTCTCTGTCGGCTCCCGAACGTAAGGCTCTCGAAGATTATTTGTCTGTTGCTCTTGCCGCCGGTACCATAGTCCCCTCCTCCTCTCCCGCCGGAGCGGGGTTTTTTTTTGTTAAGAAGAAGGACGGGTCCCTGCGCCCCTGCATAGATTATCGAGGGCTGAATGACATAACAGTGAAGAATCGTTATCCGCTTCCTCTTATGTCTTCAGCCTTCGAGATCCTGCAGGGAGCCAGGTTTTTCACTAAGTTGGACCTTCGTAACGCTTACCATCTCGTGCGCATCAGGGAGGGGGACGAGTGGAAGACGGCGTTTAACACTCCGTTAGGGCACTTTGAATACCGGGTTCTTCCTTTTGGCCTCGCTAACGCTCCAGCTGTCTTTCAGGCATTAGTCAATGATGTCCTGAGAGACATGCTGAACATCTTTGTTTTCGTTTACCTTGACGATATCCTGATTTTTTCACCGTCACTCCAGATTCATGTTCAGCACGTTCGACGTGTCCTCCAGCGCCTTTTAGAGAATTGTCTTTTTGTGAAGGCTGAGAAGTGCTCTTTTCATGCCTCCTCCGTCACATTTCTCGGTTCTGTTATTTCCGCTGAAGGCGTTAAGATGGATCCCGCTAAGGTCCAAGCTGTCATTGATTGGCCCGTCCCTAAGTCACGCGTCGAGTTGCAGCGCTTTCTCGGCTTCGCGAACTTCTATCGTCGTTTCATCCGTAATTTCGGTCAGGTGGCAGCCCCTCTCACAGCCCTTACTTCTGTCAAGACGTGCTTTAAGTGGTCCGTTTCCGCCCAGGGAGCTTTTGATCTCCTCAAGAATCGTTTTTCATCCGCACCTATCCTTGTTACACCTGACGTCTCTAGACAGTTCATTGTCGAGGTTGACGCGTCAGAGGTGGGCGTGGGAGCCATTCTTTCTCAGCGCTCCTTCTCTGACGACAAGGTCCACCCTTGCGCGTATTTTTCTCATCGCCTGTCGCCGTCGGAACGTAACTATGATGTGGGAAACCGCGAACTGCTCGCCATCCGGTTAGCCCTAGGCGAATGGCGACAGTGGTTGGAGGGGGCGACCATTCCTTTTGTCGTTTGGACTGACCATAGGAACCTTGAGTACATCCGTTCTGCCAAACGACTTAATGCGCGTCAGGCGCGCTGGGCGCTGTTTTTCGCTCGTTTCGAGTTCGTGATTTCTTATCGTCCGGGCTCTAAGAACACCAAGCCTGATGCTTTATCTCGTCTCTTCAGTTCTTCAGTAGCCTCCACTGACCCCGAGGGGATTCTCCCTGAGGGGCGTGTTGTCGGGTTGACTGTCTGGGGAATTGAGAGGCAGGTAAAGCAAGCACTCACTCAAACTCCGTCACCGCGCGCTTGTCCCAGGAACCTTCTTTTCGTTCCCGTTCCTACTCGTCTGGCCGTTCTTCAGTGGGCTCACTCTGCCAAGTTAGCCGGCCACCCTGGCGTTCGGGGTACGCTTGCTTCCATTCGCCAGCGCTTTTGGTGGCCCACCCGGGAGCATGACACGCGTCGCTTCGTGGCTGCTTGTTCGGTCTGCGCGCAGACTAAGTCCGGTAACTCTCCTCCTGCCGGCCGTCTCAGGCCGCTTCCCATTCCCTCTCGACCGTGGTCTCACATCGCCTTAGATTTTGTCACCGGACTGCCTTCGTCAGCGGGGAAGACTGTTATTCTTACGGTTGTCGACAGGTTCTCTAAGGCGGCTCATTTTATTCCCCTTGCTAAGCTTCCTTCTGCTAAAGAGACGGCACAAATCATCATCGAGAATGTTTTCAGAATTCATGGCCTTCCGTCAGACGTCGTTTCGGACAGAGGTCCGCAATTCACGTCTCAATTTTGGAGGGAGTTTTGCCGTTTGATTGGGGCTTCCGTCAGTCTCTCTTCCGGCTTTCACCCCCAGTCTAACGGTCAAGCAGAACGGGCCAATCAGACTATTGGTCGCATCTTACGCAGTCTTTCTTTTCGCAACCCTGCGTCTTGGTCAGAACAGCTCCCCTGGGCAGAATACGCCCACAACTCGCTTCCTTCGTCTGCGACCGGGCTATCTCCTTTTCAGAGTAGCCTCGGGTACCAGCCTCCGCTGTTCTCATCTCAGTTCGCCGAGTCCAGCGTCCCCTCCGCTCAGGCTTTTGTCCAACGTTGCGAGCGCACCTGGAAGAGGGTCAGGTCTGCACTTTGCCGTTATAGGGCGCAGACTGTGAGGGCTGCTAATAAGCGTAGAACTAAGAGTCCTAGATATTGTCGCGGTCAGAGAGTTTGGCTCTCCACTCAGAACCTTCCCCTTAAGACCACTTCTCGCAAGTTGACCCCGCGGTTCATTGGTCCGTTCCGTATTTCTCGGATCATTAATCCTGTCGCAGTTCGACTTCTTCTTCCGCGATATCTTCGTCGCGTCCACCCGGTCTTCCATGTCTCCTGTGTCAAGCCCGTTCTTCGCGCCCCCGCTCGTCTTCCCCCCCCCCCCCCCCATCCTTGTCGAGGGCGCACCCATCTACAGGGTCCGTAGGATTTTGGACATGCGTCCTCGGGGCCGTGGTCATCAGTACCTAGTAGATTGGGAGGGGTACGGTCCTGAGGAGAGGAGTTGGGTTCCCTCTCGGGACGTGCTGGACCGTGCGCTGATCGATGATTTCCTCCGTTGCCGCCAGGTTTCCTCCTCGAGTGCGCCAGGAGGCGCTCGGTGAGTGGGGGGGTACTGTCATGTACTGTCATGTTGTGTCTTGTTTCTGTCCTTTCCCTTCACCCTGTCTCCCTCTGCTGGTCGTTGTTAGGTTACCTTTTCTCCCCCTCTTTCCCCCAGCTGTGCCTTGTCTCCTCCTAACTACCTCGTCACCCCTTTTCCCACCTGTTCCCTTTTTCCCTCTGATTAGTCCTCTATATCTCTCTCTGTTTCTGCTCCTGTCTTTGTCGGATTCTTGTTTGTGTTGTTCATGCCTGAACCAGACTATCGTCATGTTTGCTGCAACCTTGTCCTGTCCTGTCGGAACCTGCCGGTCCATCTGAGCCTACGTTTTGTTTTGTTATTAAAGAAGCTCTGTTTACGTTAATTCGCTTTTGGGTCCTCATTCACGCACCGTAACAGCAAGGGCTAGGATGAAGTACATGTAATGCCTTTCGCTAGCCCAGGCATGACGAACACAGTTAAATACTGTGTTTGCTTTCTCTGAGTCAGGAGGAATCCTGGTAGATCCACTCAGACAGCATACAGGTCAAAAGGGGTGACTGGAGGGGAGAATGTTCACATCAACTTAACATCCATTTCCACACTATTGTCCTCCTGAAGTTCAAGTCTGGTATTGTGTCGGAAATATGCAACAGAAATGACATGCCAACTTGTCATTATGTTGATTTGATTAAAGCATAGATGATAGAAACGTCTTTCTGTATCAAAGTAGTATTGGATTATTTGATACTTGGGGTGCAAGTCAGACAGGAATTATAATTCAGTTATTTTAATATAAAAGTACACGATTCTTCCTCGAAGGAAAGGCATTCTGCAGACCTCTATTTTAGGTCAATTAGCTCCGGTTGCATTCCCTTGTCCTTCATAGATGCTTTAATTGTTTACCTATTATCTCATTGCAGCATGACATGTGTTAGCAGCAGACTGGCTGATTATATTTAGGCCTTGGTACCAAAATGAACGCTGAGGGATTTAAAGGTTCTAGCTGTGCCCTTTAACAACCCTGGAGCATTGGACTGAACAGATTTATCTTTAGAATGAATACAAAGGAGAAAACTATGTTAGCACACAGCATTAGATATTAATACATTTTGTTAATGTACGCTCTAATCTGTACTATACTGCTGTTCTCTGTAGAGGGCTACTTTATGCCCCATTTGAGTTTGGAAATGTTTTGTCTAAAGGGTATAGTGCCCTTCAGCTGCATAGTTCCAGCCTGTCACATTGTGTCTCGTTCAGTCTGGCTGAACCCTCTCATCTTCCTGCATCTCCTCAGAACTGAAGGCTCTTGTTAAGCACAAAGCTTGTAAAAGTCACCGAACACAGACTTTTATTCAGCATTTACTCAGCGTGGTGTTTAAGTTTATCTCACATCCTGTGAAGTGGGCCCTCTTGACTCCTCAGTTACCTCAGTATCAGTGGGTTGGTGTTCTCCGCCTCGCTGCCGTCCATGACCGTTTACCCAGTGACACAAGCATTATAACTTATGAAGGTCCGCAATGGTCTTCTGTGATCTCTGGCAGGCAACCAAGTGAACCACCCCGGACTGCCCATGGTTGCTACAGCACGCTCCACTAAAGACAGTGCTTATCTGAGGAAGCAGAGAAAATCCATCAGCCCTAAACTCTATTTTAAGGCAGCAAGTGGTACTGTAGGCCTACTCCTCCTATGATTGTGGTGAAAAGAGTATACAACTGTCCAAATGACATCATCATTGTGCGCCATATAGATTCTGTCTATATGCCCCCTTCAACAATACTAGATGTATTCCCCTACACACTCATACCACTGTGGGTGAATCCTACTTTATTGCAAATGTTACTCTTGGTTGTGGTATACAGTGAACCATGGGTGATCTGTGTCCTCTGCAGGTAGATTGGTGTGAGCCTCACGGTGATGCATGCGTTCGGTCCTGCTCGCTCATCTCCACACTGAAAGTCTGTGAGCTGCAGTCCAACAATAATGACGGAGAATGGGTGATAAAACGCAGCAATGTTGAACCTCCGGCCTCCGTTTTCCGTCTTCCCACGGGAGATCTACTTAGATATGGTGGCTCAGCCGCCCTGTTCCTCCCCCATCCCCCTTCACCAACACATAAAAACCCCCAGTCTCATTACCGCCTGTCTGCAGGCCAAATCCCTCAGCCCTTGGGGCCCTTTTATATTGTCGTCGTCGTCGTCGTCCCCCCCCCCCCCCATTCAGCCACCACCGATAGATATATAATTCCAGATTATACCTTTGCACGCTGTTATGGTTTTGGGAGCTGCATCACTGGGTGGGAATTGGTGGATGTGTGTGGGGAGGCAAACTATTCTGCTGGGGAGTAGAGATTAAGTGGAGAATTGATCTAGCTCTTGAAATCCACGTGAAAAAGCAAACTACTTCCCTGTGGTCAGTGTTTTTTATTTATTTATTTAATCAACCAAGCTATTTCTTTGCTGTTTGAACAAACTGCTGTGTGCTTTAGGTTGGTGCCTGCTATGTGTCTAGCTATGCAAAGACCGTTGCTTTCACAATATCCTACCACCTGACCCTTCTTGAGAGGTAGCTTGAAGGAACAGCACAGTATTGCTGCACCCAAAGCATGACGTTCTATGGAAGATCCTTACTGTCATAGTTGTCTATCACTATGTAACAATGAACCACATTTTGGAAGTAGCAAGACTCTCTGCAGGATTCCTACTGTTCAAATAATAGATTTAATAATAATAGATTTATACAGTTCTTTTCATTACAGTAAATAAAGAATCTCAAAACAAAACCAAAATGAAGTTACTAATTATTAATGAAGATATATATAGTTCATGTGGGGCTAGATCGAGGGTCATGTGAAGGGTGACAGATGGAGGAGAAGGAACACACAGTCCTTGAGCTGGTCCCGCTGCTCCCCGCAAACGCCACCTGTGTCTGGGCTCGGCAGGGGCCGCCGTCACCGCCCTCGCAGTCCTTCAGAAAGGACAGCAACCTTCTTACACACGGACACGCACACGCACAGGCACACACACACACACACACACATAAAAGAACACACACACACATAAAAGAACACACAGAAATGTTTTATATTTAACCTTTATTTAACTAGGCAAAGCAGTTAAGAACAAATTCTTACAATGACGGCCTACTGACATAAAGGAACACACAGACATAAAGGAACACACAGACATAAAGGAACACACAGACGTAAAGGAACACACAGACTTAAAGGAACACACAGACTTAAAGGAACACACAGACATAAAGGAACACAAAGACATAAAGGAACACACAGACATAAAAGAACACACAGACATAAAGGAACACACACCATAAAAGAACACACAGACATAAAAGAACACACAGACATAAAGGAACACACAGACATAAAGGAACACACAGACATAAAGGAACACACAGACATAAAGGAACACACAGACATAAAGGAACACACAGACATAAAAGAACACACAGACATAAAGGAACACACAGACATAAAGGAACACACAGACATAAAGGAACACACAGACATAAAGGAACACACAGACATAAAGGAACACACAGACATTCACACTTAGTGGTGCATATACAGTGCTATCGGAAAGTATTCAGAGCCCTTGAGTTTTTCCACATTTTGTTATGTTACAGCCTTATTTCAAAATTGATTTTATTTTTAAACAATCCACAGCATTCTACACACAATATCCCATAATGACAAAGCAAAAACAGGTTTCTAGAACATTTAGCAAATGTATTAAACAGAAATGCCTTAATTACATAAGTATTCAGACCGTTTGCTATGAGACTCGAAATTGAGCTCAAGCGCATCCTGTTTCCACTGATCATCCCTGAGCTGTTTCTACAACTTAGTTGGAGTCCACCTGTGGTAAAATCAATTGATTGGACATGCTTTGGAAAGGCACACTCCTGTCTATATAAGGTCCCTTAGTTGAAGGTGCATGTCAGAGAAAAAAACAAGCCATGAGGTCGAAGGAATTGTCCTTAGAGCTCCGAGACAGCATTGTGTCGAGGTACAGATCTGGGGAAGGGTACCACAACATTTCTGCAGAATTGACGGTCCCTAAGAACACAGAGGCCTCCATTATTCTTAAATTGAAGAAGTTTGGAACCACAAAGATTCTTCCTATAGCTGGCCTCCCTGCCAAATTAGCAATCGGGGGAGAAGGGCCTTGGTCAGGCAGGTGACCAAGAACCCGATGGTCACACTGACAGAGCTCCAGAGTTCCTCTGTGGAGATGGGAGAACTTTCCAGAAAGACAACCATCTCTGCAGCACTCCACAAATCAGGCCTTTAGGGTAGAGTGGCCAGACGGAAGCCACTCCTAAGTAAAAGGCATGACTGCCCGCTTGTATTTTGCCAAAGGGCACCTAAAGACTCTCAGACCATGAGAAACAAGATTCTCTGTTCTGATGAAACTAAGATTGAACTCTTTGGCCTGGATGCCAAGCGTTACATCTGGAGGAAGCCTGGCACCATCCCTATGGTGAATCATGGGGGTGGCAGGATCATGCTGTGGAGATGTTTTTCAGCGGCAGGGACTGGGAAACTAGTCAGGATCGAGGCAAAGGATGGATGGGGTAAAGTACAGATGGATCCTTGATGAAAACCTGCTCCAGAGCGCTCAGGTCCTCAGACATGGGGCGAAGGTTCACCTTCCAACAGGACAACGACCCTAAGCACACAGCCAAGACAACGCAGGAGTGGCTTTGGGACAAGTCTATGAATGTCCTTGAGTTGCCCAGCCAGAGCCTGGACTTGAACCCAATCTGAAAATACCTGTGCAGCAGTGCTCCCTATTCAACCTGACAGAGCTTGAGAGGATCTGCACAGAAGAATGTGAGAAACTCCCCAAATACAGGTGAGCCAAGCTTGTAGCGTCACACCCAAGAAAACTCGATGCTGTAATCGCTGCCAAAGGTGCTTCAACAAAGTACTGAGTAAAGGGTCTGAATACTTTTGTAAATGTAATATTTCCATATATTTTATTTTTTATAAATGTGCAAAAATGTCTTAAACCTGTTTTCTCTTTGTCATTATGGGGTATTGTGTGTAGATTGATGACGGGAAAAATTGTTTTAATATATTTTAGAATAAGGCTGTGATGTGACAAAATGTGGAAAAAGTCAAGGGGTCTGAATACTTTCTGAATGCACTGTACATGGACAGGAGTGCCATTGGCAGGAACGGAGAATCCCACACAACCCACTCACAAACACATACATAGTCACATTCTGACAAGAGTGGTACATTTTGTTCTCTGCCAGTAACACCCACACAGAGCCACCTCCAAACACCCACACACAACAGGAGGTTGGGGGGTACCTTAATTGGGGAGGACGAGCTCGTGGTAATGGCTGGAGCGAAATTGGTTGAATTGTATCAAATATATCAAACATGTGTTTCCATGTGTTTATTCCATTCCATTTGCTCCATTCCGGTCATTATTTTGAGCCGTCCTCCCCTCAACAGCCTCTTCTGCCACACACACACACAAGCAAAAGACAGCTACTGTGTACTCACATGCACACGCACACGCACACACACACACACACACACACACACACACACACACACACACACACACACACACACACACACACACACACACACACACACACTCACACTCACACTCACACTCTGTCAAGTGTGCCATTTCATCCACTCTTCCAATCACTCTCATACTCTCCACCAAGTCCACTGCATGCCACTACATTTTAGGCCAACACGTGACCTTGCTCATCCACAACTTCAAATTCTCCTGATCCCTTTCAATTTCAACTCTTTGTGCATGATGCACACTCACTCCTTTCACCATTAAAAAATGGCCCTCTGGACTGAACTGAGGAGACCCTTTTAAGCTCTGTTGAGTTGACGCCCGTTAGCGCCTGTTAGCTAGCCTCAACACACAGACTCCTCTCAGTAAATGCGGCCGAAAGGCCTCAGCAACCAGACCATTTCCATTAGCACTTAGGCTACACAGCTGGTAGGGAGTGGCACCACTAGGACTAAAGGGATGGTGGCTGTCTCATGCTGTTCCGCTGCAACTTTGTCACAATCAGATGAGCTAATTGGCCTGGGGAGCTGAGATTAAGCGTACGGTGTAATGGGAGAAGAGGAACAGAACAGCGTTGCTAAGAGAAAATGGTGTTAATTAAAGGCCGATAACGTTCAGATGCCATCGTCAACAGTAATAAAGACAAGCAAGGCTGAGAATATACAGTATACCTATGAAAGTTGTTTTGTCGGAAGCCAGGGTTTCCATGTAGGTTTTTTGACTTATTAACAGCCAAGGGCCAGGAAAGGGCCATATTGTGTGAAATCAATTCTAATTACAACATTGCACACACAGAGATGGTAAAACCATGACAAAATAATGTACTTAGGATTTAACTGGACTGTGTGATAGAGTTGTCTGTCACTATGTAACAATGAACCACATGTTGGAAGTAGCAAGACTCTGCAGGATTTCTATTTTTCAGATGATGATAATAATACAAATAATAATAATAGTAGATTTATAGAGTTATTTTCATTACAGTACATGAAGAATCTCAAAACAAATGTGTGTGCAAGTTGGAAACATCTTCCCAGGCGTCTGGCAACCGCGGAGAGTGTTCACTCACACGTCTGTGGCTCCACACACGCTGGAGGGAGATCAGTGACAGTGGCGCTTACCTTGTAGAGAAGTTCAATACATTGTTGAGACGGGATATTCTTTATTCTGACCTTGAGTGAAAATATTAGTTAGAGTGAAATATTTGTTCCCCGCGATGCCTCAATGTTTTTTTGTCCTTTGTCGAATGATCTTCGTAGAAGTCACTGCAACGAGTCTGCTCTTCAATACAGCTCATCACAGCCTTGCCTTTCATCAGCTCTCTAAAAGTAACTGTTTTCTTCAGCCGTGAATGTATTACATTATAAGGGTTTTTTGTAGAAAGGTCAATCGTTTTATGGCCTCATTCAGATTTAGCTTTGTATTCAGCTTGCTTCCAAATGGCTTACATTTAAAGACACAATGTAACATCACACCCCACTCATTATACAATGAATACAGTGGACCACAATTGGAAATGGAAGCATCTAAGGGTTACAATATTATAGGTGGGGGGATTGTGCCATTTTGAACAGATAATTTTTCATTACAAATCTATGTGGTCTCCAATGCTAAGGAGAGAAACTCCATTTAATTTAATTCACCACTATTTCCCCCCTACGTGTAACGTATCATCAAAATTGGTGTTCAATGGCACGTTATCTGACATCCACTGTAGAATGAAACTGTTAAGACTGATGTGTAAAGCAACGAGGAGACCTCAAATGACCCTTTGTGAGATGTCGACAAAACCTAGTCCTAGTCGTTTGTTTGCTATGCTAACTCGCTAATGAAACACCACATTTGACAGTGTGTTTATGAATTAACGTTCTCTTCTCAGGACGAGGTGCTGTAGTCTTGCCTAATTCCTGCTTGCCAGCATCAGAATGCATGGTGGAGAGTAACCAGCGACCCCGAAGGTCATGGCAGGCAATCTCATACATTTCGGGTTGAAACCAGATGGCCGTGTGTTCTCTTCCTCCTCTGGAGAGCTAGGTGCAGCCTGGCTTGTCGGAACTTTGCACAGATTGGATCAAGACAGCGGGACTAATGCTGAAAGAGTAAGCCTTTTGGACCGGGAAAGGTTTGTGAAGGATGGGGTGTGGTGGAGCCATCTCCACTGCATCTTCCTCTGTCATCAGGGAGGCCCAGTTCTCATTAAAATACATTTCAAGCGAGTTGGGGCATGAGCGGTGTGGTGTGTGAGGGTGTCTGGGTATCCATGGGCGGCCGTGAGAGAGAGAGCGAGAGCACAGGCATGGGTCCAGCTGTTGGAGGAGAGTATGTGAAGTTTCCGTCCTGAATACACAATGTCTCATGCCTCGACATGCTCCGTGTCAGACCTCGATGTGAGGAGAATACACATTGGAGCAGCCCTCTGCAATCTGACTCTCACTCTAAATGTAGTATTCGACTTTTACATCTTTTAAAGTGTTAGGTAGACATTCTTTAATCTATTATTCGTGAGTGTATTTTGCTGAAATGTGTGGTCTTGATTTTAGGAAAATACACAAGCATCCTTCTCAGGGACATCAAAAAGGTGGCAAAGTGGATTTGTTTAATTTTACAGTGTAAGTGATCTGATTGTCCTAGTGTGATTTTTTTGTCATAATGCTCAGAGCAGCTGGCATAGTGTCAGTTTTGCAGGTTAAGCAAACCGCTTAATCATGACGAGGGGAACACTTTCCAAAAAGTTGGGAAGGAAAACATGCTCAAGTCCCAGATGTGACCTATATGACCTGTCACCACTTACAACTACTTCAGCCAAATGTCTGCACGGAATTAACCATTCGATGTTAATCAACTCCCCTCTTTTATAATAACTGCCTGCGTTTTTGTCTTCATGTTCTCTTTTCCTTCCCAATAGTCCAAAGTTTCGACATACAGTATGTAAATGTCCATCTGCTTGGTCAATGCAGAGTATGCATGAGCAATTGGTCTCTGAGGTAATGCCTATTCACTTGGCTTTTGGCAAGCCTGTCCAGCCTCTTTTCACTTCGGAATAGAAGTGATCCAGTGACGCACTCCAGGGCTACGGTATATTCCGTAATGAAATCCAGATGTCATTGAATAAGACTTCATTGAATAAGACTTCTCTGTGCTCTTTTTTTTCTAGCATATCTAACAAGCCCAGCCAGGGGTAGAGATCAATGAGAGGATGTCCTATTATCTGCTTATTATCAGCTATCTTCAAATCCTGCCACAGAACTCCAAGCCATAAAAAAAGACCTTTGTTCTCAAGTCTTGACCCACTGTCCAGTTGGAACATTTGTGTGTAGCTCAGCCTCTGACAGAGATAGCCATGGCCGAAGAGTCCAACGCAAAGCGCATCAAAAGGAAATAATTTAGAGGGTCTTTAAATGGGTTCACGTTCGGAGTTGTTGTTTCCTCTGTTGTTCAATACTGTACTGTGGGTCCCCTCATAACAGACCCATGACTGACATGTCTTCCCCCCCCCCTTTCGTTCACCTCTAAAGGAGCTACCAAAGACATGGGGAAAATGCTGGGTGGGGAAGAGGCTGAGAAGGATCCTGATGCGGAGAAAAAGGAGGAGGAAAGACAAGAGGCACTTCGGCAACAGGAAGAGGAGAGGAAGGCAAAATATGCAAAAATGGAATCGGAGAGAGAAAACGTCAGACAGGGCATCAGGGATAAGGTAAAAATGTAATCCTGTTAAATTATGAATCTTATTTAAATATATTCAATCCCATTGCAAGTTTCATACTCACATGTGATTGCCTCCCGAAGCAAAACTCATGCATACATTATCGATGTGTGTGTGTTTATATGTATGTCTGTCTGTCTGTGCATAAACAAACAATGCACTATGCTTGTTGAATTCCTATTTGATAATTATTTCCATGTCATCCAATGTTGAAAATCTGGTAGCTTGGTTCAGTAGCGGTGTCTTTTGAGCCTGGCAAGAAAAGAGTGACTTGATATAACCTCAGAGAAACATGCTTTAGAGTTGGAGAAGTAGCCGTGAGCTTGAGTGAGTCATGAGAGCCCTTGCTTTGAGAGAGACAGAAATGACAAAGTGCAGCTTCAGCAAGTGTTGGAAACCAAAGACTGTGGAGACTGACTAAATGTCTTCTTAGCAAAGACTAATTTCTCAAGCAAGATTTTATCTAGGACTGCCTGGGAGTGGTCTGAGTGGGGAGGGGAAAACTGAAAACGAGCTGTTATTGGCAGAGGATTGGAACTCTTTCTTATTGGTCTATTAAAGTGGAACTGACAGCATTTTAGCAATATGAAATCTTATTCAAATCTGTTCATATAGAGCCCCAGGAAGAATATGACAAGCAAGCACTCATGGTCATTTTCATGTATTTCAAAATGTAATGTTAAAATTCTCTAGCAATATAGAGTGGGAAAGCAGCCATGCGCTAAGACAGTTAAAACCATCGGTCTTGTCCAGGAGTCTACATGGACCGATGCACCATAGCCAATCAGAGCTACAGTAGACCTATATGCAAATAATGAATTTGGTACACTGGCCATTTATTTAACCAGGCACGTCAGTTAAGAACAAATTCTTATTTTCAATGACGGCCTAGGAACAGTGGGTTAAATGCCTTGTTCAGGGACAGAACGACATATTTTTACCTTGTTGGGGATTCGATCTTAAAACCTTTCGTTTACTAGGCCAATGCTCTAACCACTAGGCTACCTGCCGCCCCATAACTCACTTTGAACTAGACTGTGTTTACAGGCAACAGGGTGAGTTTAGATCATTAGAACGCATTCGCCAAAATACACCTGAATGGATTTCTGCAAATACATAAACACCACGGGAGTCCTATTCATCAAACAACCAAGAAAAAGGTAGGCTCTCTGTCCCTCGGTTGCCTATGCACATCAATAATAACAACAATATCAACAAATAATGCTAGCCAGAGCAAGATTGGCTAAAATCGAACGAGGGAACATTATTTAAACCCTCAAACCTTTTTTAAATCTAGTTGACCATCAAAATTGCACAGATAAACAATTGGGAATAGTAGACTGCTCGTCCTTCTGCAGCTTGCCTGCCAAGGCATGCTTGTCTTAACCCACCTTTTGACAACTGAATGGGAACTTGCCTGCCCATTTGATCGATGTCAAATGCATTTGATTGACAACAAAGACATGTGCTAACTGTGGATATCGTTCAAGTTCAGTATAGCAAGCTAGTTACAGTAGTAAAGCGATTCACATTTCATGCTAGCTAACCATGACACCTGCATCTCTAGCTGTAGCAACTGAAAAATTATATGCATGCAACTGCAAACCCAATGGCCCTTTATAATGTCTGTATATAGCATTTTAACATTAAAATAAAATATACATTATATTTGTCCAGCCTTTACTGCTATGTTTGCAGATGTGCAGAATATGCTCCAACTCTAATCAAAAAGTATGTAATAACTCCAAATAACAAAAACGTAGCAAGATTGTTGCAACATTTAAACTTAAAACTAGTTTTATTTTTTTGCACCGCTCCGGTGCGGCCAGGCTAGGCTACTGATCAATTGTTGCTGTAATAGGCCTCCGTGTTTCTCCTTTGCATGGTGTTTTGTTGCAGGTTTAGTTTTTAGATGATTAATTGTCAAGCTTTAAAATACGAAGACAGACTGCAACATTTTAGGAGCCGAGCTAGGACTGTGGCGTGTGTCTGTACACTTTCCCTCCGCTGCGCGCTGTAAACGGGACACATGGAAGCAGTGCAATTGAAGTTGAATTCACCAATGCGAGCGCATCAGGCTGTAATTTAATAAAGTAGATGACTCAACAACCGTTGACTCATTTATACTCGTTTGTGTGTCCTATTCAGCCCACTGGCCTTGTCTGACACATGTGCATTAGCTTATTAGCCACGTTATGACAGACTTGTGTTCATTGCCCTTGCTAGTTTGATTGTATTGACATTTCCAGCCTTAGTCGTCCGTTTTTGTTTAAAAAATGGAGTCAATAAAACTGAGCAGTGCATGCCAAATGGCAGCAAGCAATGTACCAGGCCAGCGGTGATTTACAACCTGATAGCAATATTTCTTGCACTACCTAGAAATGTATTGTGGTGAATTATAGTAATCATGGATTTAACTGCATCCATCTATTCTGCCAACAATGCCTTAATGTACATGGATCAAATATAAACTATATTTTAACAACTTATAAAGTTGGTTTTGAAGCATAAACTGGGAATTTTATATTTTGGACTGATATGATTGTCTGTTTGTTTCATACCTCCAAAGTAGTTAAAACACTATCACCAGGCAGGCCAAAACTCCATCCCACCAAAATAGGCATCACTTTCAGGCATTATCATTTTAACAATTTCACAGTATTATTACAACCTCATAGTGTGAAAATATACACTGAATGTGCAAAACATTAAGGACACCTTCCTAATATTTAGTTGCTCCCCCACTTTTGCCCTCAGAACAGCCTCGATTTGTCGTGGCATGGACTCAAAGGTGTCAAAAGCGTTCCACAGGAATGCTGGCCCATGTTGACTCCAATGCTTCCCACAGTTGTGTCAAGTTGGCTGGATGTCCTTTGGGTGGTGAACCATTATTGATACACACGGGAAACTATTGATCATGAATAACCCAGCAGTATTGCAGTTCTTGACACAAACCAGTGCGTCCAGTACCTACCCAATTCAAAAGCACTTAAATCTTTAGTCTTGCCCATTGTTACAAACCGGCTCGTAGACCATAAAAAAGACAGAGAAAACACGGAGATAAATAAATAACCTAAATATATTTATTACACAAAGTAAACTATGTACAAGTAACAGTGGTGTGTGTAGTGGATGCATGCATAGATGGGGATAATGAGGGGTGTTGAGAGGTGCCAAAACAAATGAACACAAAGAAGCCCCAAAATGTCACAACAAAAACAACAGTGTGTCTGCGTGGAGAGAGTCTCCTTGATGTATGGGGGGGGAAAAACAAGAGCAGAGAGAAAGAATACGGTAGACAGAATGGGAGAGTCTTTCACAACCCCTGTTTCTCTGTAGAAACTCTATACAGTGCATTCGGAAAGTATGTAGACCTCTTTTCATGTTCCACATTGCTACATTACAGCCTTATTCTAAAATGGATTAAATAAAATACAAATCTACACACAATACCCCGTAATGATAAAGTGAAAACAGGTTTAGAAATGTTAGTTAATTTATTAAAAATAAACAGAAATATCTTATTTACATAAGTACTCAGACCCTTTGCTATGAGACTGGACATTGAGCTCGGGTGCATCCTGTTTCCATTGATCCTTGAGCTTTTTTTACAACTTGATTTTAGACTACCTGTGGTAAATTCAATTGATTGGACATGATTTGGAAAGGCAGTTGGTCCCACAGTTGACAGAAAAAAACAAGGCCATGAGGTCGAAGGAATGGTCCGTAGAGCTCCGTGACAGGACTGTGTTGAAGCACAGATCTGGGGAAGGGTTCAAAAACATTTATCCAGCATTGAAGGTCCCCAAAAACACAGTGGCCTCCATTCTTTCTAGAGCTGGCCACTTGGGGGAGAAGGCCCTTGGCCTCCCTGACCAAGAATCTGATGGTCACTGACAGAGCTCTAGAGTTCCTCTGTGGAGATGTGAGAACCTTCCAGAAGAACAACCATCCCTGCAGCACTCCACGAATCAGGCCTTTATGGTAGAGTGGCCAGACTGAAGTCACTACTTTGTAAAAGGCACATGACAGCCCACTTGGAGTTTGCCAAAAGGCACCTAAAGACTCTCAGACCATGAGAAACAAGATTCTCTGTTCTGATGAAACCAAGATTGATCTATTTGGCATGAATGCCAAGCGTCACGTCTGGAGGAAACCCTACGGTGAAGCATGGTGGTGTCAGCATCATGCTGTGGGGATGTTTTCCAGCGGCAGTGACTGGGAGACTAGTCAGGATCGAGGCAAAGAGGAACGGAGCAAAGTACAGAGAGATCCTTGATGAAAACCTGCTCCAGAGCGCCCAGGACCTCAGACTGGGGCAAAGTTTCACCTTCCAATGAGACACAAACACAAAATATTCCTTTCATCCTCGCATGTGAAGATGACAGTCCTCTTCAGCCATCCCACCAGCGGTGCACAGGCACTGCCGGAAACCACACACACATAAGACAACAGGGACTGAGGTGGCCTGGGTGAACCCCAGTCATCACAGAGCACTGCCAGAAGTCAGTGCACACCAAATCAAATCAAAAATCAAATCAAATCAAATTTGATTTGTCACATACACATGGTTCGCAGATGTTAGTGCGAGTGTAGCGAAATGCTTGTGCTTCTAGTTCCGACAATGCAGTAATAACCAACAAGTAATCTAGCTAACAATTCCAAAACTACTACCTTATAGACACAAGTGTAAGGGGATAAAGAATATGTACATAAAGATATATGAATGAGTGATGGTACAGAGCGGCATAGGCAAGATACAGTAGATGGTATTGAGTGCAGTATATACATATGAGATGAGTATGTAAACAAAGTGGCATAGTTAAAGTGGCTAGTGATACATGTATTACATAAGGATGCAGTAGATGATATAGAGTACAGTATATACATATACATATGAGATGAGTAATGTAGGGAACATTATATTAGGTAGCATTGTTTAAAGTGGCTAGTGATATATTTTACATCATTTCCCATCAATTCCCATTATTAAAGTGGCTGGAGTTGAGTCAGTGTGTTGGCAGCAGCCACTCAATGTTAGTGGTGGCTGTTTAACAGTCTGATGGCCTTGAGATAGAAGCTGTTTTTCAGTCTCTCGGTCCCAGCTTTGATGCACCTGTACTGACCTCGCCTTCTGGATGATAGCGGGGTGAACAGGCAGTGGCTCGGGTGGTTGCTGTCCTTGATGATCTTTATGGCCTTCCTGTGACATCGGGTGGTGTAGGTGTCCTGGAGGGCAGGTAGTTTGCCCCCGGTGATGCGTTGTGCAGACCTCACTACCCTCTGGAGAGCCTTACGGTTGTGGGCGGAGCAGTTGCTGTACCAGGCGGTGATACAGCCCGACAGGATGCTCTCGATTGTGCATCTGTAGAAGTTTGTGAGTGCTTTTGGTGATAAGCCAAATTTCTTCAGCCTCCTGAGGTTGAAGAGGCGCTGTTGCGCCTTCTTCACGATGCTGTCTGTGTGGGTGGACCAATTCAGTGTGTCTGTGATGTGTACGCCGAGGAACTTAAAGCTTACTACCCTCTCCACTACTGTTCCATCGATGTGGATAGGGGGGTGTTCCCTCTGCTGTTTCCTGAAGTCCACAATCATCTCCTTAGTTTTGTTGACGTTGAGTGTGAGGTTATTTTCCTGACACCACACTCCGAGGGCCCTCACCTCCTCCCTGTAGGCCGTCTCGTCGTTGTTGGTAATCAAGCCTACCACTGTTGTGTCGTCCGCAAACTTGATGATTGAGTTGGAGGCGTGCGTGGCCACGCAGTCGTGGGTGAACAGGGAGTACAGGAGAGGGCTCAGAACGCACCCTTGTGGGGCCCCAGTGTTGAGGATCAGCGGGTTGGAGATGTTGTTGCCTACCCTCACCACCTGGGGGCGGCCCGTCAGGAAGTCCAGTACCCAGTTGCACAGGGCGTGGTCGAGACCCAGGGTCTCGAGCTTGATGACGAGCTTGGAGGGCACTATGGTGTTAAATGCCGAGCTGTAGTCGATGAACAGCATTCTCACATAGGTATTCCTCTTGTCCAGATGGGTTAGGGCAGTGTGCAGTGTGATTGAGATTGCATCGTCTGTGGACCTATTTGGGCGGTAAGCAAATTGGAGTGGGTCTAGGGTGTCAGGTAGGGTGGAGGTGATATGGTCCTTGACTAGTCTCTCAAAGCACTTCATGATGACGGAAGTGAGTGCTACAGGGCAGTAGTCGTTTAGCTCAGTTACCTTAGCTTTCTTGGGAACAGGAACAATGGTGGCCCTCTTGAAGCATGTGGGAACAACAGACTGGGATAGGGATTGATTGAATATGTCCGTAAACACACCAGCCAGCTGGTCTGCGCATGCTCTGAGGGCGCGGCTGGGGATGCCGTCTGGGCCTGCAGCCTTGCGAGGGTTGACACGTTTAAATGTTTTCCTCACGTCGGCTGCAGTGAAGGAGAGTCCGCATGTTTTAGTTGCGGGCAGTGTCAGTGGCACTGTATTGTCCTCAAAGCGGGCAAAAAAGTTATTTAGTCTGCCTGGGAGCAAGACATCCTGGTCCGTGACGGTGCTGTTTCTCTTTTTGTAATCCGTGATTGACTGTAGACCCTGGCACATACCTCTTGTGTCTGAGCCGTTGAATTGAGATTCTACTTTGTCTCTATACTGACGCTTAGCTTGTTTGATTGCCTTGCGGAGGGAATAGTTACACTGTTTGTATTCTATCATGTTTCCAGTCACCTTGCCCTGATTAAAAGCAGTGGTTCGCGCTTTCAGTTTCACGCGAATGCTGCCATCAATCCATGGTTTCTGGTTTGGGAATGTTTTAATCGTTGCTATGGGAACGACATCTTCAACGCACATTCTAATGAACTCGCACACCGAATCAGCGTATTCGTCAATGTTGTCGTCTGACGCAATACGGAACATATCCCAGTCCACGTGATGGAAGCAGTCTTGGAGTGTGGAATCAGATTGGTCGGACCAGCGTTGAACAGACCTCAGCGCGGGAGCTTCTTGTTTTAGTTTCTGTCTGTAGGCAGGGATCAACAAAATGGAGTCATGGTCAGCTTTTCCGAAAGGAGGACGGGGCAGGGCCTTATATGCGTCGCGGAAGTTGGAATAGCAATGATCCAAGGTTTTTCCCGCCCTGGTTGCGCAATCGATATGCTGATAAAATTTAGGGAGTTGTTTTCAGATTAGCCTTGTTAAAATCCCCAGCTACAATGAATGCAACTTCCGGATATATGGATTCCAGTTTGCAAAGAGTCAAATAAAGTTAGTTCAGAGCCATCGATGTGTCTGCTTGGGGGGGAATATACATGGCTGTGACTATAATCGAAGAGAATTCCCTTGGTAGATAATGCGGTCTACATTTGATTGTGAGGAATTCTAAATCAGGTGAACAGAAGGACTTGAGTTCCTGTATGTTGTTTTGGCCACACCATGTCACGTTAACCATAAAGCATACGCCCCCGCCCCTCTTCTTACCAGAAAGATGTTTGTTTCTGTCGGCGCGATGCGTGGAGAAACCCGCTGGCTGCACCGCCTCCGATAGCGTCTCTCCAGTGAGCCATGTTTCCGTGAAGCAAAGAACGTTACAGTCTCTGATGTCCCTCTGGAATGCTACCCTTGCTCGGATTTCATCAACCTTGTTGTCAAGAGACTGGACATTGGCGAGGAGAATGCTAGGGAGTGGTGCACGATGTGCCCGTCTCCGGAGTCTGACCAGAAGACCGCTTCGTTTTCCCCTTTTTCGAAGTCGTTTTTTGGGGTCGCTGGCTGGAATCCATTCCGTTGTCCTGGGTGAAAGGCAGAACACAGGGTCCGCTTCACGAAAGTCATATTCTTGGTCGTACTGATGGTGAGTTGACGCTGATCTTATGTTCAGTAGTTCTTCTCGACTGTATGTAATGAAACCTAAGATGACCTGGGGTACCAATGTAAGAAATAACACGTAAAAAAACAAAAAACTGCATAGTTTCCTAGGAACGCGAAGCGAGGCGGCCATCTCTGTCGGCGCCGGATGTCCCACCATGTCCAAACACTAGGTCATTTGTAATTAAACCTGTGAAACCTAATCATGGCAACCCCTCCTCCCAATCCTTATGCATCTCTGTACAATAAGCTTTAAAAGACTTAAGGGCGCTCCAGCGCTCCTTAACTCTGCGTGTGATAGGCCCTAACCAAATTGTGTTTAATATGGAGCTGTTGGAGAACCTGACCAAACAGACCATCTGGATATCCTTTTGGATTCCAAACAGCGGGATAAACTGAGTCAAAGCTTTTAGCATGAACTTAATTGTGATAGACCAGAGACGATAGGCAGCAGGAAACCTAGTGGTCTAACACATCACAGTGAACAGGTAACTACTACCATTCTTAGAGCGAGGCAAAGGGCCAACACAGTGAACAATCAGATACTCAAAAGGCCGGCTGACTATGGGAATAGGATACAGCGGTACCGGCTTAATAGCTTGATTAGTTTACCCGTTAATTGACAGGTTGATGAATGTAGAAACATCCCTCTTTAACTTAGACCAAAAGAAATGTCTAAGTATGCGATTGTAGGTTTTCCTCATGCCCAGATGTCCAGGAGCATTGTCCTGGGACAACATCCTGACTAATAGCCTCCCCCACGAAACTACTATGAGGCACCCATTCTCTCATCAGGACATCATCCTGGAGAAAATAGCCATGGACGACATCTCCTAACTGTTTCACGGGCACAATTTGGTCATACAACTTTGTTCAACCCGATTTCCCAAATTAAAACACTATTCCCTGAATCAGTCTCAGCAGAGAAGGGTAACACAGACAAACAACCCAGAGGCACCTGTGTCCCTCAGGATCTTCATTGGCACTGGGTTGTTACTTCCTAACAGAGACACAAAATCCTCCCGAATGAAATGTAAATAATCTGGGTCAATTGGGACTTTCACATGAACCTGGGCATGAGACCGAGTGAGAGGAGTGAATGGATGTCGGACAGGCGCTGCTAACGCCGTAGGCTTAGGTTTAATATTAGCATGAGTACTACATTTACCTTTAGCCCTGAGAAAAGGACATTTGTTTTCCAATGACCTAGATGAATGAAGCACTGCCCGTGAACCACAGTGTCTCGTTAGGCAAGGCCCAAATCTATCCAAACGCCAACCCTCACTCGGAATACGGGGCTCTGCAAAGCCACTCTCGTGAGTCCAAACAAACTCGTCCGCCAAAACTGCAGCTTCAGAGACACTCTTTTCGTTTATGTACGTGGCTATGCGATCAGGGATTATGTCCTTAAATTGCTCTAGCATAATTGTAAAATCAACATGAATCTGTTTATCAACCCTTTTTAAAGTTCTAAATCGTTGTCGGTATGCCTCAAAGACCAATTAGTAAATCTGTAAAAGTGATTTTAACCTTACCATAGCTGACACTGTCGGCTACATCAAAAGCTGAATATGCTTCCTGCACTTTACCAGTCAACACATTGCAAGTGCGATCAAAAATCAGGCCAACTCCTAGCATCACCAACGCGCTCAAACGAAAAGAACATCTCAGGTTCCTTGTCATTACATTTTGGCAACAGCAGTAAGTTTCAAACGTGTCCGGGGCACCTCCGAGAGAGGAGCGACCCGTAGGTAAATCAGGGTCACCTTCCCTAAGCAAACTCTCCCAAGTGCTTTCCTTCCCAAAACCACTTCCAGCCACTCTTGTTGCAGGTTGGTTTTAGCGCGCTCCAATTCCTGTTTAAATTCCAGTTCCTTATCATGCTTAACACGATCAGCACCCTCCAATTCCTGTTTAAATTCCAGTTCCTTATCATGCTTAACACGATCAGAACCCTCCAATTCCTGTTTAAATTCCAATTCCTTATCATGCTTAACACGATCAGCACCCTCCAATTCATGTTTAAATTCCAGTTCCTTATCATGCTTAACACGATCAGAACCCTCCAATTCCTGTTTAAATTCCAATTCCTTATCATGCTTAACACGATCAGAACCCTCCAATTCCTGTTTAAATTCCAATTCCTTATCATGCTTAACACGATCTGAACACTCCAATTCCTGTTTAAATTCCAGTTCCTTATCATGCTTAACACGATCAGAACCCTCCAATTCCTGTTTAAATTCCAGTTCCTTATCATGCTTAACACGATCAGAACCCTCCAATTCCTGTTTAAATTCCAGTTCCTTATCATGCTTAACACGATCAGCACCCTCCAATTCCTGTTTCCTGTTTACCCCAGTGGTAACTACCACTCTCCATCAGATTAGCCTTCAATATCAACCTAACAATTTTTGGGGGTGATTATCACTAATCAGATCCAATTTTATTTCTCACTCGGGCTGAATGAAATGCTTACTGACAAGCCCGTAACCAACAATGCAGTTCAAGAACTAGAGTTAATCAAATATTTACTAAATAAAGTAAAGAAATTCTAATCAATCAATAAGGTAACACAATACATTTACATAACAATTAGGCTATATACAGGGTGTTCAATGTAAATCATCTGGGTGGCCATTTGATTAGTTTAGTTGTTAAGCAGTCTTATGGCTTGGGATTAGAAGCTGTTACAGAGCCTTTTGGTCCTAGACTTGGCACTCCGGTAACACTTGCCATGTGGTAGAAGAGAGAACACTATGACTTGGGTGACTGTTGTCTTTGACAATGTTTTGGGCCTTCCTCTGACACCGCCTATTATATAGGTCCTAGATGTCAGGAAGCTTGGCCCCAGTGATGTATTGGGCTGTATGCACTACCCTCTGTAGCGCCTTACGGTCAGATGCCAAGCAGTTGCCATACCAGGCGGTAATGCAACCGGATGCTCTCGAAGGTGCAGCTGTAGAACTTTGAGGATCTGGGGACCCATGCCAAATCTTTTCAGTCACCTGAGGAGGAAAATGCGTTGTTGTGCCCTCTTCACAACTGTCTTGGTGTGTTTGGACCATGATAGTTTGTTGGTGATGTGGACACCAAGGGACTTGAAACTCTCGACCAGCTCCACTTCAGTCCTGTCGATGTTAATGGGGGCTTGTACGGCCCTCCTTTTCCTATAGTCCACGATCAGCTCCATTGTCTTGCTCACATTGAGAGAGGTTGTGGTCCTAGTATCACGCTGCTAGGTTTCTGACCTCCTCCCTATAGGCTGTCTCATCATTGTCAGTGATCAGGCCTACCACTGTTGTGTCATCAGCAAACTTGATGGTGTTGGAGTTGTGCTTGGCCACACAGTTGTGGGTGAACAGGGAGTACAGGAGGGACTAAGCACACACCCCTGAGGGGCCCCAGTGTTGATGAGCAGCGTGGCAGACATCTTTATGCTTACCCTCATCCGATCCCAGGTGTGTCCCATTTCACTGACGACACTCCCAGCTCCGCCCACCGACATCTTATTAAGGAAAACCAGAACAGAGAGAAAGAATACAGCAGACAAAGTAGGAGGGTCATCATACCATACGCCCTCTTAATGGAGCACATGCACAATCTATGTCTCAATTGTCTCAAGGCTTAAAAATCCTTCTTTAACCAGTCTTCTCCCCTTCATCTACACTGATTGAAGTGGATTTAACAAGTGACATCAAGAAGGGATCATAGCTTTCACCTGGATTCACCTGGTCAGTCTATGTCATGGAAAGAGCAGATGTCCTTATTGTTTTGTAAACTCACGTTTTTTGACTGCACTGGGCCTTTAACATCCAATACAATAGGTGTGATCAGTCTTTAAACCAGACTTAAAGGTTTCCTCACTGTATGTAATCTGTAGATGTTACTGTTAGTAAGTGTGGAGTAATGTGCGGAATCATCACCGTCTGTGAGATAACCAACTTCCTATTTAATGCCAATCAATTCCTATGCAAAGAGAGGGGCTAAAGACGCAGCGTCTTATTTGCGGCACTGGCACTTAGCTGATCTCACCAGGATTAAGAATGAATCTCCATGTGTCACTCAAGATGTGACTGAGTAACATCTCTGTTGATCTTCTCCAACATGCACAACCACACTATTGGCATCAGCAAAATGCTACGGCTCTTTCAGTAACTTCTAGCAAACTTGTGCCGTCTCTATTGTGCCGTTGTGTAAAGCAGTCAGGAATTGTCTTGGAAAATCAAGTGAGTCAGCTTATTTCATTGTTTAAGCCTCGAAGATTAAAGAACGCCTTTTCTAGCAGGCCTACCATTAAAGAATCATGAGCAATTAGCAAATTCACATTGGAATATGAAATATGACCAGTGTGTTAGAAAAATGATGTATTTACCTGATTTGTTTGATATTAATAGTTAACGATTATACACTTAACAGAAAGTAGGACATTTCTGTTCTGTTTAATTTTGTGTTTCTATAAAGAGATGGTTTCCACTCTAGCTTCCTGCAGTTAGTCTGGGAGTATGGTCAAATAAATGGGTTTTGCTAGAGATAGCTTGAGCTGACAATGACTTGGTGATAAAAACCTAAAGCTGGCATTCCATAGACAAGATGTGGTGTGTGTGACCTGAGATAGAGAGAGCCTGGAAGAGTTTAGAACAATCGCTCATTGTTTCATCTTCCTGGCATCTGGGAAACTAAGCCAGGTTGTGGGTAAAACAACACCCCATGCAGATAACCAGGAGATAGACCAGGGTGGCTTATGGGAGGGGTGGAACCAGCCCTGAATAAGGATTTTTAGGTCCTATATATGATCTTTATTTTTTCGTTATGAGTTAGGCTGCTCGGCCGGTTGACTAGTCTCATTATTGCAATAATTAATCGATATTGAATAAAGATGATTGTTTGAAGAAATAACAAAGTCTCTCACTTGATTAGAATATTCCACAATACCAGTCTGATGCATTTTAATTAATGTCTTACACACTTTTGATTTGTGTTATTGTGACAAAATTAGCATTAGCATTTCTATATGCCTCAGATAGTACTGAGTAGAGGTCGACCGATTAATCGGAATGGCTGATTAATTTGGGCCAATTTCAAGTTTTCATAACAATCGGAAATCGGTATTTTTGGGTGCCGATTTGCCGATTTAAAATAAAAAAATAAAAAAATGTATACCTTTATTTAACTAGGCAAGTTAGTTAAGAACACATTCTTATTTTCAATGTTGGCCTAGGAATGGTGGGTTAACTGCCTCGTTCAGGGGCAGAATGACAGATTTTCACCTTGTCAGCTCGGGGGATCCAATCTTGCAACCATACAGTTAACTAGTCCAATACAATAACGACCCGCCTCTCTCTCGTTGCACTCCACAAGGAGACTGCCTGTTACGCAAATGCAGTAAGCCAAGGTAAGTTGCTAGCTAGCATTAAACCTATCTTACAAAAAACAATCAATCATAATCGGTAGTTAACTACACATGGTTGATGATATTACTAGATATTATCTAGCGTGTCCTGCGTTGCATATAATCAGACTGAACATACAAGTATCTAAGTATCTGACAGAGTGGTGGTAGGCAGAAGCAGGCTCGTAAACATTAATTCAAACAGCACTTTCGTGCGTTTTGCCAGCAGCTCTTCGTTGTGCGTCAAGCATTGCGCTGTTTATGACTTCAAGCCTATCAACTCCCGAGATGAGGCTGGTGTAACCGAAGTGAAATGGCTAGCTAGTTAGCGTGCGCTAATAGCGTTTCAAAAGTCACTCGCTCTAAGCCTTCTAGTAGTTGTTCCCCTTGCTCTGCATGGGTAACGCTGCTTCGATGGTGGCTGTTGTTGTTGTGTTGCTGGTTCGAGCCCAGGGAGGAGTGAGGAGAGGGACGAAAGCTATACTGTTACACTGGCAATACTAAAGTGCCTATAAGAACATCCAATAGTCAAAGGTTAATGAAATACTAATGGTATAGAGGGAAATAGTCCTATAATTCCTATAATAACTACAACCTAAAACTTTTTACCTGGGAATATTAAAGACTCATGTTAAAAGGAACCACCAGCTTTCATATGTTCTCATGTTCTGAGCAAGGAACTGAAACGTTAGCTTTCTTACACATCACATATTGCAATTTTACTTTCTTTTCCAACACTTTGTTTTTGCATTATTTAAACCAAATTGAACATGTTTCATTATTTATTTGAGGCTAAATAGATTTTATTGATGTATTATATGAAGTTAAAATAAGTGTTCATTCAGTATTGTTGTAATTGTCATTATTACAAATAAATAAAAAATAATCGTCCGATTAATCGGTATCGGCTTTTTTGGTCCTCCAATAATCTGTATCGGCGTTGAAAAATCATAGTCGGTCGACCTCTAGTACTGAGAGCACTCCCTGCCTTGCCCCATTCTGAGTCCCAGTTCACAAACTATGTCCTCTCTGTGCTAAAGCCACAAGATCCATCCTCCTTTAAGATGTTTACTGGCTGAGAATCACATTCTCTGCTTGGGAGAGCAGCAAAGCGTCACAGGAGAGTCCGACTCATTTTCCGCTTCCGTGCCCCAGGATGGTCCATCAGTCAGTCAGGTAGGCTGTCGGCCCTCACTGTGGCCCTACTCCCCTCCTCAGCATCTGACAGTAACTCACCAGAAGCTCTCTCAGCCAGAGGTCTAATAGAGGCCCAATCCTCCCTCGCATAGTGGAAAGCTCACCTGGCTGATCTCAGAGAAAGTAGTCTTGTTTTGTTCCTACTGTGCAGTATAATGGGCGCTATTGTTGTAGATCATGTTATACTGAAAATCACGGGGGGCTGGAAGCGTGGTGGTTAAGAGCATTGGGCCAGTAACTGAAAGGTTGCTGGTTCAAGTCCCTGAGCCGACTACGTGAAACATCTGTCGATGTGCCGTTGGGTAAGGCACTTAACCCTAATTGTCTGCTAAATTATTTAAATGCATGGTGATTGATTGGTTAATGTATTGATTAATTGTTATTTATTGTCCTGCAAGAGGAAATGATTTCCACTTTCCATAATGTGTTTTACACTACTTGATCAAAGACAGAAGAAGGTTGAGATATTTTGCAACGATAACGGGTACATACACAACCATTGAGATATGTCTCCAGAGGAACACAAAATTCCCCCCCAAAAATGTATCACTTGAAGTATGATGTGATCCATTATTTCAACCTGAATTGAATGTGGAGGAAAGACAAGTGAAGTTGTTGAAATGATTTTACACTAAAAGGATTTTCCTGCCAATATTCAGCTTAGTATTAAAATAATGACTTTAATTCAAGAACAAATCCACTTGATTTGAATGGAGAGGGGCACAAGGTCTCTATATTACTATGCAAATTGTTGGTATTCAAGGAGGCAGATTAAGTGCCAGGTGGCTCATTGCCAAGTAACTGGCACAACGCATCTTGGCGGGTCATAACGAGACAAGTTCATTGCAAGCTCAAGATCTTGGTTGTGCATTCAAAAAAGCACTCTACACTTTGTTTATTCCAGGGGAGGCATTGCAAGGAGAAAAGGTAGACTAAACCCCCCCCCCCCCTTTAATTATCATAAAATCAACCATAACTACCATCTTGTACTGTTATGTGTATTATATTGTCACATTGAGGTGCACAAAACTCTATTAAGACTGAAGAGCGCCACAAAATTGATAGAAAGTACAGAAGTGCACGTGTGATGTGAAGTTTATATTTGTTCCATAAAATGGCTGCCTTTGTTTCTTTTCTGTTCCAGTACGGCATCAAGAAGAAGGAGGAGAAGGAAGCCGAGGCCCAGGCTGCTTTGGATCAGGCAGCAGAAGGGAGTCTCACCCGCCCAAAGAAGGCTGTCCCACCCGGCTGCGGAGACGAGGAGGAGGAGGAGGAAAGTATCATGGACACCGTCATGAAATTCCTTCCTGGTCCACTTATGGATATGTTCAATAAAAAGTAACAGTGTTGGCGATATTAGATTGTTAACCTTCCAACACACATAACCAAGACCACCATCCTAACCGACCCTTCTCCTTCACCCATACATCCCTGTTCTAAGAGCCCTGGTTGAATCAAGATGCCATAATATTTGTCCTTAACTTAAATGATCTGTGTTACATTGTCTTATGTGGAAGGAAGACCACTGATTGGTGATACTATGAGACCTATGTAGCATCTGCATAGATCCAAAACATTAACTTAAAGACAAATTTGATGTCAGGTTTTCAAGGTGTCCAGGCCTTAGAATGTGATCTGAGATCAACCATAATCCACCCTTTTTGTTTGTAAACAGCCTCTGGTTTAAAATAAATATATGTGATTACCAGAAAATATATTAAAAAGTCTAAGCCATAATTTAAACTTTTGAGAAATTCTCCAAATCATATCAAATTTGATTGAATTTAGCTGTTTATTGCTTCTCCATTGAGACTTTATCCATATACTGTTCTACGTCCCAAAACATTCATAGGTTCTAATGTAAAATAAATTATAATAATGGTAATAGTAACAATGTGGTGAACCAGAAAGAAAATGGATAACTAATTCAACAATAAATGTTTTTCAAGCATGCAGTTAATATATATTTTTGGAGTACAGTACATGTACAAATTCCATTTAATTTGTTATGATTAAGTGAAATACATTAATATTGAGGCAATAACTCTGGTTTTCAATGTTGTTTCAATGACACCACTACTACTATGTACAGTAGGCTAGACATAAACATCCTAACTGTTCTTCCTTGAGATGTCCACGATAAAAATGAAAATGCTCAACAATGAACCAAACAACATTGGCAACATTCCTGATGTACCTGTGCTTAGTACAAACCAATAGAGTTGTATGTCTTGTTGCTAACTTTATCTGCTTCGCTCCTATAAAGTAGGACTTGTGGGAATCAAATCCGGCAATTGGACGCAGATGCTTACTCTTCTTATTTCCATGTCTGTAAATATAGATTTAACGAGATGTACTCATCATTTTCTCAAGCACAACTATGTTGTGAACACACTTTATGTGAACAGACAGTGACAATGGTGCAATATACAATATTGTTCAAGGTTTTCCTGTTAACTAAATGGAGTGCAGTCCTGAATCAGCAAAAACAGACACTCTTCATTATGTGTTGAGCTTAATACGTTTTGTGTGTCAGTGTACAGACACAGCGTTGTCTGACTAGTAACGGCAAAGCATACGAACTCAGTCTGAAGTGTGATGTGGGGAAAGAGGTGGAGGTTTGGCTTAATGTTGGGGGTTTGATCGGACAGCATTTGAACCGGTGAGGGTCCTTGTCTCTCAGTGGGATTTGGTTTGTGGTTCTAACATACCGGTAAATTGTGAGAATGCAGGACAAGACAGGTAATTAGTAATAACTTAAGACGAATGTATACACCATAGGAAAGAGTTGTCCTCCGCTGAGTTTGTATACATGTATATGTTGTCCATTTTGATCCCAGAGGTCAACATGTACATTTCCCCAGAAGTTGCTGTGCTTTAGTTCTACCACAGAATTATTTATTGAAAGTTATTGAAAGTTTATTCTAACTTTATTGAAAGTTATTTCATAATTTTCAATCTATTTCTTAATTTCTTAATTTAAAATGAATTAAGCTGGACCGTCTGCTTCAAACATTCCAAATATTTAACACATTCCATAAGGCCACTGGCTTCATAGGATCATGGACATCCATATGGCCACTGGCTTCAAATAATCATGGACATCAAATGACAAATATGTCGCTAGTATGTGTAAAGAATGCCTTTGATGTTCTTCTCTTACTGTAAGGAAATTGTGCTTGAAAATCCTTTTTAAGTGTTGAGGTAGATACAGATTCAACACATGACCAAGTAAATGTCAATAGCTATCTTGCCTGCCATGTACAGAAAAAAAAAAAAGTCCAACACGTAATCAAAGGGAAAAATGTAATGCATTATAGCAGCTAGCTAGCTAACGTATAGATTGCTAGGTAACAGATAGCTTGTGAAGCCTTTATTTGGGAGTGAACAAGCTAGTTAGCTAGCTATTGAGCATTTGTCAATAATGCACAATCTGGGATAATAATATTTGCTTGCAAACCAATCAATGTTGAGTACACTAGACAAGTGCCAAGCAGTTAGGCGATGGTAATTGTGAAACTGCCACTGTTTAAATCGGCCCAGTGTTGATGCTAGTTAGATTCAAGATTAGCCGTTAGAAACCTGCCAGGTGTGATTCTGGGGCCTTACTAATGTAGTAGCAGTGAAATAGAGAAGAAAAATGAGCATGATGTAAAACCTAGCTACATAGTACGCTCTCAAACTTTCCTGCCAATTGCCTACAATGTTTAAAGCTAGACATATGAAAGCCACAACCTTGAGGTCATTAATAGAGCACATTTATTGAACTTCCTGTGATGTTTATGTACTTGTGAACTGCCTTCAGCCACTTATTTATCAATGTGCTAAAACTTAGCTGAAATGAACAACCAATACTTGTTGGTATTATACAATTACTGTATACTACTTTTCTATTTATTAGTTGTTGGCACATGCATTCATCGACAGCATTCAATTCATCATTGACATGTTTTATTCTATTAAAAACCAAAGAATAGTCTTGTTAGTGATAGAATGTCTCATATTTTCAATTTCTTTATCTCATATTTTTTCTTCATTTCAAATTCTCAGGTATTTTAGCTTTTCGTTTGTACGTTTTTATTCATATTTTGTAGTGATCATGTAATGACCACAACTTAGTTTGAAATTGCAGTATTTTGTTGTTAGGGACCAAGCACACCACATCATTCATTTACGAGGATAATGGATAGATGGCATGGATCTGGTTTGCCCCTTATACATTTTTTTATAGAACCAACCCGACAAGGTTTTCCAGCAACTTACAGTTGTCTGAAATCCTGTCAAAGTTCCAGATTTCCTACTTGGAACACATTGTAGAATACTAAACAGCCATGAAAGTGCTCAGAAAGAAAAACAGTCACCTTCACCTTTCATCTACAAAATGGCATCTCTGCCTATTTGTCACCTAATCGCAAACAAATGCCACTTATTGACGAATGGCTGAAAAACAAGTCAAATGTCTAAAATGGTTATTTGTTTGCTATTCTAGTAGACACCATGCCAGATTGCTGTTGATCCACTCTTTCTCACTCTTCAAGTTAAACCATTCTTTCATTTCACCCCTCAATTAACCATCGATATGATAAAAACTGCCTGACAAAAATCTCACTTAAAACATTCCTATGTTGTGACTTGAATGTAACTGTCTGATGTTTCTATCTTTGCATTGTCTTCGACTGTTTCCTCTGTGTTGAGAAGATGCTTATCCTGGTGCAGTTTTCTGTCTGTATCGTTCCTGTTTACGTCCACTGGTGGTTGTACTTCGAGAAATCTGTCTCTTTAGTATTTTTTTGTATTGTAAAATCTTCTTACCCTTCTCCCTATCTCTCTCTCTCTCTCTCTCTCTCTCTCTCTCGCTCTCTCTATTTGTTGACAATTGTGTGCATGCTTATGGTGTGCGATGTACTGTAGGCAAGGTTGTTAAGATAATTGTTTGTGTCTTCTGTGTTGAAAAGCTCCACCTGACAGCCTCCCTGCATGCCATTTTAGGCTGATCTTTTAGTCTCTGTAACATTCCTGCCAAAATGGAATCACCGCACACTCTGAGAATAAAGTGATTTCATATAATTGTTCATCGTCGTGTGTTTCTGATGGCTCACTGTACATTATAATTCTCATAAATTATTCAAAAGCAGTGCAGTGGTATAAACGTAGTTCTGTTATAGGGAAATGAGAAAAGATTTTGTAGGACGGTAGAGATTACTTCCAGAACCGCAATATGAAATCATACTTAGCTTATTTTAGTAAAGCAACGACATTACATGTGCAGACAACAATGTATCAATTGTAACTGTTTCTGTAGCTGACGACGTTCATTTTTCATCTCCACATGGTTGTTATGCATCTCTACGTTTTCCAATCAATTTGACATCTATTCAATAAAAGCGAAAGGGCTGTGAACAGAATGTACTGTGTCATTCAAAGGGTGATTGGATCTTGTTTCCAAAAGATTTAACTGGTAATCATGTTGCAGGGTGAGTGGTAAAGGGACATCAAAGTAATGCAAATGGGGCTCCTCTCGTAATAAAGTCTGTTTGCCATGAGAGGGTCTCTGATATGGGTATGAGCAACCTTCTACACCAAACAAATCCACTAGAAAGATGATGGACGTATGCCTAGCAAGGGTTATAGACATATATTTTTTACAATTATGTTAAATGCCATTGCATAGGACACAGACACAGGATTTAAATGAATCGATTACAATGGTGAGACATTTTCCAGCATTTTCACTGGGAGGGGGAAAAGTACTGTTATGCAAGCAGCCTTTGTTTTGATATTTAATGAACGTTTAAAGGTTGCAGGCATTAGCTCTCTGTACAGAGTTCTACTCTCACGAAATCTTGGTTTCAAAGATTTCAAACATGAAATCTTTAAAAAGACTTGCATCAATACATTTCATTTGTAGGCATTCATAACAAGGTCTTAAGTGTTTGTGAGCATTCATTTAAAATCATTTACTGTCAATTTAACACCTTTTTGAACATATTTTCCAAAACAAGTGCTTAAAAAATCTCATTACCGCAACGCTCTGAAAACGTCAAGACCATTAGGAAAGCTAATACATTTTCACATTATTATTTTTTTGATTATAAACAGTCATGCACAGTTACTTGAAACTCTGAATTAATATTTTTTTTTTTTTGATTTTTACTGATTTCTCACATTACCGCAACGCAATCTACAACCTAATATTTTTGATATTTCATTGAAACCTGACATATTTTCAAAATGATGTGGCAAGCCTGAAAGAACGTAAAGTATAGATTCTGCACATGCATTTAAAAGCAAACTACTGTTTTTCCATTCATTCAATTAACATTAAATGAACACCCGTTGTGGTAATGATACATAGGTTCGGAAATGAGGTTGATGATTTCGGTAATGATAATAAGTATACTAAGACTGAGGTATGGTTAAAAACAACGTTTTATGTAGACAATAAATTAGATATCGGCACAATCATGGATTCAAGTTCAATCAATTTCATTTTGCTGTGCTTCAAAAGTACATAACATACATAGGCTAAAACAGAGAGCACATAAAAACAACACATACAAAAACATTAGAACAGCACATGTCATCATCACCACACACACTGGCCTGTACAGTGTCCATTGGGGATTAAGTTTCTATGACCTCCAAGCTGGTGCAGCTTCTTTATCTTCAAGCCAAAGTTCTCATGCGTTTTGCAAGCACACGTTTCTCTGTCTGTGACTCTTCACTGGCCAATCCAAAATGGCTTAAGTTTAAAGAATGGAGCCTTGGAAAGGTTATGCCTTGGATTCTCAGACAGAAATCTTCTATGAAGATTTGCCATAGTGTCCGGTAAGGCTCTCTTACGGAATATCTGGCCCCTTTTCTGAATTTCTCCGGATATTTTGTGGGTGATTCTTTTGGGGTAGATGTCTTCATTGGTCCTGGTGTCTCTTCTTTTAGGAGTTGAGTTGATGGCAGGGACATTTACCTGCTGAGGTGAGAATGGCTGTTCTCTTGAGGAGGCTGTCTTGAAGATTTTGAATAACTTCTTCAGTTTGGTTCTTGAACATGTTGAAGTGTATCATCTTCCTGGCTTGGTGGTGTCACGTCCAACACAGCTTTTAGCTGTTTCTTTTTTCTGTAATACCTTTGAGTTTCCCCCCCACTGTTCTTTCTTCTTTTCATGTTGCTTCTTTGTCAGATCTTGAGTTTTCCTGGTTTTACAATTTTGCTTTCATTTTTGATATCTGGAAATGGAACGGAAGAATGAAATTGTCATGTCTCAAAACATGGGAAAATCTTACTGTTATGGACATGTCATCCTATAGTAGAGACTGAATGGCTCAGTGTGTGTGTGTGTGTGTGTGCGTGTGTGTGTGTGCGTGTGTGTGTGCGTGCGTGTAAACTTCTAAACACTGTAGGGTATTGACTTGCTATAGACACTGTATGGGGAATCGGCTTCCTATTGACTATATATGCTAATTACTCTTGCTGTAAACTCTCCAACCCCTGACCTCTCTCTCCTTCCTTCTGTACTCTTCCAGCAGTTCTGGGTTGGTGTACATTTTTTCTCTGAATTCTGTCTGCCTTCGCTAAAGCTTTCTTTTTGTCACTTGCTGACTGTCTGCGATTAAACAGGACATAAAGCAAAATATCAACAGCTAGTAAATAATATTTCAATTAATAGTTCATTATATATATTTAAAAATATAATCTGTATGATTAAATTCTCATTACCGAAACAGAAGTTCTCTCTACCGCAACTGGCCTTAAATTGCAGCGGTAAGTGAGAATGGTGTTGCGGAGGAAGAGGGACCTTAGCATGTTTTGCTAACAATATAGAAAACATAATGACTAAGCAATTTTTTACTCATTGTACATAATTAGACATTAATGCCGTCTATTTTCATAGAACATTTTAAATCTAACGTTTTTCTAAATGTGGAAAACTACCTTTTACCTTCGGTAATGATAATCAATACTGTCGTGTACACAGTCTGACAAGAGAAGGTTTAACTTTTATCTGGAGACATATAAAGAGATCTGCTTACCTGGTAGCCATCTTGAAGGTACTGGCAGATGTGTTGCTTCATTGAAGATCAAACTTTATTTAAAACTCTCTAACAGTCCTTCAAAAATGTTGCAGAGGATGAGAACATCAGTCATGGACACCTAATTCTTCCACAATTTTTTCATTTTTATTATACATGAATATTCAGATAATCATTTTTCTGTCATTTGAAAACATCTATTAGAACATTAGAGTATTTTCATTTGACTTTGTTTGAATTACATACATTCAGACAGAGCTGAACGCGTTGCGGTAATGAGAATACTCTTTATGCAAGGTAGAGAACACTATTATCTTTATTATGATAATTTGTTATATTACTAAATTACATGTTTTATATTTAAAATCATTACTGCTATGGTATTTGAATGGTTTCATGAGAATGACCCAAATAGAGAACAGCAGGGCTTTTGATCCCTTAGAAATTCTATTTAGTCATTTATCACCTCGCTCAAAAAAAGCCTCCATTTGAGCAGTTGTCATTCCATCCATATCTTCCAATTTAATGGTCTTTGTGCTTCAATGCTCAACCCTCTTATGGGATTGGAATTCATTAATACAACATTTTTCACAGCGACATAAAAAGATGAACACTGAACTCTGTTCTACAAAAAAACTACAACTCTGAACTGTTGAGGTTTAGCATTTCGATTATAACAAGTTGTTTACCAATCATATTTGATTGATCAAATGTTTTGACTGTTAAAGCAGAATCCTTAGTTGCTACATTACATTTTGGACTTATAAATTAATGATATATACCCATTGGTTTTTTAAATTATATAACTTATATATCGCTCATGAGTTTAGTTCAACTGTCGTACCCCATCAGAACCCAAAATATACGTTTGTTTTACTCCAATGTAAACAAAAACTGTATACCTGCAAAACGTGGTTAAAACTATAATGTTGATATCATGGATGGTCAGTCCTTGCATCCATAGCTCTGTGTATGAATTTGAGAGTAGTTACATTTCTCCAGGGCCATCCCTCAGCTTTTTACCAAAACAGAGGTCGGTTGACTGCTTAGTTATTGTTTCAATTAAGGATTGTAGCTTTAAAAAGTAGCTGATCATACCAACTACATACTGTTAGTTTAATGGTGGGACAACAGAACCCGTATCTGCGGCAACAGATTTTTTATGGCTGTATGCTCTGCCAGCTATCATGAGGATATTTCTCTCATCTTGAAAGGTTGCTAACATGTCACATGGCTCCTCATTTGAATCAAAGCTGTAAAAAACAACAGAGATTCACAGGCTGACCTTGACAAAACCAGAAATTAAGTTTAAAAAAAAAATTCAACTCCTCACAATAATGTATTTATACCGATTTGAGAACTATCCACAATGTTGAGTCCATAAATAATGATTTATTTTCCTTATCACTATTCAGCAAACTGGTCTGTTTAGCACACAGCAGTCTCCGTCCACTCCTTGGTAACATTAGCCCTGAGGTATTGCTGCAGGACACAGGGAAATAAATCAATTCCATTAGCATTCCTACTCAGGGGTGGCCTTTTCATACCCAGCTGCCTCCCCAATCTCCAAACACCACTCAGAACCGTGGGGGAGCCGGGTCTCTATTGGTGTCCTGCAGACATGCTTAAGTCAATGTCAATTAACTGTTCTCCACTGGGCACTGCAGAAGCCAGCCCACAGAACAGCTCCCAGGCTTCTGCTCAATAGAAAAGGATTTCACTCCTGACGGTGGCCCTAATCTCTCAGGCTTGCCTGGGAATTCTCCCCAATCCAAAGGCAGGGGTTTACCCACAGACTCAAAAACAAGTTGATAGCGAAGCATAGTTCCAGTAATGATTGTCATTTGTGGAATAACTACATGTAGGCTACATTCAGTTTAGTGTTCCATGTAGCAAGGATATTCCCTACTGTATACTGTATAGTATACGCTCTATATTCTAGTTTGGTCATTCATCTGTGCAATTATTTGGTTTAAGAAGAACATATTAGATGCTCTTTTTGAGTCAGAGAGGAAAACAAAGAAATGTCAGTCGTCAAATATCAACATCTTTGTTCACTCATCAAAGTATCCAAATTGGCCCACAAAATAGGCTTTAGTGTGCATGGGCACAGATTCTCCTCTGTTTTGCATATTGATTGCATGTCAATGGCAGATCGAGGGAAGCACAATTCATTTCAAACCCATCAGACATCCATTTAACTGTCATCAAACGTCCAGGAGACTCCCCCCCCCCGCAACTGTGAGCCGTGGAGCTAGACAGGTATCAGTGTGGCCAGGGAAGGCCCAGATTGACAACACCGACAACTCCGTCGACAGGAGATTGGAGCAGCGGCGGCAGCTCAGATGAAGCTATAATGGGCCCAGTTAATGAGTAAAGTAGCCCAGAGACCTTCGCTGTATGAGGGACAGATGTGGGAGTCCTCCATCCAACAGTGAAAGCTGTCTGTCGAATTATAGGGCATTTAATTTCAGAGTGGACCCCTGAAGGACTTTCTCTATTTCATTTTGTTAAAAGGAGCAGCACATGACTAGGAAAGATTAAAAAGTCCTATTTGAGAGATCTTCTGACCTCAATTAGTGAGTGTGTCACCTCCGTTTTAGGTGCTGCCATAAGATGATGGCAGGACTATCAAGACTATGTCACCCCTCCTATGAAGTGCCTGGCCTGATTTATATTTATGCATAAAATAAAATCCACCATTACTAGACCATGTACACTAGGTGATATTACACCTTACTCCATTTGGATATGCGGATTACAAACAGGAAGTGATCTTGCACATGGTGGATTAGAAACATATTCTTCTATAAATCTTTTTACAATGCCTTTTCTATTCTCTGCATTAATGTAAATTGTTCTTTCTAAATATGGTATCAGAAGACATACTCTGTCACATGCATTTAATACTACATGTATGGATATTCAGCTGGTATTGTATAGTGCAGCCTCTTCGGCAGTCTACTTAGTTAGTATCTAGGTAGTATCTTAAATGCATAACCTGTATGTTTCGGTTTGTCTTATTTTTTCACATAAATGTATCACTTACAAATATATGCAAATGCAATGTTATGTTGTAGAAGCATTCAATCTGAAATGTGGGTTCACAACCAAGATTGTGTGTATTTTCTGCACCGAGTTGAATTACCTTTAAACACAGACCTACTAAATATTGCAGTACATTCTCCCAGAGTAAATGTCTTGTCTTTACTTCTCGGAAAGCGGTGCTCGGGATTAAGCTCTGCTGAGTTGCAAAATGTAACGGTCAGCCATCTATGGAGATTTGATAACTGAGGGTAATGCTCTAAACCTGATATCTGAAATTCTTCTCTAAAGCAGGGGTTAGAGGATTGGGCTAGTAACAGAAAGGTTGCTAGATTGAATCCCAGAGCTGACAAGGTAAAAATCGGTTGTTTTGCCCCTGAACAAGGCTGTTAACCCACTGTTCCTAGGCCGTCATTGAAAATAAGAATTTGTTCTTAACTGACTTGCCTAGTTAAATAAAGTTTTTTAAAAATCATTAAAAAAAGGAATGCAAGTGCAGTCAGCAGTCTAAGCAAAGGAAAGCCTTTGATATTTCATTATGCAACTGATTGATGAAACATCTGGGCCACTCAGTTCATGTTCCCTGCAACCCTCCATCCACTCACTCTTCCACTTCCACCCACCCAGGCCTAAACCAAAGCATTTTCATTCAATCAGAATACCAATTACTTATTGTTGGGAGCCTAATTGCCTCAGATTCAATACAAGACACATAATTTGTTCCGAAGAAGAGACTGGATTTATGCTAAGTTAAATTGTGCCCTATTCAAAGTAAATGAGTAGCTTTGAAATTTAAATGCAGGCTTTTGTTTCAGAAGTTTCCAATGTTAGCCTGATTTTGTAATGTCACATCTATAGTTTCTAATTACAAGACAGCTATTGCAGAGGACATTGCCTTCAAATTTGTCTACCAATCTCTTCAATGCTCTTTGTTTTTTTAAGCGTATAATGAGTATATATTATTTCTAGTTTAGCTAATTGTGGACATATTTTTAAGGTGCATACGTTAGTACTTATCCTGCCTTATATGGCGATAGGTATATTAGGCTTAGGCTACCTATCGCCATATAAGGCAGGATAAGTACTAACGTATGCACCTTAAAAATATGTCAAGGTGAAAAATCTGCCGATGTGTCTTTGAGAAAGGCACCAAACCCTAATTTGCTCCAGAGGCACTGTACTAAAACAACATATTTCACTGCACCTTTCCGGTGTGACAATTAATCAGGTACTACTTTAACAGAATCAACACATTATTTTAGGAAATAATCCAAAAATGATTTGATTACATTCATTCATTCAATGAGTCAGAGAGAGCTGGCATTCAGTGAGTCAGAGAGAGCTTACATTCAGTGAGTCAGAGAGAGCTTACATTCAGTGAGTCAGAGAGAGCTTACGTTCAGTGAGTCAGAGAGAGCTTACATTTAGTGAGTCAAAGAGAGCTTACATTTAGTGAGTCAAAGAGAGCTTACATTTAGTGAGTCAAAGAGAGCTTACATTCAGTGAGTCAAAGAGAGCTTACATTTAGTGAGTCAAAGAGAGCTTACATTTAGTGAGTCAAAGAGAGCTTACATTTAGTGAGTCAAAGAGAGCTTACATTTAGTGAGTCAGAGAGAGCTTACATTCAGTGAGTCAAAGAGAGCTTACATTTAGTGAGTCAGAGAGAGCTTACATTCAGTGAGTCAAAGATTGCTTACATTCAGTGAGTCAAAGAGAGCTTACATTCAGTGAGTCAAAGAGATCGTACATTACCTTGGTAATACATTGGCCTTAACACAAACCATTTTCTCAACAGGCACCACAACAATACTATTTCTCGCCATCCAAATTGATTACAAAAATTGCAACAAAGCAAGAAAAAGAGCACGGGAATACTGTACCAAATTAGAAAGTGGACTCAAATAAAACAGCTGAGTTGACAAGCTTGGGGTAAAGAGGGCATGAAAAATGGGCATGCTCCACTTGTTAACGAGACACCAAATCAGTGGAAGTGAACAGCATGACTTGAGGATATAGAGAAAAAGAGACAGGAGAAAAGGAGAAGCTTTACAGTCCCACAACCCCCTGGGACCATCAAAGAACACACACTAGCCCTTATAATAATTTAACATAAACCCCAGAGCGTACATAACAAGGAACGGGTAGCTTAATATTCCTTAGTGTATTTTTTTTAATGGAATGGCCTCGTTCTGAACTCGAGTCTGCTTCTTCTAAAACTTAATTGTCACTGATTTCATAATTCCATTCTCAAGATGGCACTTCGAATGAGGACACAAGTGATTCATAAAATGTGACAGTTTTCTGCATGCAATTAAAGTAAATAAAATACAATCGGTTGAACTTGATATACGGATTGGTCGATAATGTCTGGAGGTAACCATGCAGTTTTACAGTAGAGCTACAGAACACACTTTTGTAAAAAATGTTTCGCTAATCAAATAAACTTGGTCCATATTTGTGTGCTAAACCTCCACTATTCCATGGGCTCTATACCAGAGAAACACCTGGCCACAGATCCCATTCTGTACTGGGATTGTCTGTTTGCTGTAGTGCCATCTGGCCATGTGTAAATTAAGACGTCATACTGAGGAGTTAAACTTGGTTGCCTTCCAAACATTCCAACATTTCTGCAACTACCTCCCCCTAACAAGCAACGTTTCAAGTCTGATCTACCCTCTTGTTGCTATGAGTCAGTGACTCTTATCATGGTGTGAAATGTACCATGTACAATTGTACATGCTTTTCCCTTGTACAATTTTCCTGAATATAAGAACGTCTGTCCAACACTCAACAACTTCCAGCTATAGTAGACACAGTACACAGAACACACTGCAACACTACTCCCATAATGTACCCCCTTTCACAGAGGCTAATGCATAGGGATAGCTCTCATGATCTCTACAGTATACAAACAAATACTATAGGCTTATCCAACCGTTGCTGTTTGTCATTCTACTGTACTAGTCTGGTACTGTGTGACATCAGGGCTAAGTCTGCTACTATGTGACATCAGGGCTAAATCTGCTACTATGTGACATCAGGGCTAAGGGCTAAGTCTGCCACTGTGTGTCATCAGGGCTAAGTCTGCTACTGTGTGACATCAGGTACATCAAGTACTACTAGTTTTCATTTTGGTATTATTGTAACGATCTGGGTGTCTTGGGTGTGAAGTCAGGCGCTGGAAACAGAGAGTTCAAGGTAGTGCTCTTTAATGCTCACACGGCGAACATAGGCCACCCCACGAAACACTGGATGCTAAAAAACAAATGCCCCAAACATGGGGACTAAAACAGTCCAGCAAAAACCCACGAACAGGAACAAACACGTTCGACTCAACATGCACAAATGTTACACAAACAATCCCGCACAAAGAAACAGGTGGGCCGGCTGACTAATAAAGCCCAACTAATCACCACAATGCATAACAGGTGTAACCAATAAACACACAAGGAGGGGGAGGAAAGAATCAGTGGCAGCTAGTAGACCGGCGACGACGACCGCCGAGTGCCACCCGAACGGGAAGGGGAGCCACCTTCGGTAGGAGTCGTGACAATTATTTTACATGTACCATGGTATCAGTTGTCTTCACTTGTCACCTCTAGAGAAATAGTGCATTGATTGTGGCCCCTGGAAAATAAACCGATTAAATAAGCACATTTGATATGTAGCACATTTACCACAGTGTAGCCAAACTCCACATTTCCTGTTATTTTTAGTGTTAGCACAAAATAATATCATACCCCAATAATAGCTAAGAGGATTCAGTCTTATTTATCTTGGTAATGCGGTGAGGGGGGGGGGGGGGGGGGGCACAACACAACACATCCAACCCATCAAAACACATGGGAGATCTGAGCAGTTGCATAGATATATTTCTTCACATACATCCTGTGAAATAAAATGGCTGATTCATAATATTATTATGTCGTTGTCAAAGGATAACTTTGTACTTAAACGCACAGAGGAACAGAATATCAGACAGTAATTTGTTTACTTACGTCAATTAAAGCTAGAATCCTTCATTTAAACAACAACAGATAGCTTAGGGACTGAGATCACCTGATGCAGTGCAAACCTGATGCATGCATAGTAAACTAAAAACACTTTTACATGCCACTTGAACACTATTGGTTTCCAGTGCACTCTATCTTTAAAACCTTACAGTAGAGAGTGAGCTCACCAGAGCCGTGACGCAGGAAGGAGGACAGCCTATGGCGTTCTAGTCTACCGGGTGGACACTGGAGAGAGCAGATCTTTAAACATTTATGTGACACACACACACATGCTCGCTGTAAATCACCTTAAAACAAGGCTGAAGGATAAACGAGCTGTCAGACCAAGCCATCACACTCAATAAATCATACCACAATTTACTATTTATCCCACTTCAAAACAGAAAGCTATCAAGATTTTCTGCAGAAAAGACACCATACCTCTAGCAAAAACTTGGTGGCCTCTACAGGTTTTACAGTAGATCTCTATATCCCAATATTCTTGAAATATATAAATATTACACTGTAATAGGCACATCAGGAGAACTTACAAAACAAGGTGTAATGCAAAATGTATAGCGCCTTCCTCTCAGGGTGACTTCCTCTCAGGGTGACTTCACAAAACTCCTGGTGTGATCACATCTATAATTTTTCAGGCCCTGGGTAAAAAACGAATTCATTTTATTTGAATGAAGCGAGCGTAGCTGTCTCAGCCATGCTGATTAGTTTCCAAATAAATTATTTATTTTTGGGGGACACTAATCCAGACTCTTACAAGAAATCCAGCAGCGACCTTCTACGAGCCATCAAACAGGCAAAGCGTCAATACAGGACAAAGATCGACTCCTACTGTGCTTGCTCTGACGCTCGTCGGATGTGGCAGGGCTTGCAAACTATCATAGACTACAACATTATTATTCAATTATTATCACCCCATGGCACTCACATCTGTAGCCATGAAATGTTTTGCAAGGCTGGTCATGGCACACATCAACACCATCATCCCAGACACCCTGGACCCACTCCAATTCGTATACTGTCCCAACAGATCAACAGATTCCCCTTTCACTGCCCTCTCCCACCTGGACAAGAGGAACACCTATGTGAGAATTATGTTCATTGACTACAGCTCAGTGTTTCAGGGACTGAACATCTCCCTCTGCAACTGGATCCTGGACTTCCTGACGGATCTCCCCCAGATGGTGAGGGTCGGCAACAACACATTAACCGACCTGACCCTAAACACTGGGGCCCCACAGGGGTGTGTGCTTAGTCCCTTTCTGTACTCCCTGTTCACCCACGACTATGTGGCCGCGCACGACTCCTATACCATCATTAACTTTGCTGACGACACTGCGGGTGTAGGCCTGATCACCGACAACGATGAGACCGCCTGTAGAGAGGATGTCAGTGACCTGGCAGTGTGGTGTCAGGACAACAACCTCTCCCTCAACGTCAGCAAGACAAAGGAGCTGATCGTGGACTATAGGAAACAGAGAGCCGAGCACGGCCCCATCTACATCGACAGGGCTATAGTGGAGCGGGTCTAGAGCTTCAAGTTCCATGGTCCACACACATCAACAAAGTCGTGAAGAGGTCACAACAACGACTCTTCCCTCTCTTCCCCCGCACCATTGAGAGAATCTTGACTGGATGTACCAACTGCTTGGCATCTGACTGCAAGGCGCTACAGAGGCTAGTGCGTACGGCCCAGTACATCACTTGGGCCGAGCTCCCTGCCATCAAGGACCTATACCAGGTGGTGTCAGAGGAAGGCCCAAAAGATTATCAGACTCCAGCCACCCAAGTAATAGACTGTCCTTTCTGCTATTGCATGGAAACTGCTAATGATGCACCAAGTCTAGAACCAACAGGACCCTAAAACAGCTTCTACCCCCAAGCCAGTAGTTAGTAGTTCACCAAATAGCTACATGGACAATCTGCATTGACCATTTTTGCCCTTTTTTGACTCATCACATACGCTACTGCTACTGTTTATTATCTATCCTGTTGCCTAGTCACTTTACTCCTACCTATAGGCACAGAAGTTGTATCTACCTCAATTACCTCGTACCCTTGCACATCTACTCGGTGCTGGTACCCTGTGGGTATAGCCAAGTTATCATTAGTCATTGTGTATTTATTCTTCGTGTTAATATTTTTCTATATTTTTCTCTCTGCATTGTAGCAAAGGGCCCATTAAGAAAGCATTTCTCTGTTAGTCTACACTTGTTGCTTACGAAGCACGTGACAAATAGCATTTGATTTGATTTGAATCTCTCTGCATCTGCCTCCAGGCTCTGAGCAATCGCCACTTCCAATGCACCATGGTTAGCCGTCATTGCAGACATTACATGATTTGATTACCATAGGAAAAGATCTGCATGATGCGAGGTCTGCTGAACCACCGAAAGTCCAACTGTGACAAAACCTGTCAACATACTGTACCTCCGACAAGACTCCACAATCTCATTAATTTACAATCTCCGTGCGCCATGGCGATTTGAGATATTCAAGTTTTCTTGTCTGACAGCTGACAATGTTTCTCCCTTCACTGAAGAAAGGAATTCCCTGTGCAGGAGAAACCGTTTTTGTTTGCAGAAAAGTGAGAGATGAAATGTGTTACTCATGTTTCAGGGCTGAGAAAACATGCTTGGTGATCTGGTAGTTTTTAAACATCATTACCACATTAATCAACATTATTAATATATCACAACATACAGTGCATTCGGAAAGTATTCAGACCCCTTGACTTTTTCCACATTTTATTACATTACAGCCTTATTCTAAAATGTATTAAATAAAAAATCTAAACACAAAACCCCAGAAATGACAAAGCAAAAACAGTTTTTTAGATGCACAGTTGACAGTGCATGTCAGAGCAAAAACCAAGCCATGAGGTCGAAGGAATTGTCAGTAGAGCTCCGAGACAGGATTGTGTCGAAGCACAGATCTGGGGAAGGGTACAAAAAATGGCCTCCATCATTCTTAAATGGAAGAAGTTTGGAACCACCAAGACTCTCCCTAGAGCTGGCCGCCTGGCTAAACTTGGCAATCTGGGGAGAAGCGCATTGGTCAGGGAGGTGACCAAGAACCCAATGGTCATTCTGACAGAGCTCCAGAGTTCCTCTGTGGAAATGGGAGAATCTTCCAGAAGGATAATCATCTCTGCAGCACTCCACCAATCAGGCCTTTATAGTAAAAGGCACATGACAGTCCGCTTGGAGTTTGCCAAAAGGCACCTAAAGAACTCTCAGACCATGAGAAACAAGATTCTCTGGTCTGATGAAACCAGTATTGAACTCTTTGGCCTGAATGCCAAGCGTCACGGATGAAGGAAACCTGGCATCATCGCTATGGTGAAGCATGGTGGTGGCAGCATCATGCTGTGGGGATGTTTTCAGCGGCAGGGACTGGGAGACTAGTCAGGCTTGATGGAAAGATGAATGGAGAAAAGTACAGATAGATCATTGATGAAAACCTGCTCCAGAGTGCTCAGGACCTCAGACTGGGGTGAAGGTTCAACTTCCCAACAGGACAACGACCCTAAGCACACAGCCAAGACAACGCAGGAGTGGCTTCGGGACATTTCTCTGAATGTCCTTGAGTTGCCCAGCCAGAGCCCGGACTTGAACCCAATTGAACTTCTCTGGAGAGACATGAAAATAGCAGTGCAGCGACGCTCCCATTCAATCTGACAGAGCTTGAGAGGATCTGCAGAGAAGAATGGAAGAAACTCCCCAAATACAAGTGTGCCAAGATGTAGCGTCAAGCCCAAAAAGATTGTAATCACTGCCAAAGGTGCTTCAACAAAGTACTGAGTAAAGGGTCTGAATACTTAAGTAAATGTTTTTAAAGTTTTTTAAAAACCCCGTTTTTGCTTTGTCATTACGGGGTATTGTGTGTAGATTGTTGAGGAAAAGCTGTAACGTAACAAAATGTGGAAAAGGTCAAGGGGTCTGAATACTTTCCGAATGCACTGTATAACTTCCATTTTTAGCATTTTTGAGGTGAATTGATGGTGAGAAACAAGCCCTCAGACTCAGAATAGTTGTGCATGCTAACACCACACTAACAAGCAGAGACACACAAAAGGGTCACTCAATTCCTTGCCACAAAATACGACTGCACAGCTTGAACGACTCTTTACTTATTGAACAATCCATTGAACCATGCTGTTGAATATGTAATCTTCAAGGAACAAAATAATAAACCAAACAAAAAACTATACGTTTTGAATGAATTAATATGGCAAGAAAGGTGCCGTCTAATTCATTGGATAGAATTTCCAGTGCCATGGAATGGTGTTTGGCTGTGTAGTCAGACATGTTGGCCTAGTTACACAAGCTTGACGGTTCATCATATCCCAGAGGAAAGAGTGTGAATAAATTATTTACCAGCTAGGCGACTGGAACGGTGCAAGAAGCCGTGCATTCTATGAATCTAAATCCGTACATCCCACTGGGCACAGAAGTCAGTTCAACGTCTAGTTTTTTAAAATATATTTGGTTGAGTTGTCAATGAATGTGAATTCAATGTGAAATTAACAAAACATTTCACAATTTCGTTGGATTTAGATTAAAAGTTTGGTGAAAAAAGAGCTGAAATTCACTTATGTTGATGACTTTTTTCAAATTCAATCAGTTTTTCATGTTGATTCAAGGTCATCACATTAAATGTTTTTGTTGAAATGACGTGGAAACAACATTGATTCAAGTAGTTTTTGCCCATTGGGATTTCCCTTCTCTATCCAACCCCCACAATGTTTACTGACCCTATATCACTTTGAATGTCAATATTTCCTTGGCGCAAGACTGATCTGCAAGTAGGGCACCCAAAAAGTGACTGCTGTATAACGCATGCCTTCCCAGCAGAATACCACCCACTCCTCTTTGGCAATGATTACATTTCTGCACTCCAAAAAAAGGGACACTTCAAAAGCCAATAAGCTCTCATCTTATACACTGGTCACACAGGTTGTCAGTAAAGTCGTTGTTGCTCTGCAAGACTTTTAACAAGTATAACCCTTGTTACTTGTGCATTTTATGTAGTTGGCAAAGAAACTTATACAAGTTTTTGGAAAAAATAAGTTGCTTTGAAATGCTAATGTGAACTGCTTTAATCAACCGACTGTTGGATTTAAATTTCTTAACAGAGTCCACCAAAACACACCCTACCAGAGAGCAAAGAGGTCTACTCACAATTAAAAAAGATATGAAGGAATTTATTAAACACATGATAAAAAGCCATGTTACAGTGGCCACTTCCGACCAGCAAGGGACCATGCTGCTTTTGCAGTTGACTACCCATGATGCCTTAAAGGAAATGTAATTATTTATTTGGATCATAACATGATAATTTAAAGGGGAAATTAATTATGGGTACAACCTTTGGTTCCCTGCATCAATTTGTTTCCCATTATATTATTTAAGCCATCCCCACAGCGCAATGTTCAAACCACTGTCGGGAGGATAAGATTGAGAAACAGTCACATTTACATTTGACCATTTAAAAGTTGAGCTGTGATAAATGATTAGAATAAGCACCTTATTCTAAACCTTTTCTCATAATGTCTTTTTGGTAGGTAATATACTCTTTCTCTCTGCCTCTGCCTCTGCCTTTGTCTCTCTCTCTCTGTCTCTGTCTCTCTCTCTCTCTAATGTTCTCTCTCACTGTTCTTTTCATTTGTGAGTCTCCCTTTCCTGTGACTTTGGCTAAGAACATATTTATGATACATACAACTTTATGTTCCTAGAACCCTGGCAGTTCTAACCATGCTGGATCGGTTAAAGTGAGGAATCTAATGAATGACTGTCTAACAGTCCTTCAGACTGCATTGGGAACAGCACTATATGAATTTATTGTACATGATATCCAACCCTAATGCAGGCATTATTAACTGAGCACAGAGCAACAGATGCTGTTAAGTCCCTGGGACTGCAGAGCAGAATGATTGTGCGCTTACTGTAGTTGAAAAGCATGTTGGTCTCCTGCTGTTGTCCAGGTCTGCATGTCTTTGATGGGGAGGATTATCGGTGAGGCGAGCAAGGCAGTGGAACATCAAGGACAGCAGTACATCAATCTTTCCTGTCTTTTATCCCCTGAAACAACGCCTGGGGGAGGCCACACAATGTGAGATGGGTACTAAACAGGTAGTACTCTGAAGTTGAGGGGTAGCCTATGTTTGGCAGTCCTTCATTAACCTCACCTTGACACCAGCCAAACCTTCATACACGTTGAGTGGTCTGACATTCACACATGACATTCACATATGGCTGCCACCCTTTCTGATTGTGTTCTTTGTTGCCCTAGAATGGTTGTCTCTGTAAAGGTAAATAACTAATGCATGAAAGGTCAACTGAGAAGTTAATCATTCCCATTTGTAGATGGGAGAAAGGTTAATAAACATGAACTGCAGGAGGAAACCCAAGTGAAAGAAGCCAAAAGGAACATCCCCTAGCAATAGTAATAGGCAACTGGCCAATTAGTTAAATGATGTGATCTTCCTAGAGTTCACAGCTTACTTTCATTGATTAATTTACATGAGGCACACACTTTTTAAATTATGCTTTGGAATGTTGGGGGGTGGGGGGGGTACAGCTGAGGGAGGTGATAAAGATCTTACATTTGTCCACTGGGTTGAATGGTCCTGATCCTTTTTGAATCCATCTAGTTTTATTCCAGAGATCCTATTGATTTACCCCACACATCATGTATTTCATCAATTTAATGCATCACAAGCTTTCATGGTGTGCTAGACTATAAGGCTGGTGACAGTTACTGATGTCCTCCTGTTGGATCAATGAATAAGGCCTGAGTCTCTGCCAAGTCTTCCACTGGCACAGCATAGCAGATTCAACATCCACATCATCTGAGAGATAGTTGTTTAAAGATTTAAGAACCACAACATCTTGTAGGCTGTTGCATGAACATACCAACATTTACAGCTGTCTATTCAATTCATAACAGCTACTGGCCAAATTGTACTTCAAGTGTGCACTTTGTTCTTACATAACCAAAACAAATTCCATGCAACAGCGTGGTATCAGTCCAAACCCAACACAGGGATCACTAAGGGCCAGTCTGCCAGGTGTTTGTTTCACTGCCAACAAGCTGCACCTGACAGAACAAGCCTACATACAGGTTGAATGCTGGGCCAATGCCCAACAGGAACTTCGTGTTTAAAAAAAAAATTCAATCAAACTGTCTGAATTTGACAACGAGTGGAGTTGGTCCATGGATCCACCAAAGAGGTCTGGGACAGGGTACACAAGGCCCTCACTGCTGGTAGGGCCTGTGTGCGCTGGGTGTGTAATTGCGCTTGGCAGGAATGCGGGTTCTGTCAGCCGAAGAGATTCTCATGTAATGTGCTGCCAGCTTCAGGAGACAACAGGAAGAGATGATGGCAAAGTAGGTGGTCATCTCACACTGAGGTATCTTTATATTGTACTTTGTCTTGATGGCTGACATAGCCTCTGGAATTGCACATCCTGGCAGAAACCTCAACATTTGAGTGATCTGACATTTCTTCTCCTAGAAGAAGGAAAGGAAACAAAACTGATGAGTGCTAATCAGATTAAATGTAAACAGGAAGTAAACCAAAAAGAGAAAATACAAATACAAGAAATACAAGATATAAACTGAAATGCTGGGACTTGATCTAATTACTGTACAGTATGCAACACATTTTCCTATTCTGGGCATGTCGGCTTTGTAGTGATTACTGCAGGGCTGTAATGCTATAACAGGTAGACACTTCTCGCCTCTATCTGACACCTAAACAGGAAAGCTACAGCACTGGCCACGGTCCCTGTCATCATGTAGCCTGCGGACAGGGTGCCTCACCAATAAGATGCCTGGCGGATAACAAGTGAGGATGTGTGGGGGTGGAGGTGGGGGGTGGAGGGAGATGTGGAGAGGAAGGGGACATATTCTAGTCCTGCAGTAGCAGAGGTCTGGACACCTAGTCATTGTCAAGGCAGAGTTTTTGTATTCGTCACAGAAACCAGAAATGTAACCAATGCAGTAAGATGGCGCCGAAGAGGATGGCTGACGTTTTACATGCCCGTAAATATTGTGTTATTTTGTTCATTTTTTTTGCGTTTGTTCGTAACTTATTTATTTGACTTATTTTGTACATAATGTTACTGCTACCGTCTCTTATGGCCGAAAATAACTTCTGGACATCAAAACTGGGATTACTTTTTCCTTTAACGAGTCTGACGAGAAAGATATACTGCTCTCCCGGGAACAGGCCCAGATCCCCGTCATTTGGGCGAAGAAAAGCCGGAGGAAAAGAGGACACAGAATCCATAGGCAAGCGAGTAAACTCCCACTGCCATCAATACTTGCTAACATGCAATCATTGGAAAATAAAATTTATGACATTCAATTACGATTATCCCACCAACGGGACATTGAGAACTGTAATATCTTATGTTTCACCAAGTCGTGGCTGAACGACGACACGGATAATACAGAGCTGGAGGGATTTTCAATGCACCGGCAGAACAGAGAAGCTACGTCTGGTAAGACGAGGGGTGGGGGTGTGTGTCTTTATGTCAATAACAGCTGATGTGCGATGTCTAATATTAAAGAAGTCTCGAGGTATTGCTGGCCTGAGGTAGAATACCTTATGATAAGCTGTAGACCACACTAGCTACCAAGAGAGTTCTCATCTATATTATTCGTAGCCATTAATTTACCACCTCAGACCGATGCTGGCACTAAGATCGCACCAACTCTATAAGGCCATAAGCAAACAAGAAAATGCTCACCCAGAAGAGGCGCTCCTAGTGGCCTGAGACTTTAAAATCAGTTTTAACAAAAAAAAAATACCAGCATGTCGCATGTGCAACCAGAGGAAGAAAAACTCTAGACCAGGCTATTCCATGCGAGAAATTGTCAAGAAACTGAAGATCTCTGACAATGCTGTGTACTACTCCCTTCACAGAACAGCGCAAACTGGCTCTAACCAGAATAGAAAGAGGAGTGGGAGGCCCCGGTGCACAACTGAGCAGGAGGACAAATACATTTCGTTTGAGAAACAAGTCTGAAGAGTTCCTCTATCCAGTGTCTGTGTTATTTTGCCCATCTTAATCTTTTATTTTTATTGGCCAGTCTGAGATATGGCTTTATCTTTGCAGCTTTGCCTAGAAGGCCAACAGGTAGTGTATGTGAGAATGCTGTTCATTGACTACAGCTTGCGTTCAACACCATAATGCCCACGAAGCTCATCACTAAGCTAAGGACACTTGGACTAAACACCTCCCTCTGCAACTGGATCCTGGACTTCCTGACGGGCCGCCCCCAGGTCGTAAGGGTAGGTAACAACACTTCTGCCACGCTGATCCTCAACACTGGGGCCCCTCAGGGGTGTGTGCTTAGTCCCCTTCTGTACTCCCTGCTCATCCTTGACTGAGTGGCCAAATACGACTCCAACACCATCATTAAGTTGGCTGATGACACAACAGTGGTAGGCCTGATCACAGACAGCCTACAGGGAGGAGGTCAGAGAACTGGACAACAACCTCTCCCTCAATGTGAGCAAGACAAAGGAGTTGATCGTAGACTACAGGAAAAGGTGGGCCGAACAGGCCCCTTTAACATCAACAGGGCTGTAGTGGAGCGGGTCGAGAGTTTCAAGTTCCTTGGTGTCCACATCACCATTGATCTATTATTGTCCAAACACACCAATACAGTCATGAAGAGGGCATGACAAAACCTTTTCCCCCTCAGGACACTAAAAAGCTTTGGCATGGGTCCCCAGATCCTCAAAGTTCTACAGCTGCACCTCCGAGAGCATCTTGACCAGTTACATTACCGCCTGGTATGACAACTGCTCGGCATCTACAGAGGTGCTACAGAGGGTAGTGTATACGGCCAAGCTTCCTGCAATCCATGATCTATATAATATGCGGTGTCAGCCCATAAAATTATCAGAGACTCCAGTCAGCCAAGCAATAGACTGTTTTCTCTGCTATCGCACGGCAAGTGGTACCGGAGCGCCATGTCTAAGACCAAAAGGCTCCTTAACAGCTTCTACCCCCAAGCCATAAGACTGCTGAACAACTAACCAAATTGACCCCACCCCCCATTTGTTTTGTACACTGCTGCTACTAGCTGTTTATTATGTATGCAATGTCACTTCACCCCTACCTACATGTACAAATTACCTCTAGCCTGTACCCCCGCACACTGACTCAGTACCGGCACCCCCTGCATATAGCCTCGTTATTGTTATTTTATTGTGTTACTTTTATTATTTTTTACTTTTGTTTATTTGGTAAATATTTTCTTAACTCTTCTTGAACTGCACTGTTGGTTAAGGGTGTTTAAGTAAGCATGTATTGTGTGAAAAGTATACACATATAGTTAATTTAAATCATTATTTGTCACATACACGTGTTTAGTAGATGTTATTGCAGGTGTAGCGAAATGCTTGTGTTTCTAGCTCTAACAGTGCAGTAAAATCTAACAGTAATTTCTAACAATTTCACAACAACAATTTTTTTTAATAGCCTCACCAAAGGGTGAAAAGTAGTCCATTTCTATTTTCTTCTCTCTCCTGGGCCAACTTATTGGGACCTGTCATTGCAGTGTTCCCAGAAAACTTTTGCTCAGAAGCAGACATCCAAAATGGATTGATTGAAGAACTCTGCTCCTCAATTTAAATTCAGCTGTCATGCATGCGGTGTGACGGATAACAGCAGCACTTAAAGGCCAAGCTCACCTTCTATTCCTCCTCCTCAGTATCTCTCATCGTCTGCTAGGCATTAGTCTGCCAAACAGTATTTTTTCTAGCACCACACTGATTCTACATTGACAACAGCCAGACTGTATCTGTTTTATTGAAGATTATTTGAAATACTAATGCACACATCATTTTAATGTATGTTCCGTCATAAAATTCCTGATGCACATCCAATAGACTAGACTGGTAAATAATGATCTTTATAACACCTCAGTGGTTGTTCTTTTGAGGGTTTCCAGATCGTGAAGAAAATAGTAGATCCAGTAAGTTTGATGAAATCATACTGTGAACGATAAATATGGGTTGTTAGACTGGATACAAGGGGACATGGTGCGGAGTATGACGAAGTAAATGTAATTAGGCATTAACAGCATAGCAAATAACTCAAGCATAGATTGGTTACTTTTTTTCTAATTTGGCAGACAGAGACTACAGGCCATGAGTAACTTGGTCAAAAAGAATGGCACCGATTGGCCTATAGGTGGCACTGTTATAAGCAGTCTCACCTAAACCCTCATATCCGCTAGCCCGTTCGACCTAAAACCATTGTATGTAGGTGTCTTTCCTCATGCTAAAGAAATTTGCCTTAAGGACCCATAAGGTCTGTCAGGCTAGATTTTCCTCCATCTTGGCAATTTGGGAAAACTTTAGAAAAATGTATTCTCATGAACCATAAGTCAAAATAACACCCGTACCTGAGGCCCATTGTAAATTTCTTAACATAGTTTGAGAAAAGCTAAGGGATTGGTTAAGAGATGGCTAAGTTATAGATATATCAGGTATATCAGGTATATATCAGGAAATCTGATTTTACCTGTCCATTTTAATCCTTTGTAAATCCACTCCACAATGTCCTATAAACTTGAACCTTTTAAGGGTCATCACAGACATTACTATGATGAACAATGTTAAGTTTGGCATTGATATCTGAAAAAAAGGAAACTATTAATAATTCCCTTTTTTTTAAACTATGTAACGCTTAAAATAATCATAAAAAATCTTCTCATGGACTAAAAGTCAGATTCACTCAAAATGTGGTCTTTGTACTCATCATAATAGTCCCTAAAGAGTTTGAGAAAATAACGTTGATGCATTCAAAGATGGCCATACTATACCATAGATGAATATTAGCACGTATGCTAATATGCTAAAATGTGCTAAAAAATACTTATAGTATACTTCTTAGTATACTTCTCATGAACCATAGAACCAAATGACACCATTTGGAATGCAGGTCCATGGTATATGTCCGAACTTAATTTGATAAAATCGAAGGGATCGGTCAAAAGATGGCTTAGTTATTGACAAATCAAAAGTCAGATTTTCTGTGTCCATTGAAACCACTGTAAATCCACTCCACAGTGCCCTATAAACGTGAAACTTGACATTGCTATTATGGTCATAGCGCAGAGTCATAGCACATGGTCATAGCGCTGATAGCTCTATCACGCTTAACTTCACTTGAGTCATCTTTGTGGTATTGAGAAATAAACATGGTAATGCTTTCACTGATTGCACATAAAGGAAGATAGTACCTACATGATAGACTGCTTGCTTTGTTATCCAACTGATCTTGTGTCCTTTCTGTCATCCTGTGAACCCCATTCATTGCTGCTCGCAGCTATATTTTTTATCTTCTGTTTTAGTTTGTATAAGCAATATTTACTGATACACTTTGTGGGTTGTATTATTGAAAAGAGAAAGGATTCTCTTCTTCATCTATCCCTCTCAAAATTGCTTTGTTTTATTGCATTTTGGGGAAATATGGTAATATAGAATTCATATTCATAATATAAAGTTCAACTCCCTGTTGTAATAATCTTTGTTCAAAATAGTAATGTCATCAACATTCGGACCTGACTACATACTGTATTATACCCCTAACTTCCAAAATGAGTTGCAGTTTTGTGTTACCAAAAAACAATGTATTCAAGTACATCTATCCCTGTACTAAAAACACATGGGGATTTCTGGAGAGTAAGTGCGATATATATTTTAGGATAGAGCAATGCTTTAAATAAATAGGGTTGTTGAAATGACACAATGTATCGATGATTGAACTAGGACTTGCTTTGAATGAATGGCTCGGGACATATAGCACCTCTGGATATTCAACCAGGATGAATAACTAAGGGAGAGTCAAAAGAACACAGAGTTCAATATACTAAATAGAGGTGATATCATACAGCTTTTTAACCTGTGAATGTTGATACTTTCACTCTGACTTCAGAGAACACAATGTTTATATGCAGTCTTGCCCTTGAATCAGCCCAGATAACAGGGGAAAACATCTGCTCTAACAGAGAGAGAGCGAGAGAATGGAACCTGAGAAACTTGGAGAGACTGTACAGGTGTATGAGAACTGAGAGGGAATTCTCTCTGAAGACACCATGCCACCTTTAAAGTCTGGTGATGGTTTGATAGAAGCAGCCAGGGATTCACTGCTGCTCACTGAGCCCAGACATGTCTACTACCCTTTAAGCTAATCTACATGTACCTACCCTTTAAGCTAATGCTAATCATAGCACACTCACCCGTCTGCAAAAAGGAGACAGCAATGATATTGGACTATAATTGCAGAAAGACAGTAGTGTACTAGAGGCTACTGAGCCATCACCCTGGCCTGTTTTTCAGTGCATTAATGCCTCACCATCTCAGGGAAGGGACAAAATAATCCAATCAACTCGGTTTCACGGATTTCATTTAGCACTAATTGCCTATCCAGTGACAAGAGGTCATGCGGTGTGTTAGCAGCTAGCCAAGGGCACTACGCTACACCTTCGTAATGGCTGGATTCCCAGTGGGCTCGGCAGTGTGACCTCACCTCGGAGTGCACGCTGCCGCCATTCCACTTCGCTGAGTGCAGCCTACAGCATGTCAAAGAGTGTTATCGCACAACACACTACCCGTCTAGCACCGCTTGCCATCTGCCATTGGGTGTTTAGACACGCATGGTTGTTTGTTGTGTACCTCCGAGCGTTGCCAAACCTGTTACGTGTCTCTATTTTAAAGGTATTTACTTTGTTTCTCTGGTTTCCCCCCAAAGAGATATCACCTCTGATCTACTCTACTCTGATCAAGACTGAAGCCGGATGAAAAAAAATGGGGAGTTGGGAGGAATTCTCAACGTACTTCTTGTAACATACTGTGTGACTCACCCCTTTGAGACATCATTTTTTTTATATGCTTCTATTGGGGCCCTCCGGAGCATTTGAAATGATTAAAGTCAGGGGAGGATGAATGAAAGCTCTTGTTTGCAGGAACTAACTGTACAGATTAGCGTTGATACAACCGCTTTGGTTCTTAGTGGCACTTTTATTCGCATAATTACTAAGTGCGTTGTGTTCTTCTTCCTCTTTGTCCGTCAGGCATTTTCATCCTAGAAACACAGGCGTGTTGGACATGGAGGAACGTTACAGGTGCTGCTCGGAGGGCAGTGATTGGGGACATTACCCTGTCTTTTTTGAACATTTTAGTCATTTAGCAGACGGTCTTATCCAGAGCCACTTCCAGTTAGTGCATTCATCTTAAGATAGCTAGGTGGGGCAACCACATATCACAGGCATAGAAAGTACATTTTCCCTCAATATCGTAGCTATCAGTAGAGTCAGTAGTCGGAGGGGTGGGGGGTGGGGGGGGGGGGGGTCAAGGTGAGGAGGAAGATTAATTGAAATACTGTTTGATACTTTTTGATGGCACAATACAATAGTCCAGACTGGGGAGGACAAGTGCCTGGATTAGGACCTGCGCTGCTTCCTGTGTGAGGTAGGGTCGTAATCTAAGGATGTTGTAGAGCATGAACTTGCAGGAACGGGTCACTGCTTTGATGTTTGCAGAGAATGACAGGGTGTTGTCCAGGGTCACATACGAAGAGCGGTGAGCCATTGTCAGGAAATGAGCTTATCAAAGTGTCAAGCTCTTTGAGGAACTCCCCAAGGGCACCTGGTGGGCAATAGATGACAATAATGTTAAGCTTGAGTGGAAAAGTGACAGTGACAGCATGGAATTCAAATGAGGAGATGGACAGGTGAGAGAGGGAGAAAATAGAAAATCTCCACTTAGGAGAAATGTGTAGACCAGTGCCACCACCGCGACAACCAGATGCTCTCGGACTATGAGAGAAAACATAGTCAGATGAAGAAAGAGTAGCTGGAGTAGCAGTGTTCTCTGGGGTGATCGGTGTCTCCGTCAGGGCCAAACAGTCAAAGGACTGAAGGGGAGCATAGGCTGAGATGAACTTGGTGTTCTTCGACGCAGATCGGCAGTTCCAAAAACAGCAGGGTACACAAAACCGCCACTGACACGATCACCGCTTACAGCTGCTACTGAGAAACCAGGGGAGACTGAAGAACTAACTTTAATTAATGATGGCCTAGCAGAGGTGGAGAGCACACCTGCCTGTGCTAATTGCTGTTGCCTAAGAGAGGAGAAACCACTCCCCCTCGAATACATCCACTGATTACCAAAACAAGTCACAAATTTACCTGCCCCTTGATGCTGGGTGATGTATCAACAACTATCTGCAAATTATGAACAGTCAGCAGTTTACACACTAAGTAGGCCACAGGGAAGAGGTAGCACTTAAAGTAGATGGCCGTAGTTAGCAAAAAGACAGTACTAAACCGATAAAGACAAAAAAATTATACTTCCCTGTATACAGCCTTGTTACTGTGTTATTTTTTATTCTACATATTTTTAAAAAACACTTCTGTTTATTTGGTAAATATTTTTCTTAACTCTTCTTGAACTGCACTGTTGGCTAAAGCAGATGGCCGTAGCCAGCAAAAAGTACTAGACCAAAACAGATAAAGACATAAAAATGATACTTATCACTCCTGGAGATACCAGGAGTCCTCTAGCTATAGAATGAAGCATGTTAAATGGGTGTCCTGACTCTCTGTGGTCACTAAAGATCCCATGGCACTTATCATAAGAGTAGGTGTGTTAACCCCGGTGTCCTGGCTAAATTTCCAATCTGGCCCTCATACTGTCATGGTCACCTAATCATCCCCAGCTTCCAATTGGCTCCTTCATCCTCCCTCCTCTCCCCTGTAACTATTCCCCAGGGCGTTGCTTTAATTTAAAATGTATTCTCCGTCAGTTTACCTGGTAAAATAAGGGTTAAATGAAACTGAATATGGTGTTTAAAGCACATGCTTATTTCACAGTCTACAGAAAAGAGAACAAGTGAAGGGGGATGCTGTCTGCAATGTACACAGATAAACTAGATTCTTCTAAATACATTTAATTGTGAACGAAATCCTGAATGAATAGCAAGTCTCCCCCAATCAGAGTAACAATACTGTATTGTGCAGCTTCCAAGGAGCTAGCAAGGTGATATTATAGTAGCTCACAGGCAGGAATAATGCATGTGATGAATTATTAAAAGACATGAGCAAGAAATAAACTGGATTATTGCCATAACAGTTACAGTATGTGATCATATACAGTGGGTAACAGAAGTATTCACCCCCCTTGGATTTCTTCACATTTTATTGTTACAAAGATGGATTAAAATGGATTTAATTGTCTTTTTTTTTGTCATTGAGCTACATAAAATACTCTGGAAAAATTATATTTGATTAGATAAGTATTCACCACCCTGGTTCAAGACATTAGAAACACCGTTAGCAGTGATTACAGTGATTATTTTGTAAGTCTCTGAGAGCTTAACACATGGATTGTGCAATATTTGCCCATTCATCTTTTCAAAATTCTTCAATCGCTGTCAAGTTGTTGGTGATCATCGGACAGCAATTGTCAAGTCTTGCCAAAAAAATTTCAAGCAGGTTTAAAACTATAACTTGGACACTCAGGAACATTCACTATCGCCTTGGTAACCAACTCCAGTGTAGATTTGGCCTTGCGTTTCAGGTTATTTCCTGCTGAAAGGTACATTCCTCTCCCAGATTTTCCTCTAGGATTTTGCATGTGCTTAGCTTCATCCCTTTTCTTTTGATCCTGAAAAACTTCAAAGTCTTTGCCGATGTCAAGCATGTGCAGCCACCACCCTGCTTGAAAATAAGGAGGCAGTTACTCAGTCATGTGCTGTGTTGGATTTTCACCAAACAGAAGGCTTTGCATTTAGGCCAAAAAGTGAATTCCTTTGCCGTGTTCTTTTTTTCTTTCAGTATTAGTTTGTTAACAAGAAATTTGTGGAGTGGTTGAAAAATGAGTTTTAATGACTCCAACCTAAGTGTATGTAAACTTCCCACTTCAACTGTACTCATGCAACAGCTATATTTGAGTTGTATTTATTTGTAGAACTTTATTTTCACTTGGACATTATGGAGTATTTTGTGTTGATGAATTATTTTTTTTAAATAACAACTATATATATTTCACTTCCACTTTGTAAAGCAACAAAATGGGGTGAATAATTATGATACCCATTGTATACCGACCAATTTAGTCCTTCGAGTTAAAAACAGTTGGGGGGAAATGCCATATAACGAAATCTGGTGTATTTCAATAATGTCTTACAGTACTTAACACAATACTGCTCGTTATTATCAAAAATGACCTGGACCAACATGGGCTAAGTGTTCTTGTATAAAGCCCACAAAATTATGCCACAAACACGCTGTGGCATCCAAAACAGCAACAACAGTTGCCTGAAGCCTGGCAGGAAAACTAAGAGGAATCACCGAGCGGATGTGGCGGTCTCAGGGAGTCCAGGTGAAGAAACAGCATGACAGATAGGTTGATTACAGTTAACAACAATGGCACGAGGGGGAAAAATGCAGGATGTAGACGGAGAAGAAGGGAAATGGGGGGGGGGGGGGGGGGGGGGGCTAAGAATTGTGATGGATGGCGAGGTTTCCTTGCTGTAGGTCATTGCTGTAGGTCATTGATGTAGCTTACCGAAAAAGTCGGTAACTAATTTAGGCTTGCCTAAACAAAGGGTGGGAATACTTACAGTTGAAGTCAGAAGTTTACATACACCTTAGCCAAATACATTTAAACCTAGTAATAATTCCCTGTCTTAGGTCAGTTAGTATCATCACTTTATTTTAAGAATGTGAAATGTCAGAATATGTCATCACATTCCCAGTGGGTCAGAAGTCTACATACACTGTAACGATCGTTGTTGGAAGGATAGTCGGACCAAGATGCAGGTTATTCATTTTTATTTATGATAACCGGCACAAAACAAGAAAGCGTAACAAACGAAACGTACAGCTTTGTAGGGCTAAAAAAGCTACAATACAAAATCAAGATCCCACGCACAACAGGTGGAAAAGGCTGCCTAAATATGATCACAACGATAGACAGCTGTCTCCGATTGGGAACCATACCAGGCCAACATAGAAATAGAAAAACTAGAGTACCCACCCTAGTCACACCACAACCTAACCAAATAGAGAATAAAAGGCTCTCTAAGGTCAGGGTGTGACATACACTCAATTAGTATTTGGTAGCATTGCCTTTAAATTGTTTAACTTGGGTCAAATGTTTCGGGTAGCCTTCCACAAGCTTCCCACAATAAGTTGGGTGAATTTTGTCCCATTCCTCCTGACAGAGCTGGTGTAACTGAGTCAGGTTTGTAGGTTTCCTTGCTCGCACACACCTTTTCAGTTCTGCCCACACATTTTCTATAGGATTGAGGTCAGGGCTATGTGATGACCACTCCAGTACCTTGACTTTGTTGTCCTTAAGCCATTTTGCCACAACTTTGGAAGTATGCTTGGGGTTATTGTCCATTTGGAAGGCCCATTTGCATCCAAGCTTTAACTTCCTGACTGATGTCTTGAGATGTTGCTTCAATATATCCACATAATTTTAGTTCCTCGTGATACCATCTATTTTGTGAAATGCACCAGTCCCTCCTACAGCAAAGCACCCCCACAACATGATGCTGCCACCCCTGTGCTTCGCGGTTGGGATGGTGTTCTTCGGCTTGCAAGCCTCCCCCTTTTTCCTCCAAACTTAACGATGGTCATTATGGCCAAACAGTTCTATTTTTGTTTCATCAGACCAGAGGACATTGCTCTAAAAATAACGATTTTTGTCCCCATGTTCAGTTGCAAACCGTAGTCTGACTTTTTATGTCGGTTTTGGAGCAGTGGCTTCTTCTTGCTGAGTGGCCTTTCAGGTTATGTTGATATAGGACTAGTTTTACTGTGGATATAGATACTTTTGTACCTGTTTCCTCCAGCATCTTCACAAGGTCCTTTGCTGTTGTTCTGGGATTGATTTGTACTTTTTGCACCAAAGTACGTTAATCTCTAGGAGACAGAACGCGTCTCCTTCCTTAGCGGTATGGCGGCTGCATGGTCCCATGGTGTTTATTCTTGCGTACTCTTGTTTGTATATATGAACATGGCACCTTCAGGCATTTGGAAATTGCTCCCAAGGATGAAGCAGACTTGTCTGAGGTCTACAATTTTTTTTCTGAGGTCTTGGCTGATTTCTTTAGATTTTCACATGATGTCAAGCAAAGAGACACTGAGTTTGAAGGTAGGCCTTGAAAAACATCCACAGGTACACCTCCAATTGACTCAAGTGATGTCAATTAGCCTATCAGAAGCTTCTAAAGCCATGACATCATTTTCTGGAATTTTCCAAGCTGTTTAAAGGCACAGTCAACTTAGTGTATGTAAACTTCTGAACCACTGGAATTGTGATACAGTGAATTATAAGTTAAATCCTCTAGTCTGTAAACCATTTTTGGAAAATGACTTGTCATGCACAAAGTAGATGTCCTAACTGACAGTTATGAATTCACTGAGGAGTCAACAACAATGGCACAAGGGGGAAAAAATGCAGGATGTAGACGGAGAAGAAGGGAAATGGGACAAATGGGAGTTGATTAGACGAAACGGGGGGGGGGGGGGGGGGTCTAAGAATTGTGATGGATGGCGAGGTTTCCTTGCTGTAGGTCATTGCTGTAGGTCATTGATGTAGCTTACCGAAAAGTCATCTTGATTGTCAAAAAGCTCTAAGATAAAGGATTCACACCGAGGGTATACATTACTACTAGGACTACGACTCTTAAGGGAGTATACATGAGTCAACAGTTGAGTCTTTTTCATGAAATCACAACCTGATGAGCTTGTATCGGTGAATTCAACTTCAATTGTGCTGCGTTTGTGTGTCCGTTTACAGCGTGCAGCGGAGGGGAAGACACATGACTTAGCTACTAAAAGGTTGCAGTTTGGCTTCGGTTTTAAAAGCTTGACAATTAATAACCAAAAAACAAAAACTGCAACAAAACAGCATGCAAAGGAGAAACATGTAGGCCTATTACAACAAGATTTTGATCAACTACAAGATATTTTGAGTGCACCATACATCAATGCTGCATTCAACCTCACCATTGTTCCATACAGTGCAAACAAATAGTTCATTTTTTGTTATTTGGAGTTATTAAATACTTTGTGATTTCTCTCGTCTTTTATTTTGATATACTAAAATGCTATATACAGCATCCTACGTACATAAGTGGACATTATAAAGGGCCATATCTTTCCAAATAAAACAATGGCCAGTCTGGCCTGCGAATTTGTTGTGTTTCTTCAATATGCGCTGAGTTTGACACCCCTGCTCTATAGTCGACCACGCTTACCCCTTCAAAGTAGGAGGATACGTATGCAAATAAAGCAAGACTGGTCATTGTTCAGAATAATCCGATCAAAGTGTGATGTCGTGATCTGGGCCAAAAAATTCATCCCACCTTAATTAACAGGCTCTTGCACAAAAAGGTAATCATCATAATTTTCAAAATATCATATGTCATATTAAAAAAATGTCATATAAAAAATGGAAAAATCACATTTTTGACTGCACTGCCCCTTTATGAGTCCTGATTCAAGATAAACTACCACAATTAAGAGCTCGAACTTGATAATGATCTTGAATTATGTGTTTATTTAAATCAATATTTCCTTTTTTTTTTTAAAGTGGACTATATGAAGTGTGGGCACAGACTTTTTGAATGTGATTGAGCTTGGGTTTTTGACTATCCCCTTGACAGGGGACTAGACTTGAGAGTATTCATGTGCCATAGCTGTCAACTTTCACACCGTGGCTTTTCGCTTTCACTCTGAGATGCTAGGCAAACCAATCAAAGCTACTGTCTGTCTGCGAGTTTGCAAAATCACCATCAAGGTCAGGGAACATAACATAAGAGGCATCCAAGAGAACTGGGTGATATTGTAGTGACACATTAAAATCACAGACTCCCAGATCAACTCTTAGGCTTGAATCTCTGAGTTCCGAATCTCTTAATGGGTTGAAGAGCTTTGGGAATGATGCAACACAGTGTTATAAAACCACATAATGCTTGTACATAGGACCGTAACTACAAGGACACCAAGGTTCGGACCTTGGTAATGTTTTCTAATTTGATAATAATAACAATAATTATAATAAAATATACATTGAGTATACCAAACATTTGGAACACCTTCCTAATATTGAGTTAATCCTTCCCTTTTGCTCTCAGAACAGCATCAATTCGTCGGGGCATGGACTCTGCAAGGTGTCGAGAGCGTTCCACAGGGATGCTGGCCCATGTTGACTCCAATGCTTCCCACGGTTTTGTTAAGTTGGTTGAATCTCCTTTGGGTGGTGGACCATTCTTGATACACACGGGAAACTGTTGAGTGTGAAAAACCCAGCAGCGTTGTAGTTCTTGGCACAAACCGGTGTGCCTGGCACCCACTACCACACCCCGATCAAAGGCACTTAAATATTTTGTCTTGTCCATTTACCCTCTGAATGGCACACATACACAATACATGTCTCAAGGCTTAAAAATCATGTTTTAACCTGTCTCCTCCCTTTCATCTACACTGATTAAAGTGGATTTAAGAAGTGACATCAACAAGGGATCACAGCTTTCGCCAAGATCCACCTGGTCAGTCTATGTCATTGAAAGAGCAGGTGTTCTTAATGTTTTGTGTCCACAGTGTATGTTTTACCTCTGTGCTTATAGACCTAAATGCAGTATTGTTAACTATTAGGCAAACAAAAGAGCTTGGTGATAAAATGCTAGCTTGGGTGATTTCCCGGTTGCTTGGAACCTACTGTACCAGTCAAAAGTTTAACAGGTGTCTTCTAAAAAGTTAATTTGTGGAATTTCTTTCCTTTTTAATGAGTTTGAGCCAATCAGTTGTGTTGTGACAAGGTACACAGAAAACAGCCCTAAATGGTAAAAGACATGGCAAGAACAGCTCAAATGGCAAGAACAGCTCAAAAAGGAAAGAGAAATGACAGTCCATCATTACTTTAAGACATGAAGATCAGTCAAGTACTCAGCATATGTGGGAACTCCTTCAAGACTGTTTGAAAAGCATTCCAGGTGAAGCTGGTTGAGAGAATGCCAAGAGTGTGCAAAGCTGTCATTAAGGTAAAGGGTGGCTACTTTGAAGAATGGAAAATATAAAATATATTATGATTTGTTTAACATTTTTTTGGTTACTACGTGATTCCATATGTGTTATTTCATAGTGTTGATGTCTACACTATTATTCTACAATGTAGAAAATAGTTCAAATAAAGGAAAACCCTTGAATGAGTAGGAGTGTCCAAACTTTTGACTGGTACTGTATAAGTAGAGTCACTATTTCAACTTTATCTATGTCTCTATTATGTTGTCCTTCCTCATTGCACGGACCATAATTCTTCAAATTGTCTCAATGAGACCCTTTGAGTAATGTGACACCTTGAGACACACACACACACACAACTCTTCCGAACATTAGCTATCGATAATTCACTAAATGATCTATGAGGGGCAGCTGGATCCTGACGGCTACATCACTTAGCATACAGTCTAGTGACCCATGTCACGCACCAATGACATGTCTCCCTGGTTGAGTCCTGCACGTGTTTCCACAAAAGACACACACGTCTGCATTGTACAGAGGCTGTATTTAGATGACACACAGAACATTGAAGCTTCTCGTTCCTGTTCTAGAGGCTAACGCAAAAGGGATTAAAGCTCTTATCGATATCTTAACCGCTCTTACCCTTCCTCCAAGGTGACATCAGAGAGAAGGCCAGGAAATGATCTGTTGTGAAAATGGAAGTGTACCCCTCAAGCTTAGCAAATAACGTTATGTAACAAATAGGGAATGTTTGTTAATATTCAGCAGTATTCTATCGAGAACTTTTTACACAAAGGTGGCCTCTCATGACTTAGCGCAATCCTCTTCAGAGTCTACTGTTCTGTCGTCTCAGAAAAGCATGACAACCACAGCTGAATGGCTTACTGGAAATATGTGCTTGGGTCATATGCTTACATTCAACCTGCAAAGAATAGTGATAAGAAGTTGAATGGCTTGCACAAGTTTGTTATTAATCAGTGGGATTCATAAGAGCACTCAGACCCATTGAAATTTGTTGCATCTGAAAACTGCGAAACATTTGCTTATACCTGATAGAAGTGCTGAACAATGCCAGTCCTCAGTCAAGACCAGACTGGTTGCAAAGCACTTCGCTAAGCTGGGATTCTTATTATTGTGCCTGCAATAGTAACAAAAGCCAACAACACTGTAGATATTTTCATACTGTACATAGATGCTGTTTCAATTTGACTCACATGAAATAAGTGAAATAAATGGTATTCTCATCACATGTTTTTTTAATGGTCCAATGCATCTTTTTTTATCACAATATAAAACATTTCTGGGTAACAATTAAGTACTTACTGTGATGGTTTCAATTGAAATAGTAAACAAAAAATAAACAAAAATAGCTTCTTAGCGAAGGGCAATTTCTCAAGCATGCATTTTGCTTGGACTATCTGGGAGTAGTCTGAGTGGAGAGGGGAAACTGAAAAGTAGCTGTTATTGGCAGAGAGGTTTGGAATTCTCTTTCTTATTGGTCTATTACCCAATTTACCGCATGGTGATGTCACCATGGAAAGCCAAGGTAGTCTTTTCAAACAGTTCTTACACTAAAACGGCATTATCATAATTTTCACAATTTCACAGTATTATTCCAACATCATGGTGTGGAAATGTATATAAAACATTTATGGTAAAGCCCTAACTTCAAAAACAAGGCAAGAAGTTTGCATTTGCTTTGTGAGTCACAGACATCTGCAACACTTTTATGGAAATATAGTCTTTGTTCTCCTGCAGGACACAAGCCATGACAAAACACAATGAGTGGCATTTCTGCTTTGTCCATGATATTTACAAAGAGCCAGATAAACACTGTGGCATAACCTATCAGACCCCGTTTCAAATAAAAAACAGTTTAAATTGAATTACCACAGAGGGAATAGTGCCATGCTAAAATTCATTTAATTGTGCTCTTTATTTGTTTTCGCTTGCTCACTCTCTTGTCACATTTTCAATGGCTTTGGCAGTTTCACATGGACCGGCTCATGAGAACGACAGGCATGAAATAATGGAAACACCGCAGAACGTTCAAACAGTTGCCGAGCTGCACCTGGGTGTCTCTTGTTATTGGCAATCTTAATTTGAGGTAGAAACCCATGGGTGGAAATACGTCTGGAATACCCTGATCTGGAATATGTCTCCTGTCTCTTTTGCTAGCACAGTTTGTTTTACCCATACATTATGACGAATCACTGCCTGCAGTAAGCCTTGGCAGTTGTTTGTTTCAGGCAAAGACAGATCATTAAGGTCTTGGTGTCACGCCCTGACCTTAGAGAGCCTTTTAATGTCTCTATTTCGTTTGGTCAGGGTGTGATTTGGGGTGGGCATTCTAGGTTTCGTTTTCTATGATTTTGTGTTTCTATGTTTTGGCCGGGTATGGTTCAGGGACAGCTGTCTATCGTTGTCTCTGATTGGGAACCATACTTAGGTAGCCCCATTCCCTCCTTTCTGTGTGTGAAGTTGACTTTGTTTATGGCACATAGCCTTTAGCTTCACTGTTTGTTTTTGTAGTGTTTATTGTTTTGTTCGGCGTCTTTTCAAATAAAAAGAAAATGTACGCTCACCACGCTGCGCCTTGGTCGAGTTCTTTCAACGGCCGTGACACTTGGTAATAACGGCTTTGTAACTCTTAGTTGGTATGTCTGGAAGTCAGAACAACCATGGATATAAATGTACTGAATCATCGAATGAGAAAGCGTCCATTTTGACTGTTGATATTCAAAGGCAGGATGATAGGCTAATGGTTAACAGCCCAACTATTTCTCCTCATCAATTTCCTATCCCATGCTACCCGTGGAGATTATAACACATTATATTGATTTGTTTCTCAGGGCTCTGAAATTGGTTTGAATAACAATGAGGAGAAGACCGTTCAGCAGCACCTGAATTTGACCTTTGCTGATAGATTCATCTTGTCAATAATACTAAGAGCAGTTTTAAATTCTTCAGGATGGTTGGCCTCAAATTTCCAAAATGTTTGAAGACTGAGGGAAGTTAAGATTTACAGCATACTGCTCTTATTCACTTTTGGTCAAAGTTAACTCTGTGTGACAAAAATATGTTTATTGGGATGTTCTGGTCAGTAGGAGACTGGAACATGAAAGAGAGCAGGTAATTTGAGGCGACAGCTACATCTGGACTGGAAAGAAACAGTTTCCTCAGGGAAATGTGATAAGTAAATCATTAGGACGGGTGCTGATGCACTTCAATAATTCATACTTGTTAAGGGGACTGAAACTCTTCACCAGTGGGATCTACATTTCAGAAATTTACCCAACAAAATAGTCTTAAATCATTGGTAAACAGAGATATTTATATAAGATGGATAGTTAAACAAGAAACTAAGATTGTGGTTCAGTATTTTCAGAGATTCTAGGCAACTTGTCGGTTCAGGGTCAAGGGCCTGAGTATTGTGACCCCTTTAGTGCAAGTCACTTAGAATATGTTACTGAACGAATACAAGCTAGCAACTTACAATTGTGTTATGAAGTGTAATTGGGTTATTTGTATTTATATTTATTATGGCTCCCAAGGAAGCCGCTACTCTTCCTGGGGTCCATCAAAATTAAGGCAGTTATACAATTTAAAAAACATTACAATACATTAATTACAGATTTCACAACACACCAAGTGTGTGCCCTCAGGCCCCTACTCCACTCCCAGATATCTAAAACACAAAATCCCTGTGTATATATATGTGTATAGTGCGTATGTTATCATGTGTGTGTATGCATGTGTCTGTGCCCATGTTTTTGTTGCTTCACAGTCCCTTTATTTTTGTATTTTTTTTATTTCACCTTTATTTAACCAGGTAGGCTAGTTGAGAACAAGTTCTCATTTGCAACTGCGACCTGGCCAAGATAAGGCATAGCAATTAGACACATACAACAACACAGAGTTACACATGGAGCAAAACAAACATAGTCAATAATACAGTAGAACAAAAGAAAACAAAAAGTCTATAGACAGTGAGTGCAAATGAGGTAAGATAAGGGAGTTAAGGCAATAAATAGGCCATGGTGGCGAAGTAATTACAATATAGCAATTAAACACTGGAATGGTAGATGTGCAGAAGATGAATGTGCAAGTAGAGATAATGGGGTGCAAAGGAGCAAGATAAATAAATAAATACTGTATGGGGATGAGGTAGGTAGATAGATGGGCTGTTTACAGATGGGCTATGTACAGGTGCAGTGATCTGTGAGCTGCTCTGACAGCTGGCGCTTAAAGCTAGTGAGGGAGATATGAGTCTCCAGCTTCAGAGATTTTTACAATTCGTTCCAGTCATTGGCAGCAGAGAACTGGAAGGAAAGACAACCAAAGGAGGAATTGGCTTTGGGGGTGACCAGTGAGGCATACCTGCTGGAGCGCGTGCTATGAGTGGGTGCTGCTATGGTGACCAGTGAGCTGAGATACCTAGCAGAGACTTGTAGATAGCCTGTAGTGGGTTTGGCGACGAGTATGAAGCGAGGGCCAACCAACGAGAGCGTACAGGTCACAATGGTTGGGTAGTGTCTGGGGCTTTGGTGACAAAACGGGTGGCACTGTGATAACAAACTGGATGCAGTCTGAGTAGAGTGTTGGAGGCTATTTTATAGATGACACCACCAAAGTCGAGGATCGGTAGGATGGTCAGTTTTACGAGGGTATGTTTGGCAGCATGAGTGAAGGATGCTTTGTTGTGATATAGGAAGCCGAGTCTAGATTTAATTTTGGATTGGAGATGCTTAATGTGAGTCTGGAGGGAGAGTTTACAGTCTCACCAGACACCTAGGTATTTGTAGTTGTCCACGTATTCTAAGTCAGAGCCGTCCAGAGTACTGATGCTGGACGGGCGAGCAGGTGCGGGCAGTGATTGGTTTAATAGCATGCATTTAGTTTTATTTGCGTTTAAGAGCAGTTGGAGGCCACAGAAGGAGAGTTGAATGGCATTGAAGCTCGTCTGGAGGTTAGCTAACACAGTGTCCAAGAGGGGCCAGAAGTATACTGAATGGTGTCGTCTGCGTAGAGGTGTACCAGAGAATCACCAGCAGCAAGAGCAACATCATTGATGTATACAGAAAAGAGAGTCGGCCCCAAGGTTTGAACCCTGTGAGACTGCCAGAGGTCTGGACAACAGGCCCTCCGATTTGACACACTGAACTCTGTCTGAGAAGTAGTTGGTAAACCAGGCGAGGCAATCATTTGAGAAACCAAGGCTGTCGAGTCTGCCAATATGAATGTGGTGATTGACAGAGTCGAAAGCCTTGGCCAGGTCGATGAATACGGCTGCACAGTAATGTCTCTTATCGATGGCGGTTATGTTTAGAACCTAGAGTGTGGCTGAGGTGCACCCATGACCAGCTCTGAAACCAGATTGCATAGCGGAGAAGGTACAGTGGGATTCGAAATGGTCGGTAATCTTTTTGTTAACTTGGCTTTCGAAGACCTTAGAAAGACATGGTAGGATAGATATAGGTCTGTAGCAGTTTGGGTCTAGAGTATCACCCCCTTTGAAGAGGGGGATGACCGCGGCAGCTTTCCAATCTTTGGGAATATCAGACGATACGAAAGAGAGGTTGAACAGGCTAGTAATAGGGGTTGCAACAATTTCAGCAGATAATTTTACAAAGAGAGGGTCCAGATTGTCTAGCCCGGCTGATTTGTAGGAGTCCAGATTTTGTAGCTCTTTCAGAACATCAGCTATCTGGATTTGGATAAAGGAGAAATGGTGGGGGCTTTGGCAAGTTGCTGTGGAGGGTGCCGGGCAGTTGACCGGGGTAGAGGTAGCCAGGTGGAAAGCATGGCCAGCCGTAGAGAAATGCTTATTGAAATTCTCAATTATAGTGGATTTATTGATTGGTGGTGACAGTGTTTCCTAGCTTCAGAGCAGTGGGGAGCTGGGAGGAGATGCTCTTATTCTTTACAGTGTCCCAGATCTTTTTGGAGTTAGTACTACAGGATGCAAATTTCTGTTTGAAAAAGCTAGCCTTAGCTTTCCTAACTGCCTGTGTATATTTGTTCCTAACATCGATGCTAATGCAGAACGCCACAGGATGTTTTTGTGCTGGTCAAGGGCAGACAGGTCTGGAGTGAACCAAGGACTATATCTATTCCTAGTTCTAAATTTTTTTAATGGGCCATGCTTATTTAAGATGGTGAGGAAGGCACTTTTAAAGAATAGCCAGGTATCATCTACTGAAGGGGTGAGGTCAATGCCATTCCAGGATACCCCGGCCAGTTCAATTAGAAAGGCCTGCTCACAGAAGTGTTTTAGGGAGTGTTTGACAGTGATGTGGGGTGGTCGTTTGGTCGCAGTTCTATCCCTTTGGCAGTTCTATCTTGGCAGAAAATGTTATAGTTAGCGATGGAGATTAAGGTTTTTGATGGTTTTCCTAAGCCAGGATTCAGACACGACTAAGACAACCGGGTTGGCAGAGTGTGCTAAAGCAGTGAGTAAAACAAACTTAGGGAGTAGACTTCTAACGTTAACATGCATGAAACCAAGGCTTTTACAGTTACAGAAGTCAACAAATGAGAGCACCTGGGGAGTGGGAGTGGAGCTAGGCACTGCAGGACCTGGATTAACCTCTACATCACCAGAGGAACAGAGGAGAAGTAGGATAAGAGTACGGCTAAATGCTATACGAACTGGCCGTCTAGCACGTTCGGAACAGAGAGTAAAAGGAGCAGGTTTCTGGGTACGACAGCATAGATTCAATGCATAGTGTACAGACAAAGGTAAGGTAGGATGTGAGTACATTGGAGGTAAACCTAGGCATTGAGTAATGAAGAGAGAGATTTTGTCTCTAGAGAGGTTTAAACCAGGTGATGTCATCCAAACGAGCTTCAATGCCATACCACACTCCTTCCGTGGCCTCCAACTGCTCTTAAACGCTGGTAAAACCAAATGCATGCTTTTCATCTCACTGATCATCCCTAAAGCCAACACCTAATTTGGCCGCCTTTCCTTCCAGTTCTCTGCTGCCTATGACTGGAACGAATTGCAAAAATCGCTGAAGTTGGAGACTTTTATCTCCCTCACCAACTTTAAACATCTGCTATCTGAGCAGCTAACCGATCGCTGCAGCTGTACATAGTCCATCGGTAAATAGCCCACCCAATTTACCTACCTCATACCCATACTGTTTTTATTTATTTACTTTTCTGCTCTTTTGCACACCAGTATGTCTACCTGCACATGACCATCGGATCATTTATCACTCCAGTGTTAATCTGCAAAATTGTAATTATTCGCCTTACAATTTTACTCCATGTGTAACTCTGTGTTGTTGTCTGTTCACACTGCTATGCTTTATCTTGGCCAGATCGCAGTTGTAAATGAGAACTTGTTCTCAACTAGCCTACCTGGTTAAATAAAGGTGAAATAAAATAAAATAAAAAATAAAATTGCATATGTAGGAGGTGGAACATCATGGTTGGTTAAGACATATTGAGCAGGGCTAGAGGCTCTATAGTGAAATAAGACAGTAATCACTAACCAGGACAGTAATGGACGAGGCATATTGATATTAGAGAGAGGCATGCATAGCCAAGTGAACATATGGGTCCAGTGAGTGGTTGGGCTGACTGGGAATACGGCGATTCAGACAGTTAGCAGGCCGATGCTAACACGCTAACAGTTAGTAGGCCAGGGCTAAACAAGCTAGCAGTTAGCAGACCAGTGCTGGCAAGCTAGCTGTTAGTAGACCGGGTTAGCAAGCAAGCAGTTAGCAGGGGCTAGCAGTTAGCAGACTGGGGCAGGCAAGCTAGCAGTTAGTAGAGCAAAGCTAGCAATTTAGCCTTTGGGGGACGTCGCGATAGGGGTAAGTCTGTTTTTGCCTCTTCGTGCGGTGATGTCGATAGACCAGTTGTGGAGTTAGTAGGGTTCCAAGTAGCTCTAGGTAGCTAGCAGGCCTTGCAGGTTAGCAGAATGGGCCTTCAGCGGGCGTAGTGCCTGAGGGGCCTATTGGAATCCTCTGGCTGATTATGTCGGTATTCCAGTCGTAGAGGATCGGCGGAGCTGAGTTTGCCGTTTTCCCAAAAATGTAATTGAAGGTGCTCCAAAGCTTTTTACTATGATTATGTAATTTCTCTTTGTTTCATAGTATAGTTTCTTCTTCTTTTTATTCAGTTTAGTTACATGATTTCTCAATTTGCAGTAGGTGCAGTCAGACTTATTTGCCATTCTGTTTTTCCTTATCCCTCTCAACCATACCATTTTTCAATTCCTCATCAATCCACGGGGATTTAACAGTTTTTTTCTGTTATTGTATTTGTCGGTGCCTGCTTATTAGTAACTGGGATAAGCAATTTCATAAATGAGTCAAGTGCAACATCTGTCTGCTCCTTATTACACTCCATGGACTAACAAAAAATTATTTACATCAACAACATAGGAATCACTACAAAACGTATTGTATGACCTCTTATACACTAACTTTCTCCATTTATAGACAATTTGTCTTACCGTGGACTGATGAACATCAAGGCTTTTAGAGATACTTTTGTAACCCTTTCCAGCTTTATGCAAGTCAACAATTCTGAGATCTCTTCTGTTCGAGGAATGGTTCACATCAGGCAATGCTTCTTGTGAATAGCAAACTCAAATTTTGTGAGTGTTTTTTATAGGGCAGGGCAGCTCTAACCAACATCTCTAATCTTGTCTCATTGATTGGACTCCAGGTTAGCTGACTCCTGACTCCAATTAGCTTTTGGAAAAGTCATTAACCTAGGGGTTCACATACTTTTTCCAACCTACACTGTGAATGTTTCAATGAGGTATTCAATATAGACAAGAAAAATACAATAATTTGTGTGTTATTAGTTTAAGCACACTGTGTGTGTCTATTGTTGTGACTAAGATTAAGATCAGATTAAATGTTATGACTAATTCATGCAGAACTCCAGGTAATTCCAAAGGGTTCACATACTTTGTCTTGCCGCTGTATATGATACTGTCTGGACAGACATAATCAGATACATGGGCTACATATAGGAAGACAGAGGGGCGCTGTTTTGCTCGCTAGTTTCAGCATAGAGGAAGAAGTGAAGGAGAGGGTTCATTCTCATCCAAATCTGTCCTGATTCCTGAATAAACCCAATGCGTTTCTATGGGAATAATAGGTAGACCTAAGCTTGTCGCCTGCCTTCCTGCCTTTAGGACAACGACTGGCATTGTTAGGGCAGAGACATGAGCATCTCGTCATTGCCAATGTTTACTTACACCAGCCATATTCAACGGTTGTTGAGCGTTCGTAAATTTGTCAGTTATTCTGCGCTCTGGCACACTCAGACGAGAGTGCTCTGAAATCGGAGCAGATAGCCAGAGCGAATGTCTATCGACAGTATCATGAACATTCTATTGAAATTATTACTTGCATAGTGGAGTATTATGTTTAGACATGTAGCTAGCTAAACAATTATCCATAATCCCAACTCTTAACATTACTACCCTGGATGAATCTGCAGGTAACTAACCAACCAGGTTCAAAGTTAGCTAGCTAACATTAGGCTATAACTAACAATGCAAATTACTCTGAGATATGAATAATATTACTACACAGATCATACACGTAATGTTAGCTAGCTAGCCAGCCTGCTAAAATTGGCTAGCTAGCTAACAGTACACTTTAACTTGAAATGAAAATTACTTTCTGAAAAAATTAGAAACGTCTAATATCTGAAAATGTAGCTAGCTAGACTATCTTACCCATATACATGGATGGACGCTTCTCCCTATCTGTCACGGTGTCACGCCCTGACCTTAGTTATCTTTGTTTTCTTTATTATTTTGGTTAGGTCAGGGTGTGACGAGGGTGGTATGTTTGTTTTTGTCTTGTCTAGTTTTTTTTTTTATATCTATGGGGTTTTGGTATTGTCTAGGTAAATTTAGGTCTATGGTGGCCTGAATTGGTTCCCAATCAAAGACAGATGTTTATCGTTGTCTCTGATTGGGGATCCTATTTAGGTTGCCATTTTCCATTTTGGTTTGTGGGTTATTGTCTATGTGTAGTTGTATGTCAGCACTCGTGTTTATAGCTTCACGGTCGTTAGGTATTTTGTTTAAGTGTTCTTCGTGTAAATAAAGAAGAATGTATTCTTATCACGCTGCGCCTTGGTCTCATCGTTATGTCGAACGTGTCACACGGATGCCATGGTTGCCCTTAGTTCGAAGACGTAATCCGGAGACAGGTGTTTTATACAACAGCCTTCTGTGTGTCTTCTTTTCGACTCCCTTTGGATATTTGCAAACAAATGCCAGAATTTTCACCATCTCCTTAGCTATCATATTCTAATTCCACCGGGCATTCCACTGATTTCAAAAATCAGTCCTCCAGAAGGTGGAGAGCAACACTTTTGCAATTCTACTATGTGATATCTTTTTTTGAAGCCGTGTTAGAAAGCATTACCTACACATACTGAACAGCTCATGTTATAGACAGAAGAGTGCTACATGGCAGACCAATCCGAACTCATCTTTCGTTATGTCCAGCCCACCCATTATCTCAGCCAACATTGGCTGGCGGTAATTTAACAATTGTAACACCCATTAACACCCATTAACAGCCATTAACAAAATTCATGCACAAGGGGTTCTGTGAAAAAAATGGCCTGCCTGTAGAAATCAAATGCCCGTCCAACTGATTCGTTCTGACGCCCTGCTACAGGTGAGTCAACGTCTTTCAATGTTTCTATATAAAGCAGCCAGTGAGTGAGCTTTTTAAGAAACCCATCTAGCTAGGAGGTGGTTAGAAAGTCTGCTGAGACCCTTGGTGCACATGTTTGCCATGTGTGTGTGCTTGCATGTGTGTGTGTGTGTGTGTGTGTGTGTGCATTCTCTGGATACCCGGGGCACTTCATTTCGGCAGGCTGCATGCCATTTCAATCAGACGTGTTAAACCCCACTTTCATCTCCCCACTCTGTGTTGCTACACTTCAATCCGAATAGGCCTCTTTTGTTCTAACTTCAATGTTATACTTGCTCTCTGTGAATGCTGGCTCACTTGTGTGCCCTTAGAAAGAATCTCCTGTTCAATATTTTATGAGGGACTCCTCTGACAGCACGGAGGCATCATACAAATCATCTTTGGGAAAATGGTGGCAATGAATTCAGACTGTTTCAAAGTTTTCCATGTAAGTTCAAAGGTATTTTCTTTCCAATCAAATATCCCAACATCATAAAGAATGCACATGCTTGTTATTGTGACACCGATGTGCAAGCTATTTGGAGCACAGGTCTGACGACGTTCCCTATATATTTGACAACGTGGTGGATTGGAAGTGAAAGGGCATTTGTTTAGCTTGCAAGATCCTGTCACTGCATGCATAAAGAACATCTCTAATGTGCATGGTTAACTTGACCTTTCCCTGGCTTGACTGATGTGAACAGTGGGTCTGAAATGTGCAGTCCAGCACTACAAACGAGAGCCCGACCAGGACAAAGCGATTCCGTTCTGTCTGTTGCTCAGTCATCTGGAAAAAGAGACGCTAACACAACCGGGAGAGAAAGAGAGGAGCGTCTGAGCATGACAAAGGATTCACAATATTCAGCTCAGCAAGATCTGTTCAATGATATCATCCATTCCAGGGATATAGTGAGAAGGTAATGCTCAGCCAAGCAGACAATGGGACATTGTGCATCATTGTATTGTTCAGTCACAGTATGGTATTGAGTCAATGCAAATCAATACTGCAGTGTCATTGTGTTCTTTTTATGAGGGATTTTGGATTTACAGACCCATCTTGCTATTTCTATTGCACATCTTGATATTGTTATTCCAATCACCTTTTTAGGTATATATTCTATTTTTTTTTTTTTTTACAGTAAACTCATACATAATAATGTATCCTTTTACATGCATCCGCTCATTGACAGTCCCTTTGTTGTCTTTGGCTTTGTTGTTGTGGTGTTACAGAGGCCATAACGGAGGCGTGACTGAGCACTAAGCGAGGGTCCAATTAACAGACTAGAACAAATCATCTGACCACAGTCCAATGGATCATTACGCCTCTTAGGCCGTACCCTACAAAGCTGTTGATAGCAAGAGAGCAGGCATAAATCCCGCTGCACCGATGGTATTCCATGGAAGGGGTTAGCATGTCAGCATTAGAACACCTATTATGGCACACTCACCTAATACCACCAGGCCTTTATCCACCTGCATCAAGCTGAAGTTGTGTTGCCTGTGGACGGAGCTGGATCCTCTATAGAAATATGGCCGGAGGAGCTTTGAGGCACTACTGTAGATCACCTCCAGGAACACCTCCAGGAATAACCATCTCTGCAGGATTTCATCTCTTCCAGGAGAACAGGTATTATCAGTCTCACTGTCACCTTCCAGTTCCAGGATAATGTTTGGCCGCACGTTACATTCGTCCCATTACAATCCCATGATACAACCGTTAAGGTTTAGTGTGGTGAATGGTGAACGGCAATACCACGTTGACATACTATTTTCTGCTTCCATTATCGAGCTTCACTTCTATACGGGATGATTCATGTACTAGCATATCAACTAACGCTACAGCCTGACAGGATGCTGTGCCATGTTTTGATGCACAGTCCCGGGGTTCACAGTGTGCCGTCTAGATCGGCAGCACAAAGCCAGGGACATCTATCACCGATGCTGTAGTCTTGACCCCTGCACCTTGTCCTCTCTGCCAAAAACTTCACTGACAGCCTGTTATTAGCACAGTTATACCCTCCTTGTGGTGGGCATGTTAATGAATGACCCTAATTGACATTCACAATGTAATACAAATGGACTTTATAGGGTCTGTTTACAAAGAATACCAGTGGTGTATCCTTAATACCAGCCAGAAATACATCCTATTCTTGTGTTATTAATGTGCTATTAAACAGTTATTACATTGTTATTACATTAAGTAAACAAAAATACCTTTATGGACAACTGTGTGCACTAATACTCTCTGTTTGCACTAATTGTTCACCTGTTTAATTTTTTTAATGAATGAATACATTCTGAATGGTTCTTGCATCAAAATAAGAGGTTAAATTGGCTGAACTGAGTGATTCGTGAAATTGCACCATGTTGCAGGAGCTTAGTACTCAAGGACGGCTCATTTTCTTCCCTTGTTGCCTCTATTGTGCTGTTGAGAGTTTCTACACTCTTCACTGCATCCTGTCTTTGCGAGCAAGGATGCAGTGAAGAACCTTGTCTGATCGCTGGGTCTCCTTCCAACTTGTTTAGTGGGTGCGGGTATCAATTTGCCATAATTTAAACAGTGACTTGTTGAGTGTTGGATTATTTTTTGATTTAATCATCACACAATGTTTGTCATGATAGTGACAAGGAGTCGTTTTTGTATTTTTAAATAGGATTTAGATGCGATTCAATTGGTTTAAATCTACACATAGTTTTATCCGGTTTACTCATGTACTGTAATACAAGGTTCTCTTACATTCTAATGGTTCTCTTACATTCTAATGGTTCTCTATCATTCTAATGGTTCTCTATCATTCTAATGGTTCTCTATCATTCTAATGGTTCTCTATCATTCTAATGAATCACATAATTTGGGCTGATGTCAGAATGAAAACTACTGCACTGTAGTTTACTTTATCATCTAGGCATTTGAATTGGGGGTAGACCTTGTGGCGTATCCAGCCTTCATGATATTATCCAACTTTCATGATATTTTCATATGTGTAGAAAATTCCCGGAAATTCTTTGTATTACTCTCTCCCTACCCTTTCAGAATGGACCAGGCTCAGTCTATGAATTACATCATCCTTCTCTCAAACAACATCTCTTATCTGCTAATGCCTGTAGTGAGAATAATCTTGACTGCAAGCGTATTCCTGTTGATGTGGACAGCATTGTATCTGACATGTTATCTGGCATGGGAAGTGATTCATTTCCCTTTCATCTGGGTAGCTTCCATCACATAACCTATCTGCTACATGTTACTATAAACACAACAGGACATTTCCACTTTTTTTTTTCTCCCTCCGTTACTGTATCAGTGCCTCTTAGTCATGTCCTCTGTGATTGATCAGCCACTGAGTTGGTATCGATATGAGAAGATATACACTATATATACAAAAGTATGTGGACACCCTTTCAAATGAGGGGATTCAGCTATTTCAGTCACACCCGTTGCTGACAGGCGTATAAAATCGAGCACACAGCCATGCAATCTCAGTAGACAAACATTGGCAGTAGAATGGCCTTACTGATGAGCTCCGTGATGTGGCACCGTCATAGGATGCCACCTTTCAAACATGTCAGTTCGTCAAATTTCTGTCCTGTTAGAGATGCCCTGGTCAATTGTAAGTGCTGTTATTGTGAAGTGGAAAAGTCTAGGAGCAACAGCAGCTCAGTCACGAAGTGGTAGGCCAACACTCACTACTGAGTTCCAAACTCACTTGCCTCTGGAAGCAACATCAGCACAAGAACTGTTCATCGGGAGCTTCATGAAATGGGTTTCCATGGCCGAGCAGCCGTACACAAGCCTAAGATCACCATGCACAATACCAAACGTTGGTTGGAGGGTGCAAAGCCCACCGCCATTGGACTCTGGAGCAGTGGAAATGTGTCCTCTGGATTGATGAATCACGCTTCACCATCTGGCAGTCTGATGGACTAATCTGAGTTTGGCAGATACCAGGAGAATGCTACCTGCACCAATGCATAGTGCCAACTGTAAAGTTTGATGTATGAGGAATAATGGTCTGGGGCTGTTTTTCATGGTTTGGGCTAGACCCCTTAGTTCCAGTGAAGGAAAATCTTAACGCTGCAGCATACAATGACATTCTAGACGGTTCTTTGCACTAATTGTTTATATGTTACATTTTTTGAATTAATGAATCAATTCTGAATGGTTCTTGCTTCAAAATAAGAATTAAATTGGCTGAACTTTTGCACCATGTTGCAGGAGCTTAGTACTCAAGGACGGCTGATTTTCTTCCCTTGTTGCCTCTATTGTGCTGTTGAGAGTTTCTATACTCTTCAATGCATTCTGTCTTTGCTGTCAAGACAGCTGCACGTTCACTACTTGGCAGGACTGCAGAGAAGATATTACTGCCTTGGAATTTGTGAACATTGTTCAAAAATACACCAGTTGTTTTTTTAGGCGATGACGGACACTTAAAAGACCTTGCCAGCCAACTTGATTGATATATGATTTGTCACGCCTGTCACGCCTGTCCACCTGTCCTTGTGATTGTCTCCACCCCCCCAAGTGTCGCTGATTTTCCCTACTGTATTTATCCCTGTGTTTCCTGTCTCTCTGTGTTGGTTCATCTTGTATGTTTCCAAGTCAACCAGTGGTTTCCCAATGCTTTTTGCATTTCTTCTTGTTCTAGTTCTCCCGGTTTTGACCCTTGCCTGTTTCTGGACTTTGTACCCACCTGCCTGACCATTCTGCCTGCCTGCCACTCTGTACCTGCTGGACTCTGATCTGGTTTTGACCTTTTGCCTGTCCACGACCATTCTCTTGCCTACCCCTTTGGATTAATAAACATTATAATTCTCCAACCGTCTACCTCCTGTGTCGGCATCTGGGTCTCGCCTTGTGTCATATGATGTCTTTGCTGCATGTGTAAATACCTTTTATACATACATATTACATACAGTTACATTTATATTATACACATTTACAATATACAGTATGACATCAAGTTTTATAAATACATAAATTGCACATGTACTGATGTAACGTGCTAGCACTGGGTCAACAAATAGTATAATTTAGTACATTTTGCATGATTGCAACAAGTAACAAACTGCGATAATTCCTGGTGAAGAAAACAACACAATGGAAGCATGTGCCCATTATTTTACCGTGTTAACAAGACTGACAATTAAACAGCGATGATGGTAAGTGACCTTTCACATCCCATGTGGAGACCACGTAAACATAATGATCTCTGGGATGCCCTGTGGTGGACCAATTAACGAAACATGGAGGCGGAGCTCTCTCAAAATGAAGGTAAACATGTCAGAAAGGGGTTGGGGGCTCTGTGGGACGTTGAATGTTGGCTTCTGATTGCTTTCTCTTTCCGCACTCAAATCAAAATGTCAGCCAGCATGAAAACAGGGGTCCTGCTATGTTATGTGATAATTACAGTAGTTTCCATTCCGATGTGGCTACAAAGGAAAACAAAGCCAAAACCTGTTTTAAAAAAGTTTGACCGAGAGCTTTAAAAGAACAGGTCATATGATTGTGCTTTAAGGCTTTGGAAGTTACTGAATGTTGGCAAGCTTTTATTTTTAATGGTCCATTAAAAGGAGACTATCTTCTTGACCCTGTGTACCCTAGTCTTATCATTTCTAGTCAAGCCGAACATTGTCATCGCTTGTTCCCGCTTGCAGAAAATGGTTCATTCAAAGAAAGTCGGCCGGCTGTCTCACAGCTGCATGTCAGTTCCAAATGTATTTGATTTTTTTTATTTTTTATATTCCAAGAAGAATATATATCCCACCATGCTCTGTGTACATTTGCCCTCGCGGCAGCCAAACTCACAACCCAGTCAAACGCGTTTTTTAACAGTCACAGGGTAGTGATCTCAAAACACCTGCAGTTCTCAATGCTATCCATAACGACACTGCATGGAGGAGCCTGTGTAAAGACCAATGCACTCTGCATGGGCAGAGTCAAGGGATAGGACCCACAACCAAAATGGTAGTTAACGCAACAGGAGGCAAAAGTAGGTCAGAGGCATCATTTTCTAGCACAGCATGGATGGAGAGATGAAGAACAGCCATGAATTCTAAAGCAGCCAAAGTTTTCCTCCACCTCATGAACCCTTGAATATGTTTTACCTTTCTAACAGACTGATGAAGATGGATCTGTAGTATTAAAGGTGCACCATGCAGAAATCACTCCCCTCATTTCCTTGTTGCTAAAATTGGAATAGTTCGCCAAATTTCAGTTAATGTGGCAAAACGAGCAAGTATAGTGTAGAGAATCATTGTACCATCTAAACCGCTGTTAGATATATTTTCCTTAATCAAAAATATTGTATTTTCAGCTGTTTCAAGCCAGTGTAAAAAGCCGAAAGTAAAAGACTCAAAAATTAAACTTAAGACCGGGAAGCATAGAAATAGCGCACATAGAACAGATCTACCGTGTCATAGACTTGCTTTCAATGAAAATGACAGATCCATAACTAAAAAACTAAAGTTCCATATTGCAGCATTAACTAGGTTAGGGAAAATACTTTCCTTCCTGGTTTAATCTTTGTGGTATACTTAGTAAAAGACGCACACATGCATTATTGTGGTTACACTGTAACATTACTGGAGGCTGATGCTCAACAAGTTGTACAAGAAGTCCCACCTGAGTAAAGCGTTAGATTTGGGGGGTTTACCACCGGAGACCAGTATGAAAATGAATGCACTCACTACTGTAAGTCGCTCTGGATAAGAGCATCTGCTAAATGAGTAACATGTCAAATGTACATGGTCTCATGGGAACCATGGTGCTTTCTAAGCACTGCTGGTTTGTCTACTCTTTCTTTTTTGTAATGAGCTTCCATTACTCATCCTTGTAGTTGCAGAGGGAAACGTGTTTTTCGACGTACCAATTCCCTTTCAGTGGTGGTGAGTCAAATGGCTCTGATGATTATCACAGATCACAAGGCCTCATTTATCAAACATGTGGTCGGAAAGTTTGGGTGTTATCTGAATGAAAGCACTGAGGTCATTCAGAGCACACAATTGCGCCCATCTAATTTCCCCAGCCTAAAATGAGCATTATTAACCGATTCTGATTGGCTGAAATCTGTGGTATATGAGACAATATACCATGGGTATGATGCAACACTACTTGTTTACTGTTCTAATTATGTTGTCAACCAGTTTACAATAGCAATAAGGCACCTCGGGGGTTAGTGGTATATGGCCAATGTACCATAGCTTTATCCAGGCTGTACTTTGCTTTGCGTCGTGTCTAAGAACAGCCCATAGCCGTGGTATATTTGCCATATATCACACCCCATTCGGGCCTTGATGAAAGATTGGACAATTTTGGAGAAATAATTATATGTGTGCTTTTGGCAGCTACTGAACATCACATGCACTTGGCCACACTCATGTGGCAACATAATGATTTATCATTGGTCAACAGTGTCCACTTTAAGGTTTGAGGCAAAAAACATGAAAACATTCTTAAACATGCCACCAGTAGAACCAAAGTCATCCTACGAGAAGCTCCTCTCACTGTCAACTGCGTTTATTTTCAGCAAACTTAACATGTGTAAATATTTGAATGAACATTACAAGATTCAACAACTGAGACATAAACTGAACAAGTTCCACAGACATGTGACTAACAGAAATTGAATAATGTGTCCCTGACCAAAGGAGGGGTCAAAATCAAAGTAACAGTCAGTATCTGGTGTGGCCACCAGCTGCATTAAGTACTGCAGTGCATCTCCTCCTCATGGACTGCACCAGATTTGCCAGTTCTTGCTGTGAGATGTTACCCCACTCTTCCACCAAGGCACCTGCAAGTTCCCGGACATTTCTGGGGGGGGATGGCCCTAGCCCTCACCCTCTGATCCAACAGGTCCCAGATGTGTACAATGGAATTGACATCCGGGCTCTTCACTGGCCATGGCAGAACACTGACATTCGAGCAGTATGGCTGGTGGCATTGTCATGCTGGAGGGTGATGTCAGGATGAGCCTGCAGGAAGAGTACCACATGAGGGAGGAGGATGTCTTCCCTGTAACGCACAGCATTGAGATTGCCTGCAATGATAACAAGCTCAGTCCGATGATGCTGTGACACACCGCCCCAGACCATGACGGACCCTCTACCTACAAATCGATCCCGCTCCAGTGTACAGGCCTCGGTGTAACGCTCATTCCTTCGATGATAAATGCGAATCTGACCATCACCCCTGTTGAGACAAAACTGCGACTCGTCAGTGAAGAGCACTTTTTGCCAGTCCTGTCTGGTCCAGCGACGGTGGGTTTGTGCCCATAGGTGATGTTGTTGCCGGTGATGTCTGGTGAGGACCTGCCTTACAACAGTCCTACAAGCCCTCAGTCCAGCCTCTCTCAGCCTATTGCGGACAGTCTGAGCACTGATGGAGGGATTGTGCATTCCTGGTGTAACTCGGGCAGTTGTTGTTGCCATCCTGTACCTGTCCCGCAGGTGTGATGTACAGATGTACCGATCCTGTGCAGGTGTTGTTGCACATGGTCTGCCACTGCAAGGACGATCAGCTGTCCGTCCTGTCTCCCTGTAGCACTGTCTTAGGCGTCTCACAGTACGGACATTGCAATTTATTGCCCTGGCCACATCTGCAGTCCTCTTGCCTCCTTGCAGCATGCCTAAGGCACGTTCACGCAGATGAGCAGGGACCCTGGGCATCTTTTTTTGGTGTTTTTCAGAGTCAGTAGAAAGGCCTCTTTAGTGTCCTAAGTTTTCATAACTGTGACCTTAATTGCCTACTGTCTTTAAGTTGTTAGTGTCTTAACAACCGTTCCAAAGGTGGATGTTCATTAATTGTTTATGGTTCATTGAACAAGCATGGGAAACAGTGTTGAAACCCTTTACAATGAAGATCTGTGAAGTTATTTGGATTATTACGAATTATCTTTGAAAAGTTTATTAACATGTGTCACATCCATCATCATTCGCCTTCTTGTCTCTAATTATGTTCTGCCTGGCGACACTACTGGGAAATGCTTCCCCTCTTTTTTTCAACACACTCTTCTTTCACAGCCTTCTAATTATTCTGAAAATGTGGTCCGATATGAGACGGAGCGTGTCCATATCATTAGATATGATAGATATAGATATAAACCTCAACAAGATGGATGAGGTGGAATATATAGGAACTATATATGATGATGGTTGTGGTAATTACATACCTGCCCATCTCCCTCTGTTTAATGTTTGACCTGTGGGTTGTTGAGAAGAATCATAAGATTTAGCACCATAGTTGGTTGAGAAAGTGTACCTTTTCACCCTTGGTAGCATTATCACCCCAAGTTAGAACTACTGTCAACAGATGATTGATTACATTGCAACAAAATATGCAAACCGACTTCTGGACAGATTATTAGATGTCTGAAAACATAGCCACACTACCAGTCAAAGGTTTTAGAACACCTACTCATTCAAGAGTTTTTCTTTCTTTTACTATTTTCTACATTGTAGAATAATAGTTAAGGCATCAAAACTATGAAATAACACATGAAACCATGTAGTAACCAAAAAAGTGTTAAACAAATCAAAACATGTTTTATATTTGAGATTCTTCAAAGTAGCCACCCTTTGCCTGGATGACAGCTTTGCACGCTCTTGGAATTTCCTCAACCAGCTTCATGCGGTAGTCACCTGGAATGCATTTCAATTAACAGGTATGCCCTGTTAAAAGTTCGTTTATGGAATTTCTTTCCTTCTTAATGAATTTGAGCCTTTCAGTTGAGTTGTAGGGGGGTATACAGAAGATAGCCCTATTTGGTAAAAGACCAAGTCCATGTTATGGAAAGAACAGCTCAAAAAGCAAAAAGACAGTCCATCATTACGGCAGGGTAGCCTAGTGGTTAGAGTGTTGGACTAGTAACCGGAAGGTTGCAAGTTCAAATCCCTGAGCTGACAAGGTACAAATCTGTCGTTCTGCCCCTGAACAGGCAGTTAACCCACTGTTCCTAGGCCGTCATTGAAAATAAGAATTTGTTCTTAACTGACTTGCCTAGTTAAATAAAGGTAAAATAAAAAATTACTTTAAGACATGAAGGTCAGTCAATATGGAAAATTTCAAGAACTTTAAAAGTTTCTTCAAATGCATTCGAAAAACCATCAAGCGCTATGATGAAACTGGCTCTCATGTGGACCGCCACAGGAAAGGAAGACCAAGAGTTACCTCTACTGCAGAAGATAAGTTCATTAGAGTTACCAGCCTCAGAAATTGCAGCCCAAATAAATGCTTCACAAAGTTCAAGTAACAGACACATCTCAACATTAACTGTTCAGAGGAGACTGTATGAATCAGGCCTTCTTGGTCAAATTGCTGCGAAGAAACAACTACTAAAGGACACCAATAAGAAGAAGAGACTTGTTTGGGATAAGAAACACAAGCAACGTGTTAGACCGGACGTTAGACCGGTGGAAATTTGTCCTTTGGTCTGGAGTCCAATTTGGAGATTTTTGGTTCCAACCGCCGTGTCTTTGTGAGACGCTGCGTGTGTGAACGGATGATCTCCACATGTGTATTTTCCACTGTAAAGCATGGAGGAGAAGGTGTTGTGGTGTGGGGGTGCTTTGGTGGTGACATTGTCTGTGATTAATTGACAATTCAAGGCACACTTAACCAGCAAGGCTACCACAGCATTCAGCGATATGCCATCCCATCTGGTTTTGGCTTAGTGGGACTATCATTTGTTTTTCAACAGGACAATTACCCAACACACCTCCAGGCTGTGTAAGGGATATTTTACCAAGAAGAAGAGTGATGGAGTGCAGCATCAGATGACCTGGCCTCCACAAACACTGACCTCAAACAAATGGAGATGGTTTGGGATGAGTCGGACCGCAGAATTAAGGAAAAGTGCTCAGCATCTATGGGAATTCCTTCAAGACTGTTGAAAAAGCATTCCAGGTGAAGCTGGTTGAGAGAATGCCAAGCGTGTTAGCAAAGCTGTAACCAAGGCAAAGGGTGGCTATTTTAAGAATCTCAAATATAAAACAATTTTTTGGTTACTGCATGATTCCATATGTGTTATTTCATAGTTTTGATGTCTTCACTATTATTCTACAATGTAGAAAATAGTAAAAAATGAAGAAAAACCCTTAAATGAGTAGGTGTTCTAAAATCTTTGAACGGTCGTGTACATAACATCCCACTGAATTTGAATAGCACGCTATCCAAATTAAAGGTGAGTGTCGTCAAGAAGCCAGTGCGCTGCAGGCCATAGCTGCAGTGAGTCATTTAATTGTGTTAGGTAAAGCTGATCACAGGCACACAGCCACTGTTCGCCTGACCTCTGCTGACTTACTCCTCATGGGGCAACCCTTTGTGTCACGTAGAGGATAACTTGGCTAAAGCAGACCTGCAGAAAATAGAAAACAGCAGTACCCAATGGATATTTAATTTAAATGGCCATGGATGTCAGATGCCACAAACCCAAGAGGAATGGGTTATTTTTGTGTCTCTAAGAGAGCTCTGAAACTGTCCCTCAGTGTATCATATCACATCCTCACCAGAGAAACAGAAACACCCCTCAACACTAGCGGGCATGCCATCTGGTCCTCTGGACAGTGTCTGCTCTATTTTGAAGGCAACTGTACTGTATCCTGTATATTCTGGTTCCATCCTCTCCCCCCCAAACAACTTGGACGTGAAACCAATGTTTCTCTGCAGTATTTTGATGAAGTTTGAGTCTATTTAGCAAGTATTTATTGGTTTTCCGGTGTAAACTCACAGCTTATATGAGAACTGGAACTCTGGGAGCCAAGTCCCGCCGACGCATTGCTCCAAATAGCGTGTTGGATTACCATCGCTCAACCTACCATCTGTAACCCAACACCCACCAACAGCAGTAGCACGCTCACTGGTGGGGGTGGGGGTTAATTAATGAAGCCCCTCACATGGAAATAATGAGCATATGCATTAATCATCTCTTCTTCATTTAATAGTAGCAACACTTCCCCAAAGCCTGGGCGTTTATGCAACTCGACAACTCTTTTTTTTCTCTTCCTCTTCATCATACTCGTCTCAAGAGAAGTAAACACTTTTGCGTTTGTATTGCTTGTCCTAATCAAGCAATACATATGCATACACACGCACACACACAGTTCTGGTTCACCGAGTGCAATATGAAGAAGTACAGTACATTAACATTGCCTAGAGAAAACGCAAACATAATATTGATATTGTTAGTACATTATATGTTACCGTGATCTATACAAGTTGGAACCATACACTACTTAATCTTACACTGTATAACCTTGGCAAACATACTGTAAATCAATTACAATGTGTGGCACACAGTGGAGGCTGCTGTGGGGAGGACGGCTCATAGTAATGCCTGGAATGGAGTCATTGGAATGGTATCAACCACATGGAAACCACGTTTGATAGCATTCCATTGACTCCATTCCAGCCATTATTATGAGCCGTCCTCCCCTTAGCAGCGTCCACTGGTGGCACAGTCATGCAGTACTTGTCAATTGGGCTATATGCTTTAAGTCTAAAACAACTTTCACAATAGTGACAGAATTGCAAAAAAGAGAAAAAAAAAATACCCCACCCACCTTCCCAGGAGGGACCTTGCAACTAGGACAAGATGATCTTGATCATATAGATTTATTCCATGACAGAATGCATCCAAAGCAACTATATGGTGGGACACAGGGTTTAGATGATGAAACAGAAGATAGAAAGAGTCAAACTCTGTATGAAGTGGTACTACAGAGGTCTTTGACATCTGATAGACCAGAAGCCTGGAAGGCCTCCTGCCCTGTGTAAAGTAGAGGGGGATAAAATAACAAAAACAGGATCTTACATGTATATGTTATGCAATATTTTCTTATGTCCAAACCTGGTTAAAATACTATTTGAAATCATTCCAAATACTTAATCTGTGCTTGAATGAGCCTGCATGGTATAATGGACCAATACAATTGTCCCAAAACTGCAAACACTGCCCATCCAGCACTTCAGACAGGCTAGATAAAACACTCAAAGTATTTGGAAGATTTCTGATAGTTTGTTTGAGCCCAGGTCTGCTAATGACAGTCAGCATAGAGGACAGGAAAGCTTCAGTGAAAGACACACTACAGCATATAAGGCTTTACTGTCTACTTAGTTATGGAAAGTTACCAGACAGGATAGCAGAAAAGTTAACAATTATGCTAATTAAATCTGACAAACAATTGCTGTACTTTTCCCTCTCAGGCTGTGTCTGAAATGGCACTGTAATATCCATGTAAAAAAATATACCCTGGTCAACATCATGGTAATCAATATTATCAACTCTCCTGTTGCTGTTCATGATCTTCTCACACTCCGGAGGACGGCTCCTCTGTTCCAGATGATGGGGGTTCCAGGGTCCTGTCACCTGAGAAAGACGGCTCCTCGGTTCCAGATGATGGAGGTTCCAGAGTCCTGTCACCTGAGAAGGACGGCTCCTCGGTTCCAGATGATGGGGGTTCCAGGGTCCTGTCACCTGAGAAAGACGGCTCCTCGGTTCCAGATGATGGTGGTTCCAGGGTCCTGTTACCTGAGAAGGACGGCTCCTTGGTTCCAGATGATGAAGGTTCCAGGGTCCTGTCACCTGAGAAGGACGGCTCCTCGGTTCCAGATGATGGGGGTTCCAGGGTCCTGTCACCTGAGAAGGACGGCTCCTCGGTTCCAGATGATGGAGGTTCCAGGGTCCTGTCACCTGAGAAAGACGGCTCCTTGGTTCCAGATGATGGTGGTTCCAGGGTCCTGTTATCTGAGAAGGACGGCTCCTTGGTTCCAGATGATGGTGGTTCCAGGGTCCTGTCACCTGAGAAGGACGGCTCCTCGGTTCCAGATGATGGTGGTTCCTGGGTCCTGTTACCTGAAAAGGACAGGTCTAGACACACATTTTGGTAATAAGCGTGAGCTAAAGAGTGACTGTTGCAATGTATCATTCTGAGTGTTCTTATTCAACATGGCAATGTTTTTTGGGGAACCACCAAACAATCGACTCAACATTTACCATACATGCGTTAAAGAGGTCAATGGAACGCAGACCGTTGGAGATAAAAGAAACACCGTCATTGGCACCCATTCAAAAAGAGAATCTATTAAAAAAGTGGATATTTATCAAATGCCTCGTTTCTATGTTCGAACAGGCCCACAAGGTGGTTACTAAAATCCTATTTGGACATATTTGGCTGTTTTAGCTGCATATAAGCTGGTAACATAACTAGCATATAGAAATGTGTGGTTGTAGGTGAAGACGTTTTTAATTGTAATAAAGTTGATTGGTGACGATGATATGAAAATGCATTGGGGTTGACATCTATACAAGCATTATACTCCGATTTTTAACCAAACATAGTGTGAAATACCATGTACAGTGGCTTCGGAAAGTACTCAGACCCCTTGACTTTTTCCACATTTTGTTACGTTACAGCCTTATTCTAAAATTGATTAAATAAATACAAATCCTCAGCAATCTACACACAATACCCCATAATGACAAAGTGAAAAAGGGTTTTTATAAACTTCAGCAAATGTATAAAATATACAAACAGAATTACCTTATTTACATAAGTATTCAGTCCCTTTGCTATGAGACTCGAAATTGAGCTCAGGTGCATCCTGTTTCCATCTATCATCCTTGAGATGGCTCTACAACTTTATTGGAGTCCACCTATGGTAAATTCAATTGATTGGACATGATTTGGAAAGGCACAAAACTGTCTATATAAGGTCCCACAGTTGACAGTGCATGTCAGAGAAAAAAACAAGCCATGAGGTCAAAGGAATTGTTCGCAGAGCTCTGAGACAGGATTGTGTCGAGGCACAGATCTGGAGAAGGGAACCAAAACATTTCTGCAGCATTGAAGGTCCCCAAGAACACAATGGCCATCATTCTTAAAATGGAATACGTTTGGAACCACCAAGACTCTTCCTAGAGCTGGCCGCCCGGCCAAACTGAGCAATTGGGGGAGAAGGGCCTTGGTCAGGGAGGTGACCAAGAACCTGATGGTCACTCTAACAGAGCTACAGAGTTCCTCTGTGGAGATGGGAGAACCTTCCAGAAGAACAACCATCTCTGCAGCACTCCACCAATCAGGCATTTATGGTGGAGTGGCCAGACGGAAGCCAGTGCTCAGTTAAAGGCATGACAGCCCACTTGGTCTTTGCCACATGGCACCTAAAGACTCTCTGATCTGATGAAAACAAGATTGAGCTCTTTGGCCTGAATGCCAAGAGTCAAGTCAGGAGGAAACATGGCACCATCCCTACGGTGAAGCATGGTGATGGCATCATCATGCTGTCAGGATGTTTTTCAGCAGCAGGGAATGGGAGACCAGTCAGGATCAAGGGAAAGATGAATGGACCAAAGTACAGAGAGATCCTTGATGAAAACCTGCTTCGGAGTCCTCAGGATCTCAGACTGGGGCAAAGGTTAACCTTCCAACAGGACAACAGCCCTAAGAAGACAGCCAAGACAACGCAGGAGTGGCTCTGGGACAAGTATCTAAATGTCCTTAAGTGGCCCATCCAGAGCCTGGACTTGAACCCGATCGAACATCTCTGGAGAGACCTGAAAATAGCTGTGCAGCAACACTCCCCATCCAACCTGACAGAGCTTGAGAGGATCTGCAGAGAAGAATGGGAGAAACTTCCAAAATACAGGTGTGCCAAGCTTGTAGTGTCATACCCAAGAAGATTCGAGGCTGTAATCACTGCCAAAGATGCTTCAACAAAGTACAGAGTAAAGGGTCTGAATGCTTAAGTAAATGTGGTATTTCAGTTTTTTTTATATATATATACATTTGGAGAAAAAAAACATATAAAAAACAGTTTTTGCTTTGTCATTATGGGGGTATTGTGTGTAGTTTGATGAGCGATTTCATTTTATCCATTTTAGAATAAGGCAGTAACTTGTTAAAATGTGAAAAAAGTAATGGGCTCTGAACACTTTCTGAATGCACTGTAAATGTAGGCAAATTTTTAAAATGTAGGTTAATTTTGAAGGGTGGCAATGAGGAGATTCTAGATCTATCTCGATCTCACAGGGGGATGCGTGGGAGGTGTTTCCATGGCATTTTCACTGTTTTGGTTGAATTCCATTGACCTGTTTACAGCATGTATCCTGCACTGGGTTAAGGAGGAGAATGGAATCTTTCAAATTGAAACCCTTTCAGAAAATAAAAAGTCTTTACAAAAGGAATATTTAGAACGGTAAAATGGTCAACAGACACTACAAAACACATCTCTACATATCTCTACACTCCAAATCTAAACAGGGATAGAAATGGTGAGGGGTGCAGAACAACTAACAGTAGGGGTGAATTAGTAGTGTGAAGGTGTCTCTCTCACATGCAAAGGCAATGCTGAGTAGGATAAGGACAGTCAACATCGTCGCCATGGGGACAGTCCCTTGAAAAGTAGATTGTAAAAGATTTTAAAAACACAACTTATCATACAGTGTACAAAGTAAATATCCAAGACTGACACTTAGGATGGTGTAGATGACTTGACTAAATCACAGGTAGATTCTGTAGGTAGTGTTCATTTGTGTTGTCTGAACAGCCTTCCAGGACCAAACCAAACCACAAAGAAACAACATTAGTCTCTTACCTTCAAGAACAAGATGCTGGAGCCTGACTGTGTGATCAGGAGTCAAGTTAATGTCTTCTCCCCAACAACTCAATTTTTTTATACTATAATTAACACAAGTCATTATGCTTGCGCAACCAAAGGGCATGTCTCTTGAGTGACTTGTAATTCTGGTGAAATGTTGATGAAACTGGTGATTGCTTTCACTAGTTCCAATGCGAGGGGTTGCAGAGTGTCATATGGCGAAATATGGTGTTATCACAAGGAAACGATTTGAACAATTTTAAAAACATTTCTCATGCTGTCCCTTCCCTGGTATGGTTTCAACATGACGATGAGGATGATCATGGTGATTATGATGGTGGTGGTGGTGATGATGGTTTATTAACATTCAATGTTGTTTAGACAAAACTTATGCACTACAGCCAATCTCTTTCCCCATGTCCACAGTGTCAGTTTTGTGAGCATGATTGACTAAATCCCTTTAATCGAGGGAGCGGCCTTTTTCAAATGTCCAACTTACTGAGTCTTCCTCATTTTCTCTCTCGAACAACTTCCACAACAGCTTCAAGAAAATTCTCCAGTAAACAACTGAACAGCCTTTTATTTCAGTCTCCTCTCTCTCTGTTGATATCAAATTAATTGCACATTTTTAAGAGGCGTATATCCTCGTAGACAAGTTTGCAATATAAATAGGGTGGACAGGCCTTTCTGTTTTCATCCCATTGCTAGACATTAGCATTGAAGAACGACTCTTTTGCTAAGTGATCGTTGTAGGAAAGAGTAAAAACCATATCAACTCAGCTATTAAACTTCGGAATAAATGATGTGCCAATGCCCATAACAATGCACATTCTTTATCACGCTAACCAGCAGAAATGTGATGCAAACGTGTTTTCTGCAGATCAAAAATAAGATAGTAATTTATTCTCCATTTGTCTGAAATATCAACAGTGTATCAGAAACGCACTTAATGCAACATTTGTTTGCTTGCGTCTCTGGAGCAGTAGAGCCTCAGGGAACACTCATTAAACGGAGGATTTTGCTGAACATGTATACAATGAGTTGAACTATCCTTTGTGCTGCACTTCCAATGATATTGGCTCTGATGAAAGCATTCGATTTGTTTTTGCTATTTCAACACCACTGGAATGCAATGAGAATGGAAAAGCTTGATTGCAACCACCATCAGCAAGCAGCTTTTATTACGAAGTTTGACAATCTGCAAAGGACATAGCATTATGATTGGCTGTGAACTGAGTAAGATTATCATACTGTTATGACCTCTCACTCAGTAAGCACAGTCTGCATCTCAATTCAACAATGTTGAAAAGAAAGCCAATGAGATTTGGTAGAGAGAGGTGTTATCACCAACCCACATCATTAATAAATATAAATCAACACCCGAGGGACTCCTACTTCTTCCAGCAACATGTAATGAGGTGGCTGGGTGCATTTTTTACATGAGAAAGCTATAAACTATGTACTGTATACTTCCAGTAGACTTGTTATGTTCCCTGTCAAAAGGAGAAAACATTAAGAGAATTATATTATTTTGAGTGACTAGTCTGTTATCTTATCACACCCGAGAAAAAATATCACATTTTGTTGTAATTGCCTCACAAGCCAATGTCTCATCTTTTCTTCCCCATGAGGTACTCTTTTAAAATATGCTAACCCCATAGCATATGAAAACAATAATTTAGCAGGCTAGGTTCCTTAGCGTTTCTCAGGACAGAGGGGAGCTGTCTGCTGACAAATGGGACCTACCTTTTGCCAGTTAGCATCACCTTCACCTTCTACATTCTGTGTTGGTACACACGCCAGGTTGTTTGGACTCCACTTGAGATTCAGTATATGTTGTTGATGCAGTAGCTTGCTTTTGGAAATATTATTTAAGTTACGCAAAGGTAGGTTACTTGTAGGTTACCTTTTATTGAGGATAAAATTATACATTTTATATTGAATAACATGACTCGCCCAGTAGAACTCATGTCGGGAGCCATCAAGTACTGGTCATGGCTCACATTAGCACCATCATGCTGGATACCCTAGGCCCCCTGGGGCTAAACACCTCCCTCTGCAACTGGATCCTGGACTTCCTGACGGGCCTCCCCACAGGTGGTAAGGGTGGGCAACAACACATCTTCCACACTGATCCTCAACACTGGGTTCCCTCAGGGGTGTGTGCTTAGTCCCCTCCCGTAATCCATGTTCACCCACAACTGCGTGGCCAAACACGACTCCAACACCATTATTACGTTTATTGACAACCCAACAGTGGTATGTATGCGTGATCACCCACAACGATGAGATAGCCTATAGGGACGAGGTCAGAGGACAGCAACCTCTATCTCAATATGAGCAAGACAACGAACTATCATGGTCCAAACACACCAAGACAGTCGTGAAGAGGGCACTACCACACCTTTTCCCCCTCAGGACACTGAAAAGATTTGCCATGGGTCCCCAGAGCCTCAAAGTTCTACAGCTGCACCATCGAGAGCATCCTGACCGGTTGCATCACCCCCTGGTATGGCAACTGCTCTGCCTCTGACCATAAGGCACTACAGAGGGTAGTGCGTACGGCCCAGTACATCACTGGGACCAAGCTTCCTGACATCCAGGACCTATATACTAGGCTGTGTCAGATGGAGGCCCCGAGTCATGGACTGTTCTCTCTGCTACCGCAAGGCAAGCAGTACCGGAGCGCCAAGACTGGAACTAAAAGGCTCCTTAATGGCTTCTAACCTCAAGCCATAAGGCTGCTGAACAATTAATAAAATGGCCTACTGGATAATTTATATTGACTAAACCCCTTTGTTTTTACACTGCTGCTACTCGCTGTTTATTGTCTATGCATAGTCACTTTACCCCTACCCAACCTGTACCCCCGCTCAGTGACTCGGTACTTGTACACCCTGTATATAGAGTCATTAATTGTTACTTTTTTTTTCTTGGACTGCATTGTTGGTTAAGGGCTTGTAAGTGAGCATTTCACAGTAAGGTGAAGGTGCGTTCGGCACGTGACAAATAAAATTGGATTTGTTACTCCACACACATACCTTGCTACCTTACCATATGAGCTAGCTTGCTGGTACAGATGCTACCCAATACTCAATTTTCCATTAGATAGCACAGCCACACAGTCAAAATTGGCAATATAGTAAAAATTCCTGAAAACAAAAATGTGGGTTCGGTATAAGATTAGCAGTGTGGTTAAGGTTAGCGTAAAGGTTAGGGCTGTTGCAGTGACCCCATTATCACCACACAGGCAGTCATGAGTCAATATGGACTGTGACCGTTGAGTGCACTCTGAATATGTGTTAGTTGTACTCAACTCGCTAATGATTGTCAAGTCGCTAATGGCCTGGTACTCAGGGCTAATGGCATGGTACTCATAGTCCCCCTAACCACTTTGACATCAATGTAAATGCAATCGGGGAAAAAAATCGCATCAAACACTTAAAAACAGTATGTACTTTTAAAAATCACCTCACAATAATTGATCCATTTCAAGAATGTTCAACAGGTTGAAACTGAGTGTAAAACATGGTCATTGTGCATGTTGTTTCGCAACCTAACAACAAAATTGACAGCATTTTCTAAGGTGTTGATTAAATTCAAACTACCCATAGGCATACATTATTAGAGCTGAAACATATGTATAAGCTCATATATGAGCCAAAGCCCCCCACCCCCAAGGAAACTGAATCAAAATAATGATTGCGCTGTTATACAGTACATAGCCTACAGCTTACTACACAAGGCAGAATATATATATTTTTGTATTTAAGATATATTTGGTACATAATTGGTCTAGCCTAAATTAAAACAGATTTGGAGTTAGCCTACAATTATAATGAATTTCTTTTGATTGTCATAATTAATAGGCTGACACATGACCTTTATTTACACAATATCTCACCACTATGCATTCCATCTCCTCCCCTCTCTTCTTCATTCCTTTCTCCAGTGCGCAGAGACAGGGTCTGTCAACAGATTAATGAAATGTTTCCTTGTGAAAACATGTTACTATCCATGTTCCCAAACAAATTTCACTTGGTTTCCCAAATTAAGCACTGCGTAGCTGCAGCAACAGGGTTGGTGAGTCCATGGCATACAGAGTTTGGGCTGAATATCACCTGTACCGCAGCAAAATAACCAGAGTAGCCTACTGTTGTGGTAATTTCCTGTATTACCAAATGAGGAGAGTTACAAACCACACACCAATCAGAGTTATACATAAACTTCATCTTTAATAATATGAGCTTTACAATAGCCAATTGACTTTCAACAACTCACTATCTATAATGAATTGTTGAGAGTCCCAACATAATGGCAACTGAGATCTTTTATAGCAAAGATACCCCCCTCTCAACTTACATTACGAACCACAGATCTTAGGAACTCTTCACAAAGGGCCTTTGACTTGAGAAAGGAGTATCCCTTAGCCAGATTGCATTCGCTATAAATTATCACTCAGTTTGGTCTCTAAAACTAGGTTCCAATCTCGTTCCTGGTACTTCATAGTACCGAAACGTTAACTCATCCAAGGCATCACTCAATTGTCAATTCTATATACTCCCATCTCAAGTAAACCCCCTCTTCTCCCCACTCCTGGACAAGTTCACTGAGGGGAGTGACTTGCGCACAGACATTGTGGAGTCAATTAATTGGTTCCCCCCTTAATCACGCCATCCCTTCACATGCTTTAACAGATAAATTTACATATAAAGACAATGTTCCATCCTGTCCTCTTCCCTTTCTGATATTCTGCATAGCACCAAAGACATGGAAAAGACAAGCCTCTTCCCTCTCTGGGCCCCAAATGACTGAGCCCCAGCTTAGAAAAAGTGCAACTGCCAACACTATAGTCCAAAAGGATACATTCTAATGACAAGTATCTCACATAAGCATATTAGATAAATAAAACATCTTATTTATCTATGTTACCCAACTAATTCTGATTCCTCCGCCACACCTACCCAACATGAGTGAAATGAACCAGGGGGAAAGTGGCCCCCATTTGCTATTCCAGTGCATACGGATGTCTTTTTTTCTCTGGCCCCTGTTCCTGCCCATTTGATAATGTGCCATTCTAAATCTAAAACAAATTAGACATATTAGCAAAGACGAGATTAAATTAATATTCTGATGAGTGAAAATATGATCACTTGATGAGAGAACAGCGTGCGCAACTTTCTCAAATCACCATTAGCCTATATATATCCTTTTAATTTTATTTAACTGAGCTCCAGAGCGCTCAGGACCTCAGACTGGGGTGAAGGTTCACCATCCAACAGGACAACGACCCTAAGCACACAGCCAAGACAGGAGTGGCTTGAGGACAAGTCTCTGAATGTCCTTGCCAAGCTTGGAGCACCATACCCAAGAAGAATCAAGGCTGTAATCAATGCCAAAGGTGCTTTAACGAAGTACTGAGTAAAGGGTATGAATACATAATTTTTGCTGTAGCATAATGGGCTATTGTGTGTAGATTGATAAGGGGGGTGGGGACTATTTAGTCCATTTTAGAATAAAGCTGTAACGTAACAAAATTTGGAAAAAGGGGTCTGAATACTTTCCGAAGGTCCTGTATATTCTTCTTACTATAAAATCATATCATTTAAAATAATGGCATGGAACTTAAGTGCATCTTGTCTGCTAAATGAACAAGCCTACGGTAGGGCGCATAGCCAGGTAACATACAGCAGGCCAACTCATATTCTGCTCTTCTGAAATACATTTTCTTCATATCATAATGTTTCTTTAGACCTGCCCAAAATAAATAATGGATTCATTGTGATGGTGTATATTTAATTATTAGACTTTTGCGGCTTGTATGCATGAAGGCCTTGAAATGCTAAACCTGTTTATGTTAATTGACGGTCAATTACCGTGGGACCGTCAGTCTTTTTGCATGACAATAACCGTCTGACAAAATGTTATGACCCTAGTTAAGGTTAGATTTACAATCACATTGTAAGAAGTTAAAATGTAGTACGAGGCAGGGTTTATGACTTTGTGGCTATGGTAACTAGTGACAACCCAATGTGCCTTGTAGGCATCTCTGTTTAGGTAGCTAGCTAAATAGGGTGTGATGCGGAACTTGAGGTTGCTGAAGAGCCTTCGTTGTTCGGAGCTGCAGGGCCCAGGCACGCCGCAATGTTTCTCTGTTCTGACGGACACGGGTAAAGAGCTCCTCGTTTCAGAATACTCCGTCACCGAGGTGGACTCACGGGCTGGCCAGGTACTTTACACATAGCAGTGTTCTTCAATCATGGTCCTGGAGACCGAATGGGTAAAGGTTTTTGTACCAGCCCATCACTAACACACTGTATTCAACTTTTCCTCTCCCCATCATGTTCAGGTGATGAATGAGGTGTCGTTGACAGCTACCTTCCAGAGAATGGCGGTGGGACAGTTGTTGGTATCCAGGACTTACCAGACCAGGAGTCTGTGTGTGTTGCTACAGCCACTGGTGATGTCATCCTCAACACTAACCAGGTATCAACATTGTAGAAGTGGTCAGGAGGGAATGGGTTGAGCAGGCAGATTATCGGGCGGCTGAACCTCACTAGTTGCAGGATTTCATCTGGAGAGAGAGGGGATAAAGAGGTAAAGGCGTAGAATAGTTCCGTGTGAGCGGGACCAGTGGACTCAATAGGCTGAACCTGTCATCAATTTCTTTTTCAAAGTGGTTGACAATGTCGCCCGCAGAGAGAGAGGAGGGAGGGTGAAGGGCTGGAGGATTAAGGACGGAGGAGAAGGTGGAAAATAGTTTCCTAGGGTTAGAGGCAAAAGCTTGACATTTAAAGTGAAAGAAAGTCTCTTTAGCAGTGGATACAGAAGATAAGGTAGAGAGGAGGGAGTGGAAGGATGATAACTTCCCGAGGAGCTTTCCTTTATTTTCTGTCCTGTTCTGTAATCTAACAATGAGTCACTTCAGCCACGGAGCAGGGGGGGAGGGCCAAGCCAGCCGGGAGGAAAGGGGACAGTGCTTGTCATAGGATGTGGACAGGGAGGAGACTAGGGTCAAAGAGGCAGAATCAGGATACCGGTGGGAGAAGGATTTAGGGAGAGATGATAGGATAGAAGAAGATAGATTAGTGGGAGAAAGAGAAAGGGAAGATTGTGTCAAGGTGTCATACTCTTTGAGGAACTCTCCAAGGACACCTGGTGGGCAATAAATTAGAAAATGTTTACGTTTGAGTGGACAAGTGACAGAGACAGCATGGAATTCAAATGAGGAGATGGACAGGTGAGAGAAAATAGAAGAAATGTGTAGACCAGTGCCACCACCACGACGACCAGATCCTCTCTTACTATGAGAGAACACATAGATGAAGATGGAGCAGCTGGAGTAGCAGTGTTGTCTGGGGTGAATCCATGTCTCCTTCAGGGCCAAAAAGTCCAGAGACTGAAGGCCAGCATAGGCTGAGATGAACGCAACGTTCTTGACCGCAGATTGGAAGTTCCAAACGCTGCCAGAGATCAGGAATTCCATATGGGTTGTCTAGGCAAAGTACACTAAAATAGAAGGGTTGCAGCCAAGGGGTGGGGAGCGTCTGTAAAGCCTACAGGGAGAGGAGCCAACAGGTATAGAAAACACACACATACAGTGAGCTCCAAATGTATTGGGATAGTGACATCTCTTATTTTTACTCTGTACTCCAACACTTTGGATTTTAAATGCTTAGTATTTGGTCCCATATTCATAGAACACAATGATTACATCAACAAACGTGTTAGATGCATTTGCTGTTTGTTTTGGTTTTGTTTCAGATTATTTTGTGTACAATAGATGTTAATGGGAAATTATGTATTGTGTCATTTTGGAGTCACTTTTGTAAATAAGAAGAGAATATGTTTCGGAACACTTCCACATTAATGTAGATGCTACCATGGTTACAGATAATCCTGAATGAATAGTGATGAGTGAGAAAGTATCATACCCCCCAAGACATACTAGCCTCTCACCATCACAATTCATTCAGGATTATCCGTATTCAGCTCACCCAACGGTTCACCTGAAAATACCCTCAAATTAAAGCTGACAGTCTGCACTTTAACCTCAGTCATTGTATCATTTGAAATACAAAGTGCTGGAGTACATTCCCAAAACAACAACAAATGTGTCACTGTCCCTGAGCTCGCTGCAGTTGCCAAAGTTACAATAGAGCTAAATGAGATCTGAAAATAACTAGGTAAGATACGAGAGAGAGAGCAAGAGAGAGAGAGAGAGAGAGAGAGAGAGAGAGAGAGAGAGAGTGAGAGAGAGAGAGAGGACTCTTTCTCGCTTTCCTTCCTCAAATAACTCCTCAGAACAACTCGGCAGAACCTTATTTTTTTCGGCAACGAGAGTGCTGCTGACAAAACAGGGGAGACTGAAGTACTAACACTAATTGCTAATTGCCTAGGAGAGGAGATACCACTCCCCCTCCAATATAGCCACCGATTACGAGAACAACATTAGACACTAATTGCCCTGCCCCTTAATCCGGGTTGATGTGTCAACAATTATCTGCAAGTTATGAGCAGTCAGCAGTTCAGACGCTAAGTAGGCCACAGGGAAGACAGGTAGCACTTAAAGTAGCTGGCTCGAGCTAGCAAAAAGACAGTAATAGAGAACAACAGATTAAAACTAAAATGATACTTGGAGATAGCAGGAGTTCTCTCAGGTTTTACGTGTGGGAGATTCTGCACTCCACCATCCCGTAAGATGAGCAAACACGTCCAGAAGACTCAGAAACAGCATAAAAAGGTAGGCAGCAGGTGGGTGTCCTAGCAACCACTGCTGTAAGCAGAGCCTTTTATAGGCTCTTTAAAGCCAATAATTAACCAACAACATGGCTCTGAATAGTGTACTGATTGTGCCAGTAATTTTTTCTAAGGTTTGCACAAAGCAAAATGTTCCCTTCTTGATTAGGTACAGTATAATAACGGGAAAGAATGTAAGGATTCAGACACACAGTAAATTACATACTGTACTAGAACATCATGCCATCTTAAAGAGCAAAGGTCCTCACATTAAAAGATACATGATATACTCTATCTCAGTTCGAAACTACAGACAAACTGAACAAAGAGTTAGCACTTTAATTAAGCAAACTCTTTCACACCAGCCAAGAGGAGAGTGGGAGGGGGAAATAGGAAAAGGTATAAGAACGAGTGGGTTTCCTCCATCCTGTATCACCCAAGACATAAACAGGATAAACTGTGTGACTGTTTGACACCAGTCTGTAGATCGTATCCTTGACAACCAACCGGTTAGACATGGACAGGACATTTGCCCAATTCCAAAATGAACCAAAAACAACTGAATATATTTTTTTGTTAAGACTGCTGTGTAGTAAATGATATGGAAACTGCTACGATGGGTCCAATCGTCTCCCGCTGATTATAATGTCAGGGAGTGAGGCGGGGATATAATGTGCCAAATTGTTGCCCAGAATGTCTTCTTCGCTGCACAAACCTTTAGGTAATTTGTAACTTTAGGAACTGGGCCCAAAGGGAGAAAGTAAAGTATCTTATACCCATGTGATCTGGTGATAGTATACGTAAAGAAATGTATGCCAACGAGACATTAATGACTCTCACAGTGAAGTTGTATCTAGCTGATTTATCGCCCCGCTTTGAGAACACAAAGCCGTGTCAATGCAGACACAAAACGTGAATAAATGTGCTCATTGTAATAAACTTAAAACATATCATGCTTCGGGTTCTTGTATTGCCGACTGCTACGGTAAAGCCCAACCTTTAAGCTACTTTCAAGGTTGATATCTATGGGTATCCAAACACGTCAAAGTGCATCAACATGCTGCTGCTTGTGTCTGTCTACTGTACATTTACAGAACCCGTTTGTTTTCCATTCAGCATCCCATCGTGGGAACACCTCGTCTTGTGCCCGTGCTAATGTGAAACCAATGGAGTGTGTCTGCACATTGTTTCGAGCCACAGAGGTCAGACTCATTAGCTAGTGTGAGAAGAGATAATGAGAGGTATGGACCCGGCAGTTTACCACCATGTATAACATTCTCCCTGTGTATATACCGGTACCCAGGAATGGTATATGTCTTATCCAGCTGCTCTCTAACCAAAGCAACCAGTCTCTAAAGGTCACATCGAGGCCAGAGCTTGATTGAAATCCTGGGTTTTTTCTGACTACCGTGTGACTCTAATACCCATAATCCCCTTTACCTGTGGGGCCTAATTAGTGGCTGGCGACGATAAGGGAAAGACCGACAAAGACCGACCCTGGATGTCTTTATTACACACCACCCGAGAGCCAGACCGATAAGATCATCACCCAGAGTCTGTGCTAATTACAGCGCGGGGACTCCAGGAAATGGGGCTGCAACAGATACTGTACCCCTGGGACAAACAGAGTTCACTTGTATTTATTCATATCATGGTGTCATTAACCCTCCTGATACTTGCTCCTCAGGTCTGGACACAGAGCAGGGGCCACCCAGCTACCAGCTACTGTGTAATATGGGTAGACATGTCTTCTTTAACTCAGACACTTTTGTCTTTTACATTCACTTCTGTGCTGAAGTAATGTTATGTAGACTATGAAAAATACTTAAGTTGATGTGTCTAAATGAAATTATACATGTATAGTATCGGGTGATATATTATGTTTTATGCATAGTGTTTGTTATTTTTCTTTGTCCACAAAGAAAGGAACTGTAAATGATTATCCATATGGGCTGTTGTGAAGCATTTCAAACATACGTAGCAGTGATTTGGTATTCTCTAGAAGTAGACTCATTCATCTTTACCTTTGTTTTTAGATGTTCTTGATTCGATCTAAATAACAGATACAAAGCATGCACACAATGTTCTGAAAGACTCAGTAATTACCAATCTGCAAATTCTGAAAAATAACACCGGTGTTATAGAGCACAAAAATGTATCAAGTATTTTGATGTATTTAGCATGACATTCTAAATTAGCATATATATATATATATATATATATACATACAGTGGGGAGAACAAGTATTTAATACACTGCCGATTTTGCAGGTTTCCTACTTACAAAGCATGTAGAGGTCTGTAATTTTTATCATAGTTACACTTCAACTGTGAGAGACGGAATCTAAAACAAAAATCCAGAAAATCACATTGTATGATTTTTAAGTAATTAATTAGCATTTTATTGCATGACATAAGTATTTGATACATTAGGAAAGCAGAATTTAATATTTGGTACAGAAACCATTGTTTGCAATTACAGAGATCATACGTTTCCTGTAGTTCTTGACCAGGTTTGCACACACTGCAGCAGGGATTTTGGCCCACTCCTCCGTACAGACCTTATCCAGATCCTTCAGGTTTCGGGGCTGTCGCTGGGCAATACGGACTTTCAGCTCCCTCCAAATATTTTATATTGGGTTCAGGTCTGGAGACTGGCTAGGCCACTCCAGGACCTTGAGATGCTTCTTACGGAGCCACTCCTTAGTTGCCCTGGCTGTGTGTTTCGGGTCGTTGTCATGCTGGAAGACCCAGCCAAGACCCATCTTCAATGCTCTTACTGAGGGAAGGAGGTTGTTGGCCAAGACCTCGCAATACATGGCCCCATCCATCCTCCCCTCAATACAGTGCAGTCGTCCTGTCCCCTTTGCAGAAAAGCATCCCCAAAGAATGATGTTTCCACCTCCATGCTTCACGGTTGGGATGGTGTTCTTGGGGTTGTACTCATCCTTCTTCTTCCTCCAAACACGGCGAGTGGAGTTTAGACCAAAAAGCTCTATTTTTGTCTCATCAGACCACATGACCTTCTCCCATTCCTCCTCTGGATCATCCAGATGGTCATTGGCAAACCTCAGATGGGCCTGGACATGCGCTGGCTTGAGCAGGGGGACCTTGGGTGCGCTGTAGGATTTTAATCCATGATGGTGTAGTGTGTTACTAATGGTTTTCTTTGAGACTGTGGTCCCAGCTCTCTTCAGGTCATTGACCAGGTCCTGCCGTGTAGTTCTAGGCTGATCCCTCACCTTCCTCATGATCATTGATGCCCCACGAGGTGAGATCTTGCATGGAGCCCCAGACCGAGGGTGATTGACCGTCATCTTGAACTTCTTCCATTTACTAATAATTGTGCCAACAGCTGTTGCCTTCTCACCAAGCTGCTTGCCTATTGTCCTGTATTTGGAGAGTTTCTCCCATTCTTCTCTGCAGATCCTCTCAGGCTCTGTCAGGTTGGATGGGGAGTGTCGCTGCACAGCTATTTTCAGATCTCTCCAGACATGTTCGATCAGGTTCAAGTCCAGGCTCTGGCAGGGTCACTCAAGGACATTCAGAGACTTGTCCTGAAACCAATCCTATGTGGTCTTGTCTGTGTGCTTAGGGTCGTTGTCATGTTGGAAGGCGAAACTTCGCCCCAGTCTGAGGTCCTTAGCACTCTGGAGACGGTTTTCATCAAGGATCTCTCTGTACTTTGCTCCGTTCATCTTTGCCTCAATCCTGACTAGTTTCCCAGTCCCTGCCGCTGAAAAACATCCCCATGGCATGATGCTGCCACCACCATGCTTCACCGTAGGGCTGGTATTGGCCAGGTGATGAGCAGTGCCTGGTTTCCTCCACATGTGACGCTTGGCATTCAGGCCAAAGTGTTCAATCTTGGTTTCATCAGGCCAGAGAATCTTGTTTCTCATGGTCTGAGAGTCCTTTAGGTTCCTTTTGGCAAACTTCAAGCGAGCTGTCATGTGCCTTTTACTGAGGAGTGGCTTCCGTCTGGCCACACTACCGTAAAGGCCTCATTGGTGGAGTGCTGCAAAGATGGTTGCCCTTGTGGAAGGTTATCCAATCTCCACAGAGGAACTCTGGAGCTCTGTCAGAATGACCATCGGGTTCTTGGTCACCTCCCTGACCAAGGCCCTTCTTCCCTGATTACTCAGTTTGGCCAGGCGGCCAGCTCTAGGAAGAGTCTTGGTGGTTCCATTTAAGAATGATGGAGTCCACTGTGTTCTTGGGGACCTTCAATGCTGCGCACATTTTTTGGCACCCTTCCCCAGAGATCTGTGCCTCAACACAATCCTGTCTCAGAGCTCTACTGACAATTCCTTCAACCTCATGGCTTGGTTTTTGCTCTGACATGCACTGTCAACTGTGGGACCTTATATAGACAGATGTGTGCCTTTCCAAATCATGTCCAATCAATTGAATTTAACACAGGTAGACTCCAATCCAAGTTGTAGAAACATCTCAAGGATGATCAATGGAAACAGGATGCACCTGAGCAAACTTTGAAGGAAGTTGCTAGTCAGCAACTTCCTTCAAACTGCATGCAGATGCATACAAATTGTATCCACGAGTTCATCCCAGTCATGGGAAGTAGATAAAGGGCTTAATTGCCAAAATCCTTAAGTATCTCTTTAATGACTAATCACATTCCTTACGAATTATCATTTACATATATTAACGAAAACTTTGTAATTTTTGTAAAGAATTGATAGACTGTGTACAGTTGGTGTAGCTTGCAAACTGCAGTGCCTTCGTAGTAACTGAAGTGTCTTCATCTGGACTGGAACATATACCAATTACAATCAGTGGGGTTTAATACAGCACTTGACATTTTCATGAGCAGATGAATGAGGAGCCATTGACAGAATAGTGGCTGTCATAAGTGATGCTATTCATCCGTGCCACCCAGGGGGCTGACATCAGGGAAGAGTTCTGCTTTCTAACTCAAATGAACTTTCATCCCCTCTTCCCAAATATCTCTTCTCAGTAGAAAGCCTTTTCAATACTGTGCTTAATTCAAATTCTAAGTTAATTTAATTATTCTGCTTTCTCATGCTCAATAACACTTGGGTATATACTTTATAAACTACATATAAGCACTTCGTCATATCCACATAAGGAGCGGTTATTAAAAATATACATACTTAATGTTAACAACCACAGAAACAGTATATTACAAGGGATCAGTATCATAGCACTTCAGTCGGGATGGATATTAATCATGCAAAAAGGTCAATTGAAAACCTCAAGGGAAGGTTCTTTGCCTCCAAATCAGGCATACTGTACGTGGGTTTTTAATTGGCCACAACAACATAAACTACAGAACAAGCAGAGATCAAGGAAAAGTACATTGGGGCATGCCGAGATCCCTTCTCATCCGATGCCATCTTGAACCATAGTTCCAGTCCAAGGTGTTCCATTCAGTTTTAAGAAGAGAGTCCAATAACAGAGAAGCTCGGGTCTTTTGAAGCCATGGGTGGACATTGCACCATGCATCGTCACGTCGATGCTCCCTTTGATCCAGCTGTCACAGGTTGATGGGAATCCAAGGAGGTATTAGACGACAAAGGGAGCTGAGTGGAGACATGGGCATTAATATTTAGTTCTGAGGAGGCCACAGCTGATGGTACCATCTGGCCGCTGAAGCAGTCTAGGCTGGGGGTCTTCGAAAGCCGCCATGATCCACCATGATCCAATTCTGTGCCAAATGTTTTTGATTCCTGGGCTTGATTGGGTTGGTGGGTGTAACGGCCGTTGGTGGAAGAAGGTGAGGACCAAGGTTCAACATTCTGGAGGCGCACTGGTGGTCTCGAACCGCATAGCTGGTCCCACCCATTCTGGCTGGATGCCAGCTTCCACTCGGCAAATGCGGAACACTGGCACCGAGCACACCGGCCTGTGAACGCTCGGCCGAAACACAGTGCGCATCATCCCATAGCACAGGGCCTGATCAGTCACATGCTCTCCCCGGTAAGCACGGGGAGTGGGCTCAGGTCTCCAACCTGACTCTGCCACACTGACTCCCCCCCCCCCCCCCCCCCCCCAAAAAAAAATGTTTGGGGCTGCCTCTCGGGCTTCCTCGCCAGCCGTGTTCCCTCGTAATGCTGGTTCCCTTCTCCTGCTGCCTCTGCTCTCCTGGCTGCCTTCACCTGTTCCCATGGGAGGCGATCCCTTCCAGCCAGGATCTTCTCCCATGTGTAGGATCCCTTGCCGTTCAGGATGTCCTCCATTGTCCATATCTCCTTTTTTACCAAGCTGCTTGGTCAGTTGGTGGTGGGTAGTTCTGTAACGGCCGTTGGTGGAAGAAGGTGAGGACCAAGGTGCAGCGGGGTACGTGTTCATATTATTTATTCGAAACTGAACACTAAAATACAAAACAACAAAGAGAACAACTGAAACAGTTCTGTCTGGTGCAGACACAAAAACAGAAAGCAACTACCCACAAAACTCAGGTGGGAAAAGGCTACCTAAGTATGGTTCTCAATCAGAGACAACGATAGACAGCTGCCTCTGATTGAGAACCACACCCGGCCAAACAACAAAGAAAAACTAAACATAGAAAATGAACATAGAAAGCCCACCCTAGTCTCACCCTGGCCTAACCAAAATAGAGAATAAAAGCCTGACAGTGGGCTACTGGTGGGCTTACCTGTTGTTGATTATGAAACCAAGATCTTGGACATTAAAAGCTGGGGGTACAGGACCTTGGACATGAAAAGCTGTGGGTACAGGTGCTGCCTTGTAGAAAGAATAGTTAGCATGACATGTTTGTTTTTAAATTAAAGCCACACTCTGTAAGATGTGCATGTGATCAAACCGACCAACAATACTATAAACAATTGAGTAAATGTATACAATTAAATGTTTTCATGCAAATATATACATATAAATATATAAATAGCACTTGATGTATATGATTACAGCACCTGATATAGGCATATTTTAAAACGACATCTATAGCCTGACTAACTTCAAAGTTAGAGGTTGTTTGCACAGTCATTTCAACTTGCCAAAGGCACTGAGGCGTTTTGCACCAATATTAGTAATAATATGCAACAATATGACAGTAATAATTTTGCCTCGGTCTCTGGTGGTGTATGTGGACTAGGCAGAGAGGGAGCCTGTTGATGTGGTGGAAAGCTTTCTGACAGCCGAGTGAGTGAGGCTTCCACACGTGGGAGTCTGCTGGAGGCGGAATAATCCAAACACCCCACATGAAAAGAAAGTGCAATTATAAAGCCTTATTCCAGATCAATTGGAGGCTACCGCCATTATCGTGTCTCAGAGTGTGTTGTCACGCGTGGGTGGGGGACGGTGTCTGTGTGAAAGGGTAAAGGTGATGAGCTATACTGTAGCTGTGGAATACAAACTAGGTTGTATTCCTCATCTAAATAAAAGGACAGAATGCAATGAGCTCTACCGAAAATCACTGGACAATAGTAATTTTTTCACCGCTCATTTATCTCTAGCAGTAACCTTTCTCTAAATATATTTTTCCATTTGGACTTCTGTCTACCAGGTGATGAAAGCATGCATTCTGCCACTCAAACAATATGACATTGCAAGACAGGTTAGTCATTCCACTTGTCATTATTGGACTTATCCTCAGCCCAGTGAACGAAGAGGATTAAGTACGTAAAGTAGGTCATCCTAGTGCTGTTCACATGCTGAATGAGAAAGTCCATTTTGAAGATAGGACTCTGTGCAAATCTTGTGCATTTTATAGAAATACGTAAGAAGCCAGTCGGGGCGCATGCAGATATTTCAATGAAGAAATGGAAATATAAAGATGCCCCCCCAAAATAATTATAGGAGAAGAATTGTACATATATTCTCACATAAATCCATATTTCACTCTCACACCTGCACTGTAAAAACACCAAAGAAATAATCCACCCACACTCCACTTAGTTAGCTCATGACAAATCATCTTGAGGTACCGTAATTTCCACCGTCTAACTCCGAGATAGGCTGTGTTATACTGGTTAACAGAAGTGAACCTATAGTTTGCCATAAGACGTTAGCTTTTCCTCTCTCCAATTTTAAATCAGTGATATCCACACGTATGCACACATTATATCTTGGAAGCATGCCTTGGCTGCAGGAGAACCCGCAGATCAAAGCATCAGCATGATGCAGACCGCCTTATATCCCACAGCAAGAACGTATACAGAGGAAATCTGAGAATACATCCAAGTATGGATGCATATGAAGCATCTCTATGGACAACATTGAAAGCCTCAGCCCTTCCAGTAAAGGTAATGTGTCTCAAGGTAATGGAACCTCCAGAATCACTGAAGGAGGGGTGTGGTTAGTTTGGAATACGAGGCACTGTGATGATCAAACCTGAAGTAGCAAAAGCGGAGTGTTTTTCTTGACACTGTTTGGCTATGGAAAGAGGTGATGCAACATCAACAACTTATTGAAGATACCAGATGCATTAGACTTCAGTAGCCTAACTCTCTTACTCACTCGACATTGTGAGATAATGAATTATGTTGTTTTTGTACCATGATGGCAAGTATGTGACTCAAACAGGGTGGGATTGGAGTCTTTTCATTTGGAGACTTGGAGCTCTACTCAAATCATTATTTCACTGCTTTGATTTTACTACCCTAATACTGAATGTTCTTATGAAAATGTTCATGCATTTTGCCATTGTAACTCTGGTTTTTGTTTTTGTCCAAATGTGTCTTTCAACAAAAGGTAAAACACCTAATGTAAAGCAACTATAATGAGCTATTCAACAATTGGCGGAGAAGAAGTAAGAGAGAACGGCAAATTCCAATAGTGCTCCGTGCTGATGGCTTTTTCTGCTGAGAAATGATTCAGAGGATGATTTATTGAATAATGACCTTTCGTTCGCCTCGCTCTGTGTTAGTTCTTAATGTAAAAGGGTAGTCGTGAAGAAAAGCATTAGAAATACCTTAATTCCGCGTTATGTTAGCATATTTTTCTATTTAGGGACTGTACGTTATTTATAATGAGGGATGCCTGGAGAAAATCCTACCTCTCTTAAATGAAAATGGAAAATATATTTTTACAGCCTTTTACAGCCTATATTTTTACAGCCTAAATGTGAAATGTATAGACATGTTGTTGAAGTGCTGACGTTGATGTGTTGTTGAAATGCTGACGTTGATGTGTTGTTGAAGTGCTGACGTTGATGTGTTGTTGAAATGCTGACGTTGATGTGTTGTTGAAGTGCTGACGTTGATGTGTTGTTGAAGTGCTGACGTTGATGTGTTGTTGAAATGCTGACGTTGATGTGTTGTTGAAGTGCTGACGTTGATGTGTTGTTGAAGTGCTGACATTGATGTGTTGTTGAAGTGCTGACGTTGATGTGTTGTTGAAGTGCTGACGTATTAGCCTACTTCTCAAGCAAAGTACATCTTTCTCTCCTCAGCTATAGAAGGTTGTAGCTCAGCCTCAATGTCATAGATGCAAACCAAAGATATCCCATATGCATCGAAGTCACGTCTTTCCCTGGCATTTTACAGCTTGTTTCTAACATAAAGAATCAAAATCTTAAGCTAACAAAGGGTGAGCCCTATATTTTTAGCCATGTTCTTTAACAAAAGCCACAATGCCCGCACATACATCTCAATTCAAGCCCTGGTTTTAACTTAACACACCAAGCCCTTCACCGACACTGCGATATTTAAGGAGTGCATGGTGACTGAAGGAAATGTCTGACAAAACCTATGGATAGTAGACTATCATTTTGCCTGTCAAACATGTAGGCCTGCCTGTCTCATATTTCTTAAATAAGAAGAAATAGGCTCCAACACAAAGCCCTCTTGTTGTTAATAGCCTAAAGTTCAAATGAATGAAGATTGTTCAAATGAATCAGGCCTTCTCGAATTAGTCTACTTTCAGCACCCGTGCGCTGTCCATCATTTTTGGCTGCTGCTTCATAGTAATACAAGTTCTGTGAATTACTCCAATATGGCTTATTGTGAGGTCACTAACACTAGCGCCATTTTGGGCAACAAAACATATTGTTTTTATGTTAATCAATTATAGCAGTAGCAAGCTTACTTCCGGTCCTCCTTCTCATCTTCGTGCTCTCCCTCTCAAACTGAACAACACATATGCAGGTCTAGTCCGCGCGCACAGATAATGCTCTTTTTTTTTACCAATAAAATACATTTTTGTTAGAAGCCTTTGACTCGCCTCTTGAAGTGCCACTGTACACAGCACACAACCATTGGTTAGGGAGCAACACGGAAGGTTGGAAGGAAGTACATTTTCTTAGAAATATAACTTTTCCCTGTGCTTCTCCAAGCATGCACTTTGTATAGCCTAGGCCTATAGTATAGGCTATGGATCATTTGATTGGGACTACACTAGGTGTAAGGGTTTTCCTGTTGTGAAGGAGAAGCGGACCAAAATGTAGCGTGGTGGTTATTCATGTTTTTTAATAAAGACAAGTAGACATGAAATAACTAACAAAACAATAAATGTGCAAAAACCTAAACAGTCCTATCTGGTGCAAACACAGAGACAGGAACAATCACCCACAAACACACAGTGAAACCCAGGCTACCTAAGTATGATTCTCAATCAGAGACAACTAATGACACCTGCCTCTGATTGAGAACCATACAAGGCCAAAACATAGAAATACCCAAATCATAGAAAAACAAACATAGACTGCCCACCCAACTCACACCCTGACCATACTAAATAAATACAAAACAAAGGAAATAAAGGTCAGAACGTGACACTAGGCACATTTGATATTGTGCGCCCAGCAGAGAATCGGGGAGTAAAGGCAGCCTTGGGCACACATCGAGACACTATAATAAGCAACTAATTCAAACATATTTAATCAATTACAAATTACATGACCCTCCCCAGGACCAAATAAAAAAAATACTAAACCCTCCCCATGACTGAAATTGAACGAGCATGACCGTCCATGTACAAGTCAGAGGTCAGTAAAGTCCTTTTACCAATTTAGCCGAAATGCATTCTATAAACAAACTTACATTATTTTCAGAAGGTGTCGCTGGTGGTTTTATTTAAATGTAAATGAGCTACATATTGAAATACTTATGAGGTTTGCGAGCACTCCCCTTTCTTTAGGCTGTTGAGAAATCAAAGACTTTCATATTCCTTCTTTGAAGGGAGGCTAAGTGCATATTTTGAATAATTATTATTATTGAATTCTTCATTTAAATTAACGGATGGGTAAAAAGATGAAGAGACAGTGGCAACATGCTCACCCCCCCCCCAAGTCTGCCTTATAAATGTATTGATAAATGCACATTTTATGGATACCTCTTCCTCTTAATCTCAGTTATTGGAGCACTGATTGTCAACGGATTTACTGGGGCCAGCTTAATGGCTGTTTATCAAACATTAAGATAATACATTATGCATAATTTAATTTATATTTAAATAAACCCTTTCATTCAAACGAATCCAGTCAATATTTAATTGGACTGTTAATTCATACCATTTCTCGAAAATACATTAAAAGCATAAACTCCCTTCCTCACTGTGGAATATTTTCATTGTATGACTATGTTTGTATATTACCGTGTGATGCATCCCTTGAATACAGGGCAAGGATACATAGCAGTGATGCGTTCCCAGATGAGAAGATAACAACATAATTACAGTAATATGTTACAGTTACACCTAGTCAGTAAAGCGGACAGCAAGGTGGAACGTGTTCCTATCTGTTCACCAAGTCTATTCTGTCAACTTTGAAACATGGGGAGCCTGTCTGGCTGCCACCGTACACATAGCAGACAAACACAGGCATCAACATTATTTTTGATGTTGAAGAACGCTGCAACTTTGATGTTGTTCTGGAGACCCTGTGAGCTGTGCATGTGTGCTGAGCTGGATTTGCACACCAGACAAGCAGCACTTCCAAAGGTGTGTGGATCACACGTAGCCTAACGCTTGTCAGGTTGCTCCACTCTTTTTCTGAGACGGTAAACTCAATAGTTTCATGTCGACTTGTCTTCAATGTCATGTTGGAAATGGTCTAAATTACGATTCCTCCCACACCCAATGCAACTGGTCATTAGAATCTACAGAATCTGCATGCTTGGGTTAGAATATGTCCAAACTAGGTACAACCTGCTACATTTCTGTACATTGGATGGCACACAGAGCAGTTTTGTTATACTTAGCCATGGAATTGGGAGAGTTGGCATTAGTTAGTGTTAGCCTTGTGATACCAAGAGGGTATACAGGTCAACACATTTCCCATGGTTGCTATGCAACTACACTGGCAAGCTAAAAGTACTCTATTCAAACAGATCTTACAGTTCATTTGTCATGTGGCTATGCTCTGAAAGCATGTGAATGAAAACACACATAGATTAGAAAAATCCAAACAGAGTATTTAGGGTATGGTATGCAAGTGCATCACAAAGTTGATGTGCTTATTGATTCCGTTTAAACTCTCCACCTCAGCAACATGGAACAGCAATGGGCACTCCAATAGGGCCAGACTCTGGTTCACTGGGAGAAGGAACTAAACGGACTGAGGTGAATGAGCCTCCAGCAGGAAAGGTTATAATGGCTGGGGTCATTTTTGCTTGTGTTTGCTGTTTGCAGGGTCTGCTTACGGCCCCGCTAAACACCCAAATCAGAAGGTATCGGTTCCCATAGCTATCTGTGAGATATCAACCATCAAAATAAACACTGAATGGCAGCCAATTGCATCTGCCATGGCTGCTGTATGAAACATCTGCTAATTACCATTTCTCTAGTGTTGTGAATGCTGCTCTCTTCCCCTTTGCTGAGTTTATCTAGAGACTGCTTATGAAGGAACAGCTGCATACCTTCAAAATAATACATTCACAAGAGACCTAGTACAACGAGGCAAAGATGGGTCTTGCTGTGGAAAAGTACCTGAGTGCTCGGGGGTGATCATTGCTTTTGAAAATTCCTTTCGCTTGTGACTTTTTCCAACAGTGGTTTATGAGCGTATGTCATTTATTGGGCTAAAGCATGCAGAGGGCTTCCGCAATTAGGTCTCACATTTCAGCCAAACTGAAAAATGCCAGTCACCTTTGCTCGACTGTGTTTTAACCTGCAGAAGTATTTTCTAATAGAGATATTAAACGGTGAGCTTGTTCCTCTGATGATACAAAGATAGCAAGGCAATCTTTGTGTCATTAGAGGAACGTTAGCCATGTTGATTAGTGATACCATGACTGTTCCATTTCCAGTGAAAGGTATTCTAGACGTGTCTCCATTGACACAGCAGGTACATGCAGTAATCTGAGGCGTTGAGCCTCATCCTTTTGGGAATTCCCATGGATAGCTGCCTCATTGTTGCGCACCTGGTTGGATAAATTCTATTACAATCGAGCCTTTGGTGATTTTAATGTGGTGTCGATGCTGACTTTTTTGAAAGCAAATAAATGCTTCTCATTATAGTCTCTTGTTTATCTAAGAAAGCAAGGCATTCAGTATGAGCACAGCAAGACAAAGATAACCCCCATAGAGGTAGGTACATTTTTGGGGTTTTCCACACTCCATCTTGGGTTGGTACTACTGCTTGCCCCCATACAACGGAGGAGAAAATAGCCTAGATTGCTTTCCAAGAAAACCTTTTGATCAAAATCTTAAATCAATATGCCACCAGCCACAAAGCTCTAAACAGAAAAGAAAAATGGGTCAGCTGAAAGTACCACCTGAGATCATTCTCAAGGATCTTTTCCGCATGATCATTTTCTCTATCAAAACAGATAGACAATTTAAGGACTATGTCCGGCCTTTTTGCTCTGTCTGCATTAGAGATCGGCGAGTACCAAAGTCTCATTGGAGTGCAGCCAAAAAGTTGGAAATGAAATGAAGGGATGGCTGAAGATGTAAAGGGGGGACTGACATGTAGCACATTGAAGATAAATACAGATGGTGTTGCAGTTCTGGATCATAGAGATTACCTCCACCTTAAATATATATGTAGTCCAACAATAAAACTGGCTAGAGCCCTAAATTATGGTAGGGTTTGATATTCAGTCACAGGGACAATCAGACACATGTCAGCTTGGATCGAATTTACATTGACGGATGTGATTGGAGATGCAGAAGAATGACTGTCATCTGTGATATCTGTCAACATTACCATATAATCTATCTCCATACCGGGAGGCACCTCTGACAAGTCATCAACATTACATCAAACATTACATCATCATCAACACCAAAATACATAGATCCAAATACATAGTTCTGCAACATTTACACTGCTATTTCTATTCCATTCTTTAGAGACAAAGAGATGTTGGCAACTCTCTGATCAAAACTCTACAGTCGGAGGATTTGATGTTGTCTGATGTCATATAAATAGCCTCCATCATGGTTGATGCTCTTTGACATCACTATATAAAGTACACTAAATCCTTATCGCAGTAGACAAAATTGAGCATTTTATTGTCTGGGTTGGCAGCTTTGGCTTCTCGTGCAATTCGGTCCTGGGCTGTCAAATAAATTGCTTTGGAGCCATCGTCTCTACTGTTGCAGGCAGCAGAAGTAGCCACAGTCTTTTAGAATGGTGCAACAGTGTTAAATTGCTTTAAAACCAAAGTGTGGAAGTACAGGTCAGAAGATAGGGTGGATCGGGTGGATCAATAAAGAGTTGTTAAGGTCACAGAATCAATAGAAGAAACAAAAAGCTGATTCATTGCATTGATGTCTTGACACCTAAAAAGGGCTAGCTCTGAGGAAATGATGGAGTTCAAAGGAAATGGCCGACGTCGTTGGTGTGAGATGGAATGGTTCTCCTCCCTTGGGGAAATGAAGCTCATGGATTCAGGCATGCCTAGTGGTTGCTCATTTATCATATACAGCCCATCGTAACTTCAAAACACTAGAACTAAATAATTATAATGCAGGTGTTCGTCCACATTAAAGTATGATGCTATTTAGTGCCTGTGTGGAGGTTATCTGAATAGTTACATGACTATCTATAATGGCATACAAACATGCATCCTATACTCATCTGCTAGAGCTGCTCTGGTCAACTGTAAGTCCTGTTATTGTGAAGTGGAAATGTCTAGGATCTACAACGGCTCAGCTGCGAAGTGGTAGGCCACACAATCTCACAGAAAGTGACCGATGAGTGCTGAAGAACGTAAAAATGGTCTGTCCTCGTTTGCAACACACACTACAAAGTTCCAAACTGCCTCTGGAAGCAACGTCAGCACAATAACTATTCGTCGGGAGCATCATGAAATGGGTTTCCACGGCTTAGCAGCCACACACAAACCTAAGATCACCATGCGCAATGACCAGCATCGGCTGGAGTGGTGTAAAGCTCGCCGCCATTGGACTCTGCAGCAGTGGAAACGCATTCTCTGGAGTGATGAATCACACTTCACCATCTGGCAATCTGACGGACAAATCTGGTTCGGGCTAGGCCCCTTAGTTCTAGTAAATGGAAATCTTAACGCTACAGCATACAATTATATTCTAGACACTTCTGTGTTTCCAACTTTGTGGCAACAGTTTGGGGAAGGACCTTTCCTGTTTCAGCATGACAATGCCCCTTGCACAAAGCAAGGTCAATACATAAATGTTTTTTGAGATCGGTGCGGAAGAACTTGACTGGCCTGCACAGAGCCCTGACCTTAACTCCATCAAACACCTTTGGGATGAATTAGAATGCCGATGCAAGCCAGGCCTAATTTCCCAACATCATTGCCTGACTTCACTAATGCTCTTGTGGCTGAATGGAAGCAAGTCCCCGCAGCAATATTCCAACATCTAGTGGAAAGCCTTCCTAGAAGAGTGGAGGCTGTTATAGCAGCAAAGTGGGGACCAACTCCATATTAATGCCCATGATCTTTGAATGAGATGATCGATGAGTTTGTGTCCACATATTTTTGTTCAGTATATAAGCTATAGTTACAGTACATTCGGAAAATATTCAGACCTCTGAACTTTTTCCACATTTTGTTATTATATATATATAAAAAAATCCTCATCAATCTACACACAATACCCCATATAGACAAAGCAACAAACTGTTTTTTAGAAATGTTAGGACATTTATAAAGTAAAAATAACTGAAATATTTCATTTACATAAGTATTCTCACTCGGTACTTTGCTGAAGCACCTTTGGCAGAGATCACAGTCACGAGTCCTCTTGGGTATGACGCTACAAGCTTGGCACACCTGTATTTGGGGAGTTTTTCGCATTCTTCTCTGCAGATCCTCTGAAGCTGTCAAGTTGTTTGGGGAGCATTGCTGCACAGCTATTTTCAGGTCTCTCCAGAGATGTCCGATCGGGTTCAAGTCCAGGCTCTGGCTGGGCCACTCAAAGGCATTCAGAGACTTGTCACGAAGCCACTCCTGTGTTGTCTTGGCTGTGTGCTTAGGGTTGTTGTCCTATTGGAAGGTGAACCTTAGCCTCAGTCCAAGGTCCTGAGCGCTCTGGAGCAGGTTTTCATCATGAATCTTGCTGTACTTTGCTCCGTTCATATTTCCCTCGACCCTGACTAGTTTCCCAGTTCCTGCCTCTGAAAAATATCCCTACAGCATGATGCTGCCACCACCATGCTTCACCATAGGGATGGTGCCAGGTTTCCTCGAGACGTGACGCTAGGCATTCAGGCAAAAGAGTTACATCTTGGATTCATCAGACCAATCTTTGCTTATGTTCTGAGAGTCTTTAGGTTCCTTTTGGCAAACTTCAAGCGAGCTCTACCATAAAGGCCTGATTGGTGGAGTGCTGCAAAGATGGTTGTTCTTCTGGAAGTTTCTCCCATCTCCACAGAAGAACTCTGGAGCTCTGTCAGAGTGACCATCGGGTTCTTGGTCACCTCCCTGACCAAGGCCATTCTCTCCCAATTGCTCAGTTTGGCCGGGCAGCCAGCTCTAGAAAGAGTCTTGGTTGTTCCAAACTTCTTCCATTTAAGAATGATGGAGGCCACTGTGTTCTTGGGGACCTTCAATGCTGCAGAAATGTTTTGGGAACCTTCTCCAAATCTGTGCCTCAACACAACCCTGTCCCGGAGCTCTACTGACAATTCCTTCGACCTCATGGCTTGGTTTTTGCTCTGAAATGCAAGTGTCAGCTTCGGGACCTTATATAGACAGTTTTGTGCCTTGCCAAATCATGTCCAATCATCAATTGAATTTACCACAGGTGGACTCTAATCCAAGTTGTAGAAACATCTCAAGGATGATCAATAGAAACAGAATGCACCCGAGCTCAATTTCGAGCCTCATAGCAAAGGGTCTAAATACTTATGTAAATACGTACTTTTATAATTTTTTATATATATAAATTCGCACAAATTTCTAAAAACCTGTTTTCACTTTGTCATTAAGGGTATTGTGTTTAGATTGATGAAGAAAATGTGTATTTATTACATTTTATAATAAGGCTGTAATATAACAATGTGGAGAAACTCAAGGCGTCTAAATACTTTCCAAATGCACTGTTTGAACAGTAATTACAGTAGAGAATTGTGCAGTAGGGGATCACTGACGTTTTACGGGCTTCTAACCAATTGTGCTATTTTGTGTTTTTTTACATTGTTTGTAACTTATTTTGTACATAACGTTGATGCTACCGTCTCTTATGAACGAACAGTGATTACTCACCTCGAACTGGACAAAGATTTTGTCTTTACTGAGTCTGACGAGAAGGATACAAGTTAGTTCCCGGACAAGGCCCAAATCCCGTCATTCGCATGAAGAAAATAAGGAAATACAGGGGGCGCAGATGAGGGTGCCGTGAGAGAATTGGTCGGCAAGTGGGTAACACACTTCTACCGTCCGTTCTATTGGCCTTTAAACAGGTCAACATTCACAAAGTCACAGGGCCAGATGGATTACCAGGATGTGTACTCAGAGCATGGACATTTTCAACCTCTCCCTGACCGAGTCTGTAATACCTACATGTTTCAATCAGACCACCATAGTCCCTGTGCCCAAGAGAGCGAAGGTAACCTGCTTAAATGACTACTGTCCTGTAGCACTCACGTCGGTAACCATGAAGTGCTTTGAAAGGCTGGTAATGGCTCACATCAACACCATCATCCCGGAAACCCTAGACCCCCTCCAATTCGCATACCGCCTCAGCATATTCACAGATGACGGAAGCTCAATCGCACTCCAAACTGCCCTTTCCCACCTGGACAAAAGGAACACCTATGTGAGAATTGACTACAGCTCAGCGTTCAACACCATAGTGGCCACAAAGCTCAACACTAAGCTAAGGACACTGGGACTAAACACCTCCCTCTGCAACTGGATCCTATACTTCCTGACGGGCCACCCCCAGGTGGTAAGGGTAGGCAACAACACTTCTGCCACTCTGATCCTCAACATGGGATCCCCTCAGGGGTGCGTGCTTAGTCCCCTCCTGCACTCCCTGTTCACCCACGACTGCATGGCCAAGCTCAACTCCAACACCATCATTAAGTTTACTGACAACACAACGGTGGTAGATCTGATCACTGTCAATGATGAGACAGCATATAGGGAGGAGGTCAGAGACCTGGCAGTGTGGTGCAAAGAAGGTGATCGCGGACTACAGGAAAAGGAGGGTCGAACACCCCCATTCTCATCGACGGGGCTGTAGTAGAGCGGATTGAAAGTTTAAAGTTCCTTGGTGTTCATATCACCAACAAACTATCATCATCCAAACACACCAAGAAAGTTGTGAAGAGGGCACGGCAATGCCTTTTCCCCCTCAGGAGACTGAAAAGTTTTGGCATCGGTCCCCAGATCCTCAAAATGTTCTAGAGCTGCACCATCGAGAGCATCCTGACTGGTTGCATCAGCGCTTGGTATACCAGCTGCTCAGCATCCGACCATAAGGAACTAGATGGTAGTGCATACGGCCCAGTACATTATTGCAGAGTACATTACTGTGGCCAAGTTTTTATATTCTTATTTTATTTAACCTTTATTTAACTAGGCAAGTCAGTTAAGGACAAATTGTTATATACAATGACGGCCTACCAAAAGGCAAAAGGCCTCATGCGGGGAAGGGGGCCTGGGATTAAAAATGCTAAATTAATACAATATAAAAATAGGACAAAATACACATCACAACAAGAGAGACAATACAAACCTACGTAAAGAGAGACCGAAGACAACAACATATTAAGGCAGCAACACATGACACAGCATGGTAGCAACACAACATGGTAGCAGCACAAAACATGGTACAAACATTATTGGGCACAGGCAACAGCACAAAGGGTATGAAGGTAGAGACAGTAATACATCACACAAAGCAGCCACAACTGTCAGTAAGAGTGTCCATGATTGCGTCTTTGAATGAAAATATTGAGATAAAACTGTCCAGTTTGAGTGTTTGTTGCAGCTCGTTCCAATCGCTAGCTGCAGCGAACTGAAAAGAGGAGTGACTCAGGGATGTGTGTGCTTTGGGGACCTTTAACAGAATGTGACTGGCAGAACGGATGTTGTATGTGGAGGATGAGGGCTGCAGTAGATATCTCAGATAGGGTGGAGTGAGGCCTAAGAGGGTTTTATAAATAAGCATCAACCAGTGGGTCTTGTGATGGGTATACAGAGATTACCAGTTTGCAGAGGATTATAGAGTGCAGTGATGTGTCCTATAAGGAGCATTGGTGGCAAATTGGATGGCTGAAGGGTAATAAACATCTAGCCGCTCGAGACCACCCTTACTTGCCGATCTATAAAATATGTCTCCGTAATCTAGCATGGGTAGGATGTTCATCTGAATCAGGGTTAGTTTGGCAACTGGGGTGAAAGAGGAGCGATTACGATAGAGGAAACCAAGTCTAGATTGAACTTTAGCCTGCAGCTTTGATATGTGCTGAGAGAAGGACAGTGCACCGTCTTCCTGCCATCCAGGATCTATATACTAGGCGGTGACAGAGGAAGGCCCAAAAAGACTTCAGTTACCCAAGTCAGACTGTTATCTCTGCTACCGCATGTCCAAAATGCTCCTTAACAGCTTCTACCCCCAAGCAATAAGTCTGCTGAACAATTCATAAATTGACCACCCTAACTATTTGCAACTAAATTGACCCCCCCCCCCCCCTCTTTGTTCTTCCACTGCTGCTACTCGCTGTTTATTATCTTTGCATAGTCACTTCACCCCTACCTACATGTGCAACTAACCTGACTAACCTGTACCCCCGCACATTGAGTCAGTACCGGTACCCTCTGTAAATAGCCTCATTATTGTTTGTTTTTTAATTACTTTTTTAAAGTTTAGTTTACTTTGTGAATATTTTCTTAACTCTATTTTCTTAAAACGACATAGTTGGTTAAGGGCTTATAAGTAAGCATTTCACGGTAAGGTCTACACCCGTCGTTGTATTCAGCGCATGTGACAAATAACATTTGATTTGATTTTGATACTGTAATTGCAGAGAACAGCAAGTTAAACATGTAACCCAAGTTACCCTCTGTATGTCAAAAGAAACACCTACTGACAGCTTGGAATTCAATTGTATTGGAAATCTGTGAGAGTGGAGACCAGCACCCATCACCGTAGCCTCAGGGAAGAAACACAGAAATACAGTGATAACCTGCAGCACGGGATGGTCTCGGAGGGAATAGTAGATATGTTTACTGAGATTTATGAGAGGTGTATGAGACTCTGATAAACTGTGTTTCTTCCCGCCAGTCCAGAGGTGTATGAAGTGTTGCTGCCGGTTGGTGTGAGTGTTGACAGCCATTCCCGCAGGGAGACGTACGCCCGGGGCACTGAAGATGATCCACAACTCCCCTTGGTATTTTTACCCAGAGTTCACCAGGACTGACACTGAACACAGATTTACATCCAGCACATCGTTTTGTACATCTCTTCTGTCACCACCACATAGAACTTAAAGCTTCCTTCACCGATGTGCTATTTTTTATATTGGGTTTGGACACATTACATAATATATACTCAATGTATCTATTATACATTGAGTCATACACAATACATTCCATAAGTTATGAAGAAGGGGATGAGGATAGGCTGATTGAGGAAGTTGCTTATGGCAACCAGTTACTGTTGGTGGTGAACAATTGCATGACCATATGACAGGGCCAACAGAGATGTGAGAATACTAACTGCACACAGACGCTGTATTCACGTTAGCATTCTAACGCGATTGCGCATGAGGCAAGACAGCATCTCCTTCACATAATAACGGTGAAATGGATATTGTGCAAGAGACTCGTACACATTTGTTCTGTTCCGTTTAATTATTTTAGTCAGTAGTCATTAGCAGTCAAGTAAGGAAACACTCCCCAAAGCATCCCTTACCAATGGGGAAACACATAAGCCATATGCCCATCCTTAGAACACTAACACTTCCACTTGCAAAGAAGTGCTTTGTTTTTTCTTCAGCGGTTCATTAGATCCCAGCGGTTACAGTATGTCTAGATAAAATGGGCAGATGTGAAATGAGACGGGGCATAACAATGTTATTGGATCATTAACCAAGTCCACACTGGAAAGACTTGTCTGCAGACTCTGGATTCCCAAGTCTTGGGTGTGAGTGTGATTGGTGTCAGCATTTAGTACAGACCTCTAAAACCGTAGTATTGGTATTTATTTGGATGGATGGACATCCCTGTGAGCAATCTCTTAGAGATCAGACAGCAAAGACACTCACGGCGTTACAGACACTTTTAAAGGCATTTATTGATGAAATACACACTAGTTTTCAACGAAAAAAAGCGTCCTTAGTATAGTGTGTAGGAAATTCCAGCCCAGTTCTCTACCCAAAACTCCTTTAATGTAGCAATGGAAACCAGTTTATTACATGTGCAATAAAGAATCATAATTCAAAAAAAGAGGACAAGCACAAAAGACACCTGAATAAGTGCCTGTGTTTAACCCAGAAACACAACTGTGGAAATGTCTGTCACAGAGACAATGGCAAAACAAGAGAAACAAGACCAAAACTAAATCCAGCCGTTTCATATCCGGGTGCATTAGTGTAGTCTGAGATTCCTGGTCACCCCCAAGACCAGGAAGGCATTTTTGTGACCTGAGGAATTGACTGGAAAGCAAAAACAAAACAAAGTTAAATTGAGTTTTTACGCTGAAGCCTGGAACCATCTGAGAAACTTATATTGCGTATATAACCACATTGCCAGATTTACATTTGTTTTTCTTTTACCCAAAAAGGAGCACAGCTTGTATTGGTCGTTTACAGAGAGCATTGCGCAGAGGTGATCACTTAGAATATTACAAAAGAGGGAGGACAGTTACAAATTCATCATTTAAGCCGTACAATATTATGCATGAGTCTTGTATGTTTTAAACAAACAAAAAGGTCAATCATGAACACGGGGAAGGATATCAAATCTCTTGACATTTTTCAAAAACAAATTAGCTACTGTAAGAGTCATAACTTTACAGTACAAATAAATAATAATTATAATACAAAATTCGGACAGATTTATATCGATGACGACCACATTTATGGCTCATGAGGGCCTGCCACTGTGAAGGTTGGTAACTGTGGGCTTACTTCCCTATGCGCTGAGGGAAAATATGACTGTAACTCGTTAGTCTATATCGAACCAACATTTATCTGGCTAATTAACTCGCGTTGACATCCAGACCACATCCCGTTCCTCTTTCTCAGTCTAGGGTCCTAGTTGCAGGGGATAATTTGACGCCTTTGAAATGGACAATTGAAATGGAAATCTCATGTTGAAGTGACAGTTGCCCCTCAATTGGCACCACCTGTGAGACTGTGATTCACTCCACTTAGGCATAGCACCGTCAAGAGCCAAGCTGCCTTTCTGAGTTAGTGCAGTGGTGTGGTGCCACCCTGGCCCGACAATCTGTATTTTTTGAGTGTTTCATCCAGACTAGCCGTCTGAGTGACCCCAGTCACACGTACCTGGTCGCCTGGGTGATTACAGAGCTTTACAGGAGAGCTCAGGGGGCCAGAGTAAAAAAGAGCCATCACACTCAGAGTGAAGACTGTTATTACAGGAACAAGCACAGACATTTTGAGACCACCTGGAATACTTTGATGTCTATCCAGGGTATCCGGTCTAAAATGACTGCCACTGTTAAGACTTATCGCTCTTAAAAAACAATTATGTGTTAAAAGCCTCCTCAAGTAGCATGTCTAGTTCTGGTCTTCATAAGTGGCATTATGACAACTCAATTTGCTGGTAGTCAATAAGGCAATTAGACTATTTATCAGTTGCTTATAGCTCGCCCCAACCGCAGGGTGGATAATTCGGAGATAACAAGAGGTCAAATTAGAAAACTGGAGTTTATGAGTTGAGGCCGTGGTTTCCACACTGGCAACGGTTCAGTCTGGATGCAAACCCCGGTCTGCAGTGAACACTGTGGGGAAGCCTGTAAGCCTCTTAGCCTGGCTGTCAAGTGAAGCAGCACTGATGTCTCAATGTTGGGCTGATAAAAGAGTGAAGATCGATCCAATCCACCGCTTCGGAGGTGGAACCTGCCCCCTCGTTACTCCACACACCTCTCAGGCATACTATTATGGTCTCCTGGGTATGAGTTAACTTTGGAAACATTCAAACAACAATACCTCTGCCGACTTTCCTGGCACTGAATGCACCCGACCAATGCCTAAAAACTGCTAGAAGTCATAAAAGTGTAGTGAGTGATAAAGAAAACCAACTGTGGAATGAGCTTTCTGTACCAATTACATAGAGAAGAATGAACAACTACAGCTAGGACTGGAATCCCCATGCTTTTAACTGAGGTTACTGTGGCTCGCATGAAAATACTCCAAAATAAATACACTCTCTCTCTCTCTGAAGCTGAATCATTTGGGTTTATAGCTACCCCAGCTTTTCTGAATTTTCAATAACACTCCTTCACGGTCCACAACTTTATTGACCATTCTCTCTGTTCCATTTCCAGAGCAAGCCTGGACCGTGGGGAAAAGCAAACAAACAAATCAACAAGAAAAAGCCAGCACATTTTTCCTCTGCACAGAGAGAGCGAGAGAGACAGTTGTGACAAGAAAAGACAGGGCTCCGGCACGTAGGCACTAGGCAGGTCGTCACGAAGCCCGACTAGTGAGTGACTGAACTACTATCAGCACTCGGAATCCACTGCACTCATTTTAACCCTCTGAAGCTGATCTGCACAAGATTGAGTTAGAGAAAAGAGGTTAGCACCATACTCAGCTCCAAGAAGAGAGAAAAGAAACGCAAGCACCAGCCTTCACGGTGGCAAAGCCCCCAAAACAAGACCCCCTCGCCGCCCCCATTCTGTCCCAGAGATCACATCACAGGGTTCCTGAACAGTACTCACGTGCATACAAAACATGTTGAGGAAAGAAGATCCGAGTCTCATAACAACACCATGTAACATGCCTTTTTCCAATTATACCAGTTCTTAAAGGAAAACTCAACCCAAAAACTCTGCAAAATGCATCACACGGGGGATGATTTATGTCATTTTTAAGTTACATATCTTGAAAACTTGAGTGCCGACAAGCAAAGCATTTTTGGGACTATATCAACAATGGACTAATGAAACAAACACCAAACGACAATATTGGGGTGGAATTTTCCTTTAAGAAGCCATAGATACTGCTGCGAAATAGTAATAGCTTTTTTGCAATACGTAATGATTCCATGGCTATTTTGAGGGCGTACTGGCTAATATGCTCTTCAAACAAAGCTAATGTACATGTATGGGGCCTGTAACACAAAATGCATATGTCATTCACACTAGAGACAAGGGGTCAATAATGACAAATAATACATGATTAATTCATGATTCGGATCTTGGATGGGGTAAGCTAAGGTCAAAGGCTGAAGGTAGTGATAAAAACAAGAAATGAGTCAGACAGAACTTATGCATATTGTGTTGCCATATGCATACCAAAAATATTTCACACTATAAGAAATCACAACAAATACCAAGGTGACCTGTGTATAGTCAAAGTATGGAAAAAAAAAATACTTATATCAATATATTTATGCATTTACTGATGGGGGGGGGGGGGGGACTGTTAACCAAATACAAATACATTTTGGTTAAGCTGGATTTCGTAGAGACCTGTATGAAAGTCTTTTTTTTACATAGTATGCACCTGTAGAAACGTATTTGGACTGTGTACAAGACCGACAGCTTTCCTTGCATAAACACAAGGAGGGGAACGAACATTTATTGACAGAAATATTGACAGTGCAGTGAGGTAATGCTATGTGAGGTCTGAAATGTTATTTTAGGGTCCAGTTCAAGGAAAGGATATTTCAGTTGCACTGACGAAAAAGGTGGCCGTGAGTATGAATTAAGACTGTTCCAGTCCCTCCGTGCCTTGGTTCCCGTAATACACAGTTAAGCCATTCAGCTCTGAAGTACTTTCTCCCCCAACTCTCATTAGATACACTCAAATAAGCACTCAAATTAGAGCCACCTCCCAAAGGTCAAAAAGTAGATTTTGATAATATCATATAAAAAAATGATTTTATTTCATATGCTCAAAAGAGTATTACTCTTCAATATCTGAGTGTGCTTCTTTAACATAATGAAGAAACTCGAAGCTCTTGTGATATTAATAACATCTCAATTTCATTTTTGACTATCTGTTTCAAACAGCTCTCTATCTCAGGTCACATACTGCTGTGAAATAGATGATATCTCAGCGACTTTCATATAGCTCACCACGTGGAAATACAAGGGGAAGTCACGGGGTTTTTCAAGCCTTTGGCACTAAAGGTAGCGATGAGATAGGGACAGAAGAAGGGATGCCCTGCTGCGCTGTACATAAAGATCACCCAGTGGAATACATTCTGCTAAGGAGTAGGACGCTAATGCTATCAGAAGCTGGCTGCTTTTGTAGACGGTCTCAAATTCATATATTGCTCATACGGCAACGCAACGTAATTTCAGACCCTTTTCTTCTTCGTTTTTTTACACGGCAGAAGATTTGATATATTTCTTTTGTTTCTCTCTCAGACAACTATCGGATGCCCTTCTATATACCGACAAGAAGTCTTCTCTGCATTAAAACTCTAACGTACCCTCCAATGCTACATTCGAGTAGCCCAACAATATAGCACTTCTGGAACTTTTCCTAACAGTCTAAAGTCTCTCTCCTACTCCTTTCAATCTCTCTCATAATGACATTTTATGTACAATATTGTTATATAGAACATAAATTACTACACACTTGTTTTTGCCTATTCACAATCAACGTTCAGCAAACCCCCGAAGCAAATTAAAAATCAAATAAAAAAAATCAGAGGACAATTCAACAACTCAATAAACAGCTTAGAAACAGTCTTATCATGTAACTTTATATACTTTCTGTGCTCCCAAGACTCACTGACTTTAACCTGAAAAAGAAAACGAATGGTTAAAAATCCTCGTCCTCGTTTTTTATCAGTTAATGAACGTCCGAGGAGTGAAGTCTGTAGAAAACAAAAAAGACGGTAGAACGATCACCCGACATCTTGTTCATGTGTAAACAGAGCACCAGTAGTGTCTTGGTTCCATGTCTCTCACCTGTACAAAAGTATAAATATATGCTTTTTCTCTCTCATTTTTCACATATCTAGGACGTATAGTGGACAAAAAAAAGGTTGTTTTTGATCCAAACCCGCCAGTGGTGCAGTATCTGTGCTGGGGTTCTTTGTTTGCTGGCTTGTGTGTACTTTTGCTCTGGTGTGTTGGTGTTGGGGTTGATCGTCTCTGCATAAATAGTACGTTGCACAGTCCTGGGCCACTGGGCCAAAACAACCGTTCTGTCCGACTACAGCAAATCCATTTTGGGCCTGTAATGCAGCAGGAGTGGGGATTTCTGGAATACAAACAAAACAAATGACAGATAAAGACTGCCTGAAAACCATGCAGCTGGCATAATGTACTTCTAAACAAATGGATAGGCTACTACTTTGTTTCTATCCTTTCTTAGCATCTAGTATACGTCACCTGGATTTAAAATGACCAGCTTGGATCGTAACATACACTTCACTTTATCTTGGGGTTTTGTGTCATCGTAGCAAATCGTGAGAGAAAGGGTCTCAAAATAGTTTCCAGAGAACAAGCTGTTTTCTTAACTGAGACCCCTGTGTGTAGTGATGGGAAAAGCGAGGCTTTCTCGGTCTTTGCGAGGCTTTCTCTGTCTTTGGGGCTTTCCCCAAATTGTGCCGGAAAACGGTTAATGACTTGGAGCTATTAACACGATGAGTGACATCACCTGGTTAGCAATGACAAAGCAGCATGTGACGTTCATATGGAAGTCTTTTCCAGAACATGAATCAAACCTCCGTGGCGCAGCGGTTAGTTGTGGGTGTTAACACCCTACACTTTTAGAGAAAAACTCAAATGGATCTTCTGCTGTCCCCATAGGGGCGGCAGGGGCGGCAGGGTAGCCTAGTGGTTAGAGCGTTGGACTAGTAACCGGAAGGTTGTGAGTTCAAACCCCCGAGCTGACAAGGTACAAATCTGTCGCTCTGCCCCTGAACAGGCAGTTAACCCACTGTTCCCAGGCCGTCATTGAAAATAAGAATTTGTTCTTAACTGACTTGCCTGGTTAAATAAAGGTAAAAAAAATTAAAAAAAATAGGAGAACCCTTTTGGGGTTCTACTGGAAACCAAGAAGGGTTATCCTATGGGGACAACCGAAGAACCATTTTGCAACCATTTTCCCTAAGAGTGTACAATCAGCTACCATTACAAGTTCGCACCTTCCATCATGCGTCCCTTTTTTGCTGTGAATCCCTTTTTATGCTGTCAAAAATGGTGAATATATGGCATTATTTCGGATGCTATAGACAGAAGCTTATTCTGCACTAAATAAAACAAATTGTTTGAACAACAATGTGCAAAAAGCGTGGTGTCGCATAAAACAATGTGTAAATAATATGTCTTCGCTGGGGTTCGACCCCATTCCCTGTCGTCAGTGAGTGTTCTGGTCCCCGAGACCATGACTCTACATGCTGAGCTGTTCAGGTGACTCGACAAGAAGAAAATCCTAACTACATTGTAGGCCTAAGTACGGTGTCCAGTAGAGGTCGGTGTTTTAAAGCAACTTGGAATCGAAGATAGCACTGGAACCACAGCAAAATCTGTGGCATTTTGCAACACACGGTTTGAAAAACCACGTGATCAAACAAAGCTTCGGGTGCCATTGGTCATGTGATAATGTTACTTTGAAACGGGCGTCGGTACATTGTGTCAGATCAGTAGTGCTTTGAAAACGGAATCGGAGCACCGGTGCCCCGGCATCAAATGTTCCATCACTGCCTGTCTGCACAGCTTTTCAGCATGCATATCTGTGGATGATCTATGCAGAGTACATACAGTGCCTTGCAAAAGTATTCGGCCCCCTTGAACTTTGCGACCTTTTGCCATATTTCAGGCTTCAAACATAAAGATATAAAACTGTATTTTTTTGTGAAGAATCAACAACAAGTGGGACACAATCATGAAGTGGAACGACATTTATTGGATATTTCAAACTTTTTTAACAAATCAAAAACTGAAAAATTGGGCGTGCAAAATTATTCAGCCCCCTTAAGTTAATACTTTGTAGCGCCACCTTTTGCTGCGATTACAGCTGTAAGTCGCTTGGGGTATGTCTCTATCAGTTTTGCACATCGAGAGACTGACATTTTTTCCCATTCCTCCTTGCAAAACAGCTCGAGCTCAGTGAGGTTGGATGGAGAGCATTTGTGAACAGCAGTTTTCAGTTCTTTCCACAGATTCTCGATTGGATTCAGGTCTGGACTTTGACTTGGCCATTCTAACACCTGGATATGTTTATTTTTGAACCATTCCATTGTAGATTTTGCTTTATGTTTTGGATCATTGTCTTGTTGGAAGACAAATCTCCGTCCCAGTCTCAGGTCTTTTGCAGACTCCATCAGGTTTTCTTCCAGAATGGTCCTGTATTTGGCTCCATCCATCTTCCCATCAATTTTAACCATCTTCCCTGTCCCTGCTGAAGAAAAGCAGGCCCAAACCATGATGCTGCCACCACCATGTTTGACAGTGGGGATGGTGTGATGAGCTGTGTTGCTTTTACGCCAAACATAACGTTTTGCATTGTTGCCAAAAAGTTCAATTTTGGTTTCATCTGACCAGAGCACCTTCTTCCACATGTTTGGTGTGTCTCTCAGGTGGCTTGTGGCAAACTTTAAACAACACTTTTTATGGATATCTTTAAGAAATGGCTTTCTTCTTGTCACTCTTCCATAAAGGCCAAATTTGTGCAATATACGACTGATTGTTGTCCTATGGACAGAGTCTCCCACCTCAGCTGTAGATCTCTGCAGTTCATCCAGAGTGATCATGGGCCTCTTGGCTGCATCTCTGATCAGTCTTCTCGTTGTATGAGCTGAAAGTTTAGAGGGACAGCCAGGTCTTGGTAGATTTGCAGTGGTCTGATACTCCTTCCATTTCAATATTATCGCTTGCACGGTGCTCCTTGGGATGTTTAAAGCTGGGGAAATCTTTTTGTATCCAAATCCGGCTTTAAACTTCTTCACAACAGTATCTCGGACCTGCCTGGTGTGTTCCTTGTTCTTCATGATGCTCTCTGCGCTTTTAACGGACCTCTGAGACTATCACAGTGCAGGTGCATTTATACAGAGACTTGATTACACACAGGTGGATTGTATTTATCATCATTAGTCATTTAGGTCAACATTGGATCATTCAGAGATCCTCACTGAACTTCTGGAGAGAGTTTGCTGCACTGAAAGTAAAGGGGCTGAATAATTTTGCACGCCCAATTTTTCAGTTTTTGATTTGTTAAAAAAGTTTGAAATATCCAATAAATGTCGTTCCACTTCATGATTGTGTCCCACTTGTTGTTGATTCTTCACAAAAAAATACAGTTTTATATCTTTATGTTTGAACCCTGAAATGTGGCAAAAGGTCGCAAAGTTCAAGGGGGCCGAATACTTTCGCAAGGCACTGTACATTCAACAGAACCTGAAAAGCAATATTAAAATGTCAGGAAACTTATATTAAGAAAGTATTACCTTAAATCTCCATCTCGTCACGACAACGAATTTCAAAGTGTGGTCCTTCCCCAAGATTTCCTCATTGCATAAAATGTCCAGCTGTGAATGGGAGATATAAGAACGCCACATGTATTACCATTTTACTGGAAGGAAAACCCCCTGCAGGGCATGCAGAGAATAAAGCCCTCTTAAGCTAGGGTTGTTTAATGCTGTGACAACAACCCGCATGACCAGAAACATGCTCTGCTTTGATAACAGTTCATACGTTGTCCTTCTGAATCGGGCGTGTGTCTCCCATTGCCGTGGAATTCTAAAATGAACCCTCCAAACACCGCAGCTTTCCTTTTCCTCTCACTTTCACTCAGCGTCAAACCATCTCCGTTTCTTGGAGAGGAAAGAAAGATGGCACCGTATATTTGACGGTGGGCCCGTAGCACCTTGCGCATGGAGGGCTTTTGGAAAAGCACAAAAAGCGTATTTGTAGACAACACGAATCAAATGCCGCCTTGCCAATCCACTCCTCCTCCTTGGATTAAGGTTTGATAGTCTGTGAGGCGGCTGGCCGCATTTGCATTCGGCCAATCAATACTCTCCCTAACACAGACGCTGAGGGGCTAAGGGGAAAGGGAGAGAGGAGAGGAAGCCAGTGTGAAGCAGCACTGCCATAGCAGCACCTACTGGTAGCTGGCTGTTTCTTCTTTTTATGTTTTTTTTCTCCTTTTTGTCCCCAATTCCAAGGTATCCAATTGGTAGTTACAGTCTTGTCTCATCGCTGCAACTCCCATACGGACTCGGGAGAGACAAAGTTCGAGAGCCGTGCGTCCTCCGAAACACAACCCAACCAAGCCGCACTGCTTCTTGACACAATTCCCATTTAACCTGGAAGCCAGCCACACCAATGTGTCGGAGGAAACACTGTACACCTGGCAACCATGTCAGCGTGCACTGCGACCGGCCCGCCACAGGAGTCGCTGGTGCGCGATGGGACAAGGACATCCCTGCCGGCCAAACCCTCCCTAACCCGGATGACGCTGGGCCAATTGTGCACCGCCTCGTGGGTCTCCCGGTCCCAGCCGGCTGCGATAGAGCCTGGGCGGCTGGATGTTCCTTCTAACAGAGAAACAATGTTTCTTCCTTGCTGTTTTTGCCTTGGTGCCAGTTTAAAACCAACTTGCCACATCAAGACATACAGAAATAATAGACAGCGTGTATTCGAGTAGTGATTCAATTATTGATATTATCATAATATGAAAGAATGGACACAATATCCAAAGATGTGTTTGGGGGCTGGGAGACATGACAACAAGTTCGAAAACTTATAAGAAAAAATAAATGAATTATAAGACACATGGTGTGAATGACGCAACGCATTCAGCTCATGTGGGCTGCTGAAATATCAAGATGGATGCCACAATTATCTTACAGCTATACCAATATAACCCATGGGAAAGTGATGCGCTGTGCTTTGACACAGCGGGGGCTGTTGACGCACACTTCCGCTGTGTGTTTGCCGTTGAAAATAGATTGTGTTGGAACAATGACTCTTAATATTCAATAGACAACAATAGAGCAGCCGACAGCTGTATTGCGCTACGGACGCTGGTGATGGAAGCATATGCGGTGAAGACCACCCACACACACTCACACACATCTTCATAACAGACAGATACCAAAGAGAAAAGGCTAATTGAACACCCAGGATCTCCCCCATACAGTTATGACAGGCAACTCACAACGACATGACAGAAAGCAAATTATATTACAAGAGCTTATTTCCCCCAGAACATATGGTGGATGGTAAACGCTTTGTGAAAAATAATGACAGCAGAGAGGCTTTGATAGTGTTTGTGATGGTGCATACAGATTCACTGCCTTCAGAAGAACAAGAATGCCTTGTTAAAAGTGATCACCTTTCAGTTTAAAGTGCATGGGAAGGGCTTAAAGAGACAGCTAGTCAAAACCACATCTTGGGGCCTCCTTAAAAATAGGTCCTTTATCACTGAACAAATGTTACAGAGTCCAGGTCAGTATCAGCAGGTAAACCAGGAAAAATGCCCCCCCCCCCCCCCCCCCCTTGCCATAAAGTGTGTTTGACGTACCTCATTAAACGATGTCAGGTTAAGCTTTTTGGCGATGAATTTCTTGAGGTGAAGGACCGTGGCTTGAGCCGAGCAGCGGATCCACTTGCGCTTCAGGTCGCGGAGCTTGCTGCTGTTGCACTCCAAACAGATGCTGACCTGCAGGAGGGAAGACATACTACAAAATGACTGAGGTGGAACTTGAATTTTCCTTTCAGGCGTCTCAGTACAGTCATGAAGGCAGACCAGATGACTTATCTTAACTCTCCGGTGCTGAAAATACAGTGCATCAACCCCTTTCCGTCCTACGTTTAAAATACCATTCCACATGAGACTTGCCATCCAAATGGAATAGGTATCGTTCGTGGTGACTCTGTGCCATGTCATTGTCTCAGTACGCCAGGAGATGGAGAGTGGCACACTTTTGGAGCATGGCAAAACGAAGATGGAGCCGCAGGTGGCTTGGCAAGGCTGTGCCTGAAAGAGTCATGTTGCATTACCAGCAACAGGCCTCTTCCTCAGATTGCCATACAGGCACAGGCAAAGTGCCCTGGTAAAGTGGCATTCTCGTGCCATTTTCAGGTGATTTCTTGGGATCCGGGGATGGAGTAATAGAAACAGGGTATTAACGCCACCATCTTTCTCCCTCAAACATCAAGAGATCCAGAAACAAATAAGGCTCTCCAGAGTTATGCTTTAACATGAAAATCATCTCAACTTGTAAATAAATACTCAGCAGCCATGTAACGTATCGAAAGCAAAGACTGTTGTAAAGTGTAAAGACTGTTGTAAAGTGTAAAGACTGCTGTAAAGTGTAAAGACTGCTGTAAAGTGTAAAGATCGCTGTAAAGTGTAAATGGCTGGTTTTCAATGGAACAAGCAATGATGGAAACGTTATGATGCAAATGAAGGCTTCGCATTGAGAGAGTGGGAGACAGAGTTAATGGTAGTTCAGCAGCAGTCTTCGGGGCCATTACATTAGTGGAATCATTAGGGAACTGCCAAGCTGGTATGACTCGCAGCAAATTCACAGATATGACTGATGCAATAGCCCAGCATATTGAGTAAAGGAAGGTCTTTGGAGCAGCAGAGCACACCTTTTCTCTCTTCTTTTGAGCTGTGTAATGAACAGCAGACGACATCAAACGTTTAAGGAGAAAACGTGAAATGACTTTATAGATTCAATGACTAGAGATTTAAATATTTTACATTTCAGTCAATAGTTATGTCCATATTCAGCAGCCCAAAATCACCATCTTGGAGTTAGATAGCATGGTGTCAGTCATTATAGTTTTTCTAAAAAAATATTTTTTGATCACATAACAGATCAGAGTCCTTGTATCTTTTTTTATCGGGAGCTCATTTCCCTTGAAAAGAACTGACACCAAATACACTCTCCATTGTCTGGAAATCCTGGATGTGCAAATTAAATTGTTTGTGCCTCGGCCAGATGTGAGCAGACATGGCTCTGATTAATTTTTCTTTCGTGGTTCTTCTTCCTTTCAGTTTCAGTATTGTGCTGCTCTCATTAGCCTGCCTTGGCTTCCCTTCACACCCCAAGGTCAACCTTTAAGAAGGTCAGCCAGCAGACATGGCGGGAGAAGTCCAAACCCAGCCATGCATGGCCCTCTCCTGCTGTTATTACTACTACCAACTAGGGTTGAGCTGCTGTTGTAAAACCTCACTTAAAAGAAAAGGTAGTTATCGTCCTCTCTGTCCTCTTTCCTTCTGTTCTCTTTTCTGTTATCAACCCTTTCTGTACGACCTCTCTCCTCTCTGTCCTCTTTCCTTCTCTTTTCTGTTATCAACCCTTTCTGTACGACCTCTCTCCTCTCTGTCCTCTTTCCTTCTCTTTTCTGTTATCAACCCTTTCTGTACGACCTCTCTCCTCTCTGTCCTCTTTCCTTCTCTTTTCTGTTATCAACCCTTTCTGTACGACCTCTCTCCTCTCTGTCCTCTTTCCTTCTCTTTTCTGTTATCAACCCTTTCTGTACGACCTCTCTCCTCTCTGTCCTCTTTCCTTCTCTTTTCTGTTATCAACCCTTTCTGTACGACCTCTCTCCTCTCTGTCCTCTTTCCTTCTCTTTTCTGTTATCAACCCTTTCTGTATGACCTCTCTCCTCTCTGTCCTCTTTCCTTCTGTTCTCTTTTCTGTTATCAACCCTTTCTGTACGACCTCTCTCCTCTCTGTCCTCTTTCCTTCTGTTCTCTTTTCTGTTATCAACCCTTTCTGTACGACCTCTCTCCTCTCTGTCCTCTTTCCTTCTCTTTTCTGTTATCAACCCTTTCTGTACGACCTCTCTCCTCTCTGTCCTCTTTCCTTCTCTTTTCTGTTATCAACCCTTTCTGTACGACCTCTCTCCTCTCTGTCCTCTTTCCTTCTCTTTTCTGTTATCAACCCTTTCTGTACGACCTCCCTCCTCTCTGTCCTCTTTCCTTCTCTTTTCTGTTATCAACCCTTTCTGTACGACCTCTCTCCTCTCTGTCCTCTTTCCTTCTCTTTTCTGTTATCAACCCTTTCTGTACGACCTCTCTCCTCTCTGTCCTCTTTCCTTCTCTTTTCTGTTATCAACCCTTTCTGTACGACCTCTCTCCTCTCTGTCCTCTTTCCTTCTGTTCTCTTTTCTGTTATCAACCCTTTCTGTACGACCTCTCTCCTCTCTGTCCTCTTTCCTTCTCTTTTCTGTTATCAACCCTTTCTGTACGACCTCTCTCCTCTCTGTCCTCTTTCCTTCTCTTTTCTGTTATCAACCCTTTCTGTACGACCTCTCTCCTCTCTGTCCTCTTTCCTTCTGTTCTCTTTTCTGTTATCAACCCTTTCTGTACGACCTCTCTCCTCTCTGTCCTCTTTCCTTCTGTTCTCTTTTCTGTTATCAACCCTTTCTGTACGACCTCTCTCCTCTCTGTCCTCTTTCCTTCTCTTTTCTGTTATCAACCCTTTCTGTACGACCTCCCTCCTCTCTGTCCTCTTTCCTTCTGTTCTCTTTTCTGTTATCAACCCTTTCTGTACGACCTCTCTCCTCTCTGTCCTCTTTCCTTCTCTTTTCTGTTATCAACCCTTTCTGTACGACCTCTCTCCTCTCTGTCCTCTTTCCTTCTCTTTTCTGTTATCAACCCTTTCTGTACGACCTCTCTCCTCTCTGTCCTCTTTCCTTCTCTTTTCTGTTATCAACCCTTTCTGTACGACCTCCCTCCTCTCTGTCCTCTTTCCTTCTGTTCTCTTTTCTGTTATCAACCCTTTCTGTACGACCTCTCTCCTCTCTGTCCTCTTTCCTTCTCTTTTCTGTTATCAACCCTTTCTATACGACCTCTCCTCTCTGTCCTCTTTCCTTCTCTTTTCTGTTATCAACCCTTTCTGTACGACCTCTCTCCTCTCTGTCCTCTTTCCTTCTCTTTTCTGTTATCAACCCTTTCTGTACGACCTCTCTCCTCTCTGTCCTCTTTCCTTCTGTTCTCTTTTCTGTTATCAACCCTTTCTATACGACCTCTCCTCTCTGTCCTCTTTCCTTCTCTTTTCTGTTATCAACCCTTTCTGTACGACCTCTCTCCTCTCTGTCCTCTTTCCTTCTCTTTTCTGTTATCAACCCTTTCTGTACGACCTCCCTCCTCTGTGTCCTCTCTTTCACTCTCCATTAACCTAATCTCCTGTCTCTCATTCCTCTCTTCACCTCCTTCCTTCCATCCTCTCTTTTTCACTCACGCCGTCTTTTCCCTCTCCTCCACAATTTCATAGCAGACTCTCTCATCCACCGTGACTTATAGACCTTCTATCTACCCTCCAAATATTTGTTTTATTTTATCTCTTTTTCACATCCTCCCCTCAACTGTCTCCATTTCACCCTCTCCATCTCTCCTGTGTCTCACCTGACACTTGACAGCAGTTCACCCCTCCCTGTATTCTATCTACAGAGCCTAGCTACAGCTGCCCTATTAGCTATTCTTTCCACACTCCATTCCTCTGCTGAATACCAAAAGAGCGGGACCTTGGACCCCTGGTTCAATCTCCCAGCCAAGCGTAGACGACGTGCCGCTTGGCTGGGTGTGGACGGGCATATTTTCAAAAACTGACATGTTGCTCATTGCTCTGTAGGGACAATGGCTAAATGGTAAACAGCCAAATCTCCTAAAGCTATACAGTCGTGACGAGTGTGCGACGGCTCCTTTATTGAAATGACTGTTTGTGGATACGACGGCAACATGCAGCTACAATAAAAGCCCTCTATGCATTATTGATATCATGCACAGGGCTGAGAAGTTACCTGAATACAAATTACATCAAGATGGAATTCATGTAAAACCGTCGCCCATTTTGAATGGGTTATCTGTATGTGTGTCATGCTGGGTTGTCTACTTGTAAATTTACGACTCAAAACAACCATAGGCCTAGCATGTTGTGAACTGATAATTACAAAAGATTACCTATTACCCAGGGGAATGTTGATTAGATTACACTTTGCATTACGAGGCTCGTAATTTCATGCCATCCAGACATAGGAAATGAAAGATGAGCTTGGAGATGACTCCTTCCTGTCCTGCAGGAAATGAAGGGGGCATGTGGTGGAAGGGCACCTACCTGCTCGTCGCTGCGGTGATAATCGTTATCCTCCTCCGGTTTCTCCTCCGCCGTTTCCTTTTTGTCTGTGTTCTCTGTTTTCACCTCGCCTGTTGTCAACCAATGAGGGAAGTAACAGTTAGTGGTAATAGAGACTATTAAGCCAAAGTTATTTCGTTTCTATTAAATTCATCATTTGGATGTTTCAACAAATTAACAAATGTAACTTCATCAAGCCATTGCTTTCTACAAAATGACCACAGACAGTTACGAGTGACCGACACTCAGAATCTGTGTTACCTTTAATCTTGTGGACAAGACATAATTGACTTTCATGCCTGCTCTCTTTGTTGGCTAAACACAAGCAATGCTCATTTGATGCCAGAAAACAGGGCATGCTTCTTTCTAATTAACTAAATGGCCTGTATTCAACTGTAGTCTCCATTCATGCAGAAGCACATTTATTAGACAATTACGTGGCCCAAAGTGTCAAGCAGTTTACTTGACTTATCCACCGTCGAAGCATATCCCTCCATTACAGGACACCTATTAATCAAGGCAAACCGATTCATTCATTCACTAATTTGCCATTGTGCCAGGGGAGGGGATCTAACATCAGACCTTTCTTTGGTTTAAATCGGCTTCAGGGAACCATTTGACCCTCTCCTCAAAAAGATGGAAGGAGATGGAGAGTTGGAGCTGGAGAAAGGTTATTAGGGAGTAAGGGCTGATGGTCACTGGCAAGAGAAGGAGAGAAAAGAGTCTTCTCCACACACCGGGGTAGACATGGTCCCTACTATGAGACACACACACACACTCACACACACACACACACCGGGGTAGCTAAACTGGGGAACATAGTCTTAGAGCGGTGAGGCCAGCTCTTGTTCAACAAAACATACTATTGTTGGCTCCAGCGATTTGGGTCACTGTGATGGGAAACACCTTGGTAGAAAGGGCCATGACAATCTCCCAATCGGGGTCAATTGAGTCAGTTCCGTGACGGCAAAACGAGGGACGTTATCTGAGCTCAGTTGATTAGGTAGCCCCTTGTTTGTGGACAGCCATTTTCTCCCTCTCTCTGATTGGCAATGGAACTGGGGCCCATCTTCTATTGTTCTCCCTTTGCTCTTCACAGCCCATCCCAAAGGGGATTGGCGGTAAGGCTTGAGATAATCTCAAGTGTAAACAGAGTGATTGCCGTTCAAGTGAGGGAAAATTGGATACGATTCACCTTCAGCCAATCTGAAAATAACTCAATGACACTAAGTATAAGGTGGACATTGTTTCCTTTTTGGGAATAATTCTAGGAATAAGGCGATTGGACAGTGCTCTGATTGTAAACACTGATATTATTGAGTATTAAAGACAAGAAACTGGTGGGTTATATGAATCCTACATGTGACAGAGAAACTGGTGGGCTAATCCGAGTACTACATGTCACAGAGAAACTGGTGGGCTAATCTGAGTACTACATGTCACAGAGAAACTGGTGGGCTAATCTGAGTACTACATATCACAGAGAAACTAGTGTGCTAATCTGAGTACGACATGTCACAGAGAAACTGGTGGGCTAATCTGAGTACTACATGTCACAGAGAAACTGGTGGGCTAATCTGAGTACAACATGTCACAGAGAAACTGGTGGGCTAATCTGAGTACTACATGTCCCAGAGAAACTGGTGGGCTAATCTGAGTACTACATGTCACAGAGAAACTGGTGGGCTAATCTAAGTACTATGTGTCACAGAGAAACTGGTGGGCTAATCTGAGTACTACATGTCACAGAGAAACTAGTGGGCTAATCTGAGTACGACATGTCACAGAGAAACTGGTGGGCTAATCTGAGTACTACATGTCCCAGAGAAACTGGTGGGCTAATCTGAGTACTAAATATCACAGAGAAACTGGTGGGCTAATCTGAGTACAACATGTCACAGATAAACTGTTGGGCTAATCTGAGTACTACATGTCCCAGAGAAACTGGTGGGCTAATCTGAGTACTACATGTCACAGAGAAACTGGTGGGCTAATCTGAGTACTACATGTCACAGAGAAACTGGTGGGCTAATCTGAGTACTACATGTCACAGAGAAACTAGTGGGCTAATCTGAGTACGACATGTCACAGAGAATGTATTTTTCTCAGTGAATTAGCTTTTATATAACTTGTTGACCATCTAAAAAACATACAGTGCCTTGCGAAAGTATTCGGCCCCCTTGAACTTTGTGACCTTTTGCCACATTTCAGGCTTCAAACATAAAGATATAAAACTGTATTTTTTTGTCAGAAATCAACAACAAGTGGGACACAATCATGAAGTGGAACGACATTTATTGGATATTTCAAAAAATTTTAACAAATCAAAAACTGAAAAATTGGGCGTGCAAAATTATTCAGCCCCTTTACTCAGTGCAGCAAACTCTCTCCAGAAGTTCAGTGAGGATCTCTGAATGATCCAATGTTGACCTAAATGACTAATGATGATAAATACAATCCACCTGTGTGTAATCAAGTCTCCGTATAAATGCACCTGCACTGTGATAGTCTCAGAGGTCCGTTAAAAGCGCAGAGAGCATCATGAAGAACAAGGAACACACCAGGCAGGTCCGAGATAATGTTGTGAAAAAGTTTAAAGCCGGATTTGGATACAAAAAGATTTCCCAAGCTTTAAACATCCCAAGGAGCACTGTGCAAGCAATAATATTGAAATGGAAGGAGTATCAGACCACTGCAAATCTACCAAGACCTGGCCGTCCCTCTAAACTTTCAGCTCATACAAGGAGAAGACTGATCAGAGATGCAGCCAAGAGGCCCATGATCACTCTGGATGAACTGCAGAGATCTACAGCTGAGGTGGGAGACTCTGTCCATAGGACAACAATCAGTCGTATATTGCACAAATCTGGCCTTTATGGAAGAGTGGCAAGAAGAAAGCCATTTCTTAAAGATATCCATAAAAAGTGTTGTTTAAAGTTTGCCACAAGCCACCTGAGAGACACACCAAACATGTGGAAGAAGGTGCTCTGGTCAGATGAAACCAAAATTGAACTTTTTGGCAACAATGCAAAACGTTATGTTTGGCGTAAAAGCAACACAGCTCATCACCCTGAACACACCATCCCCACTGTCAAACATGGTGGTGGCAGCATCATGGTTTGGGCCTGCTTTTCTTCAAGAGGGACAGGGAAGATGGTTAAAATTGATGGGAAGATGGATGAAGCCAAATACAGGACCATTCTGGAAGAAAACCTGATGGAGTCTGCAAAAGATCTGAGACTGGGACGGAGATTTGTCTTCCAACAAGACAATGATCCAAAATATAAAGCAAAATCTACAATGGAATGGTTCAAAAATAAACATATCCAGGTGTTAGAATGGCCAAGTCAAAGTCCAGACCTGAATCCAATCGAGAATCTGTGGAAAGAACTGAAAACTGCTGTTCACAAATGCTCTCCATCCAACCTCACTGAGCTCGAGCTGTTTTGCAAGGAGGAATGGGAAAAAAATTCCGTCTCTCGATGTGCAAAACTGATAGAGACATACCCCAAGCCACTTACAGCTGTAATTGCAGCAAAAGGTGGCGCTACAAAGTATAAACTTAAGGGGGCTGAATAATTTTGCACGCCCAATTTTTCAGTTTTTGATTTGTTAAAAAAGTTTGAAATATCCAATAAATGTCGTTCCACTTCATGATTGTGTCCCACTTGTTGTTGATTCTTCACAAAAAAATACAGTTTTATATCTTTATGTTTGAAGCCTGAAATGTGGCAAAAGGTCGCAAAGTTCAAGGGGGCCGAATACTTTCGCAAGGCACTCATCACCCTGAACACACCATCCCCACTGTCAAACATGGTGGTGGCAGCATCATGGTTTGGGCCTGCTTTTCTTCAAGAGGGACAGGGAAGATGGTTAAAATTGATGGGAAGATGGATGAAGCCAAATACAGGACCATTCTGGAAGAAAACCTGATGGAGTCTGCAAAAGATCTGAGACTGGGACGGAGATTTGTCTTCCAACAAGACAATGATCCAAAATATAAAGCAAAATCTACAATGGAATGGTTCAAAAATAAACATATCCAGGTGTTAGAATGGCCAAGTCAAAGTCCAGACCTGAATCCAATCGAGAATCTGTGGAAAGAACTGAAAACTGCTGTTCACAAATGCTCTCCATCCAACCTCACTGAGCTCGAGCTGTTTTGCAAGGAGGAATGGGAAAAAAATTCCGTCTCTCGATGTGCAAAACTGATAGAGACATACCCCAAGCCACTTACAGCTGTAATTGCAGCAAAAGGTGGCGCTACAAAGTATAAACTTAAGGGGGCTGAATAATTTTGCACGCCCAATTTTTCAGTTTTAGATTTGTTAAAAAAGTTTGAAATATCCAATAAATGTCGTTCCACTTCATGATTGTGTCCCACTTGTTGTTGATTCTTCACAAAAAAATACAGTTTTATATCTTTATGTTTGAAGCCTGAAATGTGGCAAAAGGTCGCAAAGTTCAAGGGGGCCGAATACTTTCGCAAGGCACTGTATTTGTCTTCACGGAGGATATTGTCGTAAAGTGTCGGCATGTGAAAGAGAAAGAGCGAGAGAGGAAGAAAGAAAGACGAAACGAGAGATAACAAGTAAGAGAAAGAGAACACAACAGTGAGAGAAATAGACAGAACAAAAATATGACAGTGAAAGCCTTTTTGAGCCCTTGAAGTGAAGGTGCCATTATAGATGCATCCATTAGCACGCTCATGTCATTCCCCGCTTCGGGGATTGGCTCTCAGGAAATCTGGGAGCAGGAGCTGCCGTCTGTCATTAGCCCACGAGCTCCACACTATCTCTGTTTTGCTGGGCAGTGAGTGCAGACAAGGGTTTAATTTCTGCTAGGATTCTGTCAATGTAAGTGTGTTAGCCATGCCTCAGCCCAACCTACAGCGACAGTGGGGGGGGGGGGGGGGGGGGGGTAGCACGAGAGCAGTTCCACTTCCATTTGAGCGTTAATTACAAGAAATCAGAAAGGTTATTAAGCAAGCGATTAGGTCTGCTCTGTGACGACCCTCTGGGCACGCGTTTACAAAAACCCTCAGTGTCGGGCTGGGATGGAGTGCGGCCGTGCATTACAGCCACCGCCACTTTCTCACACTGATTGGGTTGGGCTGAATCAAGAAACAAGGTGATACTAAGTGGAGGAAAATAGAGGCCGGATATGATGAGATGTGTGTGCCTGGGTTGCGGCAGGGTGAGCTGGGCTGTACCATTGCGTTGAGGATCTAGATGTTTCATGCTGCACAGCTCTCCTTTGATGTCCCCGGGCACTTCCATTCCCAGCTTCTGATAGAAGTCTCTTTGTTTTTTTATCTCCGCTGCAGGAGTGGGGAGGAGGGAATGAGAGAGAGAGACACAAGGGAGAATTAAAGGCCTTGCTTTGGCTGAAGGTGCCTGTCACTAGGGATTCTTTAAGTCTGATATGGAGCAGTATTTTTCTCATTACAGTCCCTCAGATACGTCAGTGAATGCACATGTCAAATCCTTGATAGATATTCCAGGGCTATGTGCTTTGGGATGTTAGTTATTCAGTAACTCCGCCTCAATCTCACTTTACAAACAGATTGTAAGGAAACAGGGTTGAGAGATGTGTATGGGCAGAGAATAATAGTGAAAGTTTAATGTTATTGGTGAAGGGACAAGGAAGAAGATAAGCCAATATGAGATAATTACCCTCTTGTAACCCCGGCACCAACTTGTAGACAATGTCTTGCATTGTCCGGTCATGGCTAGAGGAAAAGAGATGAAATCTAGAAATGAGAAATCTAACAATTTATACTGACAGTTTAAGATATGTTATACCCTGCTTACTCGGTCTTGTTCGGAAGCTTTTATTTTACTGTAACTGATGTTGACGAGACAGGTAAGATCATTCGATTTGTAAAAAGATGAAATACATAAATGCTGATCATACACACCTCCTAAATGTCAGCAGCATATGCTTGATGTGTGAACACCATTTACCATTAAACAGCGAGAGTGACAGCTAAACACAGCGCCTCAACCACTGCCCAGCACAGCAGTGACCATACTCTATTTCAACAGCTGAAAAGCATTGTGACTAACAGGACCCAGTGGGGTGTGTTGTGATGGCACGAGGACCCTGGAAATATATGTGGTGTTCCTGCCGTCTGGAGTGAAGGTCATTCCATCTATTTGCTGCTCAGGACCACAATTAGCTGATTCTCTCCCCAAGGCCGGCGAGAGCCGACCCCTTACCACGGCGGTAGCCAAACTTTGACTCGCCTAAACACATCAAGGTGCGACAACTTTTTGACAGAACCCTTGAATGCACAGGGGCGTGGGGGTGGATGGAGCTTCAATTACCTTTCGCTTAAATATGCAATGTGCTCGATGATGACACATACCTTTCATTTTTGGGAGAATATGACGTATCAGGAATGTTATATATATATATATATATATATATATATATATATATATATATACAGTACCAGTCAAAAGTGTGGACACACCAACTCATTCAAGGGTTTTTCCTTGGGTTTCTCCTTATTTGACTACTTTCTACATTGCAGAATAATAGTGAAGACATCTAAACTATGAAATAACACATATGGAATCATGTAGTAACCAAAAAAGTGTTAAAAAAATCTAAATATATTTTATATTTGAGATTCTTCAAAGTAGCCACCCTTCGCCTTGATGACAGCTTTGAACACTCTTGGCATTCTCTCAACCAGCTTCATGAGGTAGTCACCTGGAATGCATTTCAATTAACAGGTGTGCCTTGTTAAAAGTTCATTTGGGGGATTTCTTTCCTTCTTAACTCTTGATACTACCCATCCCGGGTCCGGGTGTGTAATCATCAACTGACACTAATTAGTATAACGCAACAGACATAAATATTACTAGAAAATATTCCTATTCATGAAATCACAAGTGAAATACAGCTTAGCCTTTTGTTAATCACCCTGTCATCTCAGATTTTGAAAATATGCTTTACAGCCAAAGCTGTAAAATCTGTGTAAGTTTATCGATCGCCTAGCATAGCATTATGACTAGCTAGCAGCAGGCAACCTGGTCACGAAAATCATAAAAGCAATCAAATTAAATCGTTTACCTTTGATGAGCTTCGGATGTTTTCACTCACGAGACTACCAGTTAGATAGCAAATGTTCCATTTTTCCCAAAATATTATTTTTGTAGGCGAAATAGCTCCGTTTGTTCTTCACGTTTGGCTGAGAAATCGACAGGAAATTGCAGTCACTACAACGCCGAAAAATATTCCAAATTAGCTCCATAATATCGACAGAAACATGGCAAACGTTGTTTATAATCAATCCTCAAGGTGTTTTTCAAATATCTATTCAATAATAATAATCAAATAAATAATTCAAATAATAATATATCAACCGGGACTGGTGGCTTCTTAGAGAGAGAAACAATGGCCGCATTTGTCCTTTACGCACCAAACACTCTGAGAGACTTCAGCTGACCACTGACGCAATGTTGACGTTTAGGCTCATTTTTCAAAATAAAAGCCTGAAACTATGTATTGTGACACTAGACACATTAGGGAAGCCATAGAATAAGGAATATGGTTGATATCTCATTCACTGCTCAATAGGGACGCATAGGAACGCAGAGCTTTCTAAATAAGAGTCCCTTCCTGATTGGATTTTTCTCAGGCTTTCGTCTGCAATAACAGTTCTGTTATACTCACAGACAATATTTTTACAGTTTTGGAAACTTTAGAGTGTTTTCTATCCTAAGCTGTCAATTATATGCATATTCTAGCATCTTGTCCTGACAAAATAGCCGTTTACTTTGGGGACGTAATTTTTCCAAAAATGAAAATAGTGCCCCCTAGATTCAAGAGGTTAATGCGGTTGAGCACACCAGTTGTGTTGAGACAAGGTAGGGGGAATATACAGAAGATAGCCCTATTTGGTAAAATACGAAGTCCATATTATGGAAAGAACAGCTCAAATATGCAAAGAGAAACAACTGTCAATCATTAATTTAAGACATGAAGGTCAGTGAATGCAGAAAATTTCAAGAACTTTGAAAGTTTCTTCAAGTGCAGTCGCAAAAACCATCAGGTGCTATGACGAAAATGGCTCTCATGAGGACCGCCACAGGAAAGAAAGACCCAGAGTTACCTCTGCTGCAGAAGATAAGTTCATTTGAGTTAACTGCAACTCAGAATGCAGCCCAAATAAATGCTTCACAGAGTTCAAGTAACAGACACATCTCAACATCAACTGTTCAGAGGAGACTTCGTGAATCAGGCCTTCATGGTCGAATTGCTGCAAAGAAACCACTACTAAAGGACACAAATAAGAAGAGACTTACTTGGGCCAAGAAACACGAGCAATGGACATTAGACTGGTGGAAATCTGTCCTTTGGTCTGATGAGTCCAAATTGGAGATTTTTGGTTCCAACCGCCATGTCTTTCTAAGACGCAGAGTAGCTGAACGGATGATCTCCGCATGTGTGGTTCCCACCATGAAGCATGGAAGAGGAGTTGTGATGGTGTGGGGGTGCTTTGCTGGTGACACTGTCAGTGATTTATTTAGAATTGAAGGCACACTTAACCAGCATGGCTACCACAGCATTCTGCAGCGATACACCATCCAATCTGGTTTGCACTTATCATTTGTTTTTCAACAGGACAATAACCCAAAACACACCTCGAGGCTGTGTAAGGGCTATTTGACCAAGGAGAGTGATGGAGTGCTGCATCAGATGACCTGGCCTCCACAATCACCCAACCTCAACCCAATTGAGATGGTTTGGGATGAGTTGGACCGCAGAGTGTAGGAAAAGCAGCCAACAAGTACTCAGCATATGTGGGAACTCCTTCAAGACTGTTGGTAAAGCATTCCTCATGAAGCTGGTGAAGAGCATGCCAAGAGTGTGCAAAGCTGTCACCAAGGCAAAGGGTGGCTACTTTGAAGAATCTCAAATGTAACATATATTTGAATTTGTTTCACACTTTTTTGGTTACTACATGATTCCATATGTGTTATTCCGCAGTTTTGGTGTCTTCACTATTATTCTACAAGGTCCAAACCTTTGACTGGTATTATATATATATATATATATATATATATATATATATATATATATATATATACAGTGCCTTGCGAAAGTATTCGGCCCCCTTGAACTTTGCGACCTTTTGCCACATTTCAGGCTTCAAACATAAAGATATAAAACTGTATTTTTTTGTGAAGAATCAACAACAAGTGGGACACAATCATGAAGTGGAACGACATTTATTGGATATTTCTAACTTTTTTAACAAATCAAAAACTGAAAAATTGGGCGTGCAAAATTATTCAGCCCCTTTACTTTCAGTGCAGCAAACTCTCTCCAGAAGTTCAGTGAGGATCTCTGAATGATCCAATGTTGACCTAAATGACTAATGATGATAAATACAATCCACCTGTGTGTAATCAAGTCTCCGTATAAATGCACCTGCACTGTGATAGTCTCAGAGGTCCGTTAAAAGCGCAGAGAGCATCATGAAGAACAAGGAACACACCAGGCAGGTCCGAGATACTGTTGTGAAGAATTTTAAAGCCGGATTTGGATACAAAAAGATTTCCCAAGCTTTAAACATCCCAAGGAGCACTGTGCAAGCGATTATATTGAAATGGAAGGAGTATCAGACCACTGCAAATCTACCAAGACCTGGCTGTCCCTCTAAACTTTCAGCTCATACAAGGAGAAGACTGATCAGAGATGCAGCCAAGAGGCCCATGATCACTCTGGATGAACTGCAGAGATCTACAGCTGAGGTGGGAGACTCTGTCCATAGGACAACAATCAGTCGTATATTGCACAAATCTGGCCTTTATGGAAGAGTGGCAAGAAGAAAGACATTTCTTAAAGATATCCATAAAAAGTGTCGTTTAAAGTTTGCCACAAGCCACCTGGGAGACACACCAAACATGTGGAAGAAGGTGCTCTGGTCAGATGAAACCAAAATTGAACTTTTTGGCAACAATGCAAAACGTTATGTTTGGCGTAAAAGCAACACAGCTCATCACCCTGAACACACCATCCCCACTGTCAAACATGGTGGTGGCAGCATCATGGTTTGGGCCTGCTTTTCTTCAGCAGGGACAGGGAAGATGGTTAAAATTGATGGGAAGTTGGATGGAGCCAAATACAGGACCATTCTGGAAGAAAACCTGATGGAGTCTGCAAAAGACCTGAGACTGGGACGGAGATTTGTCTTCCAACAAGACAATGATCCAAAACATAAAGCAAAATCTACAATGGAATGGTTCAAAAATAAACATATCCAGGTGTTAGAATGGCCAAGTCAAAGTCCAGACCTGAATCCAATCGAGAATCTGTGGAAAGAACTGAAAACTGCTGTTCACAAATGCTCTCCATCCAACCTCACTGAGCTCGAGCTGTTTTGCAAGGAGGAATGGGAAAAAATGTCAGTCTCTCGATGTGCAAAACTGATAGAGACATACCCCAAGCGACTTACAGCTGTAATCGCAGCAAAAGCTGGCGCTACAAAGTATTAACTTAAGGGGGCTGAATAATTTTGCACGCCCAATTTTTCAGTTTTTGATTTGTTAAAAAAGTTTGAAATATCCAATAAATGTCGTTCCACTTCATGATTGTGTCCCACTTGTTGTTGATTCTTCACAAAAAAATACAGTTTTATATATTTTTATGTTTGAAGCCTGAAATGTGGCAAAAGGTCGCAAAGTTCAAGGGGGCCGAATACTTTCGCAAGGCACTGTATATATATATATATATATATATATATATATATATATATATATATATATATATATACACACACACACACATATACATATATATTAGCGTAGTACAACTGTATCAGTTCATCATAAGCCCAAAAGTATTTGCATGAAATATGGTTGGTTAGATTGCTTGTGTTTTCATCCTCTCAGCACCAGTAGTAGTTGAAGTTGTTTTGATCTCTGCCTCTCTCACCTAGTTTGAACCTGTTCCATGATTTGTGTTTAAAAAAAAGAATGCACTGATGTATCTTTCACCTGTTTAAATGTTTGGCATTCATGAGCTTTTTATTTGAAACAAACAACTACTCCGAGATGGGCCTTTCCATTAAAATAGGGGCATATGCCTAATGACTAAATACATTGTTCATTGGACAGTGCTGCTGCCCCCTAGTGGTGGGTCTCTGTGCCGCACACTGATGAAACCCAACACTGAGCGGGTAAGGGGAAAGTGGTTTAATGTCCAGGCTGCTCACTCACCCGATGTACTGCAGTGGATGGCTCTGGTGAATGACAATCCTGCACGTGGGACAGGTGTTGTTCTCCTCAAGGTACTTCACTAGACAGCTTCTGCAGACTGGAAGACACCCAGAGAGACACGCCCCTTCCATGATCAGCATTATGGATGCCTTGTTCTCCTATCTTTTTAGGTTTTAAAAAAGTGAAGCTTTTTGGAGAGAGAGCTTTTCGGACAATGTGAGTCTCGTTGCTTCATGTCTGAGGGGGGTGTGTGAGAGAAAGTCATTTTCACCAGAGGATTATGATTAAAGCTACCTACTGTACACTCTACATTGACATTTGGTAAATGAAGACTTTCCACGTGTGGTACAATGGCTCCCTCTAGGGCATGACTGACCTACTACATTACTTGAGTTGTCACTGACATTCACGCAAATACATCTCTATCATTACTACAACTACTTTGTGGGGAGGTTTGCTTGATTGTTGTGATAATTACACTTTATTGTGACACCGAAAATGTATATTCTTGTATGAAACCTTATGCATGAAGCCCTCATAAAGATACAAGAGCAGTGTTACTATCTGAAGACTGTGTATGAGTTCCATCGGCAGGTACTCACAAGTGTGTAAGCACTCCGTGACAGTAGTGGCATCTATCAGGTACCCCTCACACAGGCGACAAGTGATGTGGGCGTTGATGTCCCACAACTTGATCTTCCTGGTTAGCGTCTCAGGGTTCTGGGGAGGAGAAGGACAAAAAAACACGCTGAGTCCAAACTCAAGTTGTTCTGTTTTGTTTATTTTGTACATTCTAAGGGTAACCTCCCAATTCAGTTTTGAAAAAATACTAAAAGATAAAGACCTGTCAACTGTCCAACTCATTTGTTTCAAGGTCATGCAGAGTACTGCTTTGTACACAGTGCCTTCAGAAAGTATTCATACCCCTTGACTTAATCCCCATTTTGTGGTGTTACAGACTGAATTGTGTGTTCACACCCATCTACACACAATACCCCATAATGACAAAGTGAAAACATGTTTTTAGAAAGCTTTGCAAATGTATTGAAAACTAAATACAGAAATATCTAATTCACATAAGTATTCACACCCCCGAGTCAATAACATCACCTTTGACAACGATTACAGCTGTGAGTCTTTCTGGGTAAGTCTCTAAGAGCTTTTCACACCAGGATTGTGCAACATTTGCACATTATTATTTTTCCAATTCTTCAAGCTCTGTCAGAATGGTTGTTGATCATTGCCAGACAGGCATTTTCAAGTCTTGCCATAGACTTTCATGACAATTTAAGTCAAAACTGGAACTAGGTCACTCAGGAACATCAATGTAGTATTGGTAAGCAACTCCAGTGTATATTTGGCCTTGAGTTTAAGGTTATTGTCCTGTTGAAAGACTTAACCAGGTTTTCCTCTAGGATTTTGCCTGCTTAGCTCTATTCAGTTTTCGTTTAATACAAAAAAAATACTCCCTAGTCCTTGCCGATGATAAGCAAACCCATAACATGATGCAGCCACCACCATGCTTTTGCACATCTGTCTTATTGCAAACAGGATGCATGTATTGGAATATGTATTGGAATTTCAATTCTATACAGGCTTCCAACTTTTCACTCTGTCATTTAGCTTAGCATTGTGGAGTAACAACTGAGGTTTGATCAACAACATTGTATTCTCCTATCACAGCCATTAAACTCTGTAACTATGTTAAGGTCAACATTGGCTCATGGTGAAATCCCTGAGCGGTTTCCTTCCTCTCCGGCAACTGAGTTAGAAAGTACGGCTGTATCTTTGTTGTAACTGGGTGTATTGATACACCATCCAAAGTGTAATTAATAACTTCACCATGCTCAAAGGGATATTCAATATATGCTTTTTACATTTTTACCCATCTACCAATAGGGGCCCTTCTTTGTGAGACACTGGAAATCCTCCTTGTCCTTTGTGGCTGAATGTGGGTTTGAAATTCAGTGCTCGACTGAGGGACCTTACAGACAATTGTATGGGTGGGGTACAGAGATGAGGTAGTCATTCAAAAATCATGTTAAACACTATTATTGCACACAGAGTGAGTCCATGTAGTATTAAGTGACTTGTTAAGCACATTTTAACTCCTGAACGTATTTAGACTTGCCATAACAAAGGAGTTGAATACTTATTGACTCAAGACATTTCAGCTGTTCATTTATTATTTATTTGTAAAAAATGTCTAAAAACACAATTGTACTTGGATATTATGGGCTATTGTTTGTAGGCCAGCGACAGAAAATCTCAATCTGTTTTAAATTCAGGCTGTAACAACAAAACGTGGAAAAGTCAAGGGGTGTGAACACTTACTCAAGGCACTGTCGAGAGAGAAAAACAGACAGACAGACAGACAGAGATAGGCAGGCAGGCAGGCAGGCAGGGAAACAAGCAGTCAGTCAGACAGACAGACAGACAGACAGACAGACAGACAGACAGAGGTAGAATGAGGCCCGAGACATGAAACTCCATTCATGGAGGGTGATTGTCTTGGCTTACCCCTAATGCCGCCATGTGTTGACTGGGGATAATTTGGCAGCCACGTCTCTTCCTGCAGGCACGAGGTGGTGTTAGCTCCGCATCATGGATGCCCTTTCATGTGGCTAGGAGAGAACGCAGAAAGACAACAACACGGTTAGAATTCTTTGTGTTCTACAGCAGTGGTGGTTCCCCCAAAGTCCCTTGTACCATGGGATAAAACAGTGTTTCTAGCCCAGGGTCCTCCAACTCCTATCCTGGAGAACAGTGTTGGAATACCGATATGTTACCACTGGACGGGAACAAAAGCCTGTACTCACCCAGCAGCTCTCCAGGACAGGAGTTAGAGAGGCTCATTCTAGCCTTATCCCAATCAAGAACTAAACTGAGACCAGACAAATATTGGAGCACAGAATTTATCTGCCTGATATCAGGCTTATCTTGAACTGCAACCACTTAAGAGTTGGCTGTGACCCGCCATCTTTGGGACACTGCTCTACAGACCTGAAATGAACCTGGGAAAGTGCTCAGACTATTGAAACAACATTTACACAATGAGACCGTTGTATGGAGTGGAGACGTCCCTGAATTCATTTAACAAAATAAGAACCATATTTAAAGTAACTTCAGATCCAGTAAAGCCTAAAAATAAACATTGGACCTAATATTTCCAGGAGAAAAAGTGGTGTCCCCACATGACACGAGGACTGACGTATTGCAGTACTTAGTCACTCTATTAGACAGAGGCCTAGAGATTCACTACCCATTCTGAGCCAGAACGCTTTGAGTAGTGAGCTCCAAAAACCTCTTTGACTTGGCATGAGATGGACTCCCACCGCTTTTTCTAGCCTATTGATCTTAAATGTGAATTCTCTTTTACTCGGTCTGGGACAATACAAGTCTGCCTGTGTGCTTTTGTCTGCTCACCAGACCATGGCATTAGTCCACTTACTCCATTGAGGTGAGTGAAGGAAGGCTGCTGAGCATCTATTAGGGGTTCTCTATCACCTGGGCTGCGCACCAAACCATGTAACACAGTTGCTGTAACAGTTGCCAGACTGTCAGGGCTGAACAAGTGCATTCAGTTGCAGAGCACTTGCAAGTGCTTTGACAGGACGTGTTTACCTCTTTCCGTATCAAAATGACCCAGGACGTGTTTACCTCCTGCCGTATCAAAATGACACAGGGAGTGTTTACCTCCTGCCGTATCAAAATGACCCAGGACGTGTTTACCTCCTGCCGTAACAAAATGACCCAGGGCATGTTAACCTCCTGCCGTATCAAAATGACCCAGGGCGTGTTAACCTCCTGCCGTATCAAAATGACCCAGGACATGTTTACCTCCTGCCGTATCAAAATGACCCAGGACGTGTTTACCTCTTTCCGTATCAAAATGACCCAGGACGTGTTTACCTCCTGCCGTATCAAAATGACCCAGGACGTGTTTACCTCCTGCCGTATCAAAATGACCCAGGACGTGTTTACCTCCTGCCGTATCAAAATGACCCAGGACGTGTTTACCTCTTTCCGTATCAAAATGACCCAGGACGTGTTTACCTCCTGCCGTATCAAAATGACCCAGGACGTGTGACCTCCTGCCGTATCAAAATGACCCAGGACGTGTTTACCTCCTGCCGTATCAAAATGACCCAGTGTTGTAACCCTGTGTTTTGTTTACTACTGGGTTGTAATTACTACTTGCTTTCAATGACATTTTTCTCAAGACCTGTTCGACTCCGGACCAAGCCTCTTACAGAGACAACTGAACGAGAGTGCTTCATCAATGAATGTAGGACAATCCCAAGTTGATAAGACGATAAGGGCAATTCCACGGTTCCCGGAATTACGCTTTGACCCAGATTTTTCATTTTAAAATGTACGCCAAACAAAAAACATTGATTTCAAAGTTTAACAAACCATACAATTATATGCACAATGACTTTCACAAAAACACACATTTACTGGAAGAACTGCAAATGCAAAGTTTGGTAACATAATTAGTGTAAAATCTCCCTAAGTGTTTTATGTGACCAAGTTTTCCAGAAACTCTGTTAAATATCTTCTCCCAATTAAGATTCAAAAACATCTGCTGAAAGAAAGACACCTTGAGTTTGCAAAAAAAATATTTTGGTTATTGATCTACAGTAGGTGAAGTGGATTTACACCCGGTAACGGTATTACATCCTGGGTCCCTGATCTTTACTGTACACAAATGCATAATTCTGGATATGAATGTCATTCTCTTCATGGTGATGTATCCCGAATAGGTAAACAAACGTAGTAATATGGAATATCATTATTTAACATATTTAGGTATTATTCTAAACACTGGCATTTATTGTAATGGACTCCGCTCCCAAAAAAGACCACATTTGAAACAATCTGAACCAATCACAGACGTCTATGTTTCACAAGTTTGGACATCAGTGTAGAGCACAGTAAAGCACTGAACAACACAGCACAGTAGAGTTCAGTACATTATACTGTACTCTGCTCTAGTGTGCTCTACTGTACTGAACTATACTGTACAGTACTATAATGTACTCTACTTTCCTTTACTGTACTGTTCTGTACTGTTCTCTATTGTGATCTACTGTAAGTGTAGTGTCCTGTACTCTCCAAACTTGTGAAACATCGACGTCTATGATTGGTTCGGATTTGGTTCGGCCTGGGCAGACTGACCAAATTTCAACCACTTTTCAACATCCACGGATGTCCATTGTCAGTCGGTGCTCAGTGGGTACGGCTGCTGGTTACAGTAAATGGAAAGAGGGTAGGTGGTATGTGTCAGGAAGAGCAGGGAGAGGTGGCATTAACTGGAGAGAGAGAGAGAGAGAGAGAGAGAGAGAAGAAAAGTGAGAGGGAGAAGTTGTCCAGACTCAGACAATTTTAACACTCTTGCTTTGACCACCAGACAACAAAAAGACAAAGAAAACAGTTATGAGCTGAACATAACAGTATGGCAGTGGAAGGGAGGCCAGTAGCAGGTGACCCAACTGTGGTTTGTGACTACAATGATTGTAGCAAATTTCTTTGCAGTAATTCGATTCCAGATTTTTCTGTAATTCACTTAATAATTCATAAACAAACTTGATATCTTTAAAAACACAAACTAATTGGTAGGTCTACCTTTACTTGTAACATAATTACAAGGCAACAATTCTTGAAATTACAGAATGTAAACCATTTCTTTTTCTTGTTGATATTATTTGACATGGGGTCTTTATTGTCTTTTGATGTATTTCTGATACATTTTAAGACTTATTCTGGTCGACGTTTTCTAAGACTCCTTTTCCATCTGTTTGACCAGATAACAAAGCCTTTAAGTACTCATTAAGTACACCAATAAGTACTCATTATATTTTGAATGCTTAGCAGGACAATAAAATTGTCTAATTCACACACTTATCAAAAGAACATCCCTGGTCATCCCTACCGTTTTTAGATAATTGATGTTAAAAGGTTAAAAAAGAATGGATTGTTTTTTATTTTATTTTAAATCCCAGAAATAGTTTACAGCGCTGTTTGTCACCTTTCAAATGATACCAGTCTCAACCGTCTCATATCTCAATCTCTTCCAGTGATGAAGACATGGATGTCTCATGGTAGGGTGGGGTTTGCAAAACTTTGAGCACCTCTATCTCGGGAATGTTTTGTTCTTTCGGGTCCAAAAAGTCACTTTCTGACCACTTCTACAATGGGCAAATATGTATGGAGGTTTTCATTAAAATCAAATGGGGTGCTGTCAAAAAGTTTTTGAATTCTAATGGATTTACCCTAGAGAGAGTTCATTTCAGGGTACAAGAGCTTGAAGAGTTCAATCAAAGTGCCCTGACTTGACCCCGAGGAGAGCCGACAGGGTGGATCATGTGTCATACCTAAGTTAATAGGAACCTCATAAAGCCTTGCCTGGTGCAGACCATGCTCATTCGGAATGACACACACACACACACACACATACAATACTAGAGATGTATTTCTCAGAAATAAATAAAGGCTAAGCCTGTAGGTCTACACAAACACACGCGCACACACATCCAGTCATTGATGGGTTGTGTGTCAATGCTGCTGATGGCATACACACAGAAACAGACACACACACACACTTTGGCATCACAAAGAGCCCGTGTTGGCAGCCTGTGGGCAGTGGAGTGTTTGGGTCCAGTGTAGACTGGGTGCCAGCCTGAGAGTCGGACACTGATGCTTGTTTCAACAGAGAGAGCCAGGATGCATTGGATTCACTTCAAAAACACACACACCACACACGTGCATTCGCGCGCGTACACACACAGACACACACAGACACACACAGACACACACACACACACACACACACACACACACACACACACACACACACACACACACACACACACACTGTTTATTCTACCCTTCTAAATACTCTGAAGGTCTTGACTGACGCGTGAATGAGAGTTGGTGGCAGTAGGGACAGACAGACAATACAAGTGATCAAAAGTGAAGCAAGCTGCACTAACGTGATGGGATGCCAGAAGGCCTTCTTTTATGTAGTACATTTAGGCCCTAGCTGATTCCCTGGTCCGTTTATGTACGGGGTAAGGCAATGGACAGTGATTGCTGTAATTTGACAAAATGGAACCCATCTCGGGTAGCGCATAGAACACAGACATAATCAAGGAGATACACAGATATTATCAAGGAGACGAAACCCTATCATCATCATCATGATGATGGTGCCGACAGAGATGGTCGCCTCACTTCGCGTTCTTAGGAAACTATGCAGTATTTTGTATTTTTATTTAATATTTCTTACACTGTTACCCCAGGAAATCTTAAGGCTTATTACATACAGCTGGGAGGAACTATTGGATATAAGAGCAACGTCAACTTACCAACATTACGACCCGGAATACGAATTTCCCGAAGCGGATCCTCTGTTTGGACCACCAACCAGGACAATGGATCGGATCCCAGTAGGCAACCCAAAACAACGGCGCCGCAGAAGGGGCAGATGGAGCGGTCTTCTGGTCAGGCTCCGTAGACGGGCACACCGCCCACGAGTATACTAGGTAGACAAAATTCGAGCAAGGGTTGCCTTCCAGAGAGACATCAGAGAATGTAATATTCTGTGTTTCACAGAAACATGGCTCACTCTGGATACATTATCAGAGTCGGTACAACCACCCGGTTTCTTCACGCATCGCGCCGACAGAAACAAACATCTCTCTGGTAAGAAGTGCGTGGGTGTATTGTATGCCTTATGATTAACGAGTCGTGGTCTGATCATAACAACATACAGGAACTAAAGTCCTTTTGTTCACCTGACCTAGAATTCCTTACAATCAAACACCGACCGCATTATCCACCAAGAGAATTCTCTTCGATTATAATCACAGCCGTGTATATCCCCCCCCAAGCAGACACCTCGACGGCCCTAAAATAACTTAATTGGACTCTATGTAAACTGGATACCACATATCCTGAGGCTGCATTTTTTGTAGCTGGGAATTTTAACAAGGCTAATCTGAAAACAAGGCTCCCTAAATTTTATCAGCATATCGAATGCTCGACCCGGGCTGTCAAAATTCTGGATCATTGCTACTCTAACTTCAGTGGCACATACAAAGCCCCCCCTCGCCCTCCTTTCGGCAAATCTGACCACGACTCCATTTTGTTGCTCCCAGCCTATAGACAGAAACTAAAACAGGAAACGCCCATGCTCAGGTCTTTTCAACGCTGGTCCGACCAATCTGATTCCACGCTTCAAGATTGAAGCAATCACGTGGAATGGGATATGTTCCAGATAGCCACAGACAACAAAATTGATGTATACGCTGATTCGGTGAGCGAGTTTATGAGCAAGTGCATCGGTGATGTTGTACCCACAGTGACTATTAAAACCTTCCACACCCAGAAACCGTAAATTGATGGGAGCATTCGTGCAAAACTGAAAGCACAAACCACTGATTTTAATCATGGCAAGGATACCGGAAACATGACCGAATAAAAAAAGAGTAGCTATTTCCTCAGCAAGGCAATCAAACAAGCTAAGCATCAGTATGGAGACAAAGTACAGTTGCATTTCAACGACTCAGACACGAGGCGTATGTGGCTGGGTCTACTGTCAATCACGGATTACAAAAAGAAAACCAGCCCCGTCGCGGACACAGATGTCTTGCTCCCAGACAAACTAAACAACTTCATAGCTCACTTTGAGGAAAATACAGTGCCATTGACGCGGCCCGCTACCAAAACATGTGCTCTCCTTCACCGCAGCTAACGTGTTAACCCTTGCAAGGCTGCAGGCCCAGGCGGCATCCCTAGCCGCGTCCTCAGAGCATGCGCAGACCAGCTGGCTGGTGTGTTTACGGACATATTCAATCAATCCCTATCCCAGTCTGCTATTCCCACATGCTTCAAGAGGGACACCATTGTTCCTGTTCCCAAGAAAGCTAAGGTAACTGAGCTAAACGACTATCGCCCCGTAGCACTCACTTCCGTCATCATGAAGTGCTTTGAGAGACTAGTCAAGGATCATATCTACCTGACACCCTAGAACCACTCCAATTTGCTTACCGCCCCAATAGGTACACAGACGACGCAATCGCAATCACACTGCACACTGCCCTAACCCATCTAGATAAAAGGAATAACTATGTAAGAATACTGTTCATCGATTACAGCTCAGTATTCAACACCATAGTACCCTCCAAACTTGTCATTAAGCTCAAGTCCCTGGGTCTCGACCCCGCCCTGTGCAAACTGGGTCCTGGACTTTCTGACGGGCCGCCCCCAGGTGGTGAGGGTAGGAAACAACATCTCCACCCCGATGATCCTCAACAATGGGGCCCACAAGGGTGCGTTCTCAGCCCTCTCCTGTACTCCCTGTTCACCCATGACTGCGTGGCCATGCACGCCTCCAACTCAATCATCAAGTTTGCAGACGACACTACAGTGGTAGGCTTGATTACCAACAACGGCGACGAGACGTCCTACAAGGGAGGAGGTGAGGGCCCTCGGAGTGTGGTGTCAGGAAAATAACCTCACACTCAACATCAACAAAACAAAGGAGATGATCGTGGACTTCAGGAAATAGCAGAGGGAGCACCCCCCTATCCACATCAACGGGACAGTAGTGGAGAAGATGTAAAGTTCCTCGACATATCACGGACAAACTGAAATGGTCCCCCCACACAGACAGCGTGGTGAAGAGCGCCTCTGCAACACCGCCTCTTCAACCTCAGGAGGCTGAAGAAATTCGGATTGTCACCAAAAACACTCACAAACTTTTACAGATGCACAATCGAGAGCATCCAGTTGGGCTGTATCATCGCCTGGTATGGAAACTGCACCGCCCACAACCATAAGGCTCTCCAGAGGGAAGTGAGGTCGGCACAACGCATCACCGGGGGCAAACTACCTGCCCTCCAGGACACCTACACCACCAATGTCACAGGAAGGCTAAAGAGATCATCAAGGACAACAACCACCCGAGCCACTGCCTGTTCACCCCACTATTATCCAGAGGGCGAGGTCAGTACAGGTGCATCAAAGCTCAGACCGAGAGACTGAAAAACAGCTTCTATTTCAAGGCCATTAGACTGTTAAACAGCCATCACTAACATTGAGTGGCTGCTGCCAACATACTTCTTCAAATCTCTAGCCACTTTAATAATTCAAAATTGGATGTAATAAATGTATCACTAGTCACTTTAAACAATGCCACTTTATATCATGTTTACGTACCCTACATTACTCATCTCATATGTATATACTGTACTCTATACCATCTGCTGCATCTTGCCTATGCTGTTCGGCCATAGCTCATTCATATATTTATATGTACATATTCTTATTCCTTATTTTACACTTGTGTGTATAAGGTAGTTGTTGTGAAATTGTTAGATTACTTGTTAGATATTACTGCACGGTCAGAACTAGAAGCACAAGCATTTCGCTACACTCGCACTAACATCTGCTAACCATGTGTATGTGACCAATAACATTTGATTTGATTTGATCAGACTACTGCAACAGGAGTGATACAGGGGGAGGGGATAAGGAACAAACAAGCCATGTTGTTTTCTTTCATTAACTCAGTAGCACAGGCCATCAGCTAAAAACTATATTTAAGAGAACTTTGGGGGCCTCCCGAGTGGCGAAGAGGTCTAAGGCACTGCATTGCAGTGCTAGAGGCATCACTACAGACCTGGGTTAGATCCCAGGCTATATCACAACCGGCCTTGACTGGGAATCCTATAGGTGTTTCCTCCGACACATTGGTGCGGCTGGCTTCCGGGTTAAGCGGATGGGTGTTAAGTAGCGCGGTTTGGCGAGTCATGTTTCAGAGGAAGCCTGACTCGACCTTCGCCTCCCGAGACCATAGGGGAGTTGCAGCGATGAGACAAGGTCGAAATTGGGGAGAAAAAGGGGGTAAAATACAACAACAAATAATATATATATATATATATACACCTGAAGAATATATATACATACATATACACAAATACACAATGCCTTCGGAAAGTATTCAGACCCCTCTATCTTGGTTTCATCAGACCAGAGAATCCTGTTTCTCATGGTCAAAGAATCTTTAGGTGCCATTCGGAAAACTCCAAACGGGCTGTCATGTGCCTTTTACTGAGGAGTTGCTTCCGTCTGGCTACTCTACCATATAGGCCTGATTGGGGGAGTTCTGCAGAGATGGTTGTCCTTCTGGAAGGTTCTCCCATCTCCACAGAAGAACTATATAGCTCTGTCAGAGTGACCATCGGGTTCTTGGTCACCTCCCTGACCAGGGCCCTTCTTCCCCGACTGCTCAGTTTGGCCGGACGGACAGCTCTAGGAAGAGACTTGGTGGTTTCAAACTTCTTCCATTTAAGAATGATGGAGACCACTGTGTTCTTGGGAACCTTCAATGCAGCAAAAATGTCTTGGTACCCTTCCCCAGATCTGTGCCTCAACACAATCCTGTCTTGGAGCTCTACGAGCAATTCCTTCAACCTCATGGCTTGGTTTTTGCTCTGACATGCACTGTCAGCTGTGGTACCTTATATAGACAGGTGTGTACCTTTCCAAATCAAATCCAAACAATTGCATTTTCCACGGGTGGACTCTGATGAAGTTGTGGAAACATCTCAAGGATGATCAATGGTAACAGGATGCACCTGAGCTCAATTTCGAGTCTCATAGCAAAGGGTCTGAATACTTATGTAAATAAGTATCTGTTTTTATCTAATCAATTCTAGAATAAGGCTGTAATGTAACAAAATGTGGAAAAACTCAAGGGATCTGAATACTTTCTGAAAGCACTGTATATAAATATATAAAAATAAGATAACTTTGATCTAGTGGTTGGGTTTGCCTTGAATCAAATTGCTAGATAGCCAGGGCCCTCTTCTGGGGTACTAGGGCAGGATTCCCCAACTGACGGGCCGCGGGGGTTTTATACGTTTTTTTTTGGTTCGAATTTTCATTTTTGGACATGAAAGACTGTAAAAACACCAGGAATACAGCTGCAAGTATTCCGACGCATAACGGAGAGACACGTGATTGTATATAAATGTAAGCTAGGTTTTAAATGATTATGTTTTAGTTCCATATTATAGCTGTTTGGGCTTCTTGTGGTCAATTTGCCCTCCGCTTAAGATAAAAAACATCGGCCTACAGCTGAATCTAGTTGATGATCCCTGCACTAGGCAATTTTTGTTTAAATGTGTCTTGTAGAGGATGTAGAAGTTGTCAGTATAGTAGAATTCATGCCTAGGCCTACATTTTCAGTCTATAACACAGCTCTCTGTTTTCACTTTTGCGGTAACGAGAAAACAATGTCAACCTTCGAGTTTTTACCTGAAGTAAAGTTTATATTTTTTAACTAAAACATATGCTGTGGAATCTGCATGTTGAAAACATGTGTATGAATGCCCTAGATTCCACGACAGTGCATGGCAAAGGGGACGGGGACGGGGGTATATTTCCACATATGAAGTGTATCCTAAACCAATTGTTACTTCAAAGATTGTCTGGCATGACACAAACTAAACCATGGCTAGTGTTCCAATTAAGGCTCTATGTTCAGATACACTTGACGAGGCCAGCTGGTGTTATTTAAGCTAATAGAAGGCTATGGCCCTTCAGCATTAATGTATCCTAAATAAATCATTTTCTTGAAACACATGAATGATGTGTGATTGTTCATCAGTTAATTTCAAGGTGTGTTTGTTGTGTCTTTTGAACTGGTATAGGCTTGGTTGTAGGTGGACAGTGCATCAACAATCTCCAATTTGGAGATGCAGCCAAAAATAATTTGATAAAGACAACTTTCACTCGCTTTAAAAAAAAAAGTCATTTTTGTGACTTCTAGTATAAAACAGTTGTGTTTCGGGCTGCCATGGCCTTCGTTTTAATTAGTAAAGTACATGCCAGGCATGATCCCGCTGAATTCCATCTGTCAGAGTGTCAGTCGGCCTCCTTAGGTCCAAGTGCCCGCTCTACTGACCCACAGGGGAATGACACCACTGACCCACGAGTAAAGTAATAACTTGCTATAGAGTCTGGTACCTGAGAGGTCGCTTTAGGTCACTTCACCCTAAATGGGTGCAGCAGTGCAAGTGTGATGACACGGGGTGCTTGACTGTGGATAAATAGTTTGAAGCTATGAGAACAATGAGAGAGTAGAAAGCAGCCATTTGAAGGTTCTATATAATCCTTCTCCAGAGAAGGAAACAAAGAAATGCGTTGTATGTAAACACTGTAATGATTTTGTGCAGTCCTCTTGCCATTGTTAAAAAAAACAGAGCTATGTTAAACATCAGACTTCAACACCTCCACAAAAAGGCTGTTGTAAACTAACACATCTTAAAACGGAACCTTCAATACAGACATTACACCATTAGAAATTGGAACCGGCACTATATAAGCAAGTCACAACCTATTCGGTTCATGAACACAGCCGAAACATCCAATTTGAACAATTTAGCCCGTCTGAAAGCTAACACACAGTTGAATCGTCATTGAGTCTGAATTTGGTAGACTAGCCGTTGCCCCACACGTTTGTCACAGATGTTTCTCAAATAAATCGTATTTGTTACTGAAATTAAGGGAGAACTTTACATTGCAACACAGACTAAAGTGGGAATAACATGGCAATAGTGTGGTAACAAGTTAAAGTGACACACTGAACATGTATTCCTCTCAGACGTCCAGAAGACCATAGGACGCAGGGTCTAGTGTTTGATTTGTGATTGGATTACTTGAATTGCTTCACACAGCCTTCACATTACCAATCTCAAATTGGCTGAATTGACAAGTGTATCTGGATTCAGTCCAGTGCCCATCAGTAAGCTAGAATTCAGAGATGTAGCTAAATGCATGAATGATAGTGTTTCCCCAAGCCTTGGAATATGGCCTAACAGGCTATAGGCCCATCTGTCAAACTTAGTAAGTAACAGCCAGTGGATATAAAATCAGTAGTTGTTCCTTTGATCAAGCCATGAGGTTGAAGGAATTGTCCATAGAGCTCCAAGACAGGATTGTGTCGAGGCATAGATTTGGGAAAGGGTACCAAAACATTTATGCAGCATTGAAGGTCCCCAAGAACACAGTGGCCATCATTCTTAAATGGAAGAAGTTTGGAACCACCTAGACTCTTCCTAGAGCTGGCCGCCAGACCAAACTGAGCATTCGGGGAGAAGGGCCTTGGTTAGGGAGGTGACCAAGAACCCAATGGTCACTCTGACAGAGCTCCAGAGTTTCTCTGTGGAGGTGGGAGAACCTTCCAGAAGGACAACCATCTCCACACCACTCCACCAATCAGGCCTGTTTGGTAGAGTGGCCAGACGGAAGCCACTCCTCAGTAAAAGGCACATGACAGCCCTTTTGGAGTTTTCCAAAAGGCACCTAAAGACTCTCAGACCATGAGAAACAAGATTCCCTGGTCTGATGAAACCAAGATTGAACTCTTTGGCCTGGCACCTTCCCTACAGTGAAGCATGTTGGTGGCAGCATCATGTAGTGGGGATGTTTTTCAGCAGCAGGGACTGGGAAACTAGTCAGGATTGAGGCAAAGATGAACGAAGCAAAGTACTGAGAAATCCTTGAAAACCTGCTCTAGAGCACTCAGGACTTCAGACAGGGGAGAAGGTTCACCTTCCAACAGGACAACGATCCTAAGCACACAGCCAAGACAATGTAGGAGTGGCTTCGTGACAAGTCTCTGAATGTCCTTTAGTGGCCCAGCCAGAGCCCAGACTTGAACCAGATCTAACATCTCTGAAGAGACCTGAAAATAGCTGTGCAGCAACGCTCCCCATCCAACTTGACAGAGCTTGAGAGGATCTGCAGAGAAGAATTTAAGAAACTCCACAAATACAGGTGTGCCAAGCTTGTAGCATCATATCCAAGGAGAATCAAGTCTGTAATCGCTGTCAAAGGTGCTTCAACAAAGTACTGAGTAAAGGGTCTGAATGCTGATATTTCAATTTTTCTCCCCAATAAATTAGCTAAATATATTTTTTAACTGTTTTTGCTTTGTCATTATGGGGTATTGTGTGTAGATTGATGAGCAAAAAAACTATTAAACCAGTTTTAGAATAAGGCTGTAATTTAACTAAATGTGGAAAAGGTCAAGGTGTCTGAATACTTTCCAAAGGCACTGTATGTCAAACCACGTGTGTGTGTCAAACCACTGAATTTACTTACATAACCTGTTGTGTGAACCAGTTTTCGATATGTCTCTAAGGCTGTGACAATACCAGTATTGCAATATTTTTTCCATTGCACAAATGAAAACACAAAGCAGACCTAACTCTTCAGTCCTTTAAAAACCTGCTGGATGTAAAATATTGTGTGCTTTAACTTGGAAAATAAATAAATGTGACTCTGGATGAAAGCACAATGATGTTTGTTTCAAACATTATGGCTGTTTTCATAAAGAAGTTAAATCTGCTTTGTGTTTTGTTTCCTTGCTACGATACTAACAGGTATCGCGATACTGGTATCGTCCCGGCCCTAATGTTGACATACAACAGCAACAGTCAGGGAAGTAAACTGTTACAGTTAGGACCTACTTCCCTCTACGGGTGTAATCCTAATCCCCTCACGAGTGTAGAAAAAGTGACAGGCCAACACAGGTCTGGTTTTATTCACAAAATGAATAGGCCTTGTCATTCACCAGGTCTATAACAACAATGTGTTACCATTTTCTTGTGTCTGTATATGCTGACATAATTTCAAGAAGGGGTGTAGTGAGATATGGTTCAAGGGGGTGATGTCTGGTTTATGGTTCATCTGTTGTTTTGCTCTGCTGGTCACTGATTGGGATTCTCAGTAACAACAGTCAACACACCTTGACAAAGAATTTGGTATGGAATAGAACTTTATGGAACGGACCTTAATCCCAAAATGTTGGTGGATTCCCCAAATTATTTGGAATTTGGCATTTCCGTAAAATGTATTTAGGTGGTAGACCCTTGTATAATTACCAAAACCCCTCAACCTCATTACAATGTAATAACTACAATGTAACAACGAGGTTGATGTCATAGTAGGCTAATTACAGTGTTACCACGGGTATAAGAGCAACTTTACACATGGGCTATTCTATACACTGCTGGACATACTAGCCATAACATCATGGACAGAGAGAACAACACGAAGCTGTAGCCTAATGGCCAGTATTTCCACCACCATGGAGGGGCAATCAACACCTTCATGTGGAATTTTTGTATGGCTACTGTGTTTCTTTGTAAAGTGTGAGTGGATTTGTTAGATAAGCCTGTTCATAACAAAGGCTGTTATGAAGAGAAATACAGCTTTCTTTATTGCTCTAATGATACTGTCTCATTGATTGAGTGGACTAGAGATCCTGATCAACAACACTCAACATAGCCAATGAATGGCTCTCTGCAATTCTTCCCTGACTACGACATTTGCATAACCTATGTCAACCAGGAATGAAGAAGCTGTTCATGTTGAGATATATTTATGATTTACAGGTTAAGTAACATAGAGAATATTGGCTAGTAATATGCTAAGTAGTCAATTATACAATGAAAGTTGAGGATGTTTGTGCCTGCCTGCCTTTGGGATTTATTGTTGTAACAGTAAAAAAACATTGAATCCCTACATAGGCTGAAGCCAGGAAAACCCACCTAAGTTTAGCTTGTATAGCCACTTGGCTATTGTGGCTTGTCCCTCGGAGCAATTGACATATTGCTGTCCCTTATTACAAGACATCAATCTAGCTACCAAAAGAGAGAGACTTGTTGGCTCGGCCCTTCACCAAAATCCCACAATGTCACAGTTCCATACAGTTAGATGGGGGCGAAATAGCCCCTTCTAATCATAAACTCTCTTTTGTCTAGATTTAATCAGGTGGCTACAACTACACCCTCGTGCATTAACACCGAACTTTCGAAGCCCGAAAGGGTTAATGGTGGACCATGGTTTTTCAAGAACATTCCAGGCAATGGGAAAGATTGGTTTGTCGCTCCAAACAACACAAATATTATGGGAGACATGTGAGCGTCTACGAGAGCTCCCGTCGTATAGAACAAAAAGAGAGCTTTACTGCTATCCACACCCTCCCTTCTAATGCACTTTTCCTTGAAAAGGATCCCGGTGTCTAACTGCAGGGCCCGGCGCCGCCATACACTACCACATAGGCACATAAAACAACACGTATAGCATGCCCATACCACCAAGCGGAAAAGGCACAGACAAAAATGAATAAGAACAATACAAATCGCAGCCATAAATCACCAATAGACGCACCAATGCATTAATACGCCTAAAATCCTTCAAGTCAAAATAACTAACCTGTTTAGGAACAGTACAGTCCGCTGGACATTGGGTTGAATCCGATTTAAATCCACTATCAGTAAAACAAAGAGGCGAAAAAGTCCGGCCAATCCCGAAACAGGCCGAAACACCTCTTGGAGCTTGGCTGAGCATGCGCAGATTAGTCGAGGGGGAGGAGGGTTAGTCGAGGGGGAGGAGGGTTGAATGAGAGTAGACGAACAGACAACATTGTATCGAGCTCCCAATTCATTTCGAAGAAACAATTATTGTGATACATTTTTTATATATTTTAGAATTCCGCGAAACTCTCAGAAAGAAAACTCAGATATAAAGGTTTAGAAAATTGGGGAATCACAATGAAAATCACAATTAAATAAATGTTGGTTTTTGGGCAAGACATGAGGAGAATCTTGTCAGAATACGTTTCTTTGCTGTAGGCCTAATGTTGAATTTCTGTAATGCTATTACAGTCAACCTACATTTGAAGCCTGAGATGTAGCACATTGCTTATAGGCTACAGTAGGATCTCAAAAGTCAAAGTGCTTATGTGCTAAAATGTACAGTAACGTAGAATGATACTGACAAATAGAGCAATATTTTTGACGTTGGGATTTTTTATCATTACTGTGTAATAAGGTGCTTATAAATGGCCTAGAGGTCTTTCTTACAAGATCACACTTTCAATGTTTCAGATGTGTTCAGTGGATTGGGTTGGAGTATTTCTCCTGTCAACTGACATTTACTCCTGAGGTGCTGACCTGTTGCACCCTCAACAACTACTGTGATTATTATTATTTGACCTTGCTGGTCATTTATGAACATTTGAACATCTGGGCCATGTTCTGTTATAATCTCCACCAGGCACAGTCAGAAGAGCACTGGCCACCCCTCATAGCCTGGTTCCTCTCTAGGTTTCTTCCTAGGTTTTGGCCTTTCTAGGGAGTTTTTCCTAGCCACCGTGCTTCTACACCTGCATTGCTTGCTGTTTGGGGTTTTAGGCTGGGTTTCTGTACAGCACTTTGAGATATCAGCTGATGTAAGAAGGGCTATATAAATACATTTGATTTTGATTTGATTGAATTTCACGAAACATTTGATCACTCTGTTGTTGCTGAGAATTTTTCTGTGCAGCAGGAAATGCAGATGAATGTTGTGATTTACACTACATTACCAAATGTATGTGGACACCTGCTCATCGACTATCTCATTACAAAATCATGGTCATTAATGTGGAATTGGTTCCCCCTTTGCTGCTATAACAGCCTCCAATCTTCTGGGAATGCTTTCCACTAGATGTTGGAACATTGCTGCGGGGACTTGCTTCCATTCAGCCACAAGAGCATTAGTGAGGTCGGGCACTGATGTTGGGCAATTAGGCCTGACTCGCAGTCGGCGTTCCAATTCATCCCAAATGTGTTCGATGAAGTGAAGGTCCAATCGTTAATTAAATATATTCTGTGCAGGCCAATCAAGTTCTTCCACACCAATTTCAACAAACCATTTCTGTATGGACCTCGCTTTGTGCATGGGGGCATTGTCATGCTGAAACAGGAAATCAACTTCCCCAAACTGTTGCCACAAAGTTGGAAGCACAGAATAGTCTAGAATGTAATTGTATGCTGCAGCATTAAGATTTCCCTTCACTGGAACTAAGGGGTCTAGCCCAAACCATGAAAAACAGCCCCAGACCACTGTTCCTCCTCCACCAAACATTACAGTTGGCACAATGCATAGGGGAGGTAGCATTCTCCTGGCATCCGCCAAACCCAGATTTGTCTGTCGTACTGCCAGATTATGAAGCGAGATTCATCATCTCAGAGAATGCGTTTCATCTGCTCCAGAGTCCAATGGCGGCGAGCTTTAAACCACTCCAACCAACGCTTGGCTTTGAGCATGCTCAGCCATAGTGACCCTTTTCAAGAATCTCCCAACGAACAGTTATTGTGCGGACGTTGCTTCCAGACGCAATTTGGAACTCGTGAGTGAGTGCTAGTGAGTGTGAGTGTTGCATTCGGGGGGCAATTTTTAGATGCTACACGCTTCAACACTCTGCGGTCCCGTTCTGTGAGCTTGTGTGGCCTACCACTTTGTGGCTGAGCCACTTCACAATAACAGCACTTAAAATTGACCGGGGAAGCTCTAGCAGGGCAGAAATTTGAGGAACTGACTGACTTGTTGGAAAGGTGGCATTCTATGACGGTGCCACGTTGAAAGTCTCTGAGCTCTTTAGTAAGGCGATTCTACTGCCAATGTTTGTCTATGGAGGTTGCATGGCGGTGTGCTCGATTTGATACACCTGTCAACAACAGGTGTGGCTGAAATATCCGAATCCACTCATTTGAAACGGTATCCAAATGCTTTTGTATGTATAGAGCACATAAATTCACTCAATAAGACGTAGTAACACACTCTTATAATAACATAATTTCACTTTTCATGTCGACTAATTTTGCCCAGTTAATAGCCTAACCACAGATCAAGCAACATTATGGACTAAACGTTCAAATCATGTCGCTGCAGAAAATACTGGTTGAATTAAGATCCTAAACCTGTAGGTCAAACTCCAGGTCAAACCTAATCAATGGCACAAGATTAGCTTTTTCATTATCTTTGACTGGAGAAACATGTTGCATCACTGAATTTTGGGTGCACAGTTCACAGGTAGACCTCCACACATCCTTCACATGAGTGAGCGAGCACCAACATGAGAAGTCTCAAGTGGCCTGCCCTACAAATTGACCACAGAAGGTTGGTGGTACCTTAATTGGGCAGGATGGGCTTGTGGTAATGGCTGGAGGGGAATGGTATCAAACACATGGTTTCTATGTGTTTGATGCCATTGCACTTGCTCCGTTCCAGACATTATAATGAACCGTCATCGCCTCAGCAGCCTCCACTGACATTGACATAAATAATCCATATGTGATCTCATATCCTTTATCTGATGGTAACTCCTCAAATTCAGCATGAACATAAATTGTGTAGTTTATAATAATTGAACACTTGAATAATACAATTAGGTGTGTTAGTGCTGAGCTAGAACAAAAACGTGCACATTCCTGTAGCGCTCCTAAACCGAATGAGCATTGAACTCGTCTAGCACTAGGACTCCATTTGTGGGGCGAGAAAAAGGGAGCGGATTCTGACTGACTACAGTCTCCTTATTGTCCTCACCGAAATATGGGGCGGATTTGTTGACTGTCAGACCGGCCGGTTGGGTTTCTTTCTCGGAAGGACAAGACAATGTATGTTTATCATAAGCGTTTTAATCCACATGACCCTTTAACAATATGATCGTTTGAGATTTATATATTTTTTTAAATAAAAAGTCTATTGCACCTGGCTGGATACTACTCATGGAAAATGAAGATAATCTCTCGGATGAATTTCGGGTGCATGTTGTCATTCCGAGTAAACCCAATCCAATACTTGAAAAACGTATTGTATTCAAAGTATACAAGAGGAGATGGTTCATTTTGTTCGTGCTGTGCTTGCTAAATTGCTCGAACTCTATGGTAAGTAGCCTACTTGTCATTTGCTGTCTCCCATATGAAGTTGGCTGTTATCTGTCAAGTAATGAATTATGTGATTTAAAAAAAACTTTTTTGTAGGAATGTAACACCTCTGTAGCTAGGTTTCCGTCCAATTGGCAACATGTTTTCATGCGAATATTCTCAAATCCGCATAAAGAAAATATGCAAATTTCCCCAAATCCGCATAAAGAAAATATGCAAATTTCCCCACCATTGTTGTTGCCACCAAACTGACTTGTTGCTGATAAAAAGGAGTCCGTGAGACCAATGCTTTATATATACACTAGTTGACTGTCAGGGAGCGCTGTTTTGAAGCCACCGTGCCTCCAGCTTGGCACTCCCTCCCAATCGTTAATTAACGTATTTTGGAAGCTATAGAAATGCATTTAATAATGTCTACATTTATTTTGCCTCATTTATTCTATTAGAGACACATTAATACATACTTTTAAATTATATTATGTAGCTATACATAAAAAATAAAATACATTAAAACATCTTCCTTAAAGTATTTATTTTATAAACTACCTTTGTTACTTTCCCCAATTTAAAAAAATACTTAAATACATATTATTTTGGCATTAAAACTTTCAATTGAAATACATTTGATTGAAATACTTTGCTCCACAGAGTTTCTAAACCAAGAGATGCAACATTGAGAGACTTCCGGGAACGCTTTCGAAACAAGACCAAACAGACCTGGCTGAGGTTTGGGGGTTGGAAAGTTAATGAAAGAAGTCAACAATTCTTCTTTAGTTGTTAATTTTCTCGAAATCTAAAGGCACAACGTAGGTTATAGACAATGTATTGTGTAGCTGAACATATTATTACTCCAACCTTGTGAAAGTGACATACAGACACGTTTTAATATTTGTGAAAAACAACTGTATATCGAAGGAGTTCCTTTGATTTGACGGCCTGCACATCAAATCAAATATAATTGTATTTGTCACATGCAGCAAATACAGAAGGTATTCGAATACCTTACAGTGAAATGCTTAATTACAAGCCCTTAACCAACAATGTAGTTTTAAGAAAATACCTACAAAAAAGTAAGCGATAAGAAAAACAAATACTTAGGGAGCAGCAGTAAATAATAATAGCGGGGCTATAAACATGGGGTACCGGTTCAGAATCAATATCAACAGCTGGAGCGAGACAACCACGATCACAGCGACAGTGTCATTGCATTTTGGTACACCAGAAGAACATTAATTTCCACTGCATTTGCCTTGCAGCATTGCTGACTGAACGCTGTGCGTTCTGTGTGGTGCATACGTTGGATTTATCAAACTGCTTCAAACTATATAGACGGCTTGAGAGAAATGGTAGCAGAAAGTAAATGTTGAACTTTTGTTGCAAACATATCCAGATGATGCTGCATAACATTTTGCCCAATAACTACAAGGCAAATGAATGTACGTCTGGTGTACCGAAATGCAATGACGCTGTGATCGAGGCATTAGACCCAATGATGTGTTTCTACGCATTAGCTTTGCTGGCCAACGTTGCTATGACAAGGAGCATCAAACTCATCATTGTGCACTTTCACCACCACGCTGTGAAGTTCATCGTAACTTATTTTACCTTTAGCCTAATAAGACTACATGCTTTCCCAAGTCGTAGTGGGAGGACCACACATTACATCGCGTGAATCCAATTTTACTTTAATATGATGGTTATTATATCAATATTTGTGCATACATGCATTTCCACTGCCATTTGTTGCATAATTAATTTTACTGACATGAAAAGATGCCATTTTGTCTAGGGTATTTTGTTTTGTTCCATCAGGCCTGTCGGGACATAATTTTTTTATCAGACATGTACTTTACTTGCATAAAAAGGTTGGATGGAAACAAGGCTCGTGCTACAATGTTCCAACAATGTAACAATCTCTATAGCACCTGGAAAAGCACCTGGCATATTGGGTTTCTCAGCTGTTGACAGCTAACATGTCCTGAGAAAAACTTGGCTAGTGCCATGCATTGTAACCCGCAGGTTACTTTCTATCGTTTGTGATCCTGATATAATATGGTATATTATGTAATGCCTTACCGCCACTTTGTATATGTGATGCCTAGTTATCCCTGAAAGAGTAGCCACATTTTTGTGCCAAACATACTGCTGCAGACACACGCATCCAAAATGTGTGTTCGCCTTCACTATGAAATATAATAGCCACAATGAAATACAGTAGCCTGCACTGAAATTACAGGAGCCATCATGCAACATGGGAACTTCAGCATATCACTCATTGAGTCAAAATGCATTTGGTTCAGACTTCTACAGCTTTCTGTCATATTATATGGTGCACCCTAATATGTCAGAGAATGTAGCTAATGGGGCTATTGATTTAGCCCTGGGGCTATTGATTTAATAGGGCATGTGTGCCTTAGGGCAAGTGTGCCTTAGGGCAAATACCCCCTAAAACCATACACACCATACACCCCCCAAATCAATATTCCATCTTATTATCTGTCATGTCAACAGAGTTGTTTCCACACATCATTACAGAAATCTAAAATAATCCTTTAACCATTGTAAGTAATACCCACACTGTAATTACACGATACATGTATGTACTACCATCTATATACAGTATGTGCATTGAGGACACTTCGAATTCTACATCCATTCATGGAGGTTATATTTAACGACAGCGGTGGAAACCTACAGTGGAAGGCTGTGCTCACGTATGCGGCAGACAGTGGTGGCATTGTGTGCCCATGCCAGTCGACCTACTCCTTTATCTCGGCTGCATAAATGAGATTTTCTTGAATGTCAATTAAAGATAGAATTGTACGGAGTCCCTTTGTTGTTGCAGTGTTTCTGCGAACAACTCACTTCCATCCAATTGGTTATGCCTCTTGTCAAGGCACTGTGTATTGTGTACTAAAACACAATCACACAATGGGATGCTTTGGTTTGCCCCAGAAAATCTCAGTTTATTCAAGTTGAAATTTAGGAGAGTTTTATTTTTTCCTCTTTAAAGTAAAAAAAAAAAGTTAATCTTTGAAGGAAACTGTATGGTTAACCTGCTGTGGTTGTATAGGCCTATCACTGTTCATTTGGCTGGGATGGTTGGTCTCACTTCTCAGTATAGGAATTCTCTATGTTCATTTTGACCAGTGAATGCCAATATAAATAGGCCTATGTAAACACTTCATAGTAGCCTCTGATTTGATTAGATCAGCATAAAGCTGGGTCATGTGCTAATGTCTTGTGAGTCATAACTTCTATTTTCACGTGACTTGACGTTCCACAAGGCAAGGTTGTGGTTTACTTCCTGCTCAGTGATGTATCGTTGAATCACATGATCACATACAGTGGGGTCCGAAATCATTGACACCCTTGATAAAGATGGATAAAAATGACTGTATAAATAATTAAATATACTGAGCTATATTGTATGCTCCAAAAATGGGGAAATTATATTATTTTATACTAATAGAATTTCTCAGAGAAAGAGATTTTGTTAAACAAGTAATACTTTTTCTCTCCAAAAGGTAGGGGTCAACATTTTTGACATACCTCAAGGTGAGGTATTGAAAGGTATGTCAATGAAGGGGGGGTGTCAGTGTAAATAGGCTGTGTGGCCATTTGATTAATTGTTCAGCAGTCTTATGGGTAAAAGGAGCTTTTTGGACCTAGACTTGGTGCTCCGGTACTGCTTTCCATGCGGTAGCAGAGAGAACAGTCTATGACTTGGGTAACTGGAGTCTGACAATTGTCTGGGCCTTTCTCTGACACCGCCTAGTATATAGGTCCTGGATGGCAGGAAACTTGGCCCCAGTGATGTACTATCTGCCCAAAGTTACAATGCGGAGAGCATACTGTCGGGCTGCACCACAACTCCACCGCCGCTGACCGCAAGGCTCTACAGAGGTACGTTCAGCCGAACGCACCAGTGTGCATCGATTGAGCGTACTGTAGTGACTTTACTTTAATTCATTTGATGACTGTTATTTATCTAATCAAATAACAATGTTTAATTGTTACCCAATTTTAAACTAGCTCCCTCCTTCCTCCTCTGTGAGTGAGAGAGGGTCTGGTTGAAATGATCCATTGCCGAGCTGACCTATTTGGATCCTCACAGGACAGTCATGACAGTACCACCCTGTGTAGAGCCTTGCGGTCAGCGGCGGTGGATTGCTGTACCAGGCTGTGATGCAGCACGACAGCATGCTCTCTGCTTGTAACTTTAGGCAGATAGTACATTTGAGGAAATGAAGAACAGATATGTCTGTACAAGTAGCACTAAATAAAGATGTAGATTAGATAATGTAATAACCCATTTATTGTATATAATCAAATGTGTTTGTGCCTGTGCTTCAATCCTCAGTTATGGCTGACCTTTGCTCCAGTGGCGGACCAGTCAGCCCAGTTCATGGGTGTCACCCTGGACCAGATCAACTGGCTGTCCATCATTTATATGGTGGTGGCCATACCTCTCAGCTTTGGGACCACATGGATGCTGGACACTTTAGGGCTCCGAATCACAGTATGTACAGATCGGTCAAGGTAGACCTCATACAAGTCTCCCTGATAAAAGAGGTCTCCTGACCTCAATGGGACTTTGTGGATAATTTAAATAAAACAGATCGTTAAACCTGCCGTTATCTTTGTTTACAAGCCTGTGCACACACACGTGTCTGTTTCTGAAAACAGAATCTGTCTACTGTGAGAAGTCTATATCCAGTACTTGAAATGAAAGATTGTTGCATTCAAGATCTCCATGAAAGAGGTGTACGTGGGAAATTCAGTGAAGTGTAAACGAGTCTGAAAAATCTCAGATAGTAAGAAAGTAAGCGTGTGTGCTGTCAGTGATCGAGGAAGCCGCCAATGTGCAGATGGCACTTAGATTTTCAGCGGTTGTACAAGTTTGCACCTGCACAGAGGAGATAAAACATGATAGAAGAACAAACAGTAAAATAAATGTTAAGAGAAATGTATCATATGTATCATGTTTATTTGTGTTTTGTCCTTTCTTCCAATTGAGGAAAAACATATACAAAGTCAACGCGAACTTAAATCATGCATTCTGTTCCCTCCCATGCCTGTTTCCCCTGTAGTTGGTGCTGGGTTCGTGGCTTAACATGTTGGGAGCTGTGCTGCGTTTCGTGAGCGTCCTGGGGAGTCTTGTCAGTGCGGCCAAATTCCCTGTGGTGATGGGGGGCCAGACCCTGTGTGCCCTGGCTCAGCCCCTGGTCATTTTCACACCCACCAAGCTGGCAGCACTCTGGTTCCCAGAGCACCAGCGGGCCACTGCCAATATGATAGCCTCTATGTGTGAGTGAGCTATGGTTGCTGTCCTGTACAAGTTACTCTGTTAAAACCACCTGTGTCAAGTCAACATTATTGGTTGAGTTACCGCTTTCCATGTATGTTTAGTACAGTGGAAGCTGGTGGGAGGAGCTATAGGAGGACAGGCTCAGTGTAAAGACTGAAATTGAATGGTATCAAACACATCAGACATGGAAACCACATGTATGACTCTGTACCTTCAATTCCACTCCAGCCATTACAATGGGCCGGTCCTCGTATAACTTATCCCACCAGCCTCCACTGGTTTAGTATTGTCAGTTGCTCCTCTTGAGTTTTTAGATTTCAGTTACAAGAACCAAGATTCCTGGAAGTAGGAAGAGAATATCAGATGTCTGGTAGTGTTGGCTTCAAATAGAGGACAATACCATGCCAGCCTATTTTAATATGTTCTTCTGTGGCTTTTTAAAAATGTCTCCTTTCAGCAAATCCCCTTGGGATTCTTGTTGCTAGCATCTTTTCCCCTATGATTGTGGGGACCACCAACAACATCTCTTCATTGGTAAGTTAAGAAAAAGGACAAAGTTTAGCTAGCACCTTATGAAGATAAATTGTCTTCGACTTTAAATTGCCTATACATTTATTAATCTATTACAAACCTTTTCCCCATCCATTGATATTCCCAGCTGTTCATATATGCTGTACCAGCAACCATCATCTGTTTCCTAGCAACAGTTGGGATCCGTGATAGTTCCCCCCCAACGCCCCCCTCAGCCAGTGCAGAAAGCTCCACCTCGGAGCCCTTCCTGGAGGGAATCATGCTGGTGAGTAGTAATCATACGCACACAAAATGGCAATACTGTACTACTTGATAATATCTTTGGTTACCCCTCAACATTTCAACATTCACTCCTCATTATACAGTCATGGCCAAAAGTTTTGAGAATGACACAAATATAAATGTTCAAAGTCTGCTGCCTCAGTTTGTATGATGGCAATTTGCATATACTCCAGAATGTTATGAAGAGTGATCAATTAATTAAAATTAATTGCAAAGTCCCTCTTTGCCATGCAAATGGACTGAATCCCCCAAAACATTTCCACTGAATTTCAGCCCTGCCACAAAAGGACCAGCTGACATCATGTCAGTGATTCTCTCGTTAACACAGGTGTATGTGTTGACGAGGACAAGGCTGGAGATCACTCTGTCATGCTGATTGAGTTCGGATAACAGACTGGAAGCTTCAAAATGGAGGGTGGTGCTTGGGATCATAATTCTTCCTCTGTCAGCCATGGTTACCTGCAAGGAAACACGTGCTGTCATCATTGCTTTGCACAAAAAGGGCTTCACCGGCAAGGATATTGCTGCCAGTAAGATTGCACCTAAATCAACCATTTATCAGATCATCAAGAACTTCAAGGAGAGCGGTTCAATTGTTGTGAAGAAGGCTTTAGGGTGTCCAAGAAAGTACAGCAAGAGCCAGGACCGTCTCCTAAAGTTGATTCAGCTGCGGGATCGGGGCACCACCAGTACAGAGCTTGCTCAGGAATGGCAGCAGGTAGGTGCGAGTGCATCTGCACGCACAGCGAGGCAAAGACTTTTGGAGGATGGCCTGGTGTCAAGAAGGGCAGCAAAGAAGCCACTTCTCTCCAGGAAAAACATAAGGGACGGACTGATATTCTGCAAACGGTACAGGGATTGGACTGCTGAGGACTGGGGTAAAGTCATTTTCTCTGATGAATCCCCTTTCCAATTGTTTGGGGCATCCGGAAAAAAGCTTGTCCGTGGAAGACAAGGTGAGCGCTACCATCAGTCCTGTGTCATGCCAACAGTAAAGCATCCTCCATACATGTGGGGTTGCTTCTCAGCCAAGGGAGTGGGCTCACTCACAATTTTGCCTAAGAACACAGCCATGAATAAAGAATGGTACCAACACATCCTCCGAGAACAACTTCTCCCAACCATCCATGAACAGTTTGGTGACAAACAATGCCTTTTCCAGCATGATGACCTTGCCATAAGACAAAAGTGATAACTAAGTGGCTCGGGGAACAAAACATTGATATTTTGGGTCCATGGCCAGGAAACACCCCAGACCTTAATCCCATTGAGAACTTGTGGTCAATCCTCAAGAGGCGGGTAGACAAACAAAACCCCACAAATTCTGACAAACTCCAGGCATTGATTATGCAAAAATGGGCTGCCATCAGTCAGGATGTGGCCCAGAAGTTAATTGACAGCATGCCAGGGCAGATTGCAGAGGTCTTGAAAAATAAGGGTCAACACTGAAAATATTGACTCTATGCATCAACTTCATGTAATTGTCAATAAAAGCTTTTGACACTTATGAAATGCTTGTAATTATACCTCAGTGTTCCATAGTATCATCTGACAAAAATATCTAAAGACACAGGAGCAGCAAACTTTGTGAAAATTCATGTGTCATTCAAAACTTTTGGCCACGACTGTACATAGATTCAGTTTTAATCATACTTCATCTGAGAGGTAGTGGCCTATATCTTGCATTGAATGATCCATTACTGCAATCGTATGAGAGGCGCATCTGAAACCCCCCGTTTGCCTCCTGTTCCTTTGTAGTTACTGAGGAACAAGGCTTACATGATTCTCCTGCTGTGCTTCGGCTCGGGGATCGCTGTATTCACCTGCTTCTCTACACTGCTGGAGCAGATCATGTGTGTCCGAGGGTACCCTAATGTAAGCACCCATTTATGATCCCAAATGAACAACAAGATTTGTTTTTTTTCATTACAAAAGAATGAATGAAAGATTATGGCCCATGATTCTGTTTTCTAAACAATATTTTCACCATCTCACCAAAATAATGAATGAAACAATGTGAAACATAACCTCAATGTGTGTTGTGTTAGGACTTTGCAGGACTGTGCGGGGGTCTCTTCATTGTTTTCGGTATTGTCGGGGCTGGTTTCCTTGGACTGTACGTCGACAAAACCAAGAAGTTTATCGAGGCCACCAAGGTTAACATGAGCCTTTCAGCGCTGGCCTGCATTGCCTTTTCAGTGGTGAGTACAGGTCAAAGGTCAGGGTTTTCAGTCTTGTACTTCATGAAGCGCTGTGATGATGAAACAGTTTTCTTCTAAGGTGGAAGAAAATAGGATATTTGCAGTTCTGTGTGTATGCGTGGTGTAGACAACACCTCATCCCTGTGCATTTCCCCCTACCAGGTATCTCAGATGCGGAATCAGAGAATAGCCTTGGCCGTTGTTTGTTCGCTCTTCGGCTTTTTCGGCTTCTCCATTTACCCGGTTGCCATGGAGTTGTCTGTGGAGTGCTCCTACCCGGTTGGAGAGGCCACCTCAGCTGGCCTCATCTTCATATCAGGGTACTGTCTGATACTGGTTCATACAAGGACAACACACACTGAAGATCAAGACTGCAAATACAGGCTTATGTTAAAAAGCATGTGCTTGTTTTTTCCCCCCAGACAGATCCAGTCAGTTATCTATATACTGCTTCTTCAGGGGTTGACCAAACCAATGGCCGACTCACCCTTCTCTACCTGTTCTGCAGGAGATGCGTCCTTGAGTTGGAGGGGTAAGTTAAGAACTGCCATGTGTATCAGTGGGATAAATTAATTGTATGCTAATTGAGGTACAATTGGTTGCCCACCATTCAAATTCTGCAGGCAATTACAGCTATTAGTTGTTTTGTCAGCAGTTTAGACTTTGCATTTGTATGCAAATAACACAGATGGTGGACCAAAATTGTGGCTGAAATTGAAACTGTTCTAAACCACACATGCTTTGCCACAGCTAAAAAATATTCGTAGCAGATGCATCATGCCCATTGAAATTGAGGGGACAGGTGCCCCCACAAGCTAGTTTGTGACATAGAATTTTGCTATTACTTCCCCTCCCAAAAATAAATGACGTGCATGATGCCTCTGGTAAAGGAAGCAGATCCACTTTTTAGACATTAAGGCCAAAACACAGTGACTATGGATGTTATGTTGCTGCTCTCAATTCTATTTATGGCATAATGAAATCCTCCCAGGCCTTGATGTCATTGATATGGGGCTTTCCTGTGGCTCTAGTGGTGTGATTCTCTCTAGAACACACACACTGTGATTAGTTGCTGGTGGCAATGGGCTTAGCACGTCATTGACTCTGTGTTTCTCTCCACAGTGCCCATGCTGGTGATGGCAGGTCTGTGCAGTGCCTTTACCTGCTGCTTTGTTATCTTCTTCCACACGGAGTACAGGAGACTGGACGCTGAGGCACAGGCTATTGGAAAAAAGCCAACTCTGACAGCATGCCAAACCGTAACAAGCCAAACTCTGAAGACTCGCCAGACTCCAACAACAAGCCAAACTGACAACACACAAGACTCTGACCAAAAGGAGGAACAGGCCAGTGGTTAACTGAACTGCTGTTGAGATAACGACCTCACTGGCATCGTTTCAGAAGGAGGCCAAGTGTATTGACTTACTAATACATTCCTTTATATATAGATAATTTAACTATATAGTACATATATAGCATCTAGACAGGCGGATTGCCTCACAATGTATCAATGCTCCAGCTTACATGTCTGAAGAAGTTCTGACGTCAGCTGGGACAGAGGACAAATTGGAAATGGGACGCATAACACCTAGTGCTCTTGCGCTCATGTCTGGGTTTCTAGTAGAAATACCATATAAATGTCTGATTACTATTGTAAGGAAGGCATTTAGAATGTAACAGTAATCATCTGAAGTGAATGATTAGATTTTATGGTGGTGGTAAACTGGGCTTTCCTTTTTAATACAGGTTTGCACCGAATAGCACCTTTGCCCTGAGGCAGAGCAGAGTTGAAGTAATTTCTGCTCTGTAAAAGTGGACATATTTCACATGCAAAAGAAATCCAAAACCTGAATTGACTAGAATTTCAATGGAATTAAACTGATGTAGGTGGACATGTATGCTTTTGGGGTGTAAACAAAAAGGTACAGACTAGTTCATAAAAATAAAAAAAACATACATAATGGAACAGACATGTGGCAATTTGTGTTGTAAGTGCCGTTTTAAACTACTCCTGTAAATATACAAAAAAAAAGTTATTAAATCAACCACTTTATTGAATTCCATGTCAGTCATTGTTTTCTTTCCTTGAAGAGGTGGCTAAGAGGAAAGGGATAAGGGCAGGAAATGTAAACGTTACACAGTGGCCAACAGAAGACTACAGTTTCAACTGTTTCTCAATTTCCATTCACATAAAATACATAAAAAAAGAGCACGCTCGCCTGCTGCTTTTTGCCCATTTGCAACCTCAGGTTTTTTAAAAGATCCACTTTAATAGAGCCCCACAGTGGAGGTGTCATAATACCCACAAAACCTAGCGGTCAAACAGGGAAATGGTTCCAAACGTTTATCCACCATTCATTTTTCCCATAGGGAATTTTAGAAATGCTTAATAAAGGCTGTGTTTCGTGTAGGCTGACCCTGGCGTGGCGTTTTGATAACCATGTACATCTCTCGGACAAGGTGACTTGTCAATAGATATGGCTCTATTTACAGATAAATGCTAACTAGCATCAAAGTAGACAGGTTTTATGGGTATTGTGGTACTCTACTCTATAGGACTACTAAACAAAATGGAGGGGGAAAATAGAAAAGAAAACAAAATAACTTAAATATGGTAATTTTACAGTTAATACCTTGAACGGCACTCACCACACAAAGTCGAAATAACAAAAAAAGGTTTAACGAGGAAATCTTGATGCAAGAGCTGGCTATGTGTGTAGTATGGCGTTTGGTGTGTACAGGCTCAGAGCTGCAGGGCACAGAACTGCTGGTACACAGCTAGAATGTGATGGTCGAGCTCGGCGGTGAACAGCAGGTTCTCCAGTGTCCCCATGTACTGCTGGATTGTCACATGGTGCTGCAGAAGGGGAAAACAGAACTAAATTAACATTAATTGAACTTGAATTACATGGAAAATAATTGACTGAAGAAGGAGTAGTAGCTACCATGAGGAAGATTTGCTGCAGCCTCTCAATGCAATTCTTGTACCAGGGCGTGCTGAAGTCCACACTGCCTGTCTCGCAGCGCACCAGGTGCTCCGTCAGCATCATGATGAAGCGCTACGGGGACAGAAGAGAGGAAATAAAAGCAAGAGGAAAAAAACAAGGTTGAAATCATACAGAATGTCATCACTGAAAGGGCTGAACAGTTGAAAACAATACAGGCAACCATGTTGCTGACAGTCTATTCAAATTCACAAAGCTTTATTGTCCATCCAGACCAGTACCTGGAAGATGACCAGGAAAAGGTTCTTCTGCTCACTCTGGGCCGACTCCACCTTTTCCTGCAGACGCTCTATCTGCTCCTCCAGCTGACCGTCCTCATCCTCACTGTTCTTCTCCATGTCTTCCTCGTCTCCACTGTCCTTCTGCTGAGAGATGGAGGGAGAGAGAGACACAAGTCCTATTTTCTTGTTTTTTGTATGTTAGGCTCCTCTAGTTCCTTTAATATGATAATAATGCTGACATGTACTGATGACTTATCAGGAAACAGACTAAACTGATAAAAATGTTTGAAAGGGACAGTGTGTCCATTCAAGGCCAAATTCAATGAGTTGGTTTGATAAGATCCTGTGTGACGCAGGTTTAGACAGCAAAACTAGGGCACCATTAAAAAAGGTCACTACATAATCAAGGAGGGAACATTCTGCTTTGTGCAAACCTTGGGGCAAAGAAATACTGGCACAATCAGTACAATATTCAGAGTAATATTGTTGGTTAATTCTTGGCTTTAAAAAGTCTAAGAGGCTCTGCTTACAGCAGTGGTTGCTAGGACACCCTCCTGCTGCCTACCTTTTTATGCTGTTGCCTCTCCAGCTTATCCTTGGCCTCTTCCAGCTCTTTCTGAATCTTCTGGACGTGTTTGTTCATCTTACGGATGGTGGAGTGCAGAATCTCCCACACGTAAAACCTGCCCGCCACAAGGCCACGCATGGATTATCCATGAGTTCATTCACTTCAAAATAGTTATACTGTATTATGATAACTGAGAAAACTACTTGATCGATATTCACATTATTTAATTTACAGCAAGGGAAGACACAGCAAACGTGTGCGAGTGCACACGCAGAGGGTTTAAGGCCCACCTGGTAAACTCATGAGCCATGCTAGGGGAGAAGAGCCAGTTGGCTACGGCTGCACAATCCACAATCTGTGTACGGATCAACTTGTCCACCAGCACAGAGACCATCTGCACAGACAGACAGGTCAACCACACTGAGTTACACCAAAGACTCACCTTTCTCCATACAATGGTCACGGCACAATTCACAACATTATATTAAAGGAGAACTTGTTTTTTTTAAACAACCAAATCTCTATTTGTGATGTAAATGGCATGTTTTGTGACGTTAACATTTGAGAAACTTACCCCAAACCAGTGATAGAAGTTAAGATATCTGAATAGAAAAAAAAAAGTCACCCAGCAAAATACTACTTGAGTAAAAGTATTTGGTTTTAAATATACTTAAGTATCACAAGTAAATGTAGTTGCTAAAATATACTTAAGTATCAAAAAGAATAATTTCAAATTCCTTATATTAAAACCTCCATGGGATTGGTCCCCCCCCCGTGGGACGGTTGAGCTAACGTAGGCTAATGTGATTAGCATGAGGTTGTAAGTAACAAACAAAAAATCCCAGGACATAAACACATCAGATATGGGTAGAAATCTTAAATTCCTGTTAATCTAACCCCACTGTCCAATTTACAGTAGCTATTGCAGTGAAAGAATACCATGCTACTTGAAAATGTATTAATAAACCAATTAGGCACATTTGGGCAGTCTAGATACAACATTTTGACCAGATATGCAATGGTTAATTGGATCAGTCTAAAACTTTGCACATACACTGCTGCCATCTAGGTGACCAAAATCCACATTGTGCCTGGGCTGGAATAATACATTATGGCATTTCTCTTGCATTTCAAAGATAATACAAAGAAAAAAACGTGTTATTTTGTACCATCTTTTACCAGATCTAATGTGTTATTCTCCTACACATTTCCACAAACTTCAAAGTGTTTCCTTTCAAATGGTATCAAGAATATGCATATCCTTGCTTCAGGTCCTGAGCTACAGGCAGTTAGATTTGGGGATGACATTTTAGGTGAAATTTGAAAAAAAGGGCCAGATCCTTAAGAGGTTTTTAAGCAAACTAACTTGTTTTTTAAAATTTATTTACGGATAGCCAGCGTCACACTCCAACGTCATTTAAAAACAAAGCATTTGCCAGATCAGAGGTAGTAGTAATGACCATGGATGTTCTCTTGATAAGTATATGAATTGGACCATTTTCTGTCCTGCTAAGCATTCAAAATGTAGCGAGTACTTCTGGGTGTCAAGGAATATGTATGGAGCAAAAAGTAGCTCATTTTCTTTAGGAATGTAGTGAAGTAAAAGTTGTCAAATATAAATAGTAAAGTACAGATACACAAAAAACACTACTTAAGTAGTACTTTTAATTAAGTAATGTAAATAGTAAAGTACAGATAATAAAAAATACTACTTAAGTAATTTACACCACTGCCCCAAACAGCAAATCACTTCCTCGTCCTCGTTGTTTAGTATGGGGGCCCTGAAAACACTTAAACCGCAACAAAAACATCCTTTTAGAAACGGCAAAGCTCTCAGTATGGTGATGCAGGTCTTTAGATGTTGTATACATGAAATTGTGTCGTTCCGAACTAAATCCTAAATGTTATATTCCATTATGTGCTCCTCGAGCCGTCTTGAGTGGTTCCATTTTCAGTGGAGCCTGCTGCAACAGGTAACTGCCAAAATAAAGGAAACACCAACATGGTGTCTTAATCGGAGGGCCTGTTGTCCTGGCAGTCTCTATGGGGGTGCCACAGGGTTCAATTCTCGGGTCGACTCCTTTCTCCGTATATATCAATGATATTGCTCTTGCTGCGGGTGATTCTCTGATCCACCTCTACACAGACGACACCATTCTGTATACATCTGGCCCTTCATTGGACACGGTGTTAACAAACCTCCAAACGAGCTTCAATGCCATACAACACTCCTTCCATGGCCTCCAACTGCTCTTAAATGCTAGTAAAACTAAATGAATGCTTTTTAACCGATCACTGCCCGCACCCGCCCGCCCGACTAGCATCACTACTCTGGACGGTTCTGACTTAGAATATGTGGACAACTATAAATACCTAGGTGTCTGGCTAGACTGTAAACTCTCCTTCCAGACTCACATTAAGCATCTCCAATCCAAAGTTAAATCTAGAATCGCTTCCTATTTCACAACAAAGCCTCCTTCACTCATGCTGCCAAACATACCCTCGTAAAACTGACTATCCTACCGATCCTCAACTTCAGCGATGTCATTTACAAAATAGCCTCCAACACTCTACTCAGCAAATTGGATGCAGTCTACCACAGTGCCATCCGTTTTGTCATCAAAGCCCCATATACTACCCACCACTGCGACCTGTAAGCTCTCGTTGGCTGGCCCTCGCTACATATTCGTTGCCAAACCCACTGGCTCCAGGTCATCTATAAGTCTTTGCTAGGTAAAGCTCTGCATTATCTCAGCTCACTGGTCACCATAGCAACACCCACCCGGAGCACGGGCTCCAGCAGGTATATTTCACTGGTCATCCCCAAAGCCAACACCTACTTTGGCCGCCTTTCCTTTCAGTTCTCTGCTGCCTATGACTGGAACGAATTGCAAAAATCACTGAAGTTGAGACATATCTCCCTCACTAACTTTAAGCGTCAGCTGTCAGAGCAGCTTACCGATCGCTGCAGCTGTACACAGCCCATCCAACCAACTACCTACCTCATCCCCATATTAGTTTTTCTGCTCTTTTGCACACCTGCATTTCTACTTGCACATCCTCATCTGCACACATATCACTCCAGTGTAAATTGCTAAATTGTAATTACTTCGCCACTATTGGCCTATTTATTGCCTCACCTCCTTACTTCATTTTCACACACCATATACAGATTTTTCTATTGTGTTATTGACTGTTTGTTTATCCCATGTGTAATTCTGTGTTGTTGTTTTTGTCGCACTGCTTTGCTTTATCTTGGTCAGGTCGCAGTTGTAAATGAGAACTTGTTCTCAACTGGCCTACCTGGTTAAATAAAGGTGAACAAAAAAAAATAGGGTGTTGGGCCACCACGAGCCGCCAGAACAGCTTCAATGCTCCTTCTACAAGTGTTTGGAACTTCCTGTATGGAAGCACCCCATGCTTTCAATATGCTTTGTATCCCTAATTTACTCAAGTGTTTCCTTTATTTTGGCAGTTACCTGTAAAATGGACGGAGAGGTGTTACTCGAGCCGCAACAAAATGGAATATAGCATTGCGGATAAAGTTCGGACATAATTTAATGTGTACAACATCTAAAGCCCCGCATCACTATACTGAGAGCTTTGCCATTTCTAAAATGATGTATTTTAGGTGTTTTTGGAGACTTTGTTCAGGGTTTTTCATGGCCCACATTCTACACAACGAGGATGAGGAAGCGATTTGCTGTTTGGGGTAAGTTTCTCTAAAACGTTTAATTACAAATAAGGTATCTGGACTCTTCAATAACATGCCATTTAAAAAAAGAAGAGAGATTTGGTTGTAAAAAATAAACACATTTCTTCTGACTGTAGGGAAATTAGTGTTCTAGTGTAGGTGAATGGGCCGGTTCTAACCTGTGGGTGGTTCTTCCAGACCTCGTAGACCACCCGGAGGATATGCAGCTTGCCCTCGTCACAGTCCGTCAGGGCTTTCAGGATCTCATGGAACCTGAGAGACAGAAATAGGACACTTTAGGTGTTGTACACACAGACAAAGCACGTGTGTTCGTTCAACTGCCTAGTAGCATAGCAATGCTACAATCAAGACTGAACAATGCCACCCTTTTCTGTGGCACGCAGCAGAGGGCGGCACAGGAATGGAAGGTGTGGGTTGGAATAACAGGCACACTCACTTGGCCAGGGCACTGAAGGAGTGACTGAAGGACTTGGCAGCCAGATGGAGGAGGGTCTGCAGGAACACCTCTATCTTCAGGGGGTTGAAGCCCTCGCCCTCATCTGGAAACAGACAAAGGAGGAGTGAGTGAGAATGAGTAGAACATATCCCAATAGGAACACGGAAGATGAGTGTGTTTGGGGGCTAACTGACCGTCGTCATCTTCCTGGTTGGGGTTCGGCACGTCTTTGAGCACGGTGAGTATCTCCTCGTTGGAGGCCCGGTTCTTGATGGCGTTGCCCACCGCTATGGCCACCGCATAGCCTGGCAGCGCACCTGGACAAAGGCAGAGGTGTAGTCATGTTGTATTTCTGATGGTGCTTACGTAAAAGAGTCCAACAGAAAAGGAAGACGGTGCACACCGTATTTAGTACACTGGGATAACAACACGAATGTGCAGTGGTACCCCTGGGGCTTCTTTGAGGTTGACACTCAAAAGGTAACACATCTACAATACAACAGAAAACCAAATGGCAGACCAATACTTTTCAACAAACCAGGCTCACAAAGACAAGCACATTAGAGTCATCTTCATCCCCTGGCTATGCTGAACCAACAGACAGCATCTTACAGAAATGAAACCTTTGGAGAGGCGGTGTACTTACTGTTGGCCTCATCTTGGTATTTGTAAAAGAAGATGGGGTCGGCTGGGATGAGTCCTGAGAAAGTGGGAGGGACGATGTCCACTATCCGCTGATGATAGGAGAGCCTGGGGGTGAAGAGCAGAAGCTCATTGGTCACTTTCTAGAGACAGACTAAGGAGAGCCATCTCTATACATATCCATCCCTATGTATGCTCTAAAACAAGCTGGGTGCAGCACAGCAGTAGTGGATCTGAATGGAAATACCTCATGCATTTCTCCAGAACCTCCTTGACAAACTTGGGCTTGGGCTTGTCTGCATCCAGGGCCAAACAGTCCACCCTTTGGAGATGAACGTGAACAGATTGCCGTAACCATAATAAGGAGTGATTCCAACTACATCAAATAATTCAGTTGAGGAAGACAGCTGATCTTACCAGTCGTCCCAGCTCCATCGGAACTGAAAGTTGCTCAAATGGTGGGAGAACCAGTTGAGGAGTCGGTCTATGCAAATAGTGTTCATGGTGTCCAACCTCACGTACATCATCTCTGTGGCTTGGGCCAACTGGGAGGAGGCTGTTAAGGGGTTAACTATCACTATTTATGTGATGTAAAACAAGTATCCAAGCCCGACAAAAAAAATGATGGTTGAATCATTGGTTTAAAAAAGTAGGATCTCTGAAAACTGTATTTCTGAATTGTCCCCGTGGTATTTTGTGTACCTTAGTTCCCCGTATTCATTTTTTGGGCAGAGAAGAAAAATGCATTCCTGAAGTAGTCAAATATTGTGTCCCAGTAGCGGGGTGAAGGATACAACTTGTGGCAGGGAGCCTGGCTGCAGCTTGCAGAGCTCAATGAGCAGCGTGGTGTACATGACGTCGATGTGGGGGGGACAGGGCAGCTGGAAGAGCTCTCCAAAGATCACCTGGCAGAAGACAGAGGAATGGAAGTGAACTAAGTTCCTGTTCTCCAGTTGATAAAACTCCTTGGTATGAAGCAGTAATGGACTTACCTCCACAATGTGATAGTTGAGTGGGATCTTGTTTTTCCCTGGATAGCTCAGCAACTGCGCAGCACTGATATATATATACAAAAATATATATATATATATTAAAATGTTCTCTCACATTTGCTCAATCACAAATGACTAACTCGAACAACAAGAGGACACATTAAGAAGTCCATTAGACTGTACAACAGCTCACCAGCTCTTCCTCTCTTTCCAGTGGGACTTGATGATGTTGTGAAGGTTATCCTCAATAACAAACCTCTCCACAGAGTGGCTGCCTGGCATGACAGGGCCCTGTAGTCAGGGAGAGGAAGAAAAGCTAGTTCAGAGCATTCCAAAAGGCAACCCCATTCCCAAATGTTCCTCTTTCTCTGTACTCTTGACTGGTCTGAGAGAGGGAATGGTACACGGTACCTCGGGGGCATCGGTGTAGTCGAACATGCGAAAGATAACGCGGGGCATGGGGTACTGGCAGTCAGGCATGTGGGCTGGTGGGGTGAAAGGTGGCAGGTTGTGCTGCAGGGCCTCGCACAGCACGCTGTCAAAGGCAATGTACGGCCGCAGGATGTGGCGCTCCTGCCAGCGGTCCTTCTTTAGCTTCTGGATCTGAGCGTACAGGCAGTCCAGGTACTGAGGGAGAGAGAGGTGGTGGTGATGGCATATAATACTTATCAACACTGGTATCTCCTACTTCAAATCAAAGTGTATTTGTCTGCTTGCACAGGTTAGAACTGGTGTAAACAGTACAGCAAAATGCTTACTTACAAGCTCTTCCTCAACAATGCAGTGTTCAAAGGTAAAAATAGAAAATCCAGAATAGGGTCTTAAAAAACAAACACTGAATCAATACTTGGCCAGACAAATAAAAACACAATAAATAAAAACAACTTACCTCTTCTTGTGGGTGTGGCTTCTCTGCCGTCCAAACCTGAAGCATGGGGACATGAGTCTTCAGTCGCCTCCTGAAAAACAGTAGATCGGTGTCACCACGATCGTCTCATCACTATTTAGTGCAGTTGACAAAGGCGTCTTCCTCAAAATACTCATGAATTTAAAATTGCATTACGTCATTAAACAGTTCCTCAACAAAAGAGCCAGAAAGACACTACTGTAAGTCTCTCTGGATAAGAGCATCTGCTAAATGAATCAAATGTAAAGACATGTAAACACCAAACTATAGTGGAAGACAGAAAGAAAGAGTACTTGAGATAACCGTCAATCTGGTTGAGGAGTCGGTCCATCTCCACGTCCTTCTTCTCATCAAGCTCCTTCCCAACCCAGGGGAGACTGGAGAGTACAGCATAGACAAACCAGTCCGAACGCACCTGGGAAGAGAGAAAACAGTCAAAAATGCAATAGTCAAACTAAACTGTATATACACACAGTGGCCAGTTTATTAGGTTCACCACCACGTTCATGCAGTGGTTGGCTCCTACAGACAGTGAGTCATGTGGCCGTGGCTTGCTGCATAAAGCAGAGACAGACAGACATCCAGTTACTGTTTGATTGAACGTTAGAATGGGCATAACGAGTGTCCTACAGACCCCTTTACTTTTTCCACATTTTGTTATGTTACAGCCTTATTCTAAAATTGATTAAATTCATGTTTTCCTCATCAATCTGCACACAACACCCTATAATGACAAAGGGAAAACAGGTTCATTTTTAACATTTTTGCTAATTGGGGAGAAGGGCCTTGGTCAGGGAGGTGACTAAGAACCCAATGGTCACTCTGACAGAGCTCTAGAGTTCCTCTGTAGAGATGGGAGAACCTTCTAGAAAGACAACCATCTCTGCAGCACTCCACCAATCAAGTCTTTATTGTAGAGTTTGGCAGATAGAAGCGACTCCTCAGGCACGACACCCTGCTTGAAGTTTGCCAAAAGGCACCTAAAGACTCTCAGACCATGAGAAACAAGATTCTCTGGTCTGATGAAACCAATAAGTTATATTGGGGCGGCAGGTAGCCTAGTGGTTAGAGCGTTGGGCCAGTAACCGAAAGGTTGCTGGATCGAATCCCCTAGCTGACAAGGTAAAAATCTGTCGTTCTGAACAAGGCAGTCAACCCACTGTGTGCCACTGGTAAGCCATCATTGTAAATAAGAATTTCTTAACTGAATTGCCTAGTTAAATAAAAGGTTACACACATCTCAGTTTTATCTCACTCTTCATTCAAAGACTGCTTTGCGTGATGTATTACTGTCTCTACCTTCTTGCCCTTTGTGCTGTTTTCTGTGCCTGCTGCTGCCATGCTGTTGTCATGTTGTGTTGCTACCATGCTGTGTTGTCAAGTGTTGCTGCCTTAGGTCTCTCTTTATGTAGCATTGTGTTGTCTCTTGTCGTGATGTGGGTTGGGATAAAAAATAAAAAACAACACGTCTCCGCAGGAAGCCATTTGGTAGGCCGTCATTGTAAATAAGAATGTGTTCTTAACTTGCCTAGTTAAATAAAAGATTGAACTCTTTAGCCTGAATGCCAAGCGTCACGTCTGAAGGAAACCTGGCACCATCCCTACGGTGAAGCATGGTAGTGGCAGCGTCAGCATCATGCATTGGATATGTTTTTCAGCGGCAGGGACTGGGAGACTAGTCAGGATCGAGGGAAAGATGAACGGAGCAAGGTATAGAGAGATCCTGCTCCAGAACACTCAGGAACTCAGACTTGGGCGAAGGTTCACCTTCCAACAGGACAACATCCCTAAGCACACAACGCAGGAGTGGCTTCGCAACAAGCCTCTGAAAGTCCTTGAAGGGCCCAGGCAGATCCCGGACTTGAACCTGATCTAACATCTCTGGAGAGACCTGAAAATTGCTGTGCAGCAACACTCCCCGTCCAACCTGACAGAGCTTGAGAGGATCTGCAGAAATACAGGTGTGCCAAGCTTGTAGCGTTATACCCAAGGAGACTCAATGCTGTAATTGCTGCCAAATGTGATTCAACAAAGTACTGAGTAAAGGCTCTGAATACTTAAGTAAATGTGATATTTTTTAAGTAGCAAGAATTTCTACAAACCTGTTTTTGCTTTGTCATTATGGGGTATTGTGTGTAGACTGAGGGGGGAAAACAATTTAATCAATTTTAGAATAAAGCTGTAATGTAACAAAATGTGAAAAAAGTCAGGGGTCTGAATAATTTCCAGAGGCACTGTAAGTGACAGAGTGGTATGATCGTCGGTACCAGGTGCACCGGTTCCAGTATCTCCAATGGTGCGACAAACAAAAAATATCCAGTCAGTGGCAGTTCTGTGGGCAAAAAAAGCTTGTTGATGAGGTCAAAGAAGAATGGCAAGTATCGTGCAAGCTAACAGGTGCAGTAAAACTGTGGTGCTCAGAAAGGCATCTCGGAACGCACAACTTGTGGGCACACAATCACCAACACTGGACAATTGAGGAGTGGAAAGACATTGCCTGGTGCGACGAATCCCGGTTCCTGTTGTTAAGTTCATGTTTTAAGTATTCCTATATTTCTGTTATTACGGGGCTAATCACTCTGTCAAGAGTGCGCCTGCGCATGGAGTCTTGTTGTGGATGGACCGAGCCTTGGGTGTAATGGCTAGCTTGTAGTGTGTTCATACGGTATAGTAAACTTTGTTAAACTGGAACCTTGTCATTGTGTCATTTCGAGTTAACATTGGTAGCAGAGGATGGTTGCAACTTGGCATCTAACACAAAACACGCTACTGCACAAACCATTCATGAGGCAAACAAAGTTGTTCGTAAACTGAAATCACAACAAGTGACTTTAAAGTTTCAGCATGTTGGAAAAGATTACTCTTTGAAACAAGTTGTCTTCAGTGATGCTTCGCTAGGGAACCTTACAGATGGTGGCACACAAGGTGGACATCTAATCGTGTTAATGGGTGAAGGAGGAAGATTCTCACCTATCTGTTGGCAGTGAAAAAGGATCAGAAGGGTTGTCCAAAGCACACTTGCTGGAGAAACACTTGCTCTTGTGGATGGAATTGACAATGCGATCTTTCTTGCAACTCTGTTCTCAGAGCTTACCACTGGTGAGACAAAACGGCACATTCTACCTGTAGTTTGTCACTGACAACTACTCATTAGTTGATGATGTGAAGTCAACCAAGTCTGTCACAGAGAAAAGACTTCGTCTTGAGATTAGCAGCATCAAGGAACTTATTCAAGCACAGAGAATCCAGCGGATTCTGTGGTCGACCACAAAGGAACAGCTTGCTGACTGTCTGACTAAAAAAAGAGCATCCGGTCTTGTGCTCCTACAGGCTCTCAGTAATGGAAAGTTGAGTAATACAAATTAAAACTGTCACAACCCATTTGTAATGGGTATCTTGAATAATACTTGGACATTTAATTATGGTGTTGATGTTTTATTAGTCTTTAAAGGGGGAGATTGTTAAGTTCATGTTTTAAGTATTCCTATATTTCTGTTATTACTGGGCTATCACTCTGTCAAGAGTGCGCCTGCACATGGAGTCTTGTTGTGGATGGATCTAGCCTTGGGTGTAATGACTAGCTTGTAGTGTGTTCATACGGTATAGTAAACTTTGTTAAACTGGAACCTTGTCGTTGTGTCATTTCGCGTTAACACCTGTTGCGTCATGCTGATGGCAGTCAGGATTTGGCGTAAACAGCATTAGTCCATGGCCCCATCCTGCCTGGTGTCAATGGTACAGGCTGGTGATGTAATGGTGTGGGGAATGTTTTCCTGGCACACGTTAGGTCCCTTGATACCAACTGAGCAAATAAACTGGCCACGGAGTGAACTTGCATACAATTCATGGCTTTAAAATGTATCAATAACATGTTACCTGCGGAACATCCTCCTCCTGAGTGACGCTAACAAAGTTCTCAAACATGGCCACCATGGAGGGGGCAGCGATCACGTGGCAGTTCACCAGGTCACAGAGGAAGCGCACCTGGAGAGAAAAGTGTGTCAAACATTATTGAAATGCACCTGTAATTGTTTTTGAGAGTCACTTGCTAAATTTGCCTGGTGAATCTGTGGACCAATTATTTTATGGCACCAAACACTTACCAGGTAAAGAGCTTCGGTGTAGAGGTTGGCCTTCAAGGTCTCTTTAAGTTGTCTGATCATGGCCTCCACAAACTCCCCGCCAAAGTTGTAGTTCCTGGCATTGAGAAGGCCCACTAGTGTTGTGTAGACGGTCAGCTTCTCGGGTAGAAGTCGAGCCCTGTCAAAACAAGACACACAATTAGAATTCGGAAACTTTCTGTACTGTACCTATGACTGCACTAAAAGTATTTCAAATGTATTAGAATAACTTGGAATAGCTTACACAGCACACAAGATGCGCAGGATTTTGTTTTTGTAATTGGGGAGGTCCGCTTCCAATACACCTGCGAGACCTTCCAAGTTGCTTTCCAGGGAAGAGGTACTCTGCAAATGAATTAAGAAGTTGGAAAACAGCATATCTGGTGATTTCAGGGGTCAAATCAGACAACAGTGAGACAGAAAACATACCCACACTTACTGCAAAGCCCTATTACCTTTTCTCCCACCCGACATATCAGTGATTCCAGGCGATCCTCAATCTCAACGGGCTCAGATGTTCTCCTTCTTTTGTGAGACTGGCCACCTAGAATGAGATGGACACATACATGATGGATGACGGTGAGATGGAACAGATAGTCTGAGATGGACCCTTCCTTCAATTGAACCTTTTGTGCTAACTCACTGACACATGAAATTCTTCTCTCTTTAAAAACATTATCTTACAGTAGTGTAGCTGGCTACTTGTTAATTTCACAAATCATTATTTTGCAGATCCATTGTGGGGTAAATGGCAGAGGCTACAAGCCTGCTAGCTAGACAACTATTTGACATCACTAGTTGCAAGCACCCCCAAGATCTGAAATGTGCCAAGAAACAACAATTAGTTAAAAGGGGCCATCTGCAGTTACTACATCCACTTTTGGACTTATAAATTAATGATATGTACCCATTGATTCTTGACTAATATAATTTATAAACGCCTCATGAGCTTAGTTCAACTGCATACCCCATCAAAACCCAAAATACAAGCTTGTTCAACTCCGATGTTTGTAAACAAACTAGATGAAAAACAAATAAATGCTTATATCATGGATGGTCCTTGCATCCATAGCTCGGTCTATGAATTTGAGAGTGGTTACATTTCTCCAGCCCCATCCCTCAACATTGTATTGAAACAGGGGCTGGGAAACCTCTTATTGTTTCAACTGCTGATTATCACTTTATCACAGTGGTTAACAAGACAACATATAAATTATTTGTAGGACAAATATATAATTAAGTGGGTGCATAAATGTGTCCCATTTCAAATTGAAAATATAATTTTTGCATATTCCACTTTCCCCGAGACAGCCTCGGCCAGGGATCAACAATTATTGACGGCGACCCTGAAACAATTAGGTTTACGTGTGTTGCTCAAGGGCACGTTTCACCTAATCAGCACGGGGATTCGAACCAGAGACCTCTAGGTTATTGGCTTAACCGCTAGACTACTACTTGCCGCTGGTAGAATTGGGCTGCATACGATGTTAGACGACTAGTAGTTAGGTAGCTAACTAGCTAGACCATTTCTAGTTAACCGGCTAAAAGCAAGGGCTATGTTGACCCATCAGGCTAGCCAATCATGGGGTGTTGGAAAACTGCCAATCTGACTAGCAAAATACTTGGTTTGGTGTTTCACATTGATGTATGAACCGATAG